>NC_088884.1:54726947-55351947 GCF_037157495.1 Lathamus discolor
ACTGTTTCTGGAATTCCCTGGTCAAGTGGTTTTCTCTTCTCACTTCTGCATATGGACAAATTATAAAAAGGTTATTGGTATCTTGGCCACATTGGCTGAGTTTATGAGAATATTGCTAATCCCAGATCTCTTGACACTTCCTTCTAATGGTCCTACCCTTCTTCCGTTGAAGCTATTAGCCTCTGTTTATGATTCCTCTTTATTTTGCATCATTAATTGATATCCTCTCTATCCCGGGTTTCCCATGGCTGTGCTGCTGTGCTGGTGGGGTACTATTTTTACTCTCAGTCTGCTTGAGTGTGCTGTTTGGCCTCAAAGTACAAGGCACTAGAGGACTGAGTTTTGCCTCTGACTGCTGTGGAAACAGCATCAACCTGCCATTCTGATGACCCTTCCCGCACTCCCCTGGACTGGTTTTCATCTCCTTATTATGCCAAATTATTCTGAAAACCATGGGTCTCCTTTAGTATTGATGTACTGCTCAGTGAAGAATCAGGTTTTGTGGGCTTTCCAAGCTGGATTTCGTAGCTGCTGTGTACTGCTGTGATATCTCTTTCTGTTCAACTGCAACTGCTTCTCTCCTTTGAAATGCAGGTATTTACACTGAGGTAATAACGAAGCTCTTATCACCTCCAGTGTGTTCTTAGTGTTCTCTGATATAGTGCAGCCAATCGCTACTGTTCATTTATGCAATTATACTTGGTTTTCAATTCATTTATTATGTCCAAGTTATATTTCAAGCACATTTTTTGAGATGCTGTTAAGTGCTTTGCTGAGAATCGCCTACACTGCATCGCCTGCTTCCTTATGCCCATTCATTTTGTTCTGTCAGAATATAAAATCAAGTCTTTCTAACATGGAATTTGGGGTTTGGGGTGTTTTTTCCTATAAAGTAAAACTATGTTGTAAGTACCCCTGCATCATCTCAGAGGTATATTCTCCTGGAAGTACATAATTAGAGGTCCTGCTGCCTTCAAGGGGAGCTGCATGGTGTGACCAAGGGCAGTTGTATCCTCACAATTTGAAGGTTTCCTTTGATTATAGTTTCCACTGAGAATGTAGAGGCAGGACGTGCCAGCTTGCTTCTTTCACATTTGGAAGGGCTGGGATTGCTTTATGCTCCTGGTGCTCAGATCTCTTGGCCTTTTGCATGGTCTCTCTGTGATGCTTTTAAGATAATACTCCAGTTTTTGGAAGGAGTCTGACTCTCTGTGGGCATTCTGTGATGCAGGCTGGTCTGAAATAAAATCACGGATTTGTGTTGAATGGTCCTTGGTAGCTTTTGGGATCCTAGAAACACTGGTAAACAGTTGTCCCCTGAAAAAAATACCTTTGGAAATATCCTGTTCTTCAGTGCCTTACTGAAAATTATGCGCATGAATGTTATTTCTTGAAATCACATGACTGAACAGTCACAAATCCATGAAATTCCCATCCCTGAAACTGTCCTTCTGGTAATGCTAAACTTGGAATCAAATTAGGTCATATTTAACAGGAGCTTTACAGCTGTATGTCCTATATAAACCCTTGAAAATGTAAGGGCAAGGTGGTACGTGTTAGTGTGGGAGTTTGCTGGATAAGGATGGGAGCTGTCTGAAAGAAGAATGATACTGAGATGGAGAAAAATTCCTTGGAGAGGTGAAATTATTGAGGTTCTGATCAGGCATTAGAAGCAAACTAAAGTTCCCAGGTGGTATTTTAGCAATGGAATGTGCCACCTGGAGAGGGGTTGGAAACTCTAATCTTTGAAATTCCCAAGATTTGGGTAGATGAAGCTGCAGCTGACCTGATCTGGCATTGGTAATAATCTTGCTCTAAGAAGCAGGTTGGTCTAGATGACCTCTTGTCACATTTTAGTCTCACACAGCCGCTTGCTCACTCTTCCCTCCAGTGGGATGAGAGAGAGAATCAGAAGATGAGGAAACTTGTGGGTTGAGGCAAAGACAGTTTGATAGGTAAAGCAAAAGCTGTGCACACAAACAAAGAAAACCAATTAACTCATTCACCACTTCCTATCACAGGCAGGTGTTCAGCTGTCTCCAGGACAGCAGGGCTCCATCATGTGTAATGGTGACCTGGGAAGAAAAAACACTGTAACACCAAATGTTCCCTCCCCTTTCCCTCTTCTTGCGCTGCTTTTATGGCTGAAGAAGATGTGATATGTTATGGGATATCCGTTTGGTCAGTTGGGGTCAGTTGTCCCAGCCGTGTCCCCTCAAAGCTTCTTGTGCACCCCCAGCCACTCACCGGTGAGGTGGGGTGAGAAGCAGAAAAGGCCTTGGCTCTGCGCAAGCACTGCTCAGCAATGACTAAAACATCCCTGTGTTATCAACACTGTTTCCAGCACAAATCAAAACGCAGCCCCATACAAGCCTCTTTGAAGAAAATTAACTCTATCCCAGCCAAACCGCACTACACCTCTAGAGGTCACTTCCAGCTAACACTTTTGTGTTGAGAATAGACGCTACATGAGTAAAAAGATAGGAGAGAGTAAGACAACAGAGATTTCTGAGACTAGCAGAGCTGCACCTTGTAGCTCAGAAATCACCTTGCCTGTCCTTTGCATGCCAGTAGAGAAGTGTTCTCTACAGATGATTTGCAGGAGAAATATTACACTGTGGGAAACTGTAGGGTTGAAGGGACAGGTGAATGCTGAGGTCTTCAGTGCTGTGCATCATCCAGTCTCTTCTGAGGAAGAGAAGCAGTGATATAGCTTGTGCAAACTGGTTCAGTCCAGGGTCTGTAGTAGCACTGAAGGAAGAGAGGGGTTTTATGATATAGAAGATGCATGTCAATGCTTTCTGCCATACTCATGCGCTGTGAAGAAGCTGATGCTTAATTCTAACTTTGGTGTTTTATTCCAATGCAGTTTATGCAGTTCATGCAGTTTGTGTTGCTGAGCTGTATTTGCTAGGAGACATTTGTCTTTGGGAATAGATCGTAGTTCTTGAAAACCCAGTTTGAATGCACCAGGATATCTAGAGATAACACAAGCTAAGGAGATGAAATGTCCTTGCATTTCCACTAGAGAGGGGCCACAGCACCAGTGTAGCCCATCCATAGCTGCCAGTCCTGTGCTGAGATCACAGAATGGCTAGAAGCCTTTCATTCCAACCCCACCTTTTCCTCAAATTAGGGAGCTTCTCACTGCCTGTGGAATCAATGTTTCACCCTTGTGTGGAAAGGGCTAAGCATAGTGGCCCTGGTTCAGGAAATCACTTAACTGGAGCAGCTCAGCATGAGTCTGTCATGGTGCCAATGGCTGTGTTTTCCTTCTTCACCTTCACTACATTTCATCTCTGTAAGTGCATTGTGTTGATCAGCCTTACAGTTGTGTTTCCCAGTTCAGACTCCTCTGGGGAAAAGGAACTGACTCCTGTTCTTCTATGGTCATTCTAGGAAAGAGATTGCAGACACTAGTCACATCTCTGAGTTTATAGTGGGAGGATGCCCAAATACCATGGAGATATTGCAAGAATGCGAAAAAGAGATGATGCTGTATCCATTCCTTGAGCCAAAAGATTTCTCCCCGTGATCATTTGTGAATGTCCTTGTATGTATTTGATAGGCATACTGCAATGATGTGTTTAAAACATTACCATGGGAACGCAAACTGATTTATCTCATTTATGTCCCTGTAGGGCCCTGCTGCAATTGCTGTTCAGTCCCAAGTCTTAACTGGATATTTAAAAATCCACAATGTACGAAATATCGCATTACATGCAAAGTCTCCAAAGAACTCACTGTGAAGTTCTTCCTGACCTGCTCATCAGCTTGATGCCAGTTTTGCTCCTGGGTAAGCTGAGGAGTGGTCATGCAAGTATGAATCCTGGATTCACACCTATATATAATAAGAAATGCCAACTGACTAAATGTTATAGAAGTTACTGAGATGGGGTGGGAACTGGATATCCTTGGACTGACTGTTTTGCTTTCCAAAGAGGCAAAAAACTCCAACCTGTTTTACATAAAACAGAATTCATGGGGAAGGAAAATTCCTGGGTCACTTAGAAAACATACATGCTAGTAACGGCTGAGCACTCCTTTCACTGGGTATGTGTTTTACGCACAAATAAAGCTCCTGAATCAGATCAAATACCTGAATTTCCATGACTTTCTGAGAGGCTGTTGCAAGTATTTGTGTCAGGGTTCTGTGGCTGCTCTGAAGAATGCCTTTTGAAGAGTTTTCTTGACAGTGTGTTCACAGCTTGTTTCGCCTCCTGAAAAGTTGGTGCTTTCATAAGGAAATTCCACTGAGATTAAATCCTTCAGTGGACTTACAGCAGTATGCAGTTCGACAGTGGTGATCTTCACTACTTCCTTAGGCTAGCAAATCTGCATTATTCAGTTCGAACAATGCAGTAGGATCAGTTAGAGAAGAGCAGATATAGTAGATATGCAGAATAGCTTGTCTGGAAAAAGAAAAACATTCATCTTTTTCAAAAAACATTAATTTTAATTAGCTAAAATTAAATACTTTTGTGAAAATGTCCAAAGTGAGGCCAACTGTTTTCGTTACTACATTTACTCTGATAGTGTTAATGGACAGAATTTTGATGATTCCACCCTGATCTCTTTTTGCTGCCCCTGGCATCTCCAGAGGAGAGTGGGGTTCAAACTATTGGACAGACATGAGAACCCTACTCTGTGTGTATTAAGCTGGGTGACTAACACTGAAGCAACCAAAAGAGAGTGATAATTTGGAATATCTAGCCCTATTCTCTTTCTTTCCTTACTGGGAAGACACATCAGTGGGAGTTTGCAAAATAGGAGATCTGAGTGCTCTGAGTAACTTTGGATTAGGCTGTAAATCTCCAGAGATCCTTTCTACCCCAAATTATTCCGTGGTTCTCTTTTGTTCTGACTCTGGCACCTCATAGTAACAGCTTCTCCAGTGTTGATTTATCGCAGCATGTCACTTAGATGCTCTCTACAGCACTGAACTTCAGTTGTCCTCTTCCTCCACTCTTAAATGGAACACGAGTGTGATACTTTTCACATCTTACTTGTTGAAATTCTGGCCATCTCTCAAAAGAGCTGTCCTTTGGTGAGCCATTTTTATGTCGCTTTCCTAACCATTTTTTGGGCCCAATTTTTTTTATTATGTTCGGTGTTGTTTAATGTCAGATTATGTTCCAGAACCTACACTGGCCAGCTGCTGATTTTTTGAAGTACAGATAGCATTCAAGATGTCTGAGTGAAGCTCCCATGCTGGAGATAGGTCATATGAGCAGGGCTGTTTCCATTTGGGAGCATTTAAGTAGTTTGGATGACTCGGGAAGAAAGCAAACAAGCCTATAAGACCACTGTTACCAAGTCACTGTTACATGCGGCTTCATATCCAGAACGGATTTATCCCACATGCAATTGCCAGTCTTGCCTTAAGCTCTTTAGAAGATTCTCATTGTCTCTATCTGTGTTGACTCTTTGAGGTATTGGGTTTTTATCTTGTGACTATCATAGGATATAAATGAGATACTATAAAATACAAACAGGATACCATAGGAAGGTTCTGATGTGTTTAACGTGAGACAGGAATCTTGCCTGCCCTTTCTCTCTTTGTTTACAATTCCCATCTACTTGCTGTGTTTGGTGTCATGTTCCTGAAAGCACTAATATGACTTAATTACGCTGTTCAACCTCACCTGATATTTCTCCTAGATGGATCTCAAAACTATATGTTGGGTAGCTTGCTTCCTATTTTCTCTTCAGTACAGATTTCATGCATATGCTGTAGTCTCGTACCTAGTCTCTGTCCCGCTCTCCTGATGTTTCTGACTGGTCTCCATGGACTGACTTTAGGCCTGACTTCAGACCTGACTTCTTACCTCATATTTTAGGGGAACTAGTCACTGTCACTGTGGTGGCCCTGCTAGGTAGCAATCTGCTGCACCAGTGGCACTGTGCCTGAGTTGGTGAGGCCATTGCCTATGTAGCAATTGCTTTTGGCTCATAGATTGTTCTCCATGCTTGTGCAACCCTTGCTCTTGGTGCTTGAGACCAATGATCTCTTTTTACATGAAGGAATACTCACAGAAATGTATTGTGGATGTCTCCATGCTGGTGAACTTACACCATATTATTAAATATAGACAGTGCCTGAACAGGAGACTCCTGAGTGAAACCTGGTAGCTCTGCCTCATCAGATGCAATACTGCATCTGTGCTTTGCAATGGTACCATAAAACAGTGTAATCTTTGCATTGTCTTCTTTTATTTTCCATTTTCCTGAGGCAAATAAATAAAGGTATTAGCTCCTTGCGGTTTACAGATCTCTCAAGTCAATGTAGCTGGTGAAGTCCTATGTATCTATTTTCCTCTATTTAAATATGCCTCTCCTAAAACTATACTATTTCTCAGTGGTATATTCTACTTCCGTGTGTATTTTTTCACCTGATAGTCTACTTAAGAGGTTGCCACCTCTGACCAGATGAGTAGCTGGGTTTCTGTGGTGGGTGAACTGGCAGCTACTTTCACTACATAAAGAGTTCTGAGTTACTTCAAAGTGAAAAGCACTACAGAAACAGTAGGTTTTGTGGGTGCTAAGTATTCTTCAGTTTGCAAAGGGTTTCTTTTCCCTGATTTCACTGTCAGTTAGGACACAGGAACCTTGCAGCTTTGGAGGAGGAAAACAGAACAGTTTTTCTGTACAGGTTGGTCCACAGGGACATGGAAAAGAGGCCAGCTTTGCCTCGTTGAGCAAGATGAGGAACATCTGCTCCTGGCCTACAGGCCTAGAAAATACGACAGTCCCCTCCCAAGCTGAGTTGGTCTTCTCTACAGTGTGCTGCTCTCTGACAGTGAGCTTCCATACCACTATGGCTTTGTACCCATGGTCGTAAACATGGTTAACCCCAACTATGTTGCTTCTCTTTGAAGAGCATTGTTGTTGCAGGGAGGGGGTTGCTAGGAAGTTGGAAATTATGCTTTTAATCTCCTAATAACAGGAGATGTTGTGCTCTCCCTTCCCTGTTAAGCTTCAGCAGCCTTGCACTGAGGTGTCATCAATCTAAAGACTACTTCAATGTGGAAGATGTTTTTGTTTTGTCTTACTATGTTTAGGCCTTGCATACAATAGGAATACTAAACTTGAAATGGTTAGAGCATATGGAGGTGTTGATATCTTATATTTAGCCTGATCACTCAGTTACACATGCATCTGTCACAGAGGTAGCAGATGGCAGAAAGCCCTAACAGGGTTCAGAGGGAAAAGAAAGGAGATCTTGGTTATTGGGGACAGGGTATGCTTAGGAGTGAAACATACTCATGAAACATATGCCTGTTTTCTGCATAGGAGAAAGAGGTGGATTCTGACATGGCATGATCAGCATGGATCTAGGATAGGGATTATAATAACAAGGTGTTTAAAAGCTGAGATGGCTCAAGAATGTCACTTGAGCTGGGGTGCCTTTTGGTTCTGGGTGTAGTTCAAAGATAAATGAAAACATGGTCCTTAGTCCAGGGAGCTTTGCAACCTATTGGCTAAGTGTGCATTACTCTGTGGCTACAGCTATTGGAGCCAAGTAAAAAGAAGTGTTTTACTGAGATTGTGGCTTCACAATCAGCTTATCATGACTGAATCATGATCTGCTGCCAAAAGGAGCAGTTCTTCTGCTTGTGCTCAGCTAATGTTCCCAACAGCCCATATCGACTTTGTGTTCTTGAAGCTGTGCTGTGACTCAGATCAGCTCCCCGAGCTTGGCTGAAAACTAGCTTTTGGCTTGATCAGTCTGCAGATCAGATCATTGTGTAGCTACAAGATTAGTGTCACTGGTGCAAAATAGGAGACTGGGGAAGGAATGGGATACCCAAAGCTATGGGCAGGGTAAAAAGAGAGGACTGTTCCTTCAAGTGGTAGTACAGTCTCACATGGGCTAAAAGTGACTGAGATCTTGCACTGAAAGATCCCACGGAGGCACTGTGGGCATATAAATCTGTCACAAGTTTTCTCATGCGTAGGGAGGCTGTGCTGTCCCCAGGATGAGACAGGGCAGCCAGGAGGCAGGAGATCCTCATGCAGGCAGACCCTTAGCTATTGTAGTGCTGATGTGAGGTTCCAGTTGCAGCCTCTGCTGGAATGCACGGGGCAGAGTGTGTATGGGGCTGAAGTCTGCTTTAGGAACTGCAGTGCTTTGCTCTTTTCTGTGGCTTAGGCTTTGCTTAAGCAGCTTGTACTGCTTTAACAGAACTGTAGTTAACTGTCAAAGGAATGATTTTCCTGCTTCACATGAAGATGTATTAACTAATTCATTGTGGTCATTTCACGTTTTCACTAATATCCACTTGCTTATTACAGACTCATTGTATCATAAAATTAAGATGAATTATAAATTAAGTTGTATTGGCTGAAAATGGGCCATTTCTGGAAAGTGTACCTAGTGGTTTCATTTCCCCAAGCAAAGGATTCCATTCCTTTGCTCAAAAGTAAGCAATCAAAGTCCCATGATAAATTAATGTGGCAGAAGTAGTATATAGACACCAGCCAATAAAAGAAACCCCTTCTGAAATACTGAGGCCATGCAGCCCAAGTCACCATTTCCCTTCGCTTTTAGTGCTGAACCAACATGCACAGCTCACACTGTGTCCGCTGGAAGAAAGGAACTAGTGTGTACATACAGTTATAGAAGGTTGTATAGAAGGACACTGCATTTGCAAACTGCTGAGAGAAGCTTAAGGATTGTGGGCGGGGGGTGTATGATAAAAAGTACTAAAGCTTTTTGTGTACCTGTTTACTTTAAATGTGCTGTGGGGATGAAACATCTTCAAACAAACAACTTGGCAGCCAAAATAAATGAATCAGTGACTGAAATTTTCATAGAAATGCTTCATTTTTTATTTGGCTTGTCTCCAGTACTTACTTGGGACTTTCTTGCGAAAGGTTGTTTTAGCAGCTAATGTGAATGTATCTCACAAGCAGGTTCTTTTTACTTGTGTCTTTGCTGCATCCTTTCTGTGCTGTAGCAGCCATAGGGATCTGTTTAAGTGGATAGGATGCTGCTTTCTTTTCTGTTGATTGCAGGATACTTTTTCTGTGCATAAGTGGGAACCTGATGAATCCCAGGAGTAGTATTAGATCATCAGAGGTAATTGAACTTCTATGCAAGTTGGAGAGTAATTTCCTTCCTGAAAGGGTGACTGAAACTTTAGGTACTTACCAGTAAGGGTAGCACTTATAATTATTCTATGCAGACTAGATTTGCAATGAGTTATGTGGAAGATAAAACTTGCTGCTGCTGTAGGTTCTTCAATGAGGCGAGGTTTTCCACTGATGTGAAAGTGCATTGCATTAGGTCCTTCCAAGCACGTTTTAATGAGCTTTGGAATGAAAATGATTGATCTAGCTTTCTTACTGCCAGTCAGATAATGCTCCTAGTTAGATAATGCTGAGTGGTATTCTTCTGGTGCAAATAGAAAACAGGGCAGCACTTCACTCTCCTTACCTTGATGCATGAAGCTGTCATCTTTGTTGGTAATCAGTAATGCTGTAGAAATAGCTGGGCCATTGTTTATAACTGCACCTTGCAAATAACAAATGTTTTCCTAACCACAGCTGATTGTATGCACACTCCCAAGTGGATTTGAAGAAACACATCTATTTAAACTGAAAGAATCTGCTAATTCAGGTATATGAGAAAAATATTTAAGCATATTTTTGGCCTAGATTTATAAGTTTTAAAAGAGGAAATTCGTCACATACTGTAATTCTGGTTTGTTAACAGCAATTAAAATGTCCAACTGATCATAATTTATTTTTGTTTGTGTGCACTGGTTTTGCCTCCTAAACTGATAGAACATTTGTTTCTTCCAGAATCTCTTCTTACTAAAGAACACTTTTAGCTTACCCCAAATAGTTCAGCCAAAGGAATGTCAATAAAAGACATTATTAATAGTCCTTACACTGAATATACTTCAACTTGAATATCATTACAAGATGCAGTAGCTGAGCAAGAACAATGCAATGTGTTTATTTGGTAGCTGATTCGACTACCGGAGTTCAGGTATGTCCAGATGATTTGAGGAAAACTAATCAAGTTAATGAGGGAGAGAGACAGTTAGGGGGAAGTCTGATTTTATTTTAAACTCCAGACCAGCTGCTTTCAGAAAAGACATAGCTGTTAAATGAAAGAGACCTATTCTTAATTATTTAACTTTCTATATAATTTTCTGTTTCATTCGATTACCTAATTAGCATGTAAGGTTCCTTTTTCCTGAGATGTCATGGATTTTTATTCCTGCAATTAATAGTAAAAATAATCCAATGGGTTTCTTCTTAGTGTATTGAAGGAGAGTTCAATCTGCAGAAAGCTTCTGCTGAGGGTGACTGCTTTGGTATTTGTCTTGAATTTGCTCAGAATTGTTCTGTACAGCTCTACGGACAGAAGCCTGAAAGGACTTTTGCACCCCTTAGTCTGTTGTTATCACTGATAGAAGGTAAAGTTCAGGAACATAGTAGAAATATTGTCAGGAGTCACCATCTTAAAAGTAGCAGCATGACCTATATCTCTGTATTAGACATCTCTTTAAACCTCTTTTCTTTCTTTTGAGAGAAGACTAGTTTGTAGACTGCTTTTATATCAGATAAGCACCAATACCTGCCTCCAGGTACTGGAGTTGTGACCACATGAACCATAGGAGTTGTGAAGAACTGGCTGTAGCTTTTCACTTCAGGCCTGGTCTCCCTGGTTACTGTTTGCTGTAGGTGTTTAGCAAATGAGAAATGCTGCGAGGTCTGGCTGTGTGTAAGGGGGAAGCTGGGCCTTAGTGTATCATTCTGGAGGGCTTGGCTGAAAGGCTTGGAGGCACCTGCAGCTACCCCTGGCAAGCAGGGTTGGAAGAGTATAGTGTTACTTCTCCTCACAGTCTCGGTCAATAAGCTGATGAGAGATGGCAGTTAGCTTAAGTTTCTTCTCCCTGCCTCTTGCTTTTGAAGACTGTAAACTCTGTTGAAGAGTTCAGGCCATCCTGCAAATTCCCTTAATTTAACAGAGAGGATAAAGTAGTAGAACAGCCTCAGAGGACCTGCATTCCCTCCTTTTCTGTGGGTCTTTCTGTTGCGTTTGCTGCAATCATTCACACCCAAGAGATTTCTGCTTAATCCAGTTGGGGCTGAGAATTGAATGTCCTGCCTTATGGCTTCTCATCTGCTGATTTTTAGCAGCTGATATAGTTATACTTAAGGGGAAACACGCTGAATTACAGCATTTTATTAGCTTGGGATTGGAAAGACCTGGTTGCTCTGGGTAGTCTAATTCCTTCCAGCATATTCCTCAGACATTATTTAATAGTTGATGTAGTATTGCTTCTGGTATTTACCCTTTTGAGAGGTTATTTTCCAGATCTTACCATTAGGGCATTTCTGTTGTCACTTGGGTTACTTTTTTTTGCTTAAATACTTCAGTTTTATTTGCAGTCCCTCATTCTAATTCTCTATCCTGTGTCTGTCCTGTAACAATCCCAAGTACCTGGAGATGGTTACTGGTTTCATTTGTAATCACTTGATAGTCTGCCTAAGCATCTAATGGTGCAAGATGTAGATAATGGTGCCTATAGCTTAGCACCTTTCTGGTGTTTTCAGTTTTCAGAACTGATTAGGTTGATACCCTCCTATATAACGCATCCTAGGACTTTTTTGGTAGCATCATCCAACTGCTGTCTGTATTTCTCTTTTTGGCTTTCAGTGCCATTCTTCAGCAGCACTGCTATTCAGCTTTCTTCTTCCCACTGCATATCTACATTTTTAAGTCTTAAATATATTTGAATCCAGCTGTATGCTTGTTAAAATAATCTGTGAGGCATTTGGTGATATTCACTACATTCTGGGTTCTTAAAGGCTGCCAAAAATAGGAAAAGGCAGAGCTACAGAAACAGAGCTGCAAAGTGGTTAGGAAGTTACTTGTACACAGCATGTAGCTAATAAACAATACTTGGGGATCAGAGTTTGCCAGGTTTGCATGGTCATATTGATTCTGTTGCTGAGAGAACAAATGACAGAAAAAACTTTAATCTGGTATTTCATAACTCTGAATTAGTCTCTGAAGGCCCTTTTGTATCACTTCACTGTCCTACTTGGGTTTTGGGGTTTCCAGTTTTGTATGCTCTGTGAATGCCATCTGTACATTATTAGGAATGATAATGGGGCCAGACTCCAAATTGGTGATAAACTATTAGATCTATTAATATCACCTAATACTGATCTTTTCTGCTGTTTGGTAGAGAGTTAGTAGACTATGGTACTTGGACATGATGACTGGTAATACATTCTCACCATATTGTCATCACTTCTGTAACCATATTTGCACGTTCCAATCTTGCAAGCCTCTGACCTTGCATCAATTTCATATAACTGCAGAGAAATCTTGGTTGAAAGGGACCACTGGAGATGTTTAATGGTCTCTTGTGCAGAGCAGGGCCGACTAGAAAGCAACAAAGCTGCTTGCTCAGCTTCTCATTCAGGTATCTTCAGGGAATTAAATGTGATAAATGCCATCTATTTTGTCTTCACACTGAATTCTCTTGCATCCATGCAAACTGTACCCTTGCCTCTCTTTCACTATGGTGGTCTTACTGCACAGGTGAGATAACCCTTCACATTAGCATATCTGAGTGGAGAAACACCAGTTGCGCCTCTGAGCAGGCCCAGATGTTAAGCACCTGGGAAGCCGTACAGCATGGTATTCACAGAATCCACCAGGTTGGAAAAGACCTTTAAGATCATTAAGCCCAACCGTTCCCCAACACTGCCTTGTTCAAGCACAGGGCCTTCTCTACACAGTTTGTGAACTCTTCTATAGAATTTGAAGAGCCTGTGATGCAAAGATGGAGTGGTATTTTAGAATCGTCTTTTGGATTTTAGTAATCTTTTTCAGTCTTTCTGTAAACATCAGAGTCATTTTGGGCTCATACTTAATGGTTCACAGCGCTACCTTAAACAGCGGTATGAATGCATGCTTACATGGAATCTTGTGAGGGTAGATCCCCTAACTAGTAGATACCAAAGTGCTCGGTTACTACTTTAACTGGGGTTAAAGTAGTTTTCTCTGTTCTGTAATCCCCTTGTCACAAATTGTGTTAACATTAGAGCTCACATTTTGCATGTTTCAGGAGAATGCTGTAGTGGTAAACATTGGCATCCAGTCAAGCACAAGTGCAACAAGAGAAAGGATGAAAAGAAAATGTGGAAGAAAACACTGTGGACTCAAAAAGGGATAGTAGAAGTAAAACGGCGCTGTTCTCTGACTGTCCAAAAAGCCCCATGGAAATCCCCAAGAAAAAAGTAGGGAAGGCTGATGCTTTATCAAAAATAGGCAAGATTGGGGTGGAAGAGAGGACTTAAAAAATGAGTAAAATAAGTATTTGTGTCAAATATAGGGGAGTGGGAGTGATGTCTATTAATGCTTTGAAATTTAGTAGTAACAAGCACCTGCAGCAGCAGAATGTACATGTGCCACTCCAAGAAAGAAGATAAATCTAAGTGTAGAGATGTAGGCTATTTTAGGTATGTAATGGAGTGTTTGTACATTTGTGCACTCTTTGGAAGAGGTTATTCTGGTGCCTATGAATGAATGGTTTGGCTTTCTAACTGCCTTAGGCCTAGCTTTAATCCTGCCATTTGGAGCATGAAGCATTTGGAGCATCACCAAATTATGCTAGTGACTTCACTGTATAAGATGGCATTGCTGTTGATGAATGAAGACATTAGAATAATTGCTTGTGCTAATCTTGTAATGAAGGATTGGGATATTCTTTAAAAAAAACCCACAAAACAACCTAAATGTTTAAGCAAGTGTATTCCATATGCACCATCATAGCCAGTAAAGTTAAACTGAAGTTCTTTTACGCTGATCAAAACTGAATTCAAGCAGGGTTGCAAGTTATGTGAGTGGTGAATGTGATTTGACAACCAGAGAGACACTTCTGTATATGACAAACAAAACTTGCTGGAATTTCTGGTTATGTAAAATGAGTTTCCAGCAAATACATCTAATGTACAGTCAGCCCCTATCTACCAAAGCATATACAATGTATGAATGCAAGTGGTATTCACTTACCCAATCTTTTCAATGCCCCTATAGAAAATCAATATTTCTTTGACGTTCTGTAGCTCTGTTGCTTAGTACTCACTCCTCATATGCTTGCTTCAGTGGAAGCTTTTATTCTGGTGGACTTTTCAGGGTTTTCCCTTCTTATGGCATTGATGAAGATAAATTAATTTTCATTCTCTAACCTCACACGATTCAAGGTATGTCAGTAACAGATGTGAAGCTGGGTGGGTGGCTTGTTGCTCTTCTCTCTGCCTTAGGGAAAGGGAGGGTGCTGTGTTATGAAATAAATAAAAGAGGCTTTGTTGGTTTATTCTAGCTAGTGGAAAATGGTGCTGTTCCCCATTGAGGCACAGAGGTGGTGTACAACTATGGAAGCATGAGGAGGAGAGGTACTGATGGTTGGCTGGAATTTGTACTGTTTTATTTGAGGAAGAGAGTCACAGGCTTGCTCTGCCTTTTCTTTCACTTGCTCAGACCCAGAGGATTCAGTGGCAGTCACTCCTTCTTGTGTTAGTGGAAAGGAGCAAGAGGACCATGCCAGGAACCTAGAGGCTGCTAAAGAAAATGGCTTGCCTTGTCTTAGCCATGATTGCTGCTGAGGATGGCCTGCTGAATACTGGCAGCATATAAAGAATAAAACTAAACTGCTCTGCTTTTTATCTATGCCTTAAATAAGAAATGTGTGCAGGACTTCTTGGGGAAAGAGATGCAGCAAACAGTTAATGAAGGGAAACTAATTTTTGTACCTCAACATTTATGGGTTTAGTCTAGCTCTTGGGGTCACTCTTCTTAAGATTTTACTCAAGATCCTGGTCTTCTACAAAAGTTAGACAAAATGTCCTGAAATATGGATAGAGGTATGGGCACATATTTCATACTTCTATGATAACTGAAAGACATTTCCAGTATACAGGTAGACAAAATTCTGTTACATTGTCCTCATCTCACATCACACTTTAGGTTTCTGAAGTCTTAGAATGAGTGCTTAAGAAAACTGGTGCCTATATTTTAAGAGTATGTATGCACTAGCTTTTTCAGGGTTGGGCCTGAAGATGGAAAAAGCATGGTTTTGAAGGTGAAGTCCTCTGTGCTGACAGAGAACCTAGCCTAGTAGATACTGATCCTGAGGGAAGCCTTTGGAAGCTACTGCACTGCAAATATGTGAATAACAAGTTTACTCATGTCTCTTTCATGGTCAAAGGAAGACATGAAGAATGTTCTTTCTTTGTCTTTGCAAGAGATTAGAAAGCATGCAAAGAAAGCATGATATTTTTCAGAGTTGAGTGTGCATGTGTGGAAAAAGCAGTAACCTTTAGAGGGCAAGCCACAGTCATTGTCACTCCAGGAGCTGGCTGTTATTAATTATGAGCTTCTGTCCCTTACTTTTCCTTAATAAAGACTCCAGAAGGTTTTTCCACTTAGCAAGCAACCTGTTCTACACAACAGGGAGTAAGGAAGATGAATTCATCTCTATCTCAAATTTGGATGAGGGTGTGAAACATTTGGTCTGTAGTGAGGGGACACAAGCTGCTTCTTCAAAAATGATCTTCTACAAACTCCAATTAAGTGGTATGCTGGGTTTGCCGATTCCACAACTGGAAGTGTGTGCAATTCTTTTTCTTTTGAAGCTGTGAGGTTCATGCCAAAAAGTTATATTAAAAAGTGTCTAGGAAAGTTTGGAACTCTGTTTGAGATGTGGTCTTTGCTCAAACTCTTTTGTTCTTGCCATCTAGGTTTATATTTGTACATGCTGGTGACATGAGTTCTATTTTTTTATATTTTTTAATGGGTACATTAAGAAAATATACTACTTACAGTCATAAGACTTTTATACTTAAAGAATAAGCATTTCCTTCTCTACTATTCTTTCTGTCAATCCATTCGCCTTCTCTATGATAGCTAGTTGGCTTGTACACCATTCAAGAAAGCTGCAGTCTTGGGGCAAATTCGTCTACTCCAATTATCCATTGATATTGCTGCTAAATAAGCATGGCTTAGTCTTTCTGTGGTCTGTAGCACTGTGTCTTTAGGAGCAGAGGTTGTTTTTTGGGTTTTTTTTTGTAAGCTTCAGCTGTGTTTCCTAGTATATCCAGTTACCAATAATTTACTTGGGGAAAATATCATGAGTTAAAGTAGGACTGTATCTAATTGTGCTGGCCTTCTTCCATCTGGGATTTCACCAGCCTTTTCCCTATGATAATTTTTTTGATCAAAGCTTCCCTCTGAAGTTAAACGAGGCCTGGGATATGGCAAGCTGGAGAACTCCATGTAATTTTCGGTGTTCTGAACTAAAGCACCCCTGGTGCTTTATGCTCTAAATACTATAAATAAGTGCTTGCCATTAACAGAAAAATGTACTGTTCTCCGATCCTTTAAAAGTGTGTAGGTGCTACTCTACCATTTTTGGGTCCTTCAGCAATTGGACACCAAACTTCTGGGAGTGATGTTCTATTTCATGTATCCTTCTTCTTGACAAGCTATGTACTCCTCCTACATTTCCAACACAAAGCAGTGGAATCTTTCTCAAACAAGAAAATCCAAAAGCACTGCTAAAAGTAGAGGCGGAAATGCATGAGAGTACAATTATATATAGTCCAGCCAATAGTATTCCCTTAAACTAAATGTATCTAGCAACTATCAGGATATTTCTAGCATAAGTTCTAGAGATCTCCTCAATTAGGTGGTCTTAAGACAAGATGGGATGCACTGACAATGATCAACAGCAAAAATGCTCTCAAGATAAGTATGTGTCAGGCGTGTATAGGGAGATTCAGGTTTTGGTTTACAACGGCTTATGGCCACAAAGGAAACCAGAATATGCTGGGCTACAAATGATATAAACTTCCTTAGAATCTAGGAGGCAGCAAGAAGTATTATTGGATGTGGCTCTTGAATGCTGGTAGAACGGCTTGATTCTTCACTGACCTGTGTTTTGGCTAGTTATGGATGTGTTTACAGTGTTCAAGGCCAGGCTGGACAGGGCCTTGGGTGATACGGTCTAGTGTAAGGCACCCCTGCCCATGGCAGGGGGGTTGGAAGTCTAGATGGTCTTAAGGTCCTTTCCAACCCAAACCATTCTATGATTCTATTTAAACAGAAGTTAATGGGAGTATTCGCCGCTTAAGCAACAGCTGAACAGAAAACTGAGCATCTAGCAACTGGGTTTAGCCCTGAGAGCACACAATCTAGCCAACAGTAATACAAACAGAAACAGCAAGAGCGGACAGGTTAGCTGAATTATAGTGATTCCCATGTTCAGTGATCTAAAATCCTGAATTCTAGGATACTCAGTTGAATAGCAAAGTGGAGAGATTTAGTTTTGTTTTCAATTCTTCATAATGCTAAAGAGTTTGGGAGGAGGGTAAGTGAGCTAAGGGGAATCAGACTAGCCTGTCTGCCCCCTGTGACACCAGCAAGGCCTGACATGCTTCAATGCAGAATGCTAAGACAAAGTCAAAGGATGCACAAACCCTGTCCTTCAGTCTTGTGATTAACCTGTCCAGTAGCACTGATATTATGTCTCAGAGATGGAAATGGGAAGAACTTGCTTAGTCTGGAAACACTGGAGAGTTCAGTATAGCTTTGTTGGATGGGGGCCTTCTGTCCCTGATGAAGACTAAGATCATCCTCTTTGATTTCCATAGTATTTGCAAAAATAAAAATTATGTTTAGAGACACAGTGCTATCTTCGGAAATCATAGCACTGGATTTTTCAGTGTTATGTGCTTGACTCCTTTCTAGTTTTCACACAGACTCTCTCCCCTTACTCTGGCAAGGAGATTTCAGGAATGGTTGTGAGGATCTCAGTCTCTTGACAGTGAGGGTTGTGTTGCCTCCAGAGAAGGCTGGCTGAGGGAATGCTGGTGTGATTGGGAGATGCTGTAAAATACATGGAAAATGCTTGAGGAACATGGATATGGAAGTACTGCAGAAATATACTTGTGGTTGTATGGAAGGAATTTTTGTGGGATCCCAGGAAAAATGCTGCAATAACATGGAATGGGAATGCTACTGAAATCAGGCTGGAAGACATGATAGGGTGAAGAAATTAAGTTTTACCATAGACTACAGATAAAGGAGATGGGCCCATGGGTTTTAAGGTCTTATCGGACAGAAAACCTTATTTTAAGATGAACAGAACAGAGTTTGTTCTAAAACCAATTGAGATTCATGCTACAGGTTCCTATCGGAATGGAAGTATTTTAAACAAAAAGAGTTACGCTGGGAAGAAGAAAGGTAGGATGAGGATGTGTAACAAAAAGGACTGCATGACAAATGTCTGCATCATCTATCGTTTTGTTTTAAATTGTCATTCTTGTATTTTGTCTCCTGGATACCAGCATTAGGAAAAAGTGAGTTATGGTGTAAATTCTTGGGGTGGGTGGTTAATACTGTATTGAAAAGCTCCCCAGGGAAATTTTGTCTTTATTGTTTGTGTTACCATATTACCAAAAGACCTTTGGAAATCAAAACGTTATTTGTTAGGCCCTATATGGAAGAAGTCTCTCTGCTTCAGGCAATAACCATATGAAGAACAAGTGCAGTGGAAGAAAAGATAAGAACTGGAAGCAATAGGAGGAAAATCCATTATGCATATTAATATTGTATATTGGTAGAAGATGAAATTGGATTTATGAGTGTTTACCTCTAAAATATGAAATGCTGAGCTGAATCTGTGGAGATCCATGGAATTTAGCTTTCTGATTTCTCATTTTTCTCAAAGCAAAAGATATTTGCATGCTACTAATGCAATTCTCAGGCTTCCTGGATTACTGCATTCCAGAGAATGATGATGGCATCATGAAGAAACAGTTCCTCATTTCACTGGAGGAAACTAGCAATGGAATTGTGGAATATGCTGGCAAACAGTACAAAAAAAAATTATAAAAGAGTAAACTGGAAAAAAGCTGACAACTTACCACAGGGAGACTGTCAGCTGTATAGGTGAAATTCCAATTGGATAATTTGGCCATTGGTAAAAATGTCAGAAAAGAATGGACCATAATTTCAGGTAGAAACTTACTGTTTCTTCACAGCCATGATTTCTGTGAAAAACATGCCTTCATAGTACATAAAGTTTGTATTTACACAGTTACATTGAGGCCAAAATGGGATATTGTTCCAGCATGAAGTTCAACCTACTCTTTTTCCAGGATTCAGGGGATGCTGGATTTCTAAAGGTCAGAGCAAGAAAGAATCATGAAATGAATGCCACTCACTTAATTTGTGGATCAGTGTAACTAGAAATTGTGGTGGACTGACTCCTGGCATGCATTGCTGTACTTGCAAGGAGAATTGGGTGTGCAGCTTCTGGAGTATGCTCTTTCAATAGCAAAGAGCTTTTTTTCACTTTTTCTCCAGAACAGCCATGCCTGAAGCAAATCTGAAATAGAGATCTTGATCTGGCTTCAGCTGCAACTAAGCATGCACATTGTTCCATCACAAAACAGCACTCACTGGCTGAGCCTGCTTTGTTTGGGTCCATACTGTTAAAATTCAAGCAACCTAGAAATCAGATTGATCTGTTTTATTGATTAGATGGTGTGCATTTGTTCCTGGGAAGAGAGGGATTTTTTTTCTTTCCTGATTTAAAACCCACAGTTCTTTTATTCCTTTCTTTAGAAACAGGGCAGCACAGTTCCTGTAGATTTAAGCAGCTGTCACGTAAAAATCATTAGGGAGTACAAGCAAGTCCTCGTGGCCTGCACTGAGTGGAATCTGATCACTGTTTATTGAACTGACATATTGGAAGAGGTTTTACTTTCTAATGTGGTTGGTGATTGATGCTGACATTAGTATATGATTGCCTGTGAAGATTTCCTGTTATCTCCACAGGATCTTAGTGCAGCAAATCATGTCAACAAACATTTAGATGAATAAAGGGGTTGGCCTTATTCTGTTCCATGAAAAAAATACAAAATAAGACTAGGGGTAGAGTTAGATGGTGATGAGTAAATCCAGACTGACAACGTGGATGAAATATCAGTCAGCATGCCTGTTCCCTGTGAAGACTATTTTGTCTTTCATATAGTGAATGATGAACAAGACTCAGTGTGGGAGCTGGGTGCAGAAGTGCAGTCAGTTCCAGTTCCCAGCTCCATGAAGCGGTTAGTTCCCAAAGTACTTCCATTTCCTCCTCTGGAGGGGCAGAGTTGCTTAAGTTGCTCTACAGTTTCTCATATTGCATAGACCTTGCCCATCTGTCTCTCCTCCTGGTGGACTTGGATTAAGAGGTCCCCCTCTTAATGGTGATAGATACATCCCTGCAGGAATTCAAAACTCAGCTGGACAAGCAGAGCAAGCTAATCCAGGTTTTGAACTGGTTTTGTTTGGAGCAAATTATTGCACTGCATACCCACAGAGATTTCTTAGCTAGTCACTCTCTGCTTTTGAACATTCAGATGCTGCTGGATGTATCAACATGGTGGTTGCAAGCTTGGATCATCTTACTGACCCAAGTTTCCTGCACCTGTTTATCCGTCCAGAATTACACAATACTAAAGAGAATTGGGGAATCTATTAAACAGAGACTTTAACCCCTTTCTTGGTACTCCTTCCTTAGCTGCTTCCCATGTGAAATTGAGACTTTACTGTGCTGAATGTTATGCCTAGATAAAGCATATATCTGTTTACATTTATTTTTTCTTTTCTCAATTAAAAGGTATTCAAGTTGAGTTCATTCCTTCAACGTAAAGCTGATGAAGGCTTCTTCAGCAGCGGAATTCTGCTGGGTAGGAAAAGGGCTTTGTTACTTGCAGGCTGGAATATGACTCTAAAAGGGATAAATTTGAGAGGGGTCAGATGAGCATCTGGAGAGAAATAGCTTTCATTAAGGGCGTATTTTACCACTTTTACTCGTGCTGACTAAAACTGTTCTCCAAAGATAGCACTGCATGAAGTAAAATATTATGTATTGCTACCTCTGTGAAGCCTGAAGGGCTTCAGGACTGTATTAGTCATTCAAGAGATACCCAGGAATAGATGGTTTCCATCTGTGTATCTGCAGCTAAACCACTTCTGCTGTAATGTTTTCATAGGAGAAACTTGGTACCTTTCCCACTGGTGCCATGGTACTGCTCAGGAAAGGTGATTTGCCTTATAACAAGAACTCAGAAAAAGTTTAGAGTGTGCTATTACCTCTGCCTTAGTCTTCTTTTTTTTCTTAAATTCTACTGTAGTATGTGTCTACTTGTACCTATATAAAAATATATACATTGCTATAGTCCTTCTGAGTGGAGAAAAGTCCTTGTAGAAAACATCACCCACTGTCCTGGGTTAACCAGAGAGGTCTTCTATTTTCTGCTCAAGTATGTCCTCACACTGTAAAACATTTTGTACTTAAGCATCTAAACTTTTTAGAGTTGCCTCAGCAACTGTCATTTGTGAGGACATTAAAAAAAATCATTTCTTTTTCAGGGGAAATTTCCCAAAACAGAATGTTTGAGATTTTGTCTTGGAAAAACCAGATCAGCTTGAGGTTAAAGACCAAGCATTTTGCCCTAATTACCATTCCAAAATTCTACATGTAGAAAACTCGTTCACTTTTCTTATTGGTCTCTAAAGTACATGTATATGAAAAGGGAAAGTAAAATTTGAAGCAATATTTTTTTGTAGCAGTCATGGTAATATTAAAATAAGTTATGTCTATTCGCATATCTGTTTTCAGCTGAAATTGCTTTACAGATGGCACAAAACTGCAAAATATTCTGGCTGACTGAAATCCGGAATTTTTCAGAGGGGTGAAATATAGCTCCAAAGATCTTAGCTCTACTGGATATTATCAGAGATCTTACAGTCACATCAGGGTGAGGGAGTTGCATTTATTTCAGTTGGTACCTATCCAACCTCAGGGATGTGCAACAGAGTGAACTATATTTTCCTTGTCGTGTTCATGAAGCAATTTTTTTTCCTGTGTGAAGTATGGGGTAAAATCCCATGTATGCAGGGAGGCTGACAGAGGCATAAGAAGGGGCCTGGGGCATAAGAAGGGGCCTGAGGACTCACGAGCAGAATAGGCACACCCTGTACTTAGCTGGAATAGCTTTTGCAAAGTTTATAATGACAATGTTCTTGCTCAAAGGCTATATCCTTATTGACCTCTTGGAACATAGAATCATAGTAGAATAATAGAATGGTTAGAGTTGGAAAGAACCTTAAGACCATCATGAGAAGCTGTTAACTACCATGGCGTATGTCAGTGTAGTCCAGTGGTGCAAAATCATGGAAAGATTTTTGGGTGGGTGGAGATGCCTGGATGCTTCTGGTCCAGCTTTGCCCAGACACACAGGCTGTCACCCACAGTCCTGCTCCAGCAGACAGTGCTGAGAGCCTCATCCCAGTGTTCCCAGCCTGCAGTCCCATCTCACTTCAGTTGCTAGTCCCATGTCATCCTGTGCCAGTGTCTCCAATTGCTGGCACCTTGTCTTTACAGCATTCATACACATGGGATAGACTCTGAGACTGTACAGATAGAAAGGTTTTAAGATAGAACAAGACTGTAGTGATTTGGGTGCAGGGCTTGGTCAGACAAATGTACTGACCAGTGACGGTTTACATGTGACTGGCCCTTTTGATACTATTTTCTATCTTTTTTCCTCTTCCCTTTCCCTAAATGTTCCTTACGTTTTACACAGGCCCACTTCAAATATCCTGAGTCCTTCTGTTCCTTTTGTTTCCTGCTTTGAAGTCCAGACTGGCCCTCTCCAAAGCTGTGCCTGAATTTTCTTGACAGCCCATCAATTAGTGGATGAAGACTTTTGGTCTTTGCCAGTGCCTCTCTCTTGTGCACCTGGTTTGTGCCTCTACATGTTCTTGTTTCATTAATTCCTTTTTTATTTAATATCCCCTTTGCATTGAAAGGGTCCTTGCTTGGATAACCTTAATGAAGCAGAGGCTCGCATCTTTGATATATCGTTGCAGTAGTGGCTGTCTGTCTTGTACTGGAGGCACAAAACTGGATGTAGTACTCCAGAATGTCCCACAAGAGGTGAATAGAGAGGCAGAGCTTATGTCTTTACCATTTTCACTTTATCACTGATTGAACATACTTCATGTGGTGTTCATAGTATTACACCGTATGAGCAGTACTTCAGTCTGTTGTTTGCTTAGCTAGCACAAAACCTGTCATCATCATTGCAATAGAATTAATTTCTAGAGCAATTATCTGGGGAATGATTCTGATGCTGTTACCCTGAAAACAACAGCCAAAGTCTACCTCATTGCAGGCGGAGAAAACTTTGAGAAGAGAGTTAAACAAACAGCACCGAGAACTCACCTATTTATATTTTTATTTCATCTTGATAGAAATGTATTCCTTGTCCACTAAATGAATGATTGTTTTCAGTAGAAAGCCTCAGCACTGCAGTACATGGCTGGAGGTGGCCCAGCCACAAGCCCTCTCGAGAACAGTGGTGCTAAGACACTTTCTCATCAGAACAAATAGAGGCTCAGACTGTGTTGATTCAGAAGGGGAGAGCACTCATGAGATTACAGGCTAGTATGCATGTAAAGGGTGATTGTCTTTCTCTCCTACATGAATGAGAAACCTGAGTTATCTGAGTGGAGCTTATTGATAGTACTACTGATGCAAATTCAAAGATTAAAATCTGTCCTTTACAACCACGTACCTATGTTAGTGGCAGAAGGCAGTGTGTTTTCCATGGTGAAAGAGAGGCAGAACTCCGCTGCCAAGCTGTAACATAAGAAGAGCTGTAATGAGTGCAAAAGAAGTTAGGAGAGTATTAGCTTACACAAGTGACCAGAATCTGTAACTGATATGGAACAAAACAGCATTTGTGTTCTCTTCCTTCTTCAGGTCCAGCAAATCTCTTCACTTTCATAGCCAGACTGAATAGACCCACAGGACCTTTCATCACTGCTACCAATATGTGACCCTTGTCCTGCTGCTCTTGTCAGCAAAGACTGCATTTTCCATCATCTCTCCTCAGGCAGGTTGGACTGCCCTTCTTTCTTCCGCTGAACTAATAACCCCCTTGAATGAGAGGCCAACTAGATGGGAGTAAATAAAGTGAGATAAATTTCATATGCCTGACCATCCTGCATGCAGGATAAACACATAGAGGAGATGATAAACAACGACTTTGACTTCTGAAAATGTCTTAATTTAACAGGAAGGAGGAGTATTTGACATCTTGCTCTCAAAGTCACATTGCTCACAACAGAAGGGGTAAGCAGTCCTTCCTTCCAGGGAAGATTTCTAGAGACTGTGAAAGAAAACTAGGTTTCTTGGCATATGCACTGCCTGTAGCACCAGTAATTTCAGCAGGGTCTATGCAGACTGTTTCTCTATGTAGCACTGCTGGACTGTGACTACTTTAGAAGAAAAGTGAAGGAGTGAGATGCAGTGTGTTAGACACCTGCAGCAGACAGTCTCGCCCATTCACTTTCAGAGTTAGATCAGAGCTTTTTGCCTTGGACTGAAAGCATCGGGAAAAATCAGGAGGTGTTTTGTCTTGGTCAACCCCACTGTCCCTGTATAACCTCTATATCTAATAATCATTACTGTAGTTAGCCCAGCCTGTAGGAATAGCCTTAACTTGCTGCTGCCCTCAGTTTACAGGTAGGAAATTGGTACAGAGAAAAGAAAGGATGCATTTCTGAAAGCCCTTTGTGCATTTAAGGTTACCAGTCCCAACAGTAAGATTGGTCTTCAAAAGTGTTTCAAGCACCCAAGAGCCTAAATGCCAGTCAAAGACAAAAAATTTCAGATTTCAAATTGCCCAAAGTCTGAAGCTTTAAAGTCTTTCAGGTGCTTCAAGCCTGTGATGACTGCTTAGAGCTAATTAATTTAGAGTTAAGTGCCCTTAACTCTAAATTAAGTGACCTTAGTCAAAGCCATATACCCTGGGCTGAAACTTGCTGTAAAGCAGTTTGCTCTCCATCGGATGTAATTCAAATAGAAAATAATAAAGGAAGGTACCAGATGGCTTAGTAAAAGTAATGATGCCTTCAAAGACTGTTTATTTCTCATCCATTTTCCTATGAACTATGAAAAATATAAACTAAAAAACTCAAACGCCAAAAAAGCAAAAGAGTGTCATACCAGTTCAGCTCTTATTTACTGTGTGAACCCATTTTCCTTAAGCAACATAAATTCAAGCTAGCCATCTAAATCAGGCTGCAATTTCATTTATCTTCAGAGAAAAAAGCTCTTTCTTAGAAGTAGTTCTTAAAAAGTATAAGTGGAAAACATGAGTGACTCTTTCCAGCAGCAGGCCCATTTAAAAGTATGTAATTAGTCTTTTTGTAATAAGCTTATGTCATAAGAGAGCATGGGATTACTCCACACATATATCTGCATGTCTGAAGTCACTAATTCTGAGTGATTGATACCGCCAAGGTTGCATCTTAGGCCGATGCCAGACTTTGAATGATGATGAATGATTTAGCACTGACAATGTTAAATCATTTCTAGAAACCTTTCCATTTTGGAGGATGTTTACCTTCCTGATATTGAGTTGAGACTATAAAGATATTCAAAAAGATCTTTTATCCAGAGAAGATTGGGACGCATTGCTTACATGTTTTAGTTCAGTCAGCTTTTTGCTTTCTGACTAGGTACAGTTCTTTACTGTGGTGAAAACTCTCTCCAGAGGAAAAGAAGGCTTACTCTTATGCCAAATCTTGTCCAGATATCAGGTTTAGTTCACAAGGAGTGCCTAGATTTATGCTGCTCACATGCAACCCAGCTTAATTAGTTAAGCAGACTTTAAGTCTGTCAAGGTCTCTCGTCATCCCCCTGCATTCTAGCCTCCAGGATTTTCTACAATTTTAGGATCTTTCCTCCAATCATGATCTTCAGCTTATTCTTGTCTGAGACCCCTGGTTCTTTCTGGAAAACCTTTTTAGTGGTAACCCTTCTTTCTGGAAGTTAAGCCCCTGGGTTTTAAAATCTAAGTAGCATATGTACAGAACAACATCTCCTAATTGGAGGCCTGTCCCATGGCTCTTTATTAATAAACAGGAGGATTCAAGATCAGGCTTCTTTTGTTCGCGTACTATCATCTTAATTTATGATCATTCTTTATTGGTTTCAGCTAGAAAGTATCATAATTGTACTTGAGTTTAATCAATTTCAGATGTTCTCTAGCCCTCACACACACAACCAATTATCTGCTGCCTGTAAACATTCACAGTGTGACATGGCTTTTCACCTATGACAACCGGGGAACTCAAAACAGCTAGTTAATATTCAAGGATCGCTTTCTCCAGGCACAGGAGCAATGCATCCTGACCAAGAGTAAGTTGGGCAAGAATGCCAGGAGGCCTGTAGGAAGAATGGGTAATAAGAAATATATTTTATTATTCATCTGAAGTCTTCAATTATTAGTGCTTTGCTAATGAAATATGTTTGGATTGTTTGACAGATCTCATTATAAACTCCTTAACAAAACAATAAAACTAGGATGGTATCAATTAATTAAATAGCTAATTGCAGCAGTTGTGACAAGATGGCAGACATATCAAGCTCTGTTCAAGGGCTGGCTACTTTGTTGGTTCAAGTTTTGGAGAAGATACTGCCAAAAAAAATAATTGCAATGTATGAAGAGTTAGGAGAAAGCAACAGCAGCCTAAAGGTGACATTTATCTAAACTGAGTAGTTAGAAATACTTTTCCCTACAGAAATTATTATGAAGTAGTTGATCCTGGCAATTCAGATCTTGTCTTGAGATGGGTGGATATGAAATGCTTTGGCTAGAACCTTAAATTCGAAAGTCTCCAAGGAGCCAGAGATATCAGCTCACAATACATTAAGTATTTAGTTGTAACTCCTCAGATACAAGGCTGATCAGACTACTCCTTTAAATCTCAGAGACAATCAGAACAGGATTTGTCTCATGTAACTGTATTCATCTACAGCAAACACAGAGACATCTAATTCTGAGGAAGCCATCTCAGCTCCTGTGACTTCCAGAAACAAAACACACGTGTTGTCTAGTCTAAAAGAGGTGTACACATTTATCATAGAATCATAGACTCACAGATTTATGACGGAGACAAGATGCATCCTAGAAGTCTCTGGTTCTGTTCATTAATTCTAGAAGCCTAGATGGTTATATCAAATGTCTGAAGTTGAGAGGAAATGAATCTCATAATGATTAACTGTGCCACAAATATCAATGATAATTAGAACTTGGTTGGTGGGTTTATTTGTATGATAGCTCAAGTGACACAAATTATGTTTTGCTTACTGATATGCAACTAAAACTGTGCTTACTGCAGTTCAACTTAGTCCAATAGACAGGTATAGGCGAGTACAATTAGGCCATCTCTTTCCATTCGCTACCATTCTATCTTTGAAAATAAAGGTCCTATATGATTTTCTCCGTTGTGCCCCATTGCATAGGGTTGGTGAGAACTAATTGGTATCATGGATAGGATATTTCCTCTGAAAATTAAATATGAGCCCTAATCTTAGTTCAACCACCTAACTACGAGATTTATTTTTTTCGTGTAGAAAATCCCTAAATGTCACAAAACTACCTCCCACACCAGCTGGGAGTGCAGGGGCGTTCTGGGCTTGCATGAAGTACATAAGCAGGCTGGAGAAGACTGGGTGGCCTGGATGGTCAGAGCTGTGCTAGAAGCAGTTCTCTTCTGTGATACAACCTTCTGCCCCTGGTGCAACCCCTCCTGAGGGTTGTGCTTTACTGCAAAGCACCTCAGCGAGTCCTCTTCCCCAACAGTTTGTGTCAGGCCTGACTTGCACTGGCTGACTCAAGCCCTGAAAGGATGATCACTGCTTTCACAGAATCTTCCAGCTGCCAGTGACTGAAGGGGCTTTGAGCTGGACTTGGGTATGTGAGGGGTAAACAGTGTGCAGCAGGAAAAGGCAGTAGTCCTGACAATGCAGCCTGGTGGAGTTCTGTGACTGTAGGTCTAATGAAAGACTTAGGCTTGAGGTTTAGCTCACAAGTAGAAAACAAGGATTGTGGAAAAATAAAGAAAAAGCCAAGAAATGGCAACATGGCAGAAGCAAACAGCTGGCACAATTTATTGAGTATTAAAACAGGTTAGTGTTCCAGGTTAGCATACTGCTGGGAGAGTTTGACAGGTTTAAGCTGAAAGACACCACTTAGAAGTGTTAACTTTTTTTATCTTAGCCTTATGCAGCCTTTTCACTGCAGAGTATAAAGCTGGCTATAGTCTTCATAATTCATTCTTAAAATGTGAGGTTAATGTGGAGCTACATTGGATATTAAGGGAAACAGATGGAGCAAGGAACACAGTGAATCACAGGGAATCTGTTCAAGAATTTTCTCACTGAGAGAATTTTTCATTACTGAGTCTGCCTTAAATATCAGAGAAAGCTCAAGTCACCATGTAAATGCCAGTTCCACTGTCCCCTGGTTGGCATTTGAAGTTTCAAGCTAAATGTTGAGTTTGTCTGTTCAGGTTGGGATTTACCAAGAAGAAGAAAATCATTCTCATTTAATTTAAATTAGATCTTTGTTCCTAGTTTCTCTTGAAAATCTAAGACTTTGATTTGTCTGTTGACCATTTAGAATATTATGCTTTCTAAAGTATATGGTCATAGCATGCAGGTCTGCTTATTTCGGCCATAAGAAGACACTCCCAATTCCTAACACAAATTGTACCTCATATTCAAACTTACTGTAATTCTAGACTATCCATCAGCTTCCTGGCCAGCTGCCCCAAGGCATAGGAAGTCTGTGTGGTTACATAAATAGGGTTGTTGGAAGCATCAAGTGAGGTTAGCTGGCGTGGTTCCTACAGTCAGAAAGCCCAGCCAGGATTTCCATTGCTCTTCAATCAGATAGGAAGGTATGGAGGAAGAATGCTTCTGATGATCTCAACTGCAGCTGGGGGCTGATATCCTTCCAAAGCTGGATAAATAATAAATGGCCCCGATGATGGATGTCTCCGAAATGTGCTAATAATTTTAATATAATGGACTGGATGGCATAGGTGTATGTTTTTGCCTTGTGCTGGTTGCAGCAAAATTACCTAGTGTTTCTCATTTGTGTAGAACTGAACAGAAAATTTCACTGTTGTGAAACTGGTGGTTATTCCCTGGAGGAAATGATCAAGGGAAGTACCACCATCTCTTGATGTCTTCAAAATTTGATGGCTTTCGGGATGTAGAAGCTTTAGCTGAAAATCTCTCACTGGGCTTGTGGAAGAAGTGAATGGATGAAATTGAAGTCTACAGAACACAAAGCAATCAGACCAAGAGATCAAATGGCTCCTTTGTGCTTAGATGCCATACAAAACATTTTGCCTGTATTTTCTGTTAAGACTTGAATGAAATGTTTCTAACCAGCCTTTGAACTGACCAAAAAAGAAAAACTTTTTTTTTATTGTTCCACACTTTGAGGAAAACATTTTGGCTTGATTTGTTGTCAGCTGGTTCTCATGTTCATTTGAGTGTGTTGATGTTGTTTGTTTGTTGATTTTGTTTGTTTGTTTTTCCTGCAGCTTGTATTGCAGTAATCTGTACTTTTGGAATAAGATAATCAGAGCTTAGTATCTGCCTTTACTAAAATAATCCTCTTGGCTAAGATGTGTGGCAAAATGGCAGGTCTGAAGTCTTTTGTAGTATTTTACTTCACCTGGTAAATAGGATGTGGTCAGGAGGTGTGCTACTTTGCATGAAGCTACAGCAAAGTATCTCTTGCTCTTCCCTGTGCAGGAACAGCAGAGGAAGCAGCAGCTCCCTCTGCACCATCCAGTTGGCTAGAACACCATATTCATCTTGGCTTATCTCCATGTAGGCTAGTGATGGGGAAGAGTGGATGTTTTTATGGGTCTGCTTCCTATCCATCTTCAATTCCACCTACTTTGGCTTTGGACTGTGAGGTACAGTCAACCCATTTTAGGCCAGGAGGTAAACATCTAAGACCTTTTTTCTTCCTCTGTAGCAAGGAAAGGAAACTGAGCTTCTACTAAGAGGGGACAGAGATCTGTGTTGGTCTCAAGGTTCAGAGGCCATTAGCAGATACAGATAGTACATTCTTCTGAAAGGCTTGGTCTGGACTGATACTTGGTTTCCCCTGAGGCAGGAGAAGACAGTTAACACCGATGCAAAGTCAGAGCTGGAATCCTGTAGCTGTTCTGCGTACGGCCAGAGGCCCTCAGTACTGGGGTCATGAACAGACTGCAGACCCCTTTCCATCTTTGTAAGGGGATGGCATCCTGTTGTTTTGCTGTGTTAATGCGATGGCTCAGTAGAAAACTGCAAGCTGCTGTTATAAGCAGGCAACCCCCTGTACGATTCTGAGGCAAGCTGTCTATTTCTGTTTGTGTGGGGTGTTGGTTCTTTCAGTCCACAGCCTGAATGGTGGATCCCTCAAAATGCGTTAGTACTTACTAGCCATGCACATTTACATGGAACTGAGAGGCTTACATGGTTGAGAAGCCTGTAGTTCCCAGAGTCATTCTTCCTGCCCTTTTTGTAGAGAGGATTTAGCATGGCCAACCCCCAGTCCTCTGGGACCTGCCCACTAGACCAGGACTTTTAACAGATGATGGAGAGTGGTTTAGCAAGCTCCTCTGCCAGCTCCTTCAGCATTCAGCAGGAGGTCACTAACCATTTCTTCCTGGATTATGGGGACTTCAAACAGCTCCCCACCTCTGCCATCCAATTCAGGGAACTGACTACCCTGAAGATGACTGGTTTGACTGTTAAAGACTGAGACAGATGCATCATTAACTACCTCATCCTTTTCCTCATCCTCAGTCACTAGCTCCTGCTAGGATCATTTTCCCAATTGGGACAGTTGTACCCTGTCTACCACCAGCAGACCCATGGTCAAAACCCACAAAATTTTGACACTGACACCAGTCCCAGAGCTAGGAATTAATTTGCTAGATTTTTCATTGTCATTGTTTGTGGCTGGCAGAAGGGACAAGAAAACTATGTCTTCTGGGTGCTGGCAGGATGAGGTGCAACACCAAGCCTACTGGTGATCTGTCCAGGTGGTCAAAAACTTTTTTAGACCACATGTGGCAGGAACACTGGGCTTGGTTTACACTGTCATTATTTCTCTGACTTGAGCGGAGATGTTCCTTAACCACCTCATCACGTATGAAGTGATGGGAGACTCAAGGTGTGCATTTCTCCCATTTTTTTTGCAGGTGGGTGTTGTGAGGCATGTGGCTTTGGTACCCTGTGTCACCGTAGTAACAGCAAGTCGTTGTTTCCCGGCAACTGTCAGAGTTGCTAAGAGAAAAATCGGCAGCATTCGTAAATCTGACATCATCCACTCACATTACATTGGGATGGGTTTGATGGAGAGAAGATGACATGGTGGCCACTCTCATCTCTTTTAACTCAGCTGTATATTGGTTTTCATAAATTGTCTATAATTGGTTTTCATAAAGTGTCTATAAGGCATTGGAATAGCCTGTCTGGAGTCAGGGAACATAGATCCTGTTTGCCCTTCTTGGTCAATTCAGCAACTACAGGCAACACTTTCTTCCCTCTGCTTTAAGATTAGATTAGTTCTGTGGGTAAAAATTACTACCTACACGCTAAGCATTCTCACTGGTCTTTGATGCTCTGGTTCCCAGTACATTTCATAGGTGGCTTCACAGAGAAAGAAACTTCACCAAGAGGTCTCCTCCGCCAGTGTTCCATTCTTAAAACATTTTGCTACACAAACCCACCTGTGCATAGGCCACTGTGTGGAAGCTGTAGTTGGAGTGGGGAGTGTGTGTGTGGGCAGGGGAAGAAACAGCAGATTCAGTTAGGTATTACTCCAGCATAGCTCTGTGGAATTCAGCAGAGTTATAGCAACGCAAATCTAGAGCAACACAGTGATGCATTTGCTTGCATCTGCCCACTCTGAGCCAGAGCTGGAGGCATTACTATTTGCTGGTGCGTGCCAGAGCATGTGCAGAGTGAGTTGTTGTGCTCTCTACAGTGCACAGGAGACAGATGGTGAAACCCACCCATTCTGAAGCATGCCTACAGAGAGTACAATCTTTTGCAGTGTCGTGGTGCTGGCAGACAATGCAATAGCAATATTCTTACATTTCAGAGAGCTGGCTAATCTCAGAAGTGCTGTTTTACCAGTACTCTCTTCCGGCACCCATTTTTTTTTCCCCCTACAACCGCCTTTGCAGCTTTTGGCTCATGGTGCTGATGGAGACTGGGTACTGCTCTGGCTGGACCACCTCTGCAATTTAGTGTGAGAGCTGGACTATAGTGTGTTAGTATGGACTGAGCTTCTCTTGGTTGCGGCTGGTGGAGGAAGGCAGAGAAGATTAATGGAGAGGATGTCTTGTCTACTCTTAATGGGTAACACTAGCTGTACAAGGGGGCTTCTGACAGGACGATGAAGCCTCATGCACTTTTTGCAGAAGCCATCAGAAATCCTGGGGACATTTAGAAATGCTGAGGTTTCCACCAATTTCCTTCAGCTGACAGTACATTTATGTTGACCTTGGTGACAATACCAGCCTCACAAATGAAAAGGACAAGCTTCACTAAGGGGAGAATTAAATTTGCAATGAAAGTCTTGTATTTCATTTTCTGTTACTGTCATTTTTATCTGTCCTGGCTAATCGTTGTGTCCCTAAGAAGCCTGCCCTAGTGTTCCAATTCCTGCAGCAGGAAAGATGCCTGTACTTACATCAGGGGCAGCTTTCTCCAGCTCTTTTGTCAGATCCTGCTGTGTACCCCCCTGAGCTCTTTGCTTCTTCGTCAGTGGTGGGAAGTGTGCAGCTCACTGGCATGGAGTCTTCTGCCTCCTCTCAGATATGAAAGATCAGCTCTGACTTTTGATTGGGGTTTGTGAGAGAAGGATTTCTCAAGTGAGTGTTGTTCAGTTTAGCAGATAGGGACTCTTGGTATGAGAAGGGGAAAAGGTAATCTGTTATATTGCAGTTGTTACTTCAGAGCTTCATCCCTCTATTATGTAGGAATGAGAGTATTATAGACACAAGGTGGGGGGATTACAGGTATGTTTCACACATTTATCTAGACTTCCTTTTCAGCATAGTTTGTGTTAGAAAAGGTGGGGGATTCAAGAGCATATCCTCTTTTCGTTTTTTAAAAAAGTAGAGGTTTGCAGTAATTGCCAGTGCAACAGTGGCATTGTGGGTGAATCCAGATATGATTAGTGTTTCTTCTTCTCCTTCCTGTTTTGTTTTGGTTTTCATGTAAAATGACACTCTAGCTCATTTTTCAGTATTGCGAAATAATATTATTTTATAGTGATCTGGCTCTGTTCAGAAGCTCCTACCTGGAAAATGATAAAAGGTGAAGTTGTCCCTTAAGGACCAAGGGACTGTAATCTATAAAGACGTGGGCTAGTAGTCTGAGCTATCTGGAGGTGTTTGTCTGAGTTGCAGAGGCCTATGACCTGAGAGAGAGAAAAGACTTGATGTCAGACTAGAGTCCTTGGCTTCTGGAGCTGGGCCAAGTCCACTTCCTAGAATTAAATCATACTACTTGGGGGCATGATGACAGCTGGAAATGACCAGGCAATCCAGTAACCTCTACTGTCCTCTGTCAGAGATGAGGAGGAAGAGGGAGCACAGCAACTGGGGAATTGAAAATGGAGCTCGTGACAGGTGCCACTCGCTGTGCCCCACTGCAAGAGACTGGCTTACAAAGGAGGGAAGGACGAGAGGCTGGCTCCTTTCCACGTGAGCTCACTGACTTTGCAAGGTCATGGCGAGGCTGCCTTGATTCCCTGTGCGCTGCTACCCTGCCAGCACTAATGCACAGTGCCTGTGGAGCTGGGGAGCTGAGCTTCAGTTCAGCACGGCAGACTGCAGCCAAGTAAGTCTGGATGACTTTGCAGATGCTGGCATTGCGCAGGAAACGACCTGAGATGAGCCATGATGCAGCTCCTCAGGCAGGACTGGAGCACTTTCCTCAGAGGAGCAAGGCAATGGATTCCTGTTCTAAGCAGAGTCCCCCAGAAAGGATTTCCTTTACAAAAGATTTGGGATTGCCGCAGCTGGCCAAAGTGAGAGTGCATTTGTATTTCAAATTCAGTGGGCGTTTTCCTTTACTATCTGAGAAAAATAAGGGAGGCAGGCTTGGGAACCATGAGAAAAATGTTACCAAAAGCTCTGTGGATAGGAGAGATTTTGTAGCAGCAGCTTGCTGTCTGTCTCCCGAACATCTCATTCGGAGAAACCGGAACACAGCAAAGACCTTTTCTTGGCAGCATCCATCACCATCCCTTCTCCGTGAAGTATACAGCTCCAGTTCTATGTGGACAAAATGTCAGGGCTTCATCTGTCTCCCTTTTACCAGATGAGAAGCCAGCAAGTGCTATTTTAATGAAGGATTAACTTTGTACTCAGATACATGTTCCTTGTGCCTCCCCACATACAAGCAGAGTCATACCCAAAGCATATTAAGACATGCTCACTGAATAAATCCAAGTCAGGTGCTGAGATGTCAGCCTGCTGGCTTATATGTAACCCTGACTCCTTGAAGCTGGACTTCGACTTGGTTAGCAACAGTAAGGCTGTGCTACAACTCAAAAGAGTAGGATTGCAAAGGTTTTGCTCCCATCTGAAGTATATGGCTCCCCTGAGCTAGCTGGCACCCTTTATTTCTCAGTTGTGATCCACATGCACCCTCCAGCAAAAGTCCTTGGGCATTTAACACCCCCTTATCAAGGCTGGGGCTGTCTAGCTGCTGTTGAGTGGAAGTAGAGGAGTAGCCGCCCAGCAGCAGGGCTGTTTTGAATGTGTTCTTGGATGCCAGCCCTAGCCAGAGAAGGGAAGACACTGGTTGGGCGACAGGGGAACAAGGATTAAAATGAACTCTGAGTTCTTTGTGTTAAAATATGTTTCCCTAGCACTGACTACACTAATCCAGCAGGACTTGGAATGCCCTTGTCCCAACAAGTGTGATTTTCAAGGCATGTCTGGCTTGTCAGCAGTGCTGAAGTATGTCCTTGCTTTGCATGCAGCAGGCATGGGCAAAAGAGCCTGAGAAAAACAGTGGCTCCTGCTGCCAACTCTGTAAGGCAGCAGACTTCTCGGATGTCAGGCAGATCTGAAACTTCAAAGGGGCTTCTCCTGAACTAGCTGACCTTTTATTACACATATCCTTGTGCTAATACCCATCAGATTATCTTTGCCTTGGTTTTGCTACTGTGTTCTTGAACTTGTGGCAACCTCCCTGCTTTGAACATGCTCCGTGATGGCAGGGAGGTGGCATTCACAGTGACTGTACTGCTGCGGGTGGCTCCCAGTGGGTGGCAGTTGTGCCTCTCTGAATTTTCTTCTGTATGTGTGTTACTGGAAATGCCTCCAAGCATGTGTCACCACCCGCAAACTTCAATCCGATCCTGAGCTATAGGTGAACATCAGCAGACGCTGAGAGAAAGTGGGTTTAGCCCCAGGCGAACTATGTATTGGTGCAAACGCAAAAGTTGGCCGTGCTTACACACATGAGTAGCAGAGGACCATAAGTTCCAGTGGCTTTCTGTCTCCCTTGATCAGTCTTGCCGAAATCCAGGGGAGTGCTGATGGAAACAGATGTGAGAGAGGTGTTTCTGGGGGAATGTGTTGCTGGTAACTTCTGGAGATAAACATGATTATGAGATGGTGTAATGAAGGAATGGTGTAATGAAGGAATGGTGTAATGAAGGAATGCCAGTACAAAGAGAAACTCCCTGCTTTTAAGCACTGTTCTGTCGTGCCTCAGACATGCTTTCTTTGACCCCATCATGCAGTTCGTGTTGAGAGGCAGCTGCACAATGCTGCCATGCACATATTGCCTCTGCTCTCAGGACTGTCTGCAGCTTTCTCATTCCTAGGCTTTCTGTTCTAGCCCTGGACTTTTTCCAGCCAGTATCTCCCACCTACACTGTATTCTGTTATCAGTGATTCCCGTATCTGCTGGATATCCTATCCCCTATCCCCTCTATAATCTGCTGGAGTAATTTACACTGCATAAGCAATTCTTGAAATACACTTATCCTTAGGGCAGAGGACAGGAGCTCACAAAGAGTATGAGAATCACTAGATTAAAAGCTATTCCTCTAGGAAATGAGGGGCAGAAAGCTTGTATAATGTGTTGCTCAGACCATTAGGGAACTCTGGTTTCCAGGAAGTAAAAGAAGTTGGCTGTGTGAGCCTACTTGCCTTGGCATGCTGGACCAAACAGTGAGGGCCATCTTCAGTATTTAACAGTCAAGACCCCAGAAGTCTGTTGCTCTCACTAGCTGTCATGTCAGCCAGTTGCAGAAGCCAGTGGCTTGAGGCTGTGCCTGTGAAAATACGTGTCTTGTTCTCTCCACTGTTCTTTTGCAGCCTTTGACATACATGTAACTTGCATGTCAAGTCTTTCCTTGGTGAACCGAATTCATCCTGCCCTGGGAAGACTATTCAGTATTGAGTCAAATTATCCCCCAAACTGACTTCCACCTACTTGGAACAGCCCAACTTTCAGTGTGCTTACACTCTAGCTTTACTGTCTGAGCATGGCACTTGATTGCCATTCTCACTTTTGCTTCATCACAGCTTGTTGCTGATTTGTCCTTTTCTCAGTATGGAGCTGTTTGTCCAAGAAGGCTGAACTGCCACTGTGAATATGTTCATGTGCTGCATGGAGGAGTACTGGAGTTGATGGAATGAGGAATTCTGTTGGGCATAGCTACTGTTACGTGTACTTTTTGGTTTCTCGGGCATTTATTGATATGATAATAATATTATTCTTATCAATCACCCCTGTAATAGCCTTGAAAGCAGTTAGGACCCCTACCATGCCAGTACCAGTGGAAAAAGTCCTCTAGTTCATTCTCTATATTTGTTTTTTCCCATTTTTCTCAAACCACAGTGAGCTTTCCTGATTGAAGGTTAGGTTTTAATGCTGGACTTAATCCTTAAATAATGAGGTTGAGCACTTCTGTAGGGTCTTAGTTCCAGGAAGAATGGTCAGGCACTCTATAGACAGAAAAAAACATGATGCTTTTTATTGCTGGCAAGAATTAAAAAAAAAAAATAAAGTGATTAAAGTCACCTCACATTTGCTGTCTTGGATTCTGGCAGCCAGTGGGTGAGGTATAGAAATATCAGGCAAAGCTGTACTTGTAGAAGATGGGCATGGACTGTATGAAAGATGATAGCCTCTCCTGCATTGGGATAGCTTTGATTAGGCTGTGAAATATTATTGAAACAAAATTGAAAAAATAAAGTTACGTCATACAATGAGATATGTGATTTATGAGGGTAAAGCCAACTCAACATCATCTTAATGACGTACCATTAAACACACATTATTGAATTTGATATGTCCAGGAGCACACTGCCTGAGAGCCAGTGTTCCTGTCTAATTCAATGGTTTCTACTCATTTTCAAACACACTGCATAGCCATAGAAAAATTGTAGAAGCACGGTTTTGGAAAAATATAGGTAAAGGTGGGTTGTGGTTTTTTTTCAGAAGCCTTACTTACTTTTGCAAGCTACTTTTGTTTTGACACCCGCACAAAGAATGTTTGCTGTTTTCAGATAATACACCATATACAAACAATAACAGTCAAAGAGCCAGCATATGTTCTATTTCCTCTGCTACAGCAAAGCTAACCTCTGACTGCAGTATGAGTGTTGGCAATACCTTAAACAATCACTGCTAATATGATGGCATCTCCATGGATCAAAAACATAGCCAAGAACAAGCATAAAGATACTTAGACTTTCCATCCTGTAGCGAGAAAGGGAAATGGTACTTCATCTACCTAAATTACTGTGAGATGACCTTTCCAATGCTAATTAAGCTGAGTCAGAGTATAAGGTGTGACATGAATAATACTTGAACAGAAAAAGCAATAAACATGCATACAGACTTCTGAAATCTTAATTGCTCTCCCTAAAGCAGAGAATGTCTGCCCCCCAAGGTAAATACCACCAAACAATGCTGGATTCCGGTCAAAGCGGCAGCTGATGGCCACGCTGGGAGCATGACTACCAATGGTTAAGCATCTGACAGCTTGGCCTGTTTTGTTTCTTCAGGGTTCAGGCTGCAGTTCAAGTTGGCCTCTCTCAGCAGAGCTCATTCCAGGACTGAGGGGTGGAAAATCCCTTGCATATAAAATACTTTTGATACCCAAACTTCTATCTCCTCTTGAAAATTGGAAGGTGCCCCAATTTCTACATACAAGGAGATAGCTCTTTCCTATGCTTCTAAGGTTTTGCCCTAGAGACCACAAAGTTCTTCCATGCTGTCTTGACGGGTATCACATGAGAACATGGCATAGATATTTTGCTTATAATTGTGGTTTATAATTTCTGTCCTTCTCATGGACAAGAGGCAGCAAGAATGAGCAAGTGGTTTATCAGCATTGAACCTTGCTTTTCTGTGCTTGTGAACATGCAAAATCCGTGGGGTGTGCAGCACTGCATCCAAGCAGTGATACTTGGTAATACTCTATGTGATACTCTATGTGATACCTGGAGTGCAGGGGAATTTGTGATGAGTGTTGCAGCATCCTAGAAAACACTCTCAAACGTGCAAAGAGGCCCTATTCCACTACAAAGACAACTGACGTTTCCAGGAGAGATATAAACATGTGAAGGGAGACCAGGGTTAAATTACCAAGTCAATAGACATCATTTGGAGGAACACAGCTAATTTGGAGAAATGTAGCTCTAAGGTGAAAATGGATAGCAGCATCAGGGTGAACCAGAGTTCACCTGAATTACAGGGCACTATGTGTGGAAGTAACTGTGCTTTATGCAGAGCAGTTGAATGGATGGGCAGCCAGCAAGCTCTTGTAGAAGTGGAGTAAGCAGGTTATGCATTGATGTCTAAAGCAGGGCAATAGGTTGTTGGTTTCTAGGGGCAAACTGTCATGCAGACTGAGTTGCTGGGCTGGGTCCCAGAGACATACAGGAAAGAGGACCTCTGTTTCCTACAGCAGAACTGGCTTGAGCTTCTGTTGCAGCACAAGCTCCCCATTGGTGTCCTTAAGTGCTCCATTAGGAGGAAGAGGTGCCTTAATAAAAAGATGCAGTAGTGGTGGGATTAGTGTGATGCTACTGGGGAAGATAGGCAGGTCGTGTAAATGCTGTTGTTATCAGTGGACCTCCATTCACCTCCTTTGCCACCACTGGCAAGTGGACTCCATTTTCATCCGCTGCTCTGGATCATGCAAGGAGAGTCAAACAGATCAGTCTGTGACACTGTATTCTACAGTTGCTGAGGGGGAGGCAGTTTGTCTCTCTTTCATACTCTGCTGTTTGGAAATATGAAGCGGGAAGGGGAATTGAATTTAAATGTAATGTTTTGGAGTCACATTCTGTGGTGGTGCAAATCAGCACAGCCTCAATGAATTCAATTAGTGATGCTGACCCTGGAGTTAGAAACATTGGTAAATCTCTTGCTATGAGTCCTATGGCATCATGCAGAGGTTTAGAAAAGAGCAATCCCCCTCCTCTGTCTCTTCCCTCCCCCTCCCCAGTAGTTTTTCATAGACAGCATTCAAAGAAATGCCAAAATATTGTTCAGTCTTTGGGTGGAAGTTCTTAAACCAAATATCAGCTACACAGAACACTCCTGCATCTCAGAGCAACCCTCACTATATGCACAAGACTGTCATGTTCAAAGGGCTATTTTAAAACTAAAAATGTCCTTGAGTTAGATTAACGAAGGACAAATGGGCTGCTCCAAGTTCTCATGGGAATCCTACAGGATATACCAGTATGAGGACTGTCGTGGTTTAAACCCAACCACAAACCTCGTTCACTCACTCTCCCCACTTCTTGCCCTCCCCCTGCTCCTGGAGGGACGGAGAGGAGAATCGAAAAGAATGCAACTCCCACGGGTTGAGATAAGAACAGTTTAGTAACTAAGGTATAACACAAATCACTACTGCTACCACCAATAATAATAGTGCTAAAGGAAATAACAAGAGGAAAGAATACAACACCTCAGCACCAGCTGACTGATAACTCGCCCCACTCCCCCCAGCCAAGCACCGACCGATACCTCGCCCAACCCTGCAGTCCCAGCCCTTCCAGGTAACTCTCCGTTACATCCTGGGCATGACGTGCTGTGGTATGGAATACCTCTTTGGTCAGTTTGGGTCAGGTGTCCTGTCTCTGCTTCCTCCCAGCCTCCCCTCCTCCCTGGCAGAGCATGAGGCTCAGAAAGTCCTTGGCCCGACTAAACATTTGAGCAGCAACTAAAAACATCGGCGTTATCAGCTCTCTTCCCAGGCCAAAAAATGAAAACATAGCACTGCACTAGCTACTAAGAAGGAGAAAAATGACTGCTACTGCTGAACCCAGGACAAGGACATATGAGGACTCTCATTTCTTCTTAGAAGAAATCCTGTCATCTTCTACACATGGAGAACTGCAGCAGAAGAGTCCATATGGATTCACAAAGGAAATATTTCCAGTGCATTAGAGATTGCAATAACAGGATTCCCTCTCAGTATATGCACATGCAAGTCCACGCCCCAAGGTTTTGGTGTCCAGTCTTCTTTTTTCTTTCTTTTTTTTTCTTTCTGAGGGGGCAGGAGCAGTGGTGTTAATTTTAGTTTGCAAGCACAGCAGGTCTCTTCCAAGTCACTGACAGTCAGAAACCCAGGAAGACTGGATGTGATTTACAGTCATTTCCCATAAGAAACTGAGGGCCAGCACAGTCAGAGTCAAAGACTGAAGCAGTAGAAGTTTTCCACAGTCTTGTATGAGACTTTCATTTCTAGTGCCTTTTATTTCTAGGTCCCATCCTGGGTTCAGCAGTAGCACTCATTTTTCTCCTTCTTAGTAGCTGGTGCAGTGCTGTGGTTTTGACTTTCAACCTGGGAACAGCGCTGATAACACCGATGTTTTTAGTTGCTGCTCAGTAATGTTTACTCTGACCAAGGACTTTGTGAGTCTCATGCTCTGCCAGGGAGGAGAGGAAGCCGGGAGGAAGCAGAGACAGGACACCTGACCCAGATTAGCCAAAGAGGTGTTCCATACCACAGCACATCATGACCAGGGTGTAGAACTGGGGGCAGTTACCTGGAAGGGTTAGATCACTGCTTGGTTGGGCTGGGTATCGGTTGGCAGGTGGTGAGCGGTATTATGCTCTTCCCTTGTTATTTCCCTTATCATTATTGGTGGTAGCAGCAGTGATTTGTGTTATACCTTAGTTACTGGACTGCTCTTATCTCAACCCGTGGGAGTTACATTATTTCGATTCTCCTCCCCATTCCTCCAGGAATGAGGGGAGGGGGAAGAGGGGAGGAGTGAGCGAGCGGCTGAGTGGTTTTGAGTTACCGGCTGGTCTTAAACCATGACAATCCTCATGCCTAGTTCACTAAAGTAGCTTCAGTTAAACTCTGTTTATAATAGGAAAAAGTTCTAGACCAAGTAAGTCAAGTGCCAGAAATCCCACAATGGTAGGAGGTCTGAAAGGAAAGAAAGTAGTCATTTCTACACCACCTTCCACTCAAATATGCTCATAAAAGCTAAACCAAAAGAGATAAAGAATGAATGGTCTTCATTCTGCATTTATTTAGAGCATCCTTACTTGAATGTAATAGTTGACCACAAAAGCAAATATCAACATGAATGATGGTACAACAGCAGCTATAGCTTAGATACTGATGTCTGTATTTCAGGAGAAAGGTTCTTGGGAGGAATAAGCTTTTAACCTTCATTTTCCCAGTTCCCTGTCTCACCAATAGCAGTAAATGCAGCATATCCTCCTGCCATATGTGACTTTTAGACTGGACATTAGGAAGCATTTCTTTACCAAGAGGGTGGTCAAACACTCAAATAGGCTTTCTAGAGGGGTGGTCGATGTCCCATCCCTGTCAGCATTTAAGAGCATTTAGACAATGCCCTTAATAACTCACTCTAACTTGGTCAGCCCTAAATTGGACCAGATGATCGTTGCAGGTCCCTTGCAGCTGAAGTAGTCTATTCTATTCTATTTTTGCTGTCATTGTCTTCTCTCTGAATCTGCGTATCAGGGAAAAAGGAAATGAGAGCCCCAAAACGTACAGCTGTTCATTGAGGCTGTGGGTAGCAGATTTCAAGTGAAGCAGGTGCCAGAGTGAGCCACACATACCAAGATATTTAAGAAGTGCAGCTCTGGAGCGCAGCACATTAACAGCACTGCAGAGGCTGCTTCGCCAGCTTCTGCCTGCTTTGGACCTGGCTTAAATCAAACACATGAGCCCATGGCTGTTCACAGGTTCTGAATCTACCATTTAGCTTTGAGAGCCCTGTAGGAAGTTGCTTCCTCTCCCCCTGACCAAACTTTCTGCCCTTCATCTCAATGACTTTGGTACGTGGGCTGGGAGCAGGATGCTACCCACTCTGCTTCCGGATGGGAATAGGAAGGGTGCCATTGTGGCAGGAGTATTGTTGCTGCCCTGTGCAGGCTTCTGCTTCCACAGAAGACATAAACTGTGTTTGCATGCAGGGAATCTGTGTTTTACACGCCTGTTTTGTTCAATAGCTATACCTCTTCTAAGTGTGTCTTGGAACAACCTGCGCAACCAGGTACAGATTGTGTGTGTCACAATGGTGTGACACGAGTTACCTTTGATCCAAACCTGTTAGTGAAGGTCCAGGCTCCACTGGAAAACCTGCTGAGATATCAATAACTGCATCAGCCCTTCTAGAAACAAACTCTCTCTTCTTTCACACTTATGGTCTAGATTTATTATGCATAACTATGAACTCTAAATAGGTTACTGGCTTCTTATCCCTGCCTGCCTCTCAGGAAAGATAAATATCTACAAAGGGCAGCTCAGACCTCCTCCAAGATGGTTTCCCAATAAAGGTGTATGCCTCCCTGTGATGACTACCCAAGGATCCCATCTTGATCCTAGTCCTAATTTAAACACTTTACAGAGGTGGCAAAAAACCATTGCAACAAATAAGGGCTCAAATTCCCAAAAGCCAACAGCCTTTGGCCTATTGCAGGTATTTTTATCATCTGTGTTAAGATCCTAATTTAGAAGTTGTTCATAAAATTGACATTAAGGACTTGCTTTGTTATACAGAAATTGAAGAATGATGGGATGTCTCCAAGGTACAAATGCTTAAGCCAGTAGTCTCCAGTGAGACAGTATGAACACCTCCCCTCCCAAAGAAGGTGGACAGAAGTAGAGAAAGTAATACTTGTGCATCTTTCAGTGGTGGTTTGAGCTTGCTTGGCTAAAGGATACTGGTGTGAGAAGGCAAGGGCTTTCCAGAAGTTTTAAAGCAAGCTCGTTGCAGAGTTGGTGATGGAAATGAAATTTGGGATGGAACGTTTTATCCTCAGCCTGGTTGCTGGACTGTTACTGGTCACTTTTTCATCTGATGGCCTCTCCTTGTTCTTCTAGTGCAGTGTAGGGAGGGGCACAATTTGCAACTGAGTCATAGAATCATAGAATGATTTGGTTTAGAAGGGACCTTCAAAGCTCATGTAGCCCAACCGCCTTGAATAAGCAGGGACATCTTCAACTAGGTCAGATTGCCCAGAACCATATCCAGTCTGACCTTGAATGTCTCCATGGATGGCACATCCACCCTCTCTGGGCAACCTGTGCCAGGATTTTACCACCCTCATTGTAAAAAATTTCTTCATCACATCCAGCCTGAATCTCTCCTCTTATAGTTCACTGAGCTGTTCTGCCTCCATTGCCAGAAGGCTTATGTTTGCTTTTTATTAATTACAGGAGTTGAGTTAGTGCTTAAAATGCAACAGTACGGAGCTGGTGTCCTGTGAAACATATGGGCCCAGGAGAAAGGTCTGACCTGAGCCTCAGCTGGTGTCCCCTGACGTCAGGCCAACTACACCTGCTTAGAGCAGCCAAGGGACCTTGTCTCTTGTGTGCAAAGCTAAGCTGTTTGCCTAAAAGGGCAGCCTCAGCTAGGTTGAAGGACTTGTTTTGGGATGAGAGAAAGGATGTTTCTGTACTTCCCGTGTATTTTTTGCATTGTGTGCATCAGCCTACTGATGTAGTCTTGAGAAAGGGAGAAACCAACCCTTCCTTAATGACTCCAGTGGTGCATGTCTTCTTCAGCAACCCCAGAAAGGGAATGCTGTCTTCCTACGGAAAGAATTTCCTGGAGTTAGAAGCTGATTAGCTTCCCACGGTCACCGAGTCCTCTGGCTCTTCTGCATTGTCAGAACAAGTAAATACACAACTGTGCCAGGGATGCAGAGACTTAGATGATCTCTGTTCCCTAGAATTGCTGCACCAAATCTACAGCTTGGGAAAGGCAGTATTATTCTGCTTTGCTGCATTCTTCCATTTGAAGTTTCATTCTTGAGTATTTGTTTATCAGCTCTTCAATATGCCAATATGCCATATTTCAATATGAAAATCCAGCATGTTACAATGCTAACTAGAATGACGTTTAATTTTAGAAGACGCCTCCTTTCTGTGTAGGAAGATAGGTTTTGCTGTGCGCTGAAGCGCACAATAAGGCTGTTATCGAACATTCCCATGCTGGTGTGAATTATAAGCAGAACAGTTTTTAAATGAGCAAAGCTGCACCCACTTAAACCCAGTCTGCTTTCAAAGTCTTTGTAGGGGCATTTTGTATTTATTGTCCCAAGCGACCGACTGGTACTGAGGGTCATCTTTTCTCTGGAGCCACATCAGTTTATATGTGCTGAGAACCCAACTTTGAATGTGTATTCCACCAAGTGTGTCAGATTTGATATGCTGTTTTGCAGTAAATGCTTAAAGGCTTGTACAGTGCCTGGAGCCATGCATAATAACAGGATTTGCACAGGCCAGCGACCAAGCAGAAAAGACCACTTTCTGGAGAAGGAATGTGAGGGAAGTCATTCACAGGAAAAAGGAGAACTTTCTGGATCACCTCTAAAGAGAGGAAGGCAAAAAGGAAGGAAAGAAAGAACAGCACATAAAACTCCCTCTTACAGAAGCTGTGCAAGAGTTAGTGCAGAGGAGGATGAGTCACCTTCAGGCTTTGGCTTGGGTGGCAAGGGTGGTGTTTGCACCACCCAAACTCCTCTCTTTTTGCTTCACTGCTGCCTTTCTGCTCTCAGAGTCTGCAGTGACCCTTGATTCTCAGTTCAGAGAGGGATGGTGGCAGTGCCACGCATGTGGGAAGAGCGGAGCAGGGAAGCACAGCATCTGCTATGAGGATCTCAGACATGCATTTTTTCTATGTGTCCTGTTGGCTGTTAGAATTGGTCTAGGGACTGTGGGTTAGTCTGACTGCCCTGTGGTTTATGTAGTGATTTACACTGACAGAAGTGGGGGAGAAAGCACCAGCAAAAGTTTCTCCATTTCTTTACACTAGACTTTGTGTGCTTTGCATTATGTTCCAGAGAGAAATTACTGCACAGAGCCCTAAGCAAAGAGCTTCAGACCCAAGTATTTTTGGTACTGCATAAAACCTAATTTAATTGTCTAGGCTCTTTCTTTTGTCAGTAAGAAAGCTAGGCACTGCTAACGTGATTCATGCCGCCCCATGGTAGATCTGACAGATAGGCACAGTGAGTCACCTCCTAATAACTCCAGTTTTGTCTCCACTGCCTGTGGGTTTGTTGAAGACATCTAACTTCCAGGTGGGTAAACTTAGGTAAGATAAATTTTAGGAATCAATTCCTGCTGCCATCTCTCACCTTCCTCTGCTAAAACTTCCAGTGAAACCTGTGCAGTGACTTGTGAAGAAATGTGCTTCACTGTGAAGCAAGAGTTTTGAAATGAATATCGGGAAATGTCAGCACTCTACCTGTGTACTTATGGCCAGCTTATAAAGGAGTAACCATTAAATCTGGAGTGATAGTCTGGAGGATGTTAGAAGTAGAAAACCACCAGTCTGAGGGCTCAGTTTCAGTTAAAGACTGAGATCTCAATGGTTCCTCTGAAATCCACAGAAAAGTTTTACTTATACTTGAGGAAACCTTTGCCTTATCAGAGCAAAGCAGAGTGATCAAACGGCCAAATCAACATGAAAAAACAAACAAACATCGTAAACAGAAGTTTTGTTTTTTTTTTAATATCCAACTCATGACTATTTTAGAATAAACAAATGTTTCTCTTAATAGCATTAAGTGTAGCATTTATGTAGAGGTGAAGTACTTTTTTTCAGACTACCAATAACAGGGAAGATGTCAGATGTGCTGTATCTTCAAATCAAATGCACATACAAACTAGAAGTGAAGATATATTCCTGAATGTCTATTTACTCCTAACTTGAAGCTAGTTGCCTGGGTATCTGTTCAGTAAATCCCAGTCTGAGCAATATCACACAAGTGATCAGTCCATGAGTTTTAAAGAGAGATGAGGAAAGTTGCTCACATGCATAAAAAGCATCCAATTTGACTAGTAAGGGTCTTCTCTTATGATCATATTAAACCACTGAACAGTTGAACTTGTTCTGTTATTGGCAGAGAATTCTCTTTGGAAGCTGAAATTAAATAGGTAGAAACTTCTTAAAAAACATTATGCAGATTTGTACTCACAGTACTGTTGTGCTACTGACAGATAATGTGGATTTGCAAAATATGCAGCACATTACAGGCCTCTAGTGGTAGAAATATATATATATATATTAGAATCTATCCCTATAACAATTCCTGATGGTACTTATTCCATTCTTAATAAATTGTGTAATGCTTTCTATTTATAGACTCAGCCTGCTAGTTTGCTTACTTGAGGGAAATGGAAATTCTGCAGAGGTCAGAGGTGTTAGTGACTATTTTCTGTTAAGCTGAAAACCACAATGTGAAAGTAAACTAGGTTAAAAAAGAAAAATTTACATGGTGCATAGCCCCACTCTTCTTCAATTTCAAGGGCTATTTGCAGTAGCCAGAACTAGAATGCAAGCCCTTCCTGTGAGTCTGGCAGGTTACAATCATGCCACACCACATATGCTGGGCTTAAGCCTTACCAGCACTTTTTCTGTAGTCTGTGTGTGCACAACACCCTGCCAATATATCTCAAAGCCTGGTGTTTGCCTGGTTGGCATCACCTTCCTGACAAATTTGCAGGTGTTTATTGTTCAGCAGCAGCATCCTTTTAGTCTTCATAAAGGACCATACCATTCTGCAGGCTGATCTAGTAGCATTTAACATTTTACATGCCCAGCACAAATTTATATATCTTGCCTAAAGTACAAGATGATGACTAATCCACTCGCATAGCATGCTTGGTGCTTTGTTTTGGGGGCTTTTGAGAAATACATATTTTCACTAATATTAAGAATAATATTCTCAAACATACTGATGAAAGAGTAAAGGTAAACACAGCCTGCCTCACACCGGAACAACTGAGAGTTGTGGGCTGGACTGGACTGATGTGGTATAACCAGGATCTAGGCTCTCCAAACAATAGTGCATGCATCAATCTTAGCATTTTAAAGTGAGTTAATGGTTTAATTAAATATTGTTGAAAGGAGTATTACATATAAAAAAGTGAGGAGTGTCAAAAAGTGATGGAAGTTAGATGAATTATTCCACTCTTTCTTCCACTTATGTGTTCTTTATTGGACAATGGGATTCACTACTGGTCACTGCATTTTAGTGAAGTAGGCAAATTTGAGAGGCTTCAGAAGAGAGCAACTCAAATGCTATATATATTGGAAATAAAGAACTGCAGAGGAAAGATTAAGCAGCCTGGAAACGTCATTCTGGAAGGCAGGTGACTGAGGGGTTGCATAATCAGAATCTATATCAAAATCTCTCTGTGACCTCAGGCCATGGAATAATTAATGGCAGAAGAGGGTAAAATTCTGTTGAGGTAGGCAATCAAGTCAGAACATCTCATTTGGAAGTGAATGTGTTACTGTAAATGTACCATCCTGCTCTTAAATTTCTTTACATACTCTTATCTCCACTCATCACCCAGGAAAGGAAGTATCTACTGTGTTGAAGTTCATCAGGTAGAGAAAAAGGAACCTGCTCAACTTTTCATACACTTAATTATTCCGTGCTTTGGGCTTTGCTTGTTACACTTTTCTAACCTGTCAAGGTGATGCGAGAGTTGTATATTTTGGTACAAATAGCACCAGCATTTCTGAAACATTCCCTCACTGAAATTCCGGCCATCTGCAGCCATGAACTTGGAAGCAATCGATCTTTGTGTTACATGCATTCACACATCTGTTTGTAGCTATGTTTAAAGGCAAATTCAATGTCTTCAGTTGCTGTCCAGTGAGATGAAATCCAATGACCTACTGGAAATCACATCCAGTTCAGGAAATTCTGCAGGGAAATGAAAAAATCTTACCATACTATTAAGTAGTATGTAGAGAGCTTAACAACTGAATGGCTAAGTAACAAAGGGCACGATACCGTGCAGCTGGTGGAAATGTAGGCCTCCAGGGCACAGCAATCTCGTGGTTAATGTTTACCCTGATTTGCTTAAGAAACAGGATATGCATCTTGCTGAGATAAGAGCAACGGTATCTTGCTGGAATAGCACAATGGTCTTGCTTGGGCAAGTTGGGACATGTCGAGACATGTTGAGACAAGAAGTGGTCACAGTTACCTGGAGACCCCTGCGTCGACACAGGCTGACCAATGATTTTGCTGTATCTTATCAGACAATGTAACTAACCCTGCAAACTATAAAAGTGGATGTGTCTTGCTAAATAAACGAGACTTGCTGACCATGAGAGCATGAGGCTTGTCTCCCGCGACTCCAACAACTGGCGCCCGAACAGGAACACTTCCCTTTGCCTGAAGGAGTTGCGTTGGGTGCAGGTCTCGATTTAAAGACGGCTTCTGCAGAACGGGAGTGCTACATCGGTGGGCTGCTCGTCTCCTGCTTTGGCCCAGAGTGCTGCATCGGCAGGCTCTGCTGCTACGCGCTGCCGACGCCTGGAGGGTGCAACGGATCCGGTAAATATGGACAGGCAAGCGGCGTATGATCTTTTTACTGCCTTCCTCCGTCGTCGGGGGGTAAAAGGCTTAGATTTTGATAAGGACCTCCCTGCCTTTCTTTCCCATGCTCGGTCCCTCGGTATTTTTAGTGATCCCCACTCTATTCACCAATTATCGGAATGGCGCCGCTACGGCGATAAATTATGGGACCTTACGATAGACGATGATAAAATTGCTAAAAAATTATCCAAATTATGGCGCTTGATACATAACGAACTCTTGATGGTACAGGCAGAGAAACGTGCGGCCGAAAGTGCCCGTTTGGCACAAAATCAAAATCGTCACTATGATCCTTCTGCCCCTAATCCGCCGACCGTTTCCACAGTCGAGATACCCCCCCCCCCCTCCTCCTCCTCTCCCTCCCCCCTCGGATACCCCCCCCCCTCCTCCCCCTCTTCCCTCTCCCCCGTCTGCCTCTATTATGGAAAACGGACCATCTGAGTCTCAAACTCCCTTCCTTTGTCTCTTAATGCCACGGAGCCGTTCCCCGGAGCCCTTTCGGACCTCGCGGAGGCTATGGCAAGTCAGAGACGGGAAGTTTGGGCTGCTCTGGCACGCCACGGAGTCGAAAACGGAGATAGGGTCCTTGCCGACGCGGCACAAGACCATGTTGCTACTTCTATGGCCTTTCCTGTTATTTTTCACCCTCGACCAGGCGGCGGTCATAGGGTAGATATCACTCAAATGGATTGGAAAATATTAGCACAACTCCGAGCTACAGTCTCTCAATTTGGGGTTACTAGTGAACCGGCCAAGCAGATGCTTGATTACTTATTTAATTCAATGATTCTCCTGCCTGTAGACATCAAGGGTATTGCTCGTTTAATTTATACCCCTCATCAGAAACTTACATTTGATGCAAGATGGGGGGAGGAAGCGGCTGCTTCAGTAGCATTACCTCGTGCCCAAGGAGACCCCCTTTTTGGAATTACAATGAATGAATTACTAGGAAACGGTGATTATACTCGAACAGATGCCCAGGCTGGTATAGGAGTAGAAAAATTAAAGAGAGGTCATGCGGGTGGCAAAAAAAAAAAAAAAAAAAAAAAAAAAAAGCAAGGGACAAAATTTGGGAGCCGGGGGGGCCTCCTATGTATATGAACATTAAACAAGTCCGAGAGGAACCCCTTGGGTCATTCATTGACAAATTGATGCAAGCCCTTTCTAAAGCTGGTGTTGCGGAGCACATGCAGGACGCACTCCTAAAGCAGTGTGTTATACAAAATGGTAATCAAGTCACACGCTCCCTTATCGCTACTGCTCCTGGCAACTGGGTAATTCAAGACCTCTTAGATAAAGCAAATACTCTCCCCTTAAGCAGTCAAATTTTTGTAGTGGAAGCCCTTAACAAAATTGGTGAAGGCCTTAACGCCCAATCTAAAGTTCAAAGCCAAGTTTTGGCAGCCCTTGCACCTCTTCAGGCGGCAGTTGCGCAGACTCGTCCAGCAGCCCCAGCCACCCGAATGAAGTGTTTTCGATGCGGAAAATTAGGCCACATTCGTCGCGACTGTCAGGCCCCTGGTGTTTGGACCCAAGTGGATCCCTGCTCGCGGGACTCGAGCTGCTCAATCGAATGAACAGCCCAGAACTCCGTCATCGTCATCGTCTGCAGCTGATCCTTCGCCCATTGCTGGAACCGCTTGAAAGACGTTTTGGGATTCGCTTTTCTTATTCGACTCAAGAGGCAGAACTCCATTTGTTTTGGGAACTTATGAGAACATTTGATCGGATTTTGTCTCCTACTCGTCATTGTTTAGCGTGTTTACAAAATTATCATAGAGCTTGGATCAAAATTAAGTGTGGAAATTGTTACCAAAAGGTTTGGGTGTCCCAAAGCCAATTACAGGCACATGGTGCTTGTGTAAACTGTACCTGGAATCCCCATCATAATTATAATCCTTATAGAGCACTGCTGGCGGAGGCAGGTATAACTCCTCCCATAAATCTACCCTTAACGTATCTATTAGTCGAGAATCGGGAAGATCTGGAACAACGATATTTGAAATATCGGGTTCAGGAGATTCTCTCCCAGATTCAAACCGCACTAGCCACAGTGCCTCTAGAGATTAAGTGCGGTAAAGATGTGGGTATTCCGCTTTTGTGGCAAGTTAAACCTGAAGATTGGGATCGTATTTGTCGCCGTTTTCGGCCTCAATACAGGAGCTTGGGACACTCTAAACAAAATAGAGGAACGAAAAAACATGTGGGTCACTTGGGCTGAAAAAGTTAACCAAAGTAGTTTATGCCTTGCTCTTGCTAAAGCTTCTGACCCCTTTAGAACCTGTTTGATAGGCGTCCCAGCCAATTTTACCTTTCAGCTCAATATAAGAAAAAATGTCTCTGAAATCCAAGAATTTAACCTGCTTGGTTCTGCGCCTGCACAATATTGTTTTCACTTTGACTCTTGGAAGGACCCTTTTGGGCTTCCACATAACTCAGTAAATGTTTCCTCAAATAGGCCTTATAATGAGACCGCTTATTGCAAAAACATCACACACAAAACCATTGTAACGTCCAATACAGGCCATTTGCCTGATGGATATTTCTTGATCTGCGGTGATAGGGCGTGGCAGGGAATCCCCAGAAGCCCGGAGGGGGGACCCTGCTATATAGGCCAGCTAACAATGTTTGCACCCGACATAATGACAGTTCTTAAAGCCAATAAAACTCATATACGCCGTAAAAGAGCCACCACACAACTGGGCCCAGAGTGCTCCGATATTGTTACGCTCTGGGATCCTCCTGAAGTTATTTTAGCCAGTATTTTTGCTCCGGGTATAGCATCTGCTCAAGCTCTCACTCAATTAAGAAAATTAGCTTGTTGGACAGGAAAACAAATAAACATTACAACAAACATATTGTCAAATCTAGCCATGGACTTAGAAGGAGTCCGGCATGCAGTTCTCCAAAATCGAGCCGCCATAGATTTTTTACTCCTCGCACAAGGTCATGGGTGTGATGAGTTTGAAGGTATGTGCTGCATGAATCTCTCGGACCATTCTAACTCCATTCACAAACAATTGGCACAGTTGAGAAACAATATGCGAAAGTTACAAGAAACAAGTGATCCCTTTACCAATTGGCTGGCATCTTTCGGGCTATCTCCCTGGCTTGTTACCTTAATAGAAAAAATTGTTTTGGTGGTGGTTGTAATATTATTAGCAGTATTGCTTTTGCCGTGTATTATGCAGTGTTTACAGAAAATGATATCGAACGCTTTTAATCATAAAATGGCTATGCTTGCTGTTAAAGAAAACGGGGGAAGTGTAGAGAGCTTAACAACTGAATGGCTAAGTAACAAAGGGCATGATACCGTGCAGCTGGTGGAAATGTAGGCCTCCAGGGCACAGCAATCTCGTGGTTAATGTTTACCCTGATTTGCTTAAGAAACAGGATATGCATCTTGCTGAGATAAGAGCAACGGTATCTTGCTGGAATAGCACAATGGTCTTGCTTGGGCAAGTTGGGACATGTCGAGACATGTTGAGACAAGAAGTGGTCACAGTTACCTGGAGACCCCTGCGTCGACACAGGCTGACCAATGATTTTGCTGTATCTTATCAGACAATGTAACTAACCCTGCAAACTATAAAAGTGGATGTGTCTTGCTAAATAAACGAGACTTGCTGACCATGAGAGCATGAGGCTTGTCTCCCGCGACTCCAACAGTAGTACCCAGTTATGACAAAAAAACTTGGTTCATTTAGCCCAATAGCCCAGTTGTACGACATCCTGCCATTATTGCTAAGCCAACTTATGGCAACTTTTTAAACAGATTGTTTCTGCAGCTGATGCAGCTGTTTAATGTTCCTAGGTACAGAAGAAGAGACTGTGATGTCTAAGACATGAAAAAAGGCCCATGGCTACATGGCAAAAAAAATGCTCAGCTAATAAGATAACTGGCATGGCTCCTTAGTCCACAACTGAGCCCTGGCATATATGGCTGAGTTCCAGGTATCTCACAGGAAATTAATTTTTGCCAGAGATCTACATGGTATCTCTGAATACTCCATTTAACTGACGTATAAAAGACCCAACAGTGGTGATTCCCTGATTCTGCCAGATGGATGGGTTAGTCTATTAATTTAGGACCACAACTGGTCTATCCTCTTTGTGACTAATCAGTGCCTCTCACGGGGGTGGAAACCTTCTTGCCTCCCCTCCACTGCTGAATGTATTCTCTTGCTGTATCGCCAGCATCCCAGTAAGCACTCATATATTTCATTAAGCCTTTCACTCATCCCTTTTTACTACTGCAGCTGGTTTTTGGCTAAGCAATTAATTCTGGGGAACAGAGCTGCGCAAATGAAGCTGTGAAATCCTGAAGCGAATCTATTTGTAAGAGGGGAGGGAGGGCCAGTGATTAGGCACTACACAAATCAGTCTGATGACTACTTGTGCTAGCAACATGCTTTCACTTATCAGAGTCCTAAATGCACACCTTTGGATATGTTTTTGCAGGGAAACCTTTAAATCTGTGCTTCTGCCTTGCCTACTTTATATAGAAGTGGAACTATCAACCTGGGGCTCAGCATATTATTCTAATGTGAGTTAGACTCTCTTCAGCCTTAAGGAAGTTGTGAGCCATATGAACATTTTTTTCCAAAACCAGGTTCTCTTTCTTCTATCTGCTTTCTTTGTACTAAATAGTTTGTCCATTGCTAGCTGTGCAGTCATTATGTCATGTTTTAATTGTCTAATTTCCTCATGACAGAAAGTCATTTGAAAGGCTTCCTTGATATGTTAGACATGAAAGGAACAAGTTGTACATCATCCATTTTTTGAGCAAACAAATGAGACAGAGGTATGTGATCCACATACTCAGAAGCAGTCTTTCTTTCCATGTCGGTGTCTGCTTTGTATTGCATTGTATCTCCTGTGGCAGAGTTCAGCATTTTCATCTCAGAAGGGTAGTGTGGGGACTTCCACAGTTAGGAGTATATGCTATCATTAAGAGTGTTTTTTCTATACTGGTATATAGAAAATTGTGTCCCAAAGATTTGGAGGGCAATAAGGACAAAACTGAAAGCCCAGGAGCATGTACAATCCTGAATGTACCAGTTCCAAACTTCTTACAGTAGTGAAGACAGGAAGGAAGGCTGAAATATACTGCAGCTTGAAATATACTGAGCTACAAAAGCAGGATTGCCAGTCCTCATCATCCCTCAGGATTTGTCCTATAATCTGTAAATATGACCACGCCTATGACCATAGGATTGCTTAACTTTCCTTGGTATGTAATACTGGCACAGGGGACTGGAAAGCAGTAGGTTTCCCACTGCTGCATACTGCAGCAGGAGGAGGGAGAACTCTACCTAATTTGTTGTCACCTTTCTGAGGACTGTACTAGCCAACAGCAGTAGTGTTATTAATGATGCTTCCCATGAACATGTTGTCTTTTAGCCGAAAATCTCCAAGCATATGTAAACAGTAATTAAGCTGCATAACACCTCAGGGAGTTACAAAGGATTCACGTCATGCACTTTACCATGCAGCTCTGTAGCTCTTTGACTGCATATGGCCTTGATAGTTATTAACTGATTCCCCACCAGGTTAAGGAGTCTGCTGGAACTGGAATCACAACTGCACCCTTTTTCTGCAATAAATGGAGGGGGAATAGCATAGAATAGAATCCCCTCCTCCCCCTAAAGTCATCATCCACACTGTTTTCATTGCTGGTAGAGAGAATGAGAATGGTATATAAAGTCCAGCAAAGGTCCTCCCCAGTAAGGAAGTTACCACTCTTTCATTGTGAATGAAGGTATGCTGCCTTGGTAAAGATTTCATGTCATTATGTCTTTTGTTATGAGTTATATTAACTCAAGGCAAAGTCTTCTATTTCACATAGACCATGCATAGGTAAAAGATTAAGGATGGGCCGTAACAAAACTGAATCTTTTTTGCTATTGTAAATGTAAGGCAATTTCAGGAAGGCGTCTGCTGTTTTCCAAATGGTGATTGCATCGTAAGGACAGAGAACATTATGTACTACCTACTGGCTACACAATCCACCATTAGAAGTTGGAAAGTTGAATTGCTCATTTTCTGGCTCCTATAAATATCTGCTCTATTTGGCTTCCAGATCACTGGGAGCAGATGTACCACATCATTAAAGGAAGAATGAGGATTTTGCATCCTCAATTTTTATTGCTACTGTAAGTACTTTGGTCATCACTGCATGGGGAATTGGACCATGCAGCTTGCAATCAGTGTGTTAGACACAATCAAATGCTTTGCAGATATGAGCAGGATAAAAGTAGGAGTAGGGAAAACGCGAATAGAAGGTAAAGTGGTAAGAGTTCAAGAGACATTCTAATCTGGCTGTTGCCTGTTGACCACCACATGCCAGTGATTTGCAGGCATAAGTAGAACGAAAAACGTGAAGATGAAAAGGAGTGAGACAGTAGCCATACCACTTTGTGTGGGGAGATTTCTCCAGGTGTAGGGCTTAAACAGAAGGGGGTGAAAGCATGGTGGCATCACAGAGTGATTTATGTAAGACTAATTTGATGTAGACTTCTTTGCAAAGGGAATATGATACCGGTATTCACTAGGTGAACAAGCAGAGGGAGAGATGTCTTAGACTTTCAGAATCCCCATGACGCTGATAGATGTTGCTGCAGTAATTCAAAGCATCTGATTTCAGAACCAGAATACACATTACTTGCTTCTAATGTCAGCGTTTCAATTACAGGAGAATTTTTTTTCCTGTAGTGGGAACCCCAGCCATTTGTTGGTGGCCTGCACAAAATCTATGTACCTTTTATACCTCTCTTCAGCCTCTGGCATAGCATCTAGTATGACTGGCATGTTTGATCAGCTAGGTGCACATAAGGGAAGAACATCAGAAGGCTGGGTACAAAAGAAAAGAAAAGAAAATCCCTTCCTTAGTGGCAGTGGATGCTCAGTGACAAGTACTATTATGTACTTTCCCTCAGATAGGAACAGCTGGTCAAAATTAATTTCTCAGTTCAGTGCTGCTGGTGGTTTTGTGTGGGAGTGAAATGGAAAAGGAAAATTTCCAAAAGAACAGAAACACTCAAGTATTACAAAGATTGAGGTTTATAAAGGTTTTGTATTCCTGTGATTTCAGATGGGAAAACAAGACAGAGGTCATAATTTCAGATAACTACAGATCAGCCACAGATCACTGCTTCACTGTAGCCTTATTATGTGGATACTGCACTACTTGCAGCAGCAATTAAATGTATGTTCTGCCCATGGCTCATGCATATTGTAAATGCTATAAGGTCTGATTTTGGAGACTATGCTGCCTATATGAGAAGCTCTGATCAAACTATTTCATTCTGTGTACTTTGTAAAGCTCTAGGACTAGAACAATACTCCTTCCATTCTTTGGGCTGAGATTCCTTCCTCCAGTTTTATTGCCCTGATTCAGAGTTAATCATCAGTCCCTTCCAACCCAAACTATTCTATGATCAGTGACTCCTTCTATAGCAAATGGAGAGGGGCAAGCCCAGAGGGCAACTCATTTCTAAGACTGACATCTAAGTTAAGGCAGATAAGTAGGTTACTAGGGGATCCTATTTCTCTGTGCTGAGTCCTGGAGTAACTAGTTCAGAACTAGGCGTATAAAACAAGGTGTGATAACACCCAGCCTAACGTCTAAATGAAAGCTCATCAGTTCCAAATTTTCTTTCTTTTTGCTCCTTGCTTCTGGCCAAGATTTCAGCATAAAAACCTTGTTGCTGTTACCATCCCTAAATGCTGCAATTTTGGGTTTTTGTTTGGTTTTGGTGTTTGGGTTTTTTTTGTGTTTTGGGGTTTGGGTTTTTTGGGGTTTTTGGGGGGGGGTTTGTTGTTTTTTTTTTTTTTTTAATAAGATGTATTTTTCTGCTGATTTCTGTGAGGTTTTTGAATGATGACTGGAATTGGCATTAAGTCACTTCTTCCTTACCAGTCACACTCTGAGTTTGAAACAATACTGATTCAAGACATGATGAATGATCAGTAGATTTTGACATTAAAGTCAAAGGTTTCTGAGTTCTCCAGACCTAGAAGTTGTTTGGGAACTCATTTTTTCAGACACGACGTTTCAGGCTCCAACAACCAAGACTGGTGTTCAGTCACAAAAGCACGCAATGAGAGAAGATATTTACTTTACACAAGAGCTGCTGTAATCTTTCAGTCCTGTGCATAGAGACAGGCTGCTCAGTACTTCTGCCAAACCTTCCAAGGTCTGTGCAATTGGTTGCATGGTGTACAAATGAGGCAATCAAGAAAAAGAAACCCTGTGCCAGAAGGAGCTTCTTAAACTGCTTCACTGTGCATCTTAAAGGCTTCTATTTGCTCTATGTAGGGTTTTTTTCATGTACAAGAGGTTTGTGAACTAGACCCAGATATTCTGAAAAGTTTGTTTAGGTTTTCAGACTGTTTGAACGATGGTTGACTGTCACCTGAAATCACTGCATTTCTCTAGAAATACATATGAGTTGGTAATTCCATATTAGCAAAACAAGCCAAGTCATTCAATTATTATTTTATAAGAAATTCTACTGCTGTAAAAACATCTATTATGATGCTAGCCATTGTTGAGAGAGTACTCATAAAACCAGCTGTTGTTTATTTCTGTTGTTAGTGGTTGAAAGCTGATATGATTGTTAAAGATTGTGTAGTAGGGGAGATTACGTGAACTTCTCTTGACAAATATACTCGTGAATATGCCATTTCAGAAGTTCAGAATATTCTTTGGAGGACAGTCTTGCTAAGGAGCAAGGTAGTGCTTCATCTGCTGGTAGTGTTGACAATCTGATCCTGTCCTTTGACTTCTCATGACTTCGGTGCACTCACCCTAGGAGGTATGTTATCCCATAAGTGGCTTTAGACCTTTTTAGCAAAAGGGCAGATGTAGATATGAGAGGTTTGGGGTGGGTTTTTGGTTTTTTTTTGCCTTCATTCCTGTGCTGTTGCATCCACAGCTCTGACATTTACAACTTGCTGAAACCTTTCTCCAGCTCCAGAGCCCTCCATGCCAGATGAAGCTAGTCAGGAAAGCTGCCACCTGAGTTGTATCTTGCAAACTGGTGGTGCACATATTCCTTTGGATTTCATCCCTGGTCAGGTGGCCTAAGTTTCATACATAAGTTCCAAATAATTTTAAATATCTGCATATAAAACACTGCATATGAATACCTGTGTGCAAAGAACAGTTAAGATGTTTAGTTCAGTTAAATTACACATGAAGTGAATTTGGTGCCGTTCAAGTTTTTCAAGGCCCAGGTATATGTAAGATTAGAGGGTATCTATCTGGTCACCTCAGGTCGTAAAAGGTATGCTGTGATGACTTAACTGATGATTAGATATTCTTCGACCCAGCTTGAAATTCCTGCTGCTATTATTTAGTGTTTGTTCATTTCAGCAGGCTGGTGATAACACTTAAAGTTTTCTTCTGCTGCAGAAGAAATCTTGTCTTTCACTGCTTTCAGTATCACCCCATGCATCCCTGCAGTTTAGAAGCTGATAAAAAAAGTCAGTTTGCTTGGTTGGTATACTTAGTCACTTATTTTTTTCTGGCAGTTTTAATATTGGCTATTGGTGTCGTATGAGCATAGCATATTCTTTTGTAACACTGTGGAAATGAGCATAAACGGGATATTGCATCTGAGACTTTCCTGCCCTATAGGACTTGGCCTGGATTCAGTGGCTGACTGAAATAATAACACGGTAATAGTTTAAGATTGGAAAAGTAAAAAATAGGTCTTAAACTTGATGTAACAACCTGATTTTTTAAGCAATTTTATCTATGTTAAAATAAAGTTTTACGGTGCATAAGCAATTTTGATCATAGAATAGTTAGGGTTGGAAAGGATCTTAAGATCATCTAGTTACAACCCCCCTGCCATGGGCAGGGACACTGGCCACTAAACCATGCCACCTAAGATAGATAGTTACATTGCTCACAGCTACAAAGAGCATTGCTACAAGAGATGAGGTTAGAACCCATGAGGTTTTAGAATTTAGATGCGTACCACCATACATCTCCTTTCTATGAAGTGTAGGTAGGAAAAGCAAAGCACACAGGCATGTCAGATCTGATAAGCCTCTGCTATGGTGTTGAAAGCATCACCATAATGTAGCCGTGATACCCAGATGAAACTGGCCCACTGCTCCTTGTCTTTCTCAAATATTGAAGTAGGTCTGTTTTATTAACTTGTGCTTTTAGTATTAGGAAGCAACAGCAATCAGAGGACCAAATAGCAAAACCAGCATTGTCTAGAAGCTGTCAGAATTATTTTGCTGTTGGTATTTGTTATTGATAATGATTTTGTGTCAAACACCTATGTTACAAGCAGGAGATACACAGGATTTAAAATAGAATATGCAATCTTTTCAATCTCTGATTAACTTTTCTGAGCTATCACATATCGTACATAACTGAGTTGCTTATTACTATGGCTGTAATCCATGTTCCTGCAATACCCTTTTTTCTTGACAAGCCACTGAATGAAAAGCCCAATTCAGTTTGGCAGTTATAGCTCCCCTAATACTATTTCAGTGAAGGAGGAATGTTTTTTCTGTTGAGCTTTTGCTGAAAATGAAAGCCCCCATGGCTTTTGGGTATGGTCCCCACAGAGCTGCCCTCACAGTTGTAACTGACATCCATCAAAGGACACCCATTCTTGGAGTGTAAAAGTACCATGTTACTGATGTCATCTCTCCATCTGCCAGCCATGCTAGTGAACATCTGCAACAGTACCACTGGGAATACTTCAAGAACACGGCAGGTTTTTAAAAACTGAAATATGCTTCACGGTATTTTTTTTTTTTTTAATCAGTTTACATGAACTATAAAGAAATTTGCCCCAAATGAAACATGTCTGAGAAAATTCACTTTGAATTTTTTTCACCAGGGTAAAAATGCTTGATGGAAAAATTTTGTCTGTAATTCTGAGTTTCATAATCAATCTAAATAGCTCAACAAACATTACTTAAAGTTACCAGATAGGAGTAATAAAATACAGTCCCATCTACACATAATGGACAGATAGAAAAGGCTGGTCTGATATATTACCTCCATTGATTCACACAGATAAATCACCAAATATTTTCAAGAACAAGCATCAAAACTTTAGAGATGAAAACTGTTGGTTAATGAGTAGAAACGGACTTTATAGGAAGTAAAAAAATGATATGTAAAGTTCACTGTCATTGTCTGCTTGATCCTAAATCAACAACAACCTGGATCAGAAAAAATAACCAATAGGATACCAAAGGTCAGTCAAACCTTCTCCTAAACTGGGTTGCCTTTCTCTCCCCCCCACCACAGGCAAACCCCACACTCAAATCACCTTTTCCAAAAGTATCTGTTTAATTTCTTTTATAGCTTCCATAAGTCATGGAAACACAGTAGTTGTCCAGCAGCATCAGCAAGTGATGTGTTCCAATGAATAATTACCACCATACGGTATGTCTAATTATCATGTTTTCAAAAGCTAATCTTTGGTGTTTTGCCCTTCAGAAGTGCTTGTGATGTATCTGGTGACAGACACAACGCAGGGGTACAAGGTATGACACTACCCTCTTTTTTTCAGAGTTCTGCTAATAAGCTGTGACCACTGGGAAAATAAGAGAGCATATCTATACCCAGATGCAGGTACACCTCAGGTGACCAAACGGAACCCCATCACTTGTGTTTCTGTTGTTTCTTGGTGAGATGGGGCCAGGGTGCTGGTTCTGCACAGGTACCTTCTCATGGGACAGAATCACATGCACTTTAGTTACTGACTTGTGCCACTGCTGACTAACGCTATGTCTTTCCTTGCTATGGTTGCCAGAAATAAACAGAGGGGGAAACCTCACATCACCGACAAACTCCTCAAACTTGTTTCATATATCTTAAAAAAAAGTAAATGCAGCTTCCCTAGGAACAGAGGCGTGATATGAAGGGTGACTCCAGCTAAGTTTGCTCTGTCTTCCCTCAGTGAGTGAGTGGGTTGGTATTCCCACCATTCTGTTCCCTCCTTTTGTGGTTTGGATGCATTTTGGGCACATAAAAGGCTCGTTGACAGCCCCTTGTGATGGGCTGAAGGAGTGCTCCAAACAGACTATTTTCCAGGGTCTTGTCCAAGCATGATTCCTCATCTTTCACTGTCTGAAAAGCTGTCATGACATGTCCTGAAGAAACCTGCAGAAGAAATGCTGTCCTGGTTCCCACTTGGCCAGGCTCCCAAGCATGATACTAAAGGTCAGTGGTTCACTCCTGTGGAATCCCAGTCCTTTTCCACATTAATTTTCCTCCTCTTTTCTGTCCCCATATCTGATACATCATGTGGGGAGTCAAGAGAGGGAGGGGGAAGAGTATGTGATGTAACCTGTGCTCTGGCAAAGTTACGAGATAACACCATGGTGCCTGGTGGTTTTCTGGTGGTTACCACTGGGAGACTCTGAATCATGCTTAAGAGGTGTGAAGATCCACCACATCTGTGTGAGACCCAGCAGGGGATGTACTCACCTCACTTGCAGAGAAGAAAGCTGAGCACAGTGTCTGCTTTACTGGCACACGCTCTTGCAGCTTCTTGTTTTGCTGCCACATGCACCCAGAGCAAGAGGAGCAGCGGCTGTATGCTGAGGACGCCCCTGAAGGAAGGGAGGCACAAATCCGGGCTCTGCTGGGGTAAGTCTGTTCCTGCTTCCTGGGTTTTCCTGTTCAATACGGTTTGGGGAAAGCAAAGGAAGTGAAGTGAGAGTGAGCTGGAATGCTTATGGGTGTTTGAGGGCATGTAACTATATGAAATCCCTGCTGGACTGACTCTGAGCCAGCTGATAATCACGGACTAATCCCCCTGCTGGCAGATCCTGCCCGGATTACAAGGGGGTGTGTCTGTGTGAGGATGCATATGAAACGTGCTTGTGCTTGAGGGTCTCGGGGTAAATGTCGGAGAAACACACCAAAAAGGGGTTTGACTGCAATGACTGACTGCAGGAGAGAAATTTGTGCAAGTGTGCTTCTGTCACCGACACAATGCTGTGTGTGCATTTGCATGTCGGTCTGTGTGGTCTGAAGACAGGGAGGTGTAGGTATAGCAACTTTTGATGCTTGCTATGTTTCACCAGAATAAATCTGTATACAGCTGCGATACAAAAAACTTTGTTAATTTTAATAGGTTTTATCCAGATGTGCAAAGTCAAAAGTACAGCTGGTAAACAGTGCCAGGCGTGCTCTATGCATTTGTAGTTCTGGCAGAACTATGTCTACTGGGTATTAAGAAACTGTTTATATTCATAAAGCTTCTTAAAACACATTTGTACCAGTGTAAGAGGCGTTATATTAGGCTACAGTTTTCCCTGCTGTGTAATGCACAAGCTACTGTGCTGCAGGGACCCACTGAACACAGGAGAGTAGTGAACAGGTCCAAAGGAGGCATAGGTACCTTGCAGTCATCAGCCTATGGGAAGTCAAAGGAGAAAATGTGCTTTTCTCAGCACCAGGAGGAGATCAAACTGGGAGGAAACTGTTCCTGTGTATTTGTTAATGGAGAGAACTAGGGCAGATAACAGAAGCTGTTGAAAGTACCTGCAGTTAAGTGTTTTCTAGATGAACTTCTAAATGCCATTGAAAAGGTCTTCCTGCTAAAGGAAAGAAGGGAAGAGGAGGAGCATCATATTCTATATGAGTGCTCTAATTCAGTATACCCTATTATAGAATATATACAAGATAAAGCAAAACAACCTTAATGTATATACGGGGCCTCAGAAAGCCAACCAACCAACACAGCTCAATTGACATCTCTGGAGCAGCAGCAGTCCTGAATCTATCCAAAACTGCCTGCTAGCATTGTGAATCTCCACAAAGGCCTGCAGAAGGATGCAGTTGTGCCACCTGGTGTGTGTCCTTGCACGAATGTTGTGCCTACACTGCTTTACAAAAAATATCACGTGACTGACTTCCCAACAAGGTACAGAGCGCTCCTGGCTTGGGCATTTCGTATGCAGCTTCTCAGAGTATTTTTAGAGGTGAAACTCCAACAGAATATCAAAATCTGGAAATACCACTTAAACAGCTAATCACTACAGGAGGGTTCTCTTCCCTCCTTTTTTAAACACGACTAATCCTGGCCCAACTTTTTAACTTCAACAGAGAGCAAACTATTTTCATTACCTGTAGTCTTGAGCCATTGACTTAGGAGCCTCCTTATTCAAAACTCAGTCAAGGATAGGATAAACGGGGTTAACCTCTTCTGATGAATGCTAATTTTAATTTCTTTCCAGAATTTGTGATGGCTTCAACTTGCAGAAAACTCAGGAATTCTACAACTGGGTCCTTGAAAATGGAGGTAGGTAGAGTTGCTGTCTTAAATAGGAATTTCTACATAAATGGCATGATCATGAAGAACAAACCTATAAGGATCGTGATCCTCATATAAGCCCTCATTTTTTTCACTAGGCTGATTTTCACTTTTCCTTCTCCATGATCACAAACTTCCCTCAAGTCTTGAAATACATCTCAGGGACACTTCCAGTTGTAAGAAATGAAGGCATGGGGGACTTCACCTGCCCAGAGTTGGGAACTCTTAGCAGCTTTCTGTTCAATCTACAACAGGCTCGTGACAGGATGAGCAGTAAGTATGTGCTCAGGATTGCCTGTTAAGCCTGGAATATTAAAGAAACTGAATTTTTTTAAAAGGCATATTCATGTGTCATGGGAAAGCTTAGTAGACCAAAGAGTTAATATTTTGAGGTTTAAACTCCTTGTGATGCCAGTAAAAACAATTATGAAATGAAATATTGACAGAACCTACTCCTCAATTTGACATTTTTGCAGTTAGGAGACTTCAAGTCTTAAATAGCTAGAGGTTATACAGGTCCACTTTGTCCCACAAGGCTCTGTTGGACACCTGGATATATGGAAAAGCTATAAAAGGTAGAATGGCAAGCTTGCATGGTGGCTTTGTCAGGAGCAAGACATGGGTCATAGTACTCAGGCTGTAAATGTTTCAGAATTTGTATTTCAGATGAGGGTCTAAATTGAGTTTTGGAACTTCTGACTGCCTGTTAAATCCAGAAGTGGAATATCAAAGAGCTCTTGACACAGACCATAGCACTAATAGGAAAGAACTGGGAGGTTTAGAAGTGGTGGGGATTAACAGAGTCATCTGGACCTTAAAAAAAACCCCTGAGGCCCATGGACACACCATTGAACCAAGGACTAAAATTCAACACAGGACTTCTGCAAGGATGCTGGGGCTGCAACAGCGAGAGGGGGTCAGGGGCTTGGGACTGGCAGGTAAGGAAGCAAATGGAGATACTGAGAGAGTTTAGCAGAGCAGTGACCACAGTGGGAATAGGAGAAGAAAGCATGAATGGGAACTGGGACGCTTTGGCAGGTTTAATGTGTCCTGAATTTCTTTGGGTCAGGGATAAGGCAGGATTAGGAAGAGGTGGCATGGCAGATAATCTGTTAAGCTTCCCTTTGAAGGAAGCAGTTTTTTCCCTTTGAAGAGCAGTTTTAGCAGTGAGAAGCATTCTGTCATTTTTGAGTGAAGTGGCATTTCCTAAGCACAGTCCTGAGCATTGTGGGGCAGGAAGGAAATAGTACCAGTGGTTGAAACAGTTTTATTATTTAGCTGTAAAGGTTTGCACTCCTGAAAAGCCAGGAACAGTTTGGTTTGTTCAGTGCATCCCTGCTGCATGTGTCCTGACCTACTTCTTTCACCTGTGTGTGGGACAGTCTCGCTGCCTGTGGTGAGGGCTCCAGCTCATGACAGGAAAGGTCTGTTCTCTCCTGTGCTGCAGAAGGCTGGTGCTCAGCAGAGCAGTCTTCTAATATTACAGTCCCAACTCAAATGTGCTTAAAGCCTTCATTAAAAGTGAAGTCTGGCAAATGGAGCTCCAAGGTATTAGGAGGACTGTGGCACTGCTTTGTACAGATGCATGTGATACGAGTTTTCTTTTCACCAGAGAGCATAAAGAAAAGTCATTAAATATATCTGCCATACAGTGTATGAATGTCCTGAGTTCAGCAGTAGCCGTCATTTTTCTCCTTCTTAGTAGCTGGTGCAGCGCTGTGTTTTGACTTTCGGCCTGTGAACAGAGCTGATAACACAAATGTTTTAGTCTGACCAAGGACTTTCTGAGCCTCATGCTCTGCCAGGGAGGAGGGAAAGCTGGAAGGAAGCAGAGACAGGACACCTGACCCAAACTAGCCAAAGAGGTATTCCATACCACAGCACGTCATGCCCAGGATGTAACTGAAGGTTAACAGGAAGGGCTAGTACACACTGCAGGGTTGGACAAGGTATCGGTTGGTGCTCGGTCGGGTGGGGTGGGACGAGTTTTGGGTCGGCTGGTGCTGAGGTGTTGTATTCTTTCCCCTTGTTATTTCCTTTAGCATTATTATCATTGGTGGTAGCAGTAGTGATTTGTGTTATACCTTAGTTACTAAACTGTTCTTATCTCAACCTGTGGGAGTTGCATTCTTTTCGATTCTCCTCTCCATCCCTCTGAGAGTAGGGGGAGGGCAAGAAGGGGGGGAGTGAGAGAGCAACTGCGTGATTTATGGCTGACTTTGTTTAAACCACGACAATGAGATGTGCCAGCTTTGGCTGTATGTTTTGCTTTTCAGATCCAAGAACAGACCCATGGCCCCGGTCTACTCTTCACTTCCAGTTACACTTCCTTTGCCTCTCTGTTGTGGCACTGAGACCCTTCTACATGCATCAGTAGAAATCACTGAAGCTGTGAGGCCTGCTGATTGCCTACAATCTAGCCATGATGGCATTATCAGGCTACATGTTTTAAGAGGTGAGGAGACAGGACTGGCTCCTAGGTAAGCATCCAGGAAGCATTTGAAAGCCAGAGTTATTTCAACAACCTATGCTGATGGACTCTAATGAAACGAGTAAGAGCCAACTTGGACATGCGTTATGTTTTGCCACAAGAGAAGCAGTATTGCTCTGTTGAAAGCATTATTTCCAAGGCATACCTCATTTCCTCCCACTTCTCAGTCTTTCTCTCATTCATAAAATTAACATTGAAAGGTTCCTGAATGAGAGTATTGAAAGTCAGATCTCCCCAAGAGACACAGAGCGTATGGAGGGAGTGGAACCTCCTTGTTTCATATTGGGTCTGGCTGGTGAGGTACCTGTCTCTGAGAATGAAAACTGCTTTCCCAGACGTATGCATTCCTCTCCAAGAGTGCCAAGCACACTGCAGCTTCCTGCTGCTGAGGGTATTGGTGACATTGTTTTCTGCTTGTTCTCATTGAATAAGCCTTTCCCTAGTTTATGTTGGCCACTGGAAGTTCTTCAGGGGAATATGGACAAATAGGTTTGAGAAACATTATAATCTTAACAAATTTGTACTTTTAGTTTATAACACAATTGTTACATTTAGTTAAAGCAAGTTGTAAATATCTTTTTAGCAACTACTACTTAATCTAAGGACAGATGTGAAAATTTCTTGTATGTCCTTGGTTGTTCAGTTATACTGGTTGTTTGGTCCAGTTTTTGGCTTTCCAATTAATATTGAAATGAAACCAGCCAAAATGAAACAGTATGGGATTTTTGCAGAGGAAATCAGTGTATTTTCACAGAGTTTCTGGATCCCCACATTCGGTGTTCCTGCTGAAGTATTTTTGAGCACTCCGCTCATTGCATAAAGAGTTACAAAAATGCCCAGACCAAATTTTCTTTTTCAGATTCTAACTAGGATGTGAAGTACTTTGTTTTAGACCATTACTATTTGCTCAGCTGTATAAATTACACAGATTTTCTGTCAGTGAGTACTAGATTGATACCCTAACACTGGGACCTTAGCATTAATATGCACATCTTCTTGGAATAGATGGCATTTAACAGAAAATGGATCTCTCTTTCCTTTTGTTTCAGCTTTTGGTATCTTCAGTTTTGGATGACTACAGCTATCTGTGCCAGCCAGTGGATAACAGCTGAAGTGAACTAGGAAGGAGGGTACAGTTCTATATAAAGCTTGCTTTAGGCCCTGCTCCTCCCATGGGTGTGTAGATTGTTCAGCTCATAAATAGCAATTTGCATGCCTAAGGATGCTTTTAGTCCCGTTTGTTGCTTGTAAATCTATTTCACTAAATTGCTTCAACAGTTGCACTTTGCTTTAGTTCTCTATAAATCAATAATCTCAGTCAACATAGCCATCTAAGTTCCCTCTTTGATCACTGGGCTGAGGGTGATCCTACCATCTGAAGTCCAGTATATACAACACAAATTGCCTTTGAAATATATGTAACTCTGTCTATTGACTATATAAGGATTCTGGGTGATCATTACCAACACGAAAACTGATTTTTATACCCTCAGCTTTGCATGGCATAAATCATATTCAACATTTCTTTTAGCAGAGAGATTTGGCTAAGACTATTCCTTATCTGTTCATCACAGAGGGGGCGGGGTCCCACCAGCTTCAGCTTTCCAAAATGCTGCATAAGTTTTTGCTGTTTGAATTCAGAGCTATTATGTTTTGCTTCTAGATATAACCAGGCTTTGAGCAGCTGCATGAATATTTTCATTTTTTCAGATACTAGCCAACGGGCTAGAAACAGTTTCTGAGCAGCTCACTCGTGCCTTCTCAAAGGGCGAGCACCCTAGTGAACCAACCATCTGAGAGCCAAAGCAACCCTAAGTGCATTTCTTCCTCCCATACCAATGAAAACAAAAAAGGGGAAAAAAAAAAAAAAGAAACAGCAACAGCTATTAAAGAGCCCTTTAGGTCTTCCCTTTTCCTGTGGATCCCAAGTGGGCAGCGTTCACATAGTGCATAGTTGTCAATCTTAAACGGTGAGACTGAGCAGTGATTTTACTTTGAGGTCTAACAGCGTTTCCTTGTGTTGCCCAGAAGATGGCAAGAGTGTGTTGGTGGCTCTTTTTCAAAGTCATCATGCTGCTCGATACGGTAAGGAGGGCTCGGCTCTGTAGCGGGACTGGTGCTGTAAATAAATCACTTCCTTGTCAGAAAGAGGCAAGGTGCCAAAAGCTAATGTCCTCGGTTGATCCTGTATTGATTTGGTTGATGCTTTTCAGTAAATGCTGTTTTCATGTGTTCTGCTCTGCCTGTTTGTGGGAATAAGGGTGATGCTGTTAAAAAAGAGGACTCAGCTCCAAGCATGCTGGGTTTTGATAGCATTTGGCCTGCACAAGTCCAGCATCACAGCTGGTTATCATGCTGCTTTCCAAAAGAAAAGAATCTTTGCTGTCCAGTTTGCTTGTCTCTGCCCCAGGAGCTGCACCCATTCCCTCCCCAGCACCCTTTCTGTGGGTGGGCATTCCCTCCTAACCACAATGCTACAGAAAAAGGTTTAATCTTGGCTATTGCCAGATGGTTCCCCCTAGAATCTTAGCTGCCAGTTGATTAAGGCTGCCAGACAGGATATTCTATTGCCCGTCTGGCTGAATAATAGTGTTTAGTTGGACAGTAAAGAAAGAAACTGTAAATGTACAAGTATGTGAGGTGGTATTTTTCGTGCCAAAGTTGTGGATTAAAGGTTTGTGTCCCATGTGAAACTGGAAATTCACCTGAAGATAGCACCATTTTATAGCTTGTATTCAGGCCTCTTGTATTATAAACAAACTCATTAAATGACTGAACTAGCAAAGGAATCCTACCTCTCTGCTTGATCAGCAAGAGTAAACTGTATCCTAGAACAAGACTTCAGTCTAGTGCTCTTTGGGGTATAAGCTGACAACGCACTGTCTGAAAAGTGAGTCAGCTTGCGTAGCCCTTCTAGGCCAGTGCGTTGACCAATCCTCTTTGTTTTCATCAGCAACAAAAGCAGCTTTTTGCCAGTCCTGAGTCCCCGAAAAGCAGATTCACTTTTTGTTATGTGTGTGTGCATGTGCACACTGAAATACGGTGACCCGACATGTATTCATCTGCCAACACCACTCTCTTTACTAGTACAAATTCCGGAAGGATTTGGGCATTCAGCACAGCACCTTTTCTGTGGATCATTGTCAGGTACCAGTAACATCCAACCTATGTCCTGAAAAGGACCAGACCTAAGCAGCTGCAAATTGTATAGAAGCTCAGTCAGAGCTCAGATGTGTCCCTCTTGGACCTTGAAACCTGAATCCAAATGTAAAAACAGTTGGGGCTCTGTGGAAGAAATTCTGTCTCCCAGTTACTCCCCATTCCAGACAATGTGAGATCTATCCCATGTGTGAAATTTCACTAGTTTTTAGCAACAACAGAGGAAATAGGTTTGGGAGATTCAAAATCACCATTAACTATTTTTATCATTTATTATAATCTATTTTTATCATTTATTATTTTATTATCATTTATTATTTTTTAAACACATCATCTCAAGATTTTCCTTTGTCTCCTTTCAGGTTTTCTTTATCCTGTGCAAGAAACAAGAACAGCTGACTTTTCTGCAAGTGTACCATCATGGCACTATGTTGTTCAACTGGTGCTCAGGGGTCAAATATGTGCCTGGAGGATGAGGTATGCTTCCACAGACACCTTTTATTTCAGTTTTTCTTGTGGTGTGAAGATAGAATATATGATGCAGATGGGCTGACTGGCAGGTAGAAAGCTCACCTAGTTCCAAAGGTGTGAAAACAATGTGCATTTCAATTGATACCATCTGCTCAGCTCTTTGGGCTATTTAGACTGCTATATCTACTGCCTCATCCAAAACAAGAATGTGCCAACAGAATGTGTCCAAACAGAAACAATAACATCCTGTACAAGGTTTGTATGTAACTCCACCCAAACCAGTGCTTTATTGCTCTCCATTCAGTTGGGACTGCTGCTGCAGCCCAGGTTCTGGCTGTCTTTTTCCTGCTGTGTTCAGCCTAGTCCTCGCTCACTTTTTGGTACATATCCAGACTGCTTCTCCTTTTTGCTCCACTGAAAGAGAAGCATCTGAATACTAAGCCACTGTAGGTATGCCCTATACAAGATGCTCTGGTGCTCTTTTTTTGGGAAGCCATTTTGGCTGCATCGCCTTGACACCAGAATGGTATGAAATGCTTAGGTCAGAAGATCAAGAATTGTTTCCTCTGCCTTTCAAGCTCTTGTCTCTGAACACTAGACATGGGATGGATATATGCTGAAAGGAGAATGGAGAATATGACATGCTTCCTAGGTAGAGTATGGATTGAAGGTTTATGCATAGGGATAATATGATCTATTTTGAAAGCATCATCAGAGTGGTTGTGAGCTCATCACAGAGTTAGTCTTGAATAGGTTAGTCTTGAATGGTTTATGTGTCTTGTTCATCCTGACTTCTTTACTATTCAGCCTTCTTTATTGGGATGCTAAACTCATTTGTACATTTACAAGCTATTATATCCTGGTCAGCCTGGGACCACAGATGAACCATTACCTGTGGCAGAAGCATTACCTAAGCACCATGCAGCTGGTAATTAGTTTATTGTGTTAACTTCTGAATGTCTGTATGTTGTGTGTGATGGTCCCTGCTGTCTGTCTGTGTCACCTCACTGGCTCAAGTCTTTCTGTTTGGTGCCTATGAAAATGTCCTCATGTGTCCCCATGTACCATTATGAGAGGTCAGCTGATGGGTGATCTGCTCTGAATGGTGTTCTCAGAAAACTAGCAAAAGGCTTGAAGTGACTGTATTAAATAATAAGCCCCCACCTTTGTAATGGGAAGGAGAGAGAAAAATTAGCAATTAGTTTCCTTCCTTTTCTGTTGCATATGGCATCCTTTTCCCCTCTGGATCCCCTGAAAACACAGCTTGCTTTTGAGAGGTGTTTTGAGGAAACTTTGGATTCTTGGTAGGCCAGGAGACTGGAAAACCATTCTGTTTCTTCAAAAAGGAAGAGTATGTCTCACTGAAGGCAAACAGAGGTGGGTTAAAGAAAAATATGTGAGTTTTACTCTTTCTGTAGAGAATCCCTTTGGATTTTCTTTCTCTCATCTCTGAAGAGGTGGCAGATCCTGAAAACCTGTGTTTTTTTCAAAGGCAGAGCTTAAAAACAATGTTCCAGACCAGAGAAAAGGAAGTAGAGCTAGGGTACATGCAAAATAGTGTGCACTGAAGACTAGTCCAGAATTCTTACTTATCCTGAATGGCAAAAGCAGAACAAGAAAGCATTGCATGAAACTGAAATATATTTGTAATGCAAAACATAGCACAGGAAATAAGTTTTTATGTAACATACTTCTGGTACATAAAATTTATTGCTTAAGGGTATTGAGACAAGTGACTTAGTAAAACATAAAAAAAGGATTATTGTTTAAATGAATAAAAGTAGCATCTGTAGTTCCTCTCTGTAAGCTAGAATACAAATCAAGATAGTTCTGGGTATAACAGTCTGCTTATCTCTTGGGAAGAGGAGTCTTCCACCTCTAGTTTCCATATTTCATGATCTCAGCTACTGGCCTATGTCAGAGAAGTGGCACAAGGGCAGTGGTCTCCTTCTAGGCAGAAGAGGCTAGATTCCAAACCTGTTCCTTGCAGCAGTGGGCAAGCCTCAATGGTTGGTGGACATGTAGCATGCTTTCATGTTGGGAAAACACTGTTGGGCTTGAAAGGCAAGATGACACACCAGAGGACTGTGCTGCCATTCAGCGAGACCTGGACAGGCTGGAGAGTTGGGCGGGGAGAAACTTGATGAAATTTAACAAGGGCAAGTGTAGAGTCTTGCATCTGGGGAAGAACAACCCCATGGACCAGTACAGGTTGGGGGTTGACCTGCTGGAAAGTAGTGAACGGGAAAGGGACCTGGGGGTCCTGGTGGATAGGAGGATGACCATGAGCCAGCAATGTGCTCTTGTGGCCAAGAAGGCAAATGGCATCTTAGGGTGCATTAGAAAGGGAGTGGTTAGTAGGTCAAGAGAGGTTCTCCTCCCCCTCTACTCAGCCTTGGTGAGGCCGCATCTGGAATATTGCGTCCAGTTCTGGGCCCCTCTGTTCAAGAAGGACAGGGAATTGCTTGAAGGAGTCCAGCGCAGAGCCACAAAGATGATTAAGGGAGTGGAACATCTCCCTTATGAGGAGAGGCTGAGGGAGCTGGGTCTCTTTAGCTTGGAGAAGAGGAGACTGAGGGGTGACCTCATCAATGTTTACAAATATGTGAAGGGTAGGTGTCAGGATGATGGAGCTAGGCTTTTTTCAGTGATATCCAGTGATAGGACAAGGGGCAATGGGTGTAAACTGGAACATAGGAAGTTCCACGTTAACATCAGGAAGAACTTCTTTACTGTAAGAGTGACAGAGCACTGGAACAGGTTGCCCAGGGGGGTTGTGGAGTCTCCTACACTGGAGATATTCAAGGCCCGCCTGGACAAGTTCCTGTGTGATGTACTGTAGGTTACCCTGCTCTTGCAGGGGGGTTGGACTAGATGATCTTTTTAGGTCCCTTCCAACCCTTGGGATTCTGTGATTCTGTGATTCTGTGATTTCAGGGATGCCAGAAGAGGCAAACAGGTAATACTAAGGCTGAGGATGCTACTGGTATGTTGTGATACTCTTTATGATGGCCCTAATGGTCAGTTGAGGTATGTCTCATGTAGGCTCCCTAATCTGGCTGCTTCTTTTTTCACCTTCCAGTCCCAGTTTGTAGCCACTGCTGCTCATTCTTCCTACAACCTCTTCACAGAATGCCTGTCCCCCAGTGGCTTCAACACTGCAGTCCTCTACGTTCTCAGCCTCACTGCTCTCTTCCTGTACTTCTACGAATGAACCTACCTTAGGGCGAAGCAGGAGACGTTAACTTAAAGAAAATCGAAGAGGAGAGTGAGCACAGTCTGATGAATTTGCACATTTTCTGCTGCTTCTAACATTACCGCGTGAAGAAAATGTATTTGGGGAGTGTGTGCGAGGTTCATGTGCAGACTCAGAGTTACCTTCAAATATCTCAGGTTAGGAAGGAAAAATGAATAACACAAACTCGGGGATTAAGGTGTTTAGGAGAACACTTAATTAAGCTGATACAAACCCAAGACAAACAAGCAGTCATCAGCATAGCAGCCTTTCTTTGCATTCATAAGACTATCTCAGCTTACTTTTCCAAATCAGGCAGGGGCAGGTGCCTCCAGCCTTGAAAGCAGTGTCCAGGTCACAGCAGCAGCCAGGAACTCACAGGGACTGCAGGATGCACTCATCTGTGCACTGAATCCCAGATTTCATGTTAAGAAAGCTCTCACCAGAACTGGGGTTAACTGCAGCTATATGGTCCTGATGGTTTAACTTTATATTAACACAAGCATGAAGGAAATTGGACATCATGTTGTCTGCCTGGACAGCTGCCTCTGTTTTTTCACTGTTCTGAAGAGAAAGAAGGCATTATTAGCACTTTCATCCCGTGAAAGAAACTAATGCAGTAAGAATCATCATGTACCATTTTCTGAATGCTTACTTGCTTTTGGTTGCTCTCATAACAATAGAGAACTTTCCGTGCAATTTGAGACTACTTGGCATTGTTCCTTATGATGACATACTTTTTAACAGAATAGACTGAAGGTTTCTATTCATACTTTTCCCCTCAAATATAAGTTTCACACTGTCATAAGCAACCACCTCCACTACCTAATTGTAAAAGTGTTAATAAAAAATGTATAAAGTCAATTCATTGGCTAGGGCAAAGCTGTGTTAGCTCCATTGACTTTAGCACATCACTTATTGGCTTCTCCTTTGCTCCTAGAATTTGGCACTTAATATTCATCTGCAGACACTTACATATTGTTAAAGTTTTGATCTGGTAGTGCTTTGAAAACCCTAAATTTAGATTTTAAACTACAAAGTAGTATTTATTTATTGCATTCTGCTTTGTTGATTAAAACAAGTATTACGGAGGAGTGATTTTTTTCACAGTTGAAACACAAAGCTCTTGAAAGAGAGGATTAGAATTAGTAACATGGTGCATTGCCATTGTCAAGCCAAATTTGTCTCTACTGTCCAGAGGATTAGATGGTAGCCTGAACCTAGCAAATGGATGTACACACACAAAAAAAAATATGCTCTACACCAATCTGGAGTTTAGTGGCTATGCAAAAGAAATGCAACTTGCTCATCACCGGTGTGTGTTCACATGCAAATATAGAAGAGAAAACAGTATTCTTCTATCCCTTGCCCTCCTCCCCTTCACACACATACACAAAGGATTTGCTCACATTACCACAATGATAAATCATAAATCTCATTCCTTTGACTTGAGTAGTCTTTCTTCTGATTTTCACTGGTGAGTATGAAAAGCAAAGCAGGGCTTATTTTACATCTGTGTGCTAGCTGTTTTTCTTCCTGTCAAATATTTTTCTATGCTACCTACTGTATAAACTGTGCTGCTTTTGCATACGAGAATGTTTCTTTTGCTAGAGCTTTAGAGAATAAAAACCTCTGGGTGGGTCTTCGATTCTTCCCTTTATTTGGTGAGGCAGGGGAAAAAAAGCTGCTGTGTATCTAACATAGTGTATTCATGTTGAGGTCTTCCTCAGAGGCCTCTCCAGCATTGGAGACTTAGTGCAAGTAAAGCTGTTTCATTACTCTTATCCACTTAATGATGCACTTATGGCCTTATCCTGCTTAAACTATCAGTACATTTGGACCCTATTTTCATGGTAGAGCATGCTTTCCTGGCTAAATTATCTGTGCTCACAAAGAAATGTAATGAATTTAGCGTTCTTTCCTATATGTGAGGGAATCACAAGTAGATCTCAGCCTCAGCTTCCTCTCACATAAGCTTTTTCAGACTGTAGTTACTAATTTCAAGAATTCAGAGACTAAGCATCACATATTTTGATTTTTCTTGATACATTCATAATTTTAAATGTATCCTTAAATAAATAATAAATACATTATTAAATATAAAATAGTCAATAATTAATTGAATAATTGTCAATGAATTATTTTAAACTGAGTGACTGCTTAAAAAATAGAAATGAGCAGGAAATTTGGATGTGCTCACTCAATGTTTTTGCAAATCCGCTCATTTTTAAAATATATACATTTGCAAACATGCCATTTAGCTTTTTTTTTTAGCAGCCTATGCAGTTTAATTTGTCTGTGTATGACAGAGGTTACTGCAGTGGATTCTGGACTGTGACTAGCCACATAGCTGGTAACAAATACAAAAGTATGAATTTGCCACCTTACAGCTTGTGACTGATCACCTCAATCACATGCCACTGTAACTATTCATCCTACACATGCAATCTTTCATCTATCTATTCCTGTCCCTCTTCCTTACAGCTTGAGTGGCCTGATCTTGTACTTTGAATTGGTAAGGGCTTTTTTCAGCATGAGTTCAATAGCCATAGGATGAAAATAAATAAAGTATTTTCAGTTGAGTGATAAGGAAGGGTTAGGTTTCCCCAGAAACACCATGCTTTGCATACAGAAATAGATGTCGGCATGGAGTACAGCCACTACAAAAGCACTGATGCAAACAAAATTAACTTGTAAGATTATTTGCATTAGCAGTACAGATAAAATTACATAGGTATAGCTGAGCGGTTCTGTAGGTCTTGATTCTTTGCTCCTTCAGATTGTACTCACTTGTTTTTCATCCCTCTGTTTTAAACTGGGTTATCACAGTTGGTACTGAACACTTGGGGCATCCTGTTGTGAAAAGCACAAAAACCTAGGGTAGACAGAGGTATGTGCTCCAGGAATTTAAAAGAGAATAAAGGTATAGAATGAGATTACCCCTTTAAGATCAAGTCCCTAGAGTTAAATGTTACATCACAGCAATGCACTGTAAGTCAAAAGGGCTGGAAATTATAAATTGCAAGTTTGGATGATTCATGCTGTCTGGCAGAGTCCAAAGCTTTGAGGGTGAATTGAAAATATCCTGTCGCAGCTGGATTTGTATAAACCTCTGGGCCAAATGCTGATTCCATCAATACCAATGGCAAAGCCTGCAGATGTCACTGGAAGCAAGATGGCACAGCTGTGTGAAAAACAATGCGCTCCGCTACATGGTCTGGTCTGGTCTGCGTGTGAGCAGACTGCAGTGTTGTTCAAGCTTACCAGATGACTTCTAAGGGCTCAGTTGTGTGCAAGTCACCCCGTTATAAAATGTGAATCAGTATATGTTCTTAGAGTAGCTTTTGTTCACAAGATGTAAAGTATAATGTAAGTAGTCTGCTTAAATGAATAAGCTTGATATCTGGTAGTGCTCAGCATCTTTCCTGCTGTTCAAGTCAATGTAAATTATGGATGTTCTGATCAAATTACTTTTGAATTAACCAGACCATTTACTCAATGCTTACTTTTTCTCTGAAGATAAATGAGAGGGATTCCCATTTTAATCAAAACAAAATACAGAAAAGAAAATCAATTACTATTTAATGTTTTTCCCATCACTGTGTGCTGGAAAGCTTCCAGAGGGACTTGGGCTTAAAACTGCAAAAAATATAAAACGCAGGAAGGTGGCTGGGTTTTAACTACAGGATTTTTTTTTTTTTTTATGCTATCAGAAAATATTGGCAGAGTGTGGGTTTGATTTTTTTTGAAAAAAAAGGTAAAAAAAAATTCTAAACAATTAATTAAGGAAAAGCAGACTACAGTAGATTGCTTTGTGCAACAAATAAAAATCTGTTGACACAGGTACAAAACACCTCCAAGCAAAACATTAAAAAACAGCCGACCCTATATATAAACCAGTGTGATTTTGCCGAATTCATTAATGAATAACTTAGTGGATTAGGGCTTGATAGATGGAGTGCTCGCATCCAGATGTTTACTGTGATTTGTCAATGGCCTTGTACTTAATCCTCCTGAACAGGAAATATGAGTCTTTTCTCTGGGGTCTCCCTTGGGGACTGTGGCAGTCTCTCTCTCTGGCCTGAATCATCTCAACGGCAGGATCATGCTGCTGGGGAATTAACCAAGTGGAGGAGGCACGGATTTGTTTTTAACCCATTCAGTTTCCTCTTGGCTTCTGTTGACTTCCTCACCATCTGCCATGATGGGCAAATTGTTTAGTAAACACACGAAGAGGAAAAAAAGGAGTCATCCATGTCACCCCAAGAGGCACATTCGTGGGGTCCCTGACCCCACAAAATGTGTCAAAGCAGACATATCTACCACTGAGGAGGAGGGCTGTGGGCAGATGTGGAGAGATGTGTGCATCTCTCCACATCTCAGCATTGTACTTTTATTTTTGTGATGCTGCAGCTCCACAGCCACTGTCAGTGATAGGGATGGCCCAAAAGGGAGTATTTGTGAAAAGACTGGATGTCCCTAAGGTTATACCTCAGTCAGGTATACCAGAGAGTGTGTAGTGTGTGTGTATGTGCTTTTGTGTATGACTAAAGGAATACAGACATTGAACGACAGCTCCCAGTAGCCACATCACTGCCTCTTCTATGTAATGTATTAGGTGGTGCCCATCAGCCCATGATGGCTTGGATCAGCCAGTTGCATCTGTCACAGTACCTGAGAACAGGGGAGGCCAGTGCAAAGCTGAAAATGCAGCAGCAGAAGAGAGACAGTTACAGCTGTCTCCTACGTGGTGCAGGTGCCCGTTACTACACAGGTCTGAGCATAGAAGTGTCCCCAGCACGTACAGGGCATAAAGATATGATCATTCTTTTCTCCCCATAGACATGTTGATAAGGTGCCGCTGGGGATGCAGCCTGCCTTTAGGTAGAAGATAAAGAATCTCTAGCCTGGACAGAGTTGCTTCTGCAAAGCTTGTATAAGCCCCTCACTGGTGTTAGCTGGTAAAGTAGGAACTGTTAGAACTGCATTTAGGCAGCCCCTTGAGGCTGCCTATCCAGGGCAGTCCCATTTACTAGCCCCTTATCCAGCCACAGGAGAAAACCTGCAAATGACACTGCAGGATAAGGCGCTAATGGTGCTGTGTGGACCAGGTAGGGGGAGGAAAAGCAACACCCCAGTCAGAGAGCATGACAAGTTATTATAACTGGATTAGAAGAACCGAGTGGCAGTGGGAGCAGGAAAGAATGGTTAAGTTTCGGTGTGGATGGGCTAGAGTGCAAGGGACTGATTGCATGCATGTATGTGCTCAGGGTAAAAAATACTTCGGCACAAGTGCCAGCAAGTCATCAGTTTTATGCTGTATAACTGGTTATATTCATATGCAGGTGAAAGCACAGTTGAGTGTCTGTGGATGCCTGTGACTGGCCCTGTGAAAGGGACCTAGTCACTGAGCAGACTCCAAAGGTGGTTGTTGTGACAGCCAGGTGCCACAGTTCCTGGGGTGCAAGTTAATAATTTTGACTGGCAATGCCTCTGAGAGATCTGTATGGACATGTCTAGGGATGTTTCCTCTTGAAATAAAGTGTTATTTCTGAAGTAAGGTTTAGAGGGAGAATATCTTGCATTACAGGAGCTGACAGAGCTGGAAAACCAGTGTGCAAGCTCTTCCTCCAGCTATAATCCCTGGCATTCATTGAAAACAGATGAGCCAATACTTGCTGGGGTGCACAAGTGTGTCTATTTATCGCAGCTTCCTGGTCCCAAAAGGTGTTATACACATTTTGCAGGTTTAATACATTATTCCATTAAATAACTGTAAATTAAAGGGCCATTATTTTAAAAGGGCTGCTCTAGAAAACTTATCTGTCATTTTGCATCTAGAAAATACTTGTGTGACTAAAGTGGTCCTTCACTGTGAACACAGCGGCAGAACAGCTCAGCGATTCTGTGCTAGAGTCCTCAGAAGTAAATTAAGGGACACAATCATGTTATGGGCAATTTATCTCTTACAGTAACCAGTTAATGTAATCATGGTTTTCCTTTTTGGCACTGTTTTTAACATCTTTGGGCATATTTCATGCACAGAGGTAACATTTAAAATTAAGTGAAAACCCACCAATCTCTGTGAATCTAGGTAAACTTTTTGAGGGAGCTGTGAGTACTACCACAAGGATCGAGTAAAAATGTCACTACAGTGATGCCAACTGAAAGGCAAAATGGTTTTTCACTTAATATTTTCTATACATATTTTGTTTGAAACCCAGAAACTCTGCAGGAACGGAGAGGTATATATATATATATATGTTTTAAATCTACAGTATTTGTATACATATTTAGTATATTCCCATGTAGATATTCAGTAGAATAGATGAGTTCATGAATACAGCAAATAAGATCTTAGCACTGATTGTATTACTGAACTGTAATTGAAGTCACCGTGTAAAGCTGCTTCGATTCCTTTTCTTTAATAAAATGTGCATCTACTGCAACATACCAGCCCTGGATGTGGGTTTAAGAATGCATCAAAGGGAAAGTACAGTTCACAAATGCCAACATGAAGGTAACCCGATAGAAATGTTGTCACCTGCTGGCTTTGGAGCACCTTTTGAGCTGCACCATGATAAACTGGGGGGAATGCGCGGGGGGAGAACAAACAAAACTGGAAAAAAAAAAAAAAGAAAATACCCAATCCCTTCCTTTGTTCTTATTACGCTGGGGGGGGGGGGGGGGGGGGGGGGGGGGGCGCGGAAGGGGAGCACACACACATCAAGAAGCACCAGGAATCCCCGGGGCTTTCGATTATGATTCTCATTACCGGAGACTGCGGGTTGACAGCCAGAGCCCTCTCTGCCAGCAATCCCTTTAGCGAGAAATCCACGCGTGGGGGCCGCACCGCAATCCCCACGGGGAGGAGAGATTCCCCTTTCTCAAAAGCGGGTCCCCGCCGCGAAGCCGCTGTCCGTCTCCCCACACCCCTTCGACGCCGCGGTCCGGCGGCACCTGCGGGCATCCGCAGCCGCCGCTCTGCCGGGGGCCCGTCGCGGTCCCCACGGGTGCGATACACTGCCCGGAGCGTGTCGCTGCCCCGGTGCGGAGCTCTCCCGCGGGGCGGGGCGGGGGGAAAGCGGCATCCCGGTGCCTGCACAGGAGCGCGGAGGAGAAGGGATCCTCTTTGACGTCAAGCGACCATAATATAATGATCGCTCGTTCATATCCGGGTCCCCGGGCAGCTCCCCCGGCCGGCGGTCGGCCGTGCGCCGCCGCGCAGTGAGGCGGAGGCGGCCAGGGCAGGACAGGGCAGGGCAGGGCAGGGCAGGGCAGGGCAGGGCAGGGCGGTCGCCCGGAGGTGAGAGGCGGCGGCGGCAGCGGCGGCAGCGGCGGAGGAGCGGCGAGCACAGCATGCCCGCCGCCTCAGACGCGCCTGCCTCCTGCCGCCGCTGCCCATGGAGATCGCGCTGGTGACTCTGGAGAACGGCGGCACCACGGCCATCGCGGGCGGCGAAGATGCCACGGCCGGCGGCAGTGCCCGGGCTCGGCGGAGGGGCAACTTGCTGCACATCGCCGGCTCCGCCGCTGCCGCTCCACGGCTGAACGACGGCAAGGAGGGTGCCCCGCCGCCGCCGCCGGAGGACGAGGAGCGGCCCTCGCCGTCCCCTCGCGGAGGCGGCGAGAGGTGCGGCAGCGCGGGCAGCCCCACCGAGCGGGCGGCGGAGCGCGGAGCGGCCCCCGCGCCCCAACCGCCTCCGCAACCGCCGCCGCGCCGCGGTGCGGGGATGGAGATGGGCCCTTCGGAGGAAGGGGGGCACCGCCGGGGCATGGCCATGGCGGCGGCGGGCGAGGAGGAGGAGGAGGAGGCGGCGGCGGCGGCGGCGGTGGCGAACCAGGGGGCCATGCACCACCAGCGGGTGCTGATCAACATCTCGGGGCTGCGCTTCGAGACCCAGCTCGGCACCCTCAATCAGTTCCCCGACACGCTGCTGGGGGACCCGGATAAGCGCATGCGTTACTTCGACCCGCTCCGCAACGAGTACTTCTTCGACCGCAACCGGCCCAGCTTCGACGGGATCCTCTACTTTTATCAGTCCGGGGGCAAGCTCCGTCGGCCCGTCAATGTCTCCATCGATGTCTTTGCCGATGAGATCCGCTTCTACCAGTTGGGTGAGGAGGCCATGGAGCGCTTCCGGGAGGATGAGGGCTTCATCAAAGAGGAGGAAAAGCCCCTGCCCCACAATGAGTTCCAGCGACAGGTCTGGCTCATCTTTGAGTACCCCGAGAGCTCCAGCTCAGCCCGAGCCATCGCCATTGTCTCTGTGCTGGTCATCCTCATCTCCATCATCACCTTCTGCCTGGAGACCCTCCCAGAATTCAGGGATGAGAGAGAGATGCCTGTGCCCCAGCCCACACAAAGTGGAGGTTTGAATGGCACGACTGTGGAATCCCAACCCATGCAGCCACCCAGTAGTCTCTCTGACCCCTTCTTCATCATTGAGACCACATGTGTTATCTGGTTCACCTTTGAGCTCCTCGTCCGCTTCTTCGCCTGCCCCAGCAAGTCCGAGTTCTCCCGCAACATCATGAACATCATCGACATCGTGGCCATCATCCCCTACTTCATCACCCTGGGCACGGAGCTGGCCCAGCAGCAGCAGCCTGGGACTGGCAGCAGCAATGGGGGTGGCGGCCAGCAGCAAGCCATGTCCCTGGCCATCCTCAGAGTCATCCGCCTGGTCAGAGTGTTCAGGATCTTCAAGCTCTCCAGGCACTCCAAGGGGCTGCAGATCTTGGGACAGACCTTGAAAGCCAGTATGAGGGAGCTGGGCCTCCTCATCTTTTTCCTTTTCATCGGGGTGATCCTATTCTCCAGTGCTGTCTACTTTGCCGAAGCTGATGACCCGGAGTCTCATTTCTCCAGCATCCCTGATGCCTTCTGGTGGGCAGTGGTAACCATGACCACTGTGGGATATGGGGACATGCGACCTGTCACTGTGGGGGGCAAGATTGTGGGTTCTTTGTGTGCCATCGCAGGTGTGCTCACCATCGCCCTGCCTGTCCCTGTCATTGTGTCCAACTTCAATTACTTCTACCACCGAGAGACTGATCATGAGCAAGCTGTTCTCAAAGATGAACACAGTAGTGCTCAGGGCAGTACAGCGGGGGGAGATGTGAAGAGAAGAGCCAGTAGAAACTCTCTGAACAAATCTGTTGTGCACTTGGAAAACAGTGAGGGGTTCAACAATGGCACCGGCTCCTTAGAGAAAACCAATATCAAAGCAAAAAGTAACGTAGATCTCAGAAAATCCCTCTATGCTCTCTGTCTGGACACCAACAGGGAAACAGACCTGTAAGGAGAGGAGAGAGTTAGTTCAGAGATGCAGAAGTATTTGCTGGTGTCAGAAACTTACTACTATAATTATTCTTTTGGTACCAGTTTTTTTAACTCAGGCTATATTTTGTAAATCGATCACTGTCCTGAGTAGTCCTCCAGGAATACATGTTTTTATGTTCTTTTTCCATGACACAAAGGGTCACCTATTTTTAAAATAGACTAAGAATAAGCTACGCTCCATGATGCAGGAGCTGGTAAATTACAACAGTACAAAATCTAATTTGTAGAAACTTATTTTGGCAAATGGCGGTTGGTTTTAAATGGGTCATTTGTAACCAATTCAGTTGCTCCATGTTTAGTATTAAAGAGTCGGAGGATGTGTGTGTGGAGAATGAATGGATTGGGGGTGGGGAGGGAGGTTGAGGTTTTTTGTACTGTAGTTTCAAATTGAAATTATTCCAGTATATTTTCTATCTGTATAATTGTATTTATGGTTGAAAGGGGATTTCTTATTCCTGTGAAATGCAACATCCTTAAAGCACTAGGAACATCAGCAGATCAGCACTTTCTGAGTTTTCCACTTGTGGTCTGTACAGATTGGTTATGTAGTATGTGAAGTGAATTTGGTGCTTTTAACCCTATAGCAGAAAACTTCTATTGTCATTGATATGTTAGTTTCTTGTGAGCCTTAAATTATTAAATATTGTAGATACACTTCTTTATAAATAACTTTATTAATTACCTTGCTGTTTCAGAATTTCTAAATAATTTAGTCCTGTGCGTTACTGTCCCCACTTAAAAAAAAAAAAAAGGTTATGCGCAGCTTTTGTGGGTTTTGTAGTTTTACAGGTTTATATCTATCTTCTGTAGATTTTTGAGACCCAAAGAGAAAAAAATACTGTCTGCTGTTACTGGTTTCGATCCAAGTGCACAACAGAGTAAAAACACGAGGGAGTGGGTAGATACGAAAAGAGGGTAGAGTATGAGTGCAATATCTGCAAAACTGTTTTCAGTGTACACTCCAGATTACTTTGGCATGTGTGTCAGTTACCTTTATGCATCCATATCATTTGTGTACACAGTTCACTGGTTTTAATTATCATAGACTGGAAATGGATGGCACTTGAAAGAGTCTAACATGGCATGCCGTGCTCTTAAATAACCATTGCGTGGCTTATATCTTGGACTTGGATGGAAAGCATCACCTTTCATCAAAACACATCCTTGTTTTCTTTTTATTTCCAAACAAAACCTTTTAAGTTTTGTGGATTTTACAGTTAAGATGTTGAAAGACAAATGACAGCTTATCTTCATCATGATAACACAGCACTGTACAGCTTACTAGTGAAGACTGACGCAAAGTTGCTTCTTTAACTCAAAAAGCTGTGTTATTGTTTTTCTTGCAAAGGACTCGGTTTTCCCCTGAAACTTTTGTTTTATTACTGAAGGATGTTTCATGCCTTCACCACATACAGTGGCAGAGCAAGACTAGCAGAAAGAGAAGTCTTGATTGTCAACGCTCAAGGTTTGTTTCTAACAAGTTTTCTAATACAATTTAAGTAAATACTAAATCAGGATTATAATTTATGCAGGTATCTCATATATATGAACTGTGAGAAATTTAAATCAACTTTGCAAAATAGTGCTTTGACATTCTTTCATCCAAACGTAAATTCTGCTTACCTATCCCTTACCATGCTGTTTAATGATAATGGCCAAATGTATGATGTTTTTTCCTTCAATAAAACAGGCGTGGTATGTGCCAGGCAAGTAGTATTTTTCATGTTTGGTATAAAGAACTGGCAAACATTGCTCAGCCCAAAACTTGGGGAGAGGGGGAAGGATGTTTAATATGATAATAGAGAACAGGATCTTTCATATTAATTTTAGATGTTGGCTGCTTGGTTGATTTGCTTGTTTATTTAGAAGGGGATTGATGCTGTAATATGTTGAGGAACTGTTTGCAGCATGACTGATTGATACACAACGTGCCCAGTTCAGCTGCACTCCTGACTCAGGCAGATCTTCTGTTTGCTTTAGTGGGAGGTTTTTTTTTTTGTTGAAATGCAATGCAGAATTAGCCCTTTGGTAAGGCTGAGTCTAAAATGAAACAAGTGATATACTTGCCTGTTGCACATGCTGAGATCTAAATCATTGACAGCTGTACAGTGAAGCTCCTTTCTCAGGCAAGTAGTTTGATTTACTTTCAGTGATTAAATCCATCTGACTCGCCTGATGTACCAAGTAATTCAGTGAGTCTTTCAGGACTGAAGTTTGGTTGTGTCTTCCTCTAGCTACTGCCTCCACTTCCCTGACCACTTTTGTCTTAAATACTTTGCTCTTCCAATTGCTCATTGTGCCAAATTAGGCTGTCAGCTCCATAGAGCTGGGGCAGTGTGTATATGCAGTCCCTCATGTAACAGTGGAACCCTGCCTATGGGCAAGGCTTCTGGATATTAATGATTTGGATTACCTAACAGTAATTATTATGTTATTAATTATTATGTATATAGGGCTATGGAGAGTGGGTTGACCTGCTTTTAAGAGAGTATTGCTGATGAAAAGGGACGGCCTTCTATTCTTCCTTTTAAGTTTTCTTCCTCCCATTGTGTCTTTTTGTTACTAACCCTGAACTGATTCTGTCCCTGTGCAAATACAAGTGTAATAAGTGCTGCCTTCTCTTCCAGGAGCTGCTTGACCTCACTAATATGGCAGAAAATCCAATGCAGCAACAAGAAGAAGAACAAAGTAGATCTTTTTCTGTCAAATTAGTGAGTTGTAAAGCAAGTGATTGCCAGAGCCAGTGCTAGGAAGGGATGGAGAAAGTTCACAGTTATAGGGAAGTGCGGAAGCAGGGAGGAGTGAAATCCTCACCCTTCAGTGGCAGTGAACTGTTACATTATCACAACTGCTTGTTAAACCCTTCTTCATGTTTGCAGAGATAACCCAGGACTTGGTCTTGCAAGGTGGTGGGGCCTTTAACTTCCCACTGGAACCAATCTGCAAAGTGCAGCTCTGGATTCCAGTGTATGTGCCCTGCTATAACTGAGACTAGAATTCTTCCCAATCAAGACCAAGCTCTGAGAGCAGAATACCCTGACTGCTGCACAGGGTTATATGCAAGCTTGTCAAATCATTCCTCGACGTTCAGTTAGAAAGAACATGCTGCATATTTCTATAATAAACAAACAGAACTTCCCAATGAAAAGAAAACCAATTATTCTCAAAATGTGGTTTAAAATATTTGTTTGGATCTGCTTTCTAAACAGTTGCCCAGCATAGCTCAGGCAAACTCAGCCTTGACACCTTCTTTACAAGGGTGCATTCTACTGGCTTATAAGGCAGTAAAGGATTTGCTTTCTAATGAGAGAGGTTGTTGGCAGAAACTGAGTAATATGACCAGAAACATGGATTGATCACAATTCAGCAAAGCGCTTAGTTTGAGCTCAGCTTTAAGCACATGCTTACACATTGTTCAGCAGGTATTTTTGGATGCACTGATCTTTGAGATAGTTATTTAAAAGATGAACTACATACCCTGCTGAAACTTTTGAGCCATCAGTTCCTATTGGACTTTGGTGCAAATATTTAGGTGCATGGCACAGTTAGTGAGCCTGAAAACAAGTGGTGGTGCAGGACACTGTAAATCAGAGCACCAGATCTTTTCTATATAGAGTGCCTTTTCCTGCAGCCACTGCTCACTCAATCAGAGCAGTCGTTTTGACATGAACAGTTGCAGACTGAATATTAGCATTGTCTGCATGAGGAATTGCAGCTTTGGCCCAGATGAGAGTGTAATTGGAGTTTCCTGCAGTGAGAACCAGCTTTTGCTATAGCTGATTTCGATGTCAAGAAGCTTCATTGAGTTCAGTAGGCAGCATGTATCTGTGTCTGGGATACAAACAGTGACAAAGCCTTGTAAGATGTTGATGCAAATTTCTGCTGCAAAAACATGTGAAAGAGAGAGCCAAATCACTCTGAGAAAGCTCCTGCAGATGTGAAACAGGAAGAGGGTTTAGGCTGTGCATGCCAGTTCTAGGCTCATTACAAGAAGGAAATCTGTCCAAACCATTATTGATTTTATGTTAGCTGACCTGGAATGAATAGCAAGCTGAATAAAACCTCTTTGGAATATCAAAAGCCACAAGATAGCAGAGCTTAACAAGCAGCAAATCATTGTAAATGTAAAAAGAAAAAAACAAAAAAAAAAAAACCCGAAACCAAAAAAACAAAGTCAAACCCTAACATTTTTTTGTAAGCTTCCTTTACTAGGAGCTACATCACAGAGTATTTCTCACCCCATGCATGCCTACATGCCATAGTTAATAATGGCTTGTCATTATGTGCAGGACAGTATGTACTGAAATGCGTTACCCTTCCATTCTTCCATTTTGGGGATGCTGAAGTGGATATTCCTTTGTGTCACTGGTAATGTTAGTTTGCTTAGCCTGGCCCCAAGGGAAGTCTACATTCCCATTTTACTTTTCCATCATTCTAAAAAATGGTAAAAACTGGCAGTTACATAACTCCGTTCATCTCGTAGCACTTTATGAACAATAGTACAATGATCTTCTATATACAAGCATTGTAAAGAAAAGGCTGTGGGAGGGAGGAAAAACCAAGCCTTTCAAAGGGGAAAAGGACAGGAGAGGCACAAAAATGAGTGGGCTTGGCTCACTGGGACATCTAAAATATGAGATCTCAGAGGGGGAAGCAGGGAGAGGAGGAGAGAGATTCACCCTGTGGTCTCCATCCTGGTCTCCTGCATGGCTGTTGGTGGCTCTGCAGGCAAGGGTTCTATGCCAGTATTTGTGCACTGTGACCTATCTGGTGGGGTCACTGAACACAGAGGCAGAGTTAATGCTGCTTTGAGCAGCACAGACAAATCCCTCTTTTGCTCTTTTTATTTGGACTCCGAGGAGAAAGTGTCACTTCTGTTGGCTGTTTCACGGTGTTTCATACTGCAAACCACTGTTCTGGTGGTGGTGGGCTGGGGGGCTCTTGATTCACAGACACTGAGTGTTGCTCTGAAGTAGCTTCTCTTCTCCATGCACTGGCTGTTCACCTCTCATTAGGTAGCAAAGCAAATAGCAGTGCACTTTTAGTCTCAGGGAAGAGAGGTATGTATGCAAAAAACCTTACTCTTCTGAAACGTATCAGTTAAATGTATTAGTTGTGACCTAAACCCGGGAGACCATTTAGCAGCATGCAACAGTGCCACATAGCTGTAGTGATAGCTACCTCTGTGAGATTTGTTCGGGTCATTTGGCAAGATGTCATGACCAGTAGTGAAATTTGACAAGGCCTACATGCAGATTGCTGCCACACTTAGGGAATAACAAAAGGAGGGCTTTAAAGACCTAATCAAGGCTTTGGTCTTGCTACTTGGTCAGTGATGGAATTGGTATGTCATATGGCAATCAGTGTGTCAGAGAGACCTTGCTTAATAACAAGGTTGATCCTGCTGAGGGCAGAGGGACAGCCAGGAAACTGTGAGATAAAGCTTTAACATCATCTGCCAGTCTTTGGTGTAGCTTTAGCTTGTCATTGTGTGACCCCCAGTTTCACTAACCTCCCTCCATAGGCTAGCCTGGCTACAAATGTTTAAAAATGGAAGAGAAAAGGCCTTTATAATAATATAGCCTATAAACAATCAAAATCATTGTTCCAAAATCTTTCCGCCAAGGCTTATGTCATATTCAGCAACTCAAAATATTTTTTTAGGACATGCCATTTAGTGTATTTGTAGCTGTGGTACAGTTTGGGGTAGGGTGGGGTGTTCTTGGTGTATGCATTAACTACTCCCCGTGTCAGCTTGTTAAATTTCTGTTGCTCTTGCCTTAATTTGGGACATAAGGGTGCTGACATTCTTCAATAAACCTGAGTTATACTGTCTGATGTCCATATGTCAACTCACAGTAGGAATAAACAGTAACTCCAGTAACTTACCTGTGGCTCCATTGGCCAGAATATCCCCCATATTTGTATGATGAAAATTGTGAAAAATGCGGGTATTGTATCATTAAAATAATGTGAAATAAGAAGCTTTATGTTAACTGGAATAGGAAAAAAACTAAAGCTCATAATGATAAGACTAAAGAATTAATTGGAATTAGAAGTTGCAAAGATAACTATCAACTTGTTTAAAGAAAAAGAATAACATTAATACATAATTAGTATATATAATGCAGTGCTTTCTCGCTTCTGTAATTTGATAATGTAGTGTCCTTATTTGGTACTTTTTGATTCCCAGGTATCTATACTCTTATTTTTGCCACTGATGAAAAAGACAAAACCAGAGCCAGAGCCAGAGCTGTTGTGAACCAGTGCCTTGAAGACAGCTTGTTTACCTGGAAGCATTTTTTTTTTTTTTTTTGCTTTTCTTAATAATACCAATTGATGCAATAAAACTCATTTCTCGCTTCCTAAGTACTACAAATAAGCATGTTTGTATAGTTAGTATAGCTTGGCTGAAATCACCAGGGTTGAAACCAGTAACTACAGCTCCAGATTCTCATCACAGTATCAGCACTTCCTAACTCTGTTCCCCACTGTTGTAAATGCATGGGGCTTGATTTTGTGCTTGTACCAATTCATATGCCACTTTCCTTGAACTTATAGCTCAGCTGCCCTCTGTAAGGTAATCACATGTTTTTGCCTATGTGATGAATCTGACTCAGCAAAGAGTTTGCTGTTCAGCACTGTAAATCCCACTCCAGGGCACAATGAAGAGATAGTCCAATTTAGGACTAGCTCTGCATCACCAGCACTGGGGCTTTCTTTAAGAAGTTTATGCTAAGGACAGATACCTGAATTCTGTTCTCATTGATGCCTGGCTAAATCCAAATCAGAGCGGTTAAAATCCAGTGGCTTGGACTGCAGCCTTGTTTCCATTGTTCTGAAACAGATGCAACAGCCTTTGTTTTCAGTGAATTTCTTCTTATTTGACGTGATGTGATATGAGAACGAGGTGGCCCTTTCCGGTGGAACAATGTTGCTTCAGATTTGCAGCAAATTGACTCGATTTTCAAAAGTGACCTGATCTAATAGTAAAATTACAAACCCTCCTAGCTGGCAACAAAGTGTTTTCATTAGAGCAGGGGCTTCACAGCACACAAAATCTATATCATTACTGCAGAATTAATAATTTTCAAAATAGAATTTAAAGTTTACCCAAAGTAATCTGCAATTCCTCTTCTGTATTAGGAATTCACTCATGTGCACTGTCATGAGGAGGATGTTTCCAAAGAAATCAGTTTTTAGGTTTTAACAGTTGTCTGACATGCAGAAGATGAAAAAGAAAGATATATCTAGTTTCTGTGTTTCAGCTGCAGTGTGCCATGGAGACTGTCATCTGTGATCTTGTGGGAAACAGCTTTTAAGCAGCCAGAGATAACTGCATTTTTTAAAAAACATCCTGTGTTGGTTTCTGCTTTGCAGTTTATGTCACCAATTGCAATCCTTCTCAAGTGAATAATGACTTAGACTAATGGTTTCCCAGTCTTCACTAGTATTATCTGAGAAGATGCAGATCCACTGCTGAAAAGAGGGGTGATACGCATTTTTGCTGTCTCTTCCAACTGCAGTTATTTTGTTCTTGGAATACCCTAGCTCTTACCCTTTGCATTAATACCTCACTGCTCATTTCCTCCCTTCCCTTTTGTCACACAGTGTACTTGATAGTGATAGCAGTCATTACTGCAAGGCAGTAAGTGGCAACAGAGCTGTCTTGCTGCTGTATGTAATAGATGTGATTAGTGATGAGCACTCCACAGCTGCCTCCCTTCAGTTTCATGTGGATGTGTTGCTAGAGATGGTTATGTTAAAGTTGACATAGGAAAGCAGGTTGCTAGAGAAGCTACCTTGGATGGAAATGCTGTAATAATTCCCCTGTCAGGGCACTGGTAATTCTACACTTCTCCAGTTGTCTGACGTTGAAATATGCTTCTTTCAGATCATGTTTCTAACCCACTCCAGGCAGTGGTGGTTTCCTGTAGGTGAGGAGTACAATGAAACCTTACAACCTTTATCATGAGAATGCAGTTGCATAATAAATACTCATATTTTGGGTTGCAATTTATATGAAGGTACTGGAGGAAAAGGTGCAGTTTAAATATACTAGATTGGTAGCACAGCTATCTAAGGGTCTGAGGTGTGTACAGGCAGCAGAGGTTGATAACATTAAATTCATTTGTATGGTTGCGCTTCAGTGGTTCTATCCTAGCACTTAGTAATTTCCCCAGAGATTCTCACAAATCCATACCAGGATTTTCTTTGCTCCCTCCAGAGTTAGCAGGGACTAGTGAGATTCTACCATACTTAATTCTGTCAAGCAAGTTCAACAAATTTAAAACCTCTTCCACCTCCTCTTCCTCTCCCTCTTCCCTGTTTAACTGAAATGCATGTGACTCGGGGGGGGGGGGGGTAGCTGAAAATTATTTGAATTATTTAAGCAGTGTAGCATTATAATTTCTTTCTGCCTTGTTTAAAGTGATTTGAAAAGCTGAGGGGGTGTAACTGAGGGAAGGCTTTAATGTGAATTTGCAGAGCAAATTTTATGAGTTCCTTAGTGCAGAAAACTGTATAATTTTCAAGGCAGTGCTGCATAAAAGGCTTATTTAAAGAAAGATTTGTCTGAAAATACATGGTTGTTGTTGTTATTATTTTTTAGTATGCAATTCTTCGAATGTTTCAGTTAGGAAATATAATCTTTAACGTGCAGAGAAATTCTGACCATGCACAAGAATGACGTGCAGAAACAGTCAACAGTCAGTCTGGAGGGTGACAAAGATTGTTCTGGGAAGAAATACCCTGTAGCTAAAGCTTAGCCACTGTGCTTTGAAGGAGAAAATGTTCCTCGAGCCAAATAAGAAGGAAAGGGAAGAGCACGAGTTTATAGCTGATATATCAAGGCATTTGCCTAAGAAAGGAATGGTGTCTTCCAGAGTGTTTTCTGGATTTCAGCTACTGGGCAAAATACCTGCATGTTATCTCTCAGGATCGTATTTTAAAAGTCTACACAGTGCTTTGAAAGAAAGGATACAGGTACTTGTCTTCAGAAGAGTGTGCTTAAGTAAGTGCTCATTCAAAGCAGACACTGGCATCTTCCTGCAGGCCTGGAGAAGTAAGTCCTAGTAAATAGCAGAATTTTGTTCAAATTCCTGTTGCTCACTTGTCTGGCAGGGTATCTCTAAGTGACCTATTCCTTAGGTTACAGTGCTCACCTTAGTGGCTCTGATGCCAGCATGTTGAATATTTAGAAATGTCCCAAACCTTTTTGTGGGCAAAAACTGTATCCAAGGCATTTCAGTCTGGATTTCTCTGGAGCTGAGATGAAAACAGTACCAATTCTTCAGGGGCCCTATCTATCTCTGAAGCACAGACAACACTGACAGGTGTGTGTAGCTTGCTCACATATAGTAGTTGCAACAAGTAAACTATTGCAGTAATGCTAAATATCATTATTACACAATGGAGAAAAATTATTTATCATTAGAAGCTAAATATTTTTCTAACTTCATTTGCTTGTTTTGCTCTGATAGCAAAATTCTTTTGACTGCACAACATAGTGTTCCCAAGGTTTTCCTGGCTAAGTTTTCGAGGGTTTTTTCTCAAATGTTAGCTGTCTTCTTGACAATCTGAATTGAAATCACTACAAACAGGTGTTGGAAGAGTACCAGGGATGCAAGAAGGATCTCAGTGATGCATACTGATAATGGAGCAGAGGCTGAGGAGCGTAGAATTTTGGAGCATGAGAAAGAATCTCTCTGGGAGGCTTGGAAACACTCTGCATTTCAAAATGGAATTTGCACTGCTTCTTGGTAGTGGAAAATGGGGTAGGTTCTGTTCTTAATAAGGAAGCTGGATATTCCACTAAGGAGGAGATACAAATTCTCATAGACATCCTGACTGCATCTATATTAGAAAATGAAATGTGCCCAGGAGCATTCTCTGTCACTGAGGCCAATTGGCATGCAACAGCCTTGTGTTCATACTGTTAGAATCTCTGTCTAAAACAAGGTGGCCGGAGGCAGACTGCCTAATGGGCTCAGTTCCTGGCCGGTGGTGATTGCCAGATTGTACCTAGGAAGTAATTGAAAGAAAGGTCTCTGGTATAAACTTAGAAGTGTGACCAGGAGCCTTTAACAGTATAGTTTATTGTGGTTATTGCCTGGGAGCATTCCCTTGAACTGTTTAACTGACAAGTGTAGATGTTGCTCAGTTTCACACTTTGGGTTGAGAAGTACGCACTGCTTTGATGCTTGGCAATTTCTTGGAGTATCTCAAAAGCTTTACGCATTTCCCCATTGGTACTTTCTTACCTTAAACAATAATCAGTCTCTATTCACTGAGCGCAATTATTTCTTCAGCAATCTGTTCTCATCTAATTCTGCTTCCACCTGAGCTCATGTATATGCGACTATACTAAAAGGCACCACACCACCCTCCCTCCTCCCGACTTTTTTAAGTGCAAACGGAGGAGCACAAGTGAATTTGACAGTGAGAGCAGGATACTGTTGCTTTGTTTTTTGTCTGACTGATTTTCCTGTTTGCACAGCCCTAGTGTAGGCTGTAACTTATGTTTCAGTCACTGTATCTTGCATTCTGCTTAGGAACAGTGGTACAGTTGAGGCCCTGGTGCAGCTCCTGTTCTTGCTGTCTGCCAGGCTGCACTAGACAATAGCTAGAAAGGAAAAATTAGGCACAAACAAGAAAAGGGGTAGGGACATGCTTCTACCTGTAGGCAAAGAAATTTAGTCAGGATGAGACCTGCAGAGATCTCACTGGGGTCAGCCTCCTTCCCAAATAAATGGCCAGCCTTGCCTAAATGATCTTCTGCAGATGTTTGCCTGGCCTGTACCTGATATGGACAAGGCCCTTCTGTGCTGGTCCATGGATTTTACACAGTTTATTCTCTTTGCGTGTATGCTAAAAAGGAGAACTTGATCCTAAACTAATAGCAACCTGAAAGGGGAGTAACTATAGGTCTAAACAAATACATTCTTTCTGAGCCGTGTTAGCTTCCAGATGGTTTGACTTCTCTAAATCCATTGAGGTAGCCTCAGAAAAATGTGTATGCAATTAAAGACTGGTCTGAAAGCATCACCAAGCTTCCCTTACGGAGCACTGGGATTTTGAACATAATACTGAAAGCAAAACTATTACAAGAATGTGTAACTGTATTACTGCTTCTAATGCTGTAGAAACTATGGACCACCCAGCATGGGCAGGAAGTGGAACACCACTGGAATACTGTAACTTCAGGCTGAATCTATATGCTGGCAAGTTGCTCTGCTGTGGCCCCCAGGGACTGGAACATTAGTTAAGTTCAGTCAGGCTGAGAAGTAAGTGTGCATGTCTAGAAGTAAGCTTCCACTTGAAATCTTTTCTGACGTTGTAATTCTTGGATCTTGACAGCTCTAACTGCAATAATTCAATATGTTAATGCTGTCAACCACTTCAACAAGTGGGTGAGAAGCAAATCCCTCTGAAGGGACCACTAAGGACAGGTGAACCTATGAATGGGCTTTCATTTTTTGGTTTTGTATAGGCAAGCATGCATCCCATATGATCTTCCACTGATCATAGTCCTCCTAATTACTCAGTTTTCTTCTTTGTCTCAGTTCTCTGACAAAGGTTGTCATCCTAGAGTAGGAGTGGCAGGAGAAGGCTTGTGAAGGACTCTTTAATGAAGGCAGCTGTTCTAGACAATGAAACTTGCTGGCTGAGGAATTTCTGCTGTAGGGGTGGTTTTCTGCAGCAGATGAGTGGGTCAATGGCTTAGTGTGGGGGTCATTTGTTAGGTGACTATAGCAAATACCACTAAAACTTGGGGTGTGGAATGCTGAAGTCCACCACCTGGAAAGTCTGATGAAACTTTTTATGTCAGGGCATCAGTCTTTTAAGTTGTTTGTAACAATGAGTAAGGATAAAACCTCTGTTCATAATATTTATGTATTAATAAGTTTAGAGACAGGATGCATACTTAAAATCAACATGTAAAGAACCATGTAGATCTGCAAGAAAACAAAAGTATGATTCAAAAACCAAACATATCTTGGAGGTAAGTGAACAAAATCTTCATTGGAGCCAATAAGAGGAGGGGGCCTTTCTATTAATTTCCCCTAGTGAGAGAAGCTGTAAGGTCATTATTGCATCATTCATGAACAGTGAAATATGTATTTAAAGTATTTCAGGAATGCATCCTGCTCTCTGTTCATTCTGTAATTATGGCTTAGTCCTACTGAAATCAACTTCTGTTCCATTTCGGGAATCCTACTCAGATAGACTTGAGGGCTGCGGTCATACCCTTTGTTTTCTTTGAGCCTTGACAGACTGAATTAAATAGAGATCTCTCTTACAGTGATAGCATGCTGACAGCACGTGCTGTGGGGAAAAGAGAGTGTGGAAACAATATTGCTTATTCCTGAACTCAGCTTGCAAAATGGCAGCATAGCATGTCTTGTTCGTCTACACTAGTTTCTCAGGCGAAGCAGATGATGCTGGGAAGGTGTGTGAAAGGTCCAGATTTGGAAGAGAAAATATCAGAGATGTATGACGGGAACAAAATGCTCAAGCCAAAATGGTTCCTCCCTGGGGAAGCTCTCCCACAGTCAAATGTAGTGCTGTTTAGCTGTCTGGTTTTAATCCCAGGACTGCAAAGAAAGCATGGCTCTTAAGGCTCTGCCTGGGACCTTTTTTGTCTCCTATTGAGTAACAAACCCAAACATGCAGGAATCGGGCCTGAATAAGAATCTCACATACCATCACTTCTCATCCCTGAAACCCATACTCTTCCCTTGTCTGATTCTCTAATTGAATTGTCATGGGTGTAAAATCACACTTTAAATTTTCCTCCTGTTTTTTCATAGAGCACAGAGGCAGGAGCCAACATAACATACTTTGAATTTGTTTTCCTTTTTAGAAGGGGCTTGCATTTTGGATTATGTTTTTTTTCCTGGGCTAATGTACATCTGATGTCAGGCTTCCCAGATGAGAGTGGTTAGACTGGCGTTGACATTTTTAGAAATATGCGCGAATGGAAAAATATCCTGGGAGTGCTGCCAGCGGCTGATCCTGCAAAGTTTGAGTCTCCGTTGAACAGGAAACATGAGCCAGGTACCTTCACTGAAAAGAAGCCTTACTCATGAAGTGTCTCTCAGGTGTGTGGCATACACACCTAAGAAAGGCGCAGGAGGGAATTCCGACAGGCTGTGACTCATTCAAGGAATACTCAATTCCCCTTTCTGACCAGATGATAAACAGCCAATTAGCATCTTCCTCAATTGGGGGAACAAGTATAGCAAAAGATCCTGGCAAAAAATGGATTTTCCAAGTTTTAACTCCAAGGATAACAAAGTGGGTCAGACAAATCTCCCTGATCTGTGGCTGTTCCTTCCAGTTTGATGCTGACGTGACTGGGACAAAATGGTGTAGAGCTGAGCTGGTGTGCAGTGAATCAAGCCTGCAGCTTTCCATTTCACAGTGAAGTGATGGAATTTGGAGGATGAGTGCAGCTGATTAATGGTGCTATGAATGTCAATAATTTTTATAGGCTTTGCAGTGTGCTCATTTTAACTGCCTCATCAGAGCAAATGTCTTGTTAACAGACAGTAGGCTTTCACACAGTGCAGGTCAGGTGCTGCTCACCCTTGAAGAGAAGTGAACTATCCCAAGTGAACAAGGGATTGCACAGGGGTTAAACCAGTGCAGGACATGCTCTAAGCGTGCAGCATCAGTCCTTGCTGAGAACAGATTGGCTATGTCTACATCCAGGGCTACAGCCAGCTCCTGCTGAGCTGCTGGCTCTGTTCAGTTTGGATGTCAGTAGGAGCCTGGAGCCAGGAGCTGGTGCTTTTCACTGAGGCAAAACAGTGCTCAGTGAGTGGCAGGGCCCTGCAGCTCCAGCTGAGCTCAGTACTGAGGCCAGTCTGCTGACTGGCAGCCTCTTGCCTCTGTGAGCAGCAAAATCTGCTGAGCTGCCCCATGGTTCTCCTGGTGCTTTGGTGGACATAACATATGCAGTCGTTCCTCTGCTCTCCCCTGATGCGCAGCAGGATGCTTGGTTGCGTCATGGTCTTTGCATGCTATCATGCTCCCAGTGCTCGCTCTCTTTTTCAGAGTTAGCAGTCTCTTCCTCATCATCATCTCTCCTGACATGTTGACAGGGCTGCGTGGATGTGGTTGTGCCTGGTGCTGCATACACCAGCCCATGTGCTATTGAGTGCAATACTTTGTCCTTGGCAGGGCTCCCTGGGCCAGCTCTTGTTGTGAATGGCTCCCCACACAGGGACACTGTGGCTCAGTGGTGGCCTTAGCAGGAAGTGTAGATATAGCTATTTTCACACATCATTTGCTGGTGGGATTGCTCTGTATCTGCTGCTTGGAGCACTACAGAAATAGATTATATCAGCTTTACAGACAACAGTATGTTGAACTGAACTGGGTTCACTCTGATTCATTCTGGAGAAGGGTTTAGTGGTTTCCAAGGGAAACTAAGTTTCTTTAGTCACTTTTTTATTTGACAGTAACTTCTGAGCTTGTTGGCTATTTGCAACCAAATTTGGCAGAAGGACAACAGCTTTGAAGAAACTTTTCAGATTTTTTTCAGATTTTGTAAAGGTAACTGGTTGCATGGGGAAAGAAAGAGCTAAGTTACCGCAGCTTCTCTTAGGGAAAAAGCTGTGACATTAGAGCTCTTAAATTGTTGCCCTATCAAAACAGGAAAGACATGGTGAATGAAATACACTAACAGCATGTTCACAGACATCTTGAAGTGCAGCAAATACTGTTTAGATGGGATTTATAGAATAACAGTGAGAAGCAGAGCTGTGCTTAGAAATAAGGCAAATAGTGACTTATGTACTGGGACAGAATTCCTTCCTTCCTTCCTTCCAGTACTACTTCCAGAATATTTTTTTCAGGCTTCTGATTTGTTCTAAAGTCTATTTTATTTGGAGGGAAAAGGGGGAGAGAGCCCTCTTGATTTCAGTGAGTTTGGGGTCAGGTTCATCATCATCCATCTTATGCCATCTTGGTGTTTTACGAGTCGACGAAACAAAACTGCTGCATGGCAGTGGTGAGTGTGGAGGGGTAGGAGGAAGGGAGAGAAGAGTTTGCAAGAAGACTGGATCTTTTTCTTGGACTTTAAATAGACTGGGTTTAAGTAGATTGGTTTATACGCCCCTTAGCAGCCTTGCACAGCGGCAGTACTAGCTGCAGCTCCTCTACTTCCTGGGACCAAGTAATAGCTCATCCTACTTGCTTTTCTAAGCATAAGGCACTCTGCAAAGAGTTGACTCTTCCCTACTTACTAACCATCTATCCATACATATTATGCTCACCAGTGGCATTTGCTACAGGACTTTGTGGCCTGATTAAAGCATAGACAGGAAGAAAAGCAAAACATGTTGCTACGCTGTGTTTAAGACTGGATCTGGAAAGCATAACTGAGTTCTACACAGCTTTTCCAAGATCACACAGTGCTGGGGTGCAGAAGAGAAGGCACACTTCCCGATGGGGAGGCTAATACCTAAATTTTAAAGACCCTGTGGTCACACTTTTTGCCCATGTGTTTTACAGTCATAAGCTAAAATGAGCGTAAGCTATACCTCGCAAAAATAACTGCTCTGTAGTAGGGTAGCTGTTAAATGCATTTTTCTGTGTTATTTGCAGGCATTTGTCCCTTGAATCAGTAGACTTTTCTGGTCTAGCAAGTGCAGTGTTTATTTAGATTCTTATACTGTGTTCATAATCAATTCTGTGGATGTGACCCTTCCAGTGATGCCATGAGAGGCTAATATCCCTTGTGCATGTGTTCTCTCAGCCTTTCCTCATGAGAGCTGTGAGCAGTGAAGCAGCTGGGGTATTTAAAAAGAAAATATAGACATATATGCATTAGCAGTATGTGATTTCTGAGAAGAAAGTACATTTTGGAGTTTGTTCTTTATCCTCCTAACTTTGGCCCTATCCCAGAGTTGGTGTTTTTTCTTGGTCCCTTGTCGTTGGAGGTTTTGCTGTGCTTGAAGAAGAAATGCACTCCCTGTAACTACCAACTTGGAGATCTTAGCTGTTCTTTTCAGTACCTCATGCCAAAGTTCAGTTTCCTCAGGGGACAATTCTAGGGCCAGTTCTGTTCAATGTGTTTATCAATGATCTGTGTTCAGGATTTGAATGCACCATTAGTATGTTTGCTGATGATACCAAACTGGGAGGTGCTGTTGACTCTCTTGAGGGACTGGAGGCTTTGCAGAGGCATCTAGGTTGGAGCATTGGGCTATGATTAGTGAGATGCAAATTAGCAAGTCAAAACGCTGTGTTCTGCACCTGGGATGTAGTAACACTGAGCGCAAGTATAAACTGGGAGAAGAGTGTCTGGTGACCAGGCCTGCAGAAAGGCACCTGCAGGTGCTGGTTGACAGCAGGCTCATTATGAAGCAGCAGTGTGCCATGGCAGACAAGAGGGCAAACCACACCCTGGGGTACATCAAACACAGCACAACCAGCCAGCCAAAAGAGGTGATCATCCTGCTGTAGTGAGCACTGGTGTGGCCTCACTTTGCATGCTGGGTGTAGTCCTGTGTCCCACAATTTAAGAAGGATGTGAAGGTCCTGTAATGTGTCCAGAGCAACAAAGCTGGTGGAAGGGCTGGAAGGCATGTCCTGTGAGGAGCAGCCAAAGGACTCTGGGTTTGTCTGGTTTGAAGGAGACTGAGGGAGAACCTCATTGCTCTCTGCAGCTTCCTGAGGAGGGAAAGTGGTGAGAAAGGTGATGGTCTCTTCTCCCTGGTATTCAGTGACAGAACTCATGGGAATGGTTCAAAGCTGCACCAGGGGAGGTTCAGACATGACATTAGGAAGCATTTCTTCACTGACAGCATGGTGAAACCCCGGAGCAGGCTTCCTAGAGAAGTGGTTGATACTCCAAGCCTGTCAGTGTTTAAGAGGCATGTGGACAATGCCCTTAATAATATCCTTTAACTTTTGTTCAGCCCTGAAGTGGTCCGGCAGTTGGACTAGGTGATCATTGTTGGTCCTTTCCAACTGAAAATATTTTTTTCTATTTTTCTAATCTGTTTACTAAAGGATCACCCTGGAGGCAGACAGTTAAACTTGATTGGTTTACATACAGACAGATCTGTGCAGGGATTAGAAGGCATTTGATCTGCTGATATTGTTAAGAAATAATGCAGCATTTTGTCGTCATATAGTTGTGGACTTCTTGTAAAATCTGTTCAAAAACACTGGGAGATGCTCACTAGATGAGACACTAACAATAACTCTGACTTTATACCATGCAAATTATTCAGTATCTCTAACAAGCCAAAGGTAAACAGGGAGAGCCCTACATGTGAAATCTGACTCATAACTGTTGAATACTCAGCCTATCCTATTCTGTCAAAAAGGAGTCTTATTTTGAACGGTAAGAAATGCAATAGATGTGCTGCAGGAGAGGGGCAGAAGCCCAAACATCCTGACTTTGCAGCCAGTGGGGACTTTTCGTTTTTAGAAAAATCTTCACTAAAAGCCTCGTGTGTGATTTGTTTTCCCTCTGTATTTTGTTACCACTGCAAAATAAATGTAACAGTCCACTGCAAAGCAAATAGGACATAATCTGACATTTTCTCTTGAGCGTTTTGAAATAGTCTTCTAGAACAGCCAAAAAATGGTGTGCAGGCAGTTTGCAAAATCATTTTGCATGAAGGGATTTCAAAAAGCTTCCCCAAAAGCTACCTACAAGTTATTAACTCACATTTGGGGACCATCTGCCTAGTGGCTTTTTAAAATAATGCTGTAAGCAAACAGGCTAAAGGCAAGGAATATCTTACAAAAGCATATTTTCCAGGAAAAATAAAAAGAGGCAAATCCCCATATAGTTGAGCCTTACATTTTGTTATACCCACAGGTGATGACTCATAAGGTAGGGTTGGGAATAGAAGTGTATCTGGGGTGCTGCCACCACATATGTATGTTCTGAGAATCATCTTGCAGTTTCTATTGCAGAATTTTGACCTGTTTTGGTGCAGCTACATTTGTTTGGGAAACTGCAGTGTATGTAACAGGGACATTACTATGGCTCTTCAGACTTTGCTATCAGGAATTTACAGCAATTTTCCTGCTGTAGAGAAAGGCTAAGCATTGGAGATAGGGTTTTTCTAAAGCTGTAAGGCTTTGTCTGCATGGGAACACTAGGAAGCGTAAGAAAAATAGCTAGATCTGAGGTACGATGACTTGAAATGGAGCGTACTCCTCTGTGAATAATCATGTTTGTCTGGAGTAAAGGTGGGCCTGACTTGTGTAACTTTGCCCACTTCAGAATACTAAAGCAAGTTCAGTCTTTATTATTTTAAAAGAAAATGACTGTCAAAATCTTGGCAGTCAGGTGAAGTTCCCAAAAAATGGAAAAAGGGAAATAAAACCCCCATTTTCAAGAAGGGGAAAATGGAAGACCCGGGGAATTACAGACCAGTCAGTCTCACCTCTGTGCCTGGCAAAATCTTGCAGTACATTCCCCTGTAAGGCATGCTAAGGCACATGAAAAACAACAAGGTGCTTGGTGACAGCCAGCATGGCTTCACTAAGGGAAATCCTGCCTGACCAATTTGGTGGCCTTCTATGATGGGGCTACAGAACTGATGGACAAGGGTAAAGCAGTTGATGTCATCTACCTGGACTTGTGCAAAGCGTTTGACACTGTCCCACACAACATCTTTCCCTCTAAATTGGAGAGATATTGATTTGATGGATGGACCACTCGGTGGATAAAGAACTGGCTGGATGGCCGCACACAAAGAGTTGTGGTCAATGGCTCGATGTCCGGCTGGAGACCGGTAGTGAGTGATGTCCCTCAGGGATCGGTATTGGGACCGGTCTTGTTTAACATCTTTGTCGCTGACATGGACAGTGGGATTGAGTGCGCCTTCAGCAAGTTTGCCGATGACCCCAAGCTGTGTGGTCCGGTTGATAGGCTGGAGGGAAGGGATGCCATCCAGAAGGACCTTGACACGCTTGTGAGTTGGGCTGATGCCAACCTTATGAAGTTCAACCATGACAAGTGCAATGTCCTACACCTGGGTCAGAGCAATCCCAGGCACAGCTACAGACTGGGCAAAGAAGAGATTCAGAGCACCCCTGCGGAGAAGGACTTGGGGGTGCTGGTCAATGAGAAAATGAATATGAGCTGGCAGTGTGCGCTTGCAGCCCAGAAAGCCAACCGTATCCTGGGCTGCATCAAAAGGAGCGTGACCAGCAGGTTGAAGGAGGTGATCCTGCCCCTCTACTCTGCTCTTGTGAGACCTCACCTGCAGTATTGTGTGCAGTTCTGGTGTCCTCAACATAAAAAGGACATGGAACTGCTGGAACAAGTCCAGAGGAGGGCCACGAGGATGATCAGGGGACTGGAGCACCTCCTGTATGAAGACAGGCTGAGAAAGTTGGGGCTGTTCAGCCTGGAGAAGAGAAGGCTGCGTGGAGACCTCATAGCAGCCTTCCAGTACCTGAAGGGGGCCTATAGGGATGCTGGGGAGGGACTCTTCATCAGGGACTGTAGTGACAGGACAAGGGGTAACGGGTTAAAACTTAAACAGGGGAAGTTTAGACTGGAGATAAGGAGGAAATTCTTTCCTGTTAGGGTGGTGAGGCCTGGAATGGGTTGCCCAGGAAGGTTGTGAGTGCTCCATCCCTGACGGTGTTCAAGGCCAGGTTGGATGAAGCCTTGGGTGGGATGGTTTAGTGTGAGGTATCCCTGCCTATGGCAGGTGTGTTGGAACTAGATGATCTTGAGGTCCTTTCCAGCCCTAACTATTCTATGATTCTATGCAGGGACTAGCCAGAGCAAACATGGCTTTTCTCTGGGTGGACAAACGCAAGTTTTAAAAGTCACCTCAGAATTTAGGAATTCACTGAACGTGACTGGAAAACAGACATGCCACCTCTACAATTTGTTGTACACCAGGAACATAAGTCAGCAAATTGCTGAGGAATATTTGGTTTAAATGCTAAATTCCTTTTGTGATCTGTGAATGTTAAAGGCAGTTGTTTTCAGTCGTGATGAAGTACACATGGCATTGAAAATGACCTGTGCTGCTCAATATGCAGATAAATCATAGAATCATAGAATCATAGAATAGTTAGGGTTGGAAAGGACCTCAAGATCATCTAGTTCCAACCCCCCTGCCATAGGCAGGGACACCTCACACTAAACCATCCCACCCAAGGCTTCATCCAACCTGGTCTTGAACACTGCCAGGGATGGAGCACTCACAACCCCCCTGGGCAACGGATTCCAGTGCTTATCAAATTTCGTGGGTATGGAATGAAGAGTAATTTAATCCTATAAGGTATGAAAAACCTTTACCATTCTTAGCTGCAAAACATGCTGATGGCTGGAACTTGGACCAGAGTGATGCCTGCTTCAGCCTTATTTCATTCAAATTGTGTTTGGACTCTGAAGGCCTGTTCTGTAGAATTGAAGTTTCGCAACTGCCTTTGGCAGATGTAGACTCAAATAGCACTGCTTGTGCTTTCGGTAAACTTCCCCACTGCTGGTTGGACAGAGTAGCAGCCAGTCTGAACCTTGTTCTGAATAAGAGAAAACCATCACAGAGCGTGAACTTCAGAAAAGGGTGGGCATGAGATAATTATTATTCACTGTCACCTCTGGTCCTAAATGAAGATTCAGTCTGTTTCTGTGTGCTCTAGAAAGGCATCGCATGGCCTTAGCTAAGGCTGGGTGTCACTGTCAGTAGATAATGCTTAACCTGGAAAAAATTGAGCTCCAGAAAGTAGAAGAAATTTAGAAATTTGAGGCAAGTGAGACTTTTGGACTTTCCTTAAGAAAATATATCTGAAAGGTTGTAAGTAATAAATTGATATTTAAAAACCTTGTGTAGCATCACAGCATGCCTTGCTAGTGTAAGTATTTGAAAAGATAGTTGGAATAGCAATCCATGATTTTACTGTCTGTAGTTTATAATCTGGATATTTCTGTAAACGTTCTGTCCCTTTGGAATCCAGTTAAGTTTTTGGCCTGTGTGACTGCATGCATCACAGTTAATTTTATAGCTTAATTACATTTACATAAAAAGGAATTCCTTTCCCATTTTTAAATTTCCTCACTTATATGTCATTCACTATCTTTGTATTTACTTTTTTTTTTTTCAGAGAACAAAAAATCCCCATCTATCTGATTTACCAGATTCTATATAGAATACATTTTGCCCAGAGTCTTCTTATTTGTATCCTTTATAAGGCAATAATCCAGTCTTTCCAACAGCTTTCAATATGACAGTTTATTGAGGCCCTGGGTCATTAGCATGTTTCCTGTAAGTCTTTTCATCTGTTCTGAGCTCCAGCGTCTAAAGCTGCACACAGGATCCCTAAAGGGGCTGATACACTGATTAAGGTAAAGATGACATGACATTTTCAGCTTCAGTCTCTTTTCCACATGCACTTTAGCATCTTTGTAGCTTTAACTGCAGCTTGCATAGGTTATCACAAGCCTTCACTTTGCAAGTAACGAAGGCCTTGTCTACACTGGTGGTCTTTCTTAGTAACTGAAGTAGAGCACTGATCTGAATTAATGGCAGCCGGGTCGCTTCAAACTTCACTGAGGCAAGTGTCAGGCTGATTCAGATTTAAACATTAAATTTGAGCTGGCTTCTTTTCAACAGCTTGTATAGACATACCCAGAGGTGCTCAAGCCCTTTTTTGGAACATATACAAAGATTTAGATCTCTGTAATACATGTGAGGATTTTTTCTTTACAAAAGATGTGGTTGCAAGTTTCACCGGCCATTTTGGTGTGTATTCATCTACCTCTTTCCTCGTTCTCTGAAGGAATCTCTCAAGATTCCTTTTCATCCCAACTACTGCAAATAAATTGAGCATTTGCAGGTGACTCTATCTCACTTCTATCTTTCCAGAGAAAATTTAAATATTCAGTGAAACAAGATCATGGGGATCTTTGTCTGGTCTTCTCGCACAATTACACCAGATGTGTCACTAACAGTGGACATTTCAGCCTCATTAAAGCAGGTACAGACTCCACCGGTACAAATGACTAACGCATTAACATGCATTGACTGTCCTTTGAATGCAAACTAGAAGGTTATGACCTGCTGGGATCTAGTTGTTTCTCTAGATTTTATGAGGCCAAACTAGGCTGTTGTGTGGTTTAATGTAAGAGGAACAACAGAGAATGTTGTTGGACACTGACTGTATACACTAGCCATTCTGAGCGCAATGATCTTATTTCTGAGATGCTAAAGTGTTATAGTGAACGTAAAACTGTGTGTCTTGGCTGTGGGTGCGTGGGACTCTCCTGCAACGTGCTTTTTCATCTTTTGCATTTGTGAATGGCCTGGTTCTTTGTACAACCAGCAAAGCCTTTAGCAAGACTGCCTTCTCAAGCTGTCCTGATAGTTTTGACAGCCTCCGTGAGGACACACCACCTCCTACAGGCTCTAGCAACACCTGTTGAAGTTAGATGCTGTCAGACTCAACAGTGCCTTGCCAGCCGGAATTTGCCTTTGTCTAGGCAAGCTAGTAGCTGCAAGACCCGAAACGTGACCTAATACTATGTTATATTATATTTGTTTCAGCAAACCCTGTGTTTTTCTGATGGGAGTGTTCTCCTGGTCTACATTCCCCCTTCAAAGAGAAACAGTCTGCCCTCACAGGGCCTGTGTAGAAGCAGGAACAGAGGAAAAGCGATGCCTCAGTGTAATTGCTTTCATATTGTTGAATGTATCCGACCAATCTAATTAAACTGCATGCGTGGAAATGAAAGAGCTAGTCTAACACCATGGCAGTCAAAGCGTGCAGATTAGGTAATTGCCAGTGTTTGTCTTAAAAACAATAGTCCGAGTCCTGATGCAGTTGAAGACTCTTGGCACTGAGTTACTGACTTCACGGGGGTCATAACTGAGCTCAATGTTCTATTTTAGACAGAGCACAGTTCAAGGAAAGGATACTGATCTTTGTCAATAAAACTGAACCCAGTCACAGCATCAGATAATTTCTTAGGAAAGTTTTGTTTGTTTCAGTGTCAATAGTGGGTTTCAGACGTATATTTGCTGAATTGTTCTTCTGGTAAAACCCTTTAATAAGCAAGTCTGTCTGCTCGCCATCTGGTGCTGTTCTCACTTAAATGAGATTGGCAACTAATTAATTCATGGACAGGATAAGTTTAAAAGTTGCATAAATCAGTTGATACTGGTAAATCCAAAACTTACTTGTCGTTTCTTGGGAAAAAAAAACAAAACAAACAAAACCAAACAAAAAAACAAAGTATGAACCTTTACTCTTAGAAACTCTTTGTAAAATGGAGAAATATCTCACAAAGTTCTGGTGTTGAAATAGCAAGTTGTGACATTTGAGTTTTGCAGAATCTTTTCCTATTAATTCTTGCTCCAAGTGTAGTATTATACTTGTCCTGAAACTGGTTACATTTATTGTTCAAGGCAAAATTCTTGTGTTTTAAAGATTCCATTTTATTTTTAAGTATTTAATCTTGCATCAATTAGTTGAAGTGCTTGTTGGTGATGAACTGTCATCCTTCTTTATTGTTTTCAGTACCAGATAACATTTACAGCCAACAGTGGGCCTCCATTTGCCATTAAGATGCAGTTACAGGAGATGCAGTGGACAAATATGAGGCAATTTGATCAATTCTATCCAGAAATTATCATTATTAACTACATTTTAGGATTGAGTTTACGTTCTAGGTCCCAACTCCTTCTGAATCACTAACAGAAAATCATACTAGGGTTTGTCTTTTTTCTACTAAGCATCTTATTTAAAATGAGCATGGGAAATCCAGTAGAAGGTAAAGACGAAACTTCCCAGCCTAGAATTAAAATGAGTTCAGAAGAGAAAAGTACATCCATGGTTTTATTGCTTACCAGTGACAAAAAGCTTTTTTTTTCAGATGACGATGTAAATATCCAAACTCAAAAGCTATATTGACACACACCAACAGTCATAGGATCAGAGCTTCACTGACCTTCTCATTAAAAGTTCAGAATGGAAAAAGAGGTTGGTCTTGATGTCTTAGGCTATCAGAGGTGAATGAAACCTCCTGAAGCCTTGAAGAAGTGTGAAGAAATTGTGGGCTGCTCTATTTGACAGCCAGTCAACCAAAGTCCTCTACAACCCACATTAGACTTCACTGCATGCTCTAATCCCCACCCAATAATTTCTGTTTTCCTTTCTCCATAAACTCCAACCGTATGATTTTTCATGTAATATGAAAGAAGAATAGTTCACCTCATCAGCATGAATAAATAATAGACATTCAGGTGCAAGTTCCTCATCAGAATGCTGCCAACTTGGGGTTTGATCTGGCCCTTTAAAATTCCAAGTGGATATCCGCTAAAGGGTTGGAATTGTATTGTTGCTCTATTTTTGTTCCCCACAAGCGATCCCATCCAGTGCCTAACATGTATCAAAGAATAGCATAGGCCAAGCTTCATTCAATCTCCTGACTGCTTCATCTGTGAATGCGGCAAGACACAGAAATCCTCCCTTTTAATTTCTCTTTTTCAGTCTTCTGCTCTGCGGTCGATAGTGTTCACTGTTAGCTAGTGAAGTCACATTGAGTGAAACCATTATTTGCACTGTTTTACTTAGTAACATGCTTAGTGATCCAGAATGCTGATTCAGGAAAAAAATTGCATAGCTACCATCCAAGATATGTAGTCTTTCAGTCTACAGTGCCTTGTGGCCCATCAGCCACGTACAAACAGCTAACAGAAAGAGACATTAAAATACCAGCCTGCTCCATGTTGTAGGAATTGCAAGTTGCTGTCTCCTAGAGATGGTAAGGAGCCTATCTGGCTGAGAAAACCTTTCCCAAAGAGCACAGTTCTCAAGAAGCCTTATGCAAAAAGCAGTGAATGACAGGATCAATACTGTAATACGTTACATTACGGTTCTTCTGCAAGTGAGGTTAAAGAGAGGAACAAACAGAAATCAATTTTCCCCATTACTTCCTATGAAAAAAGTATATTTTTACTGAAGTAACAGGTACCAGTTTCAAATTTAAGAGAAACAGTGAGACGATCGAAGCAGAATAAATACTACCCACCAAAATTGAAAGGTCTGTGTTTGTGAAAAATGTCTCTTCTGTGGACCTAACATCCTCTGAAGAAAATAGTTCACTGAGGGAGTCCCCTGCTTTGCTCTACGCAGTATACCAGTTGACTACAAGTGAGCAGAAAAGACTGTGCCCCTGCATCTGTTTTTCCTTGTGTTGGAGGAGACAAGTGGGAGGAAGTGCAAAGACCCAAACCCAGTCTCATGTGAATGGAGAGCTCCTCCTTACAAGTGGTTCCCTGGCTGTTCTGATCAATTGCTTTCCTGGCCTTTTGTGCCTCTGAGATGATAAGACGAAGCTGAAAAGTAAGATATTGTAAAAGGCCACTTAATGCTTACAGTCAGCTTAGAACTGCTGCAGACAAATACAGGTTCAGGACAAGCGGCTGCAGCTCAGAGCAAAAGTAACTCTAAAAGACTGCTGATGTGAGTTTGACAAGTGAAAACTTGTTTAAGTCAGTAGTACTGAGGAGCCTATCTATGGAACAGAAAGCTCACAGATGCTCACAGCAGGACACTGCTGCTTTAACAAGATTTTCTCTGGTTGCTCCAATTCCCTTCAGCTGTTTTTATGGTTTTGTGTTTGGGGTTTTTTTGGTAATCATCTTTCAAACTGCAGCAGCATTTGTTGCCGGGAGGTGCTGACTCTAGTGGAAGAGATTCTAGTGGAAGCTGCTATCGCAGTTTGCACAGGCTTCATTTAGGTCACTAATCACATCCTCCTGAGGCTCTCCTCAGGCTCTTACATTGATTGTCCTCCAGCTGGAGGAATTGTTTGAGAGAAAGGACATGACTGTTGTGTTGGGGTCACATTTCTAGATTGAGGGTGGGCTGAGGGAAGCTTCTGCCCTTTGGATTCAGGGAAGACCTGACATTTGAATGCGACGTGGATGTGCAAGCCTTCAGTCTTCCTTCTCATCATGCACATCTGCTGCCCTCCAGGCAGCCAGTTACATGAGGTATGGATGACAAGAAGAGAGAGCAGAGGATGTGGTGGGTGACTTGAGCTGGTGTCTGGATGCTGAGCAGCAAAGTGTCTCTGCTGGATTATGCTTCTTAACTAATAAAAGATTAGCTGACTATTCTCTAAGTTACCATCAAAAACCCACATGAAGGACTTGAGGTGATAAGGTAGAAAGTTTGCCCCAAGGCAAATTTGGAGAACAAAGCAGTCATAGAAATGCTGGGGAGGGACTCTTCCTCAGGGACTGTAGTGACAGGACAAGGGGTAACGGGTTAAAACTTAAACAGGGGAAGTTTAGATTGGATATAAGGAGGAAATTCTTTCCTGTTAGGGTGGTGAGACACTGGAATCAGTTGCCCAGGGAGGTTGTGAGTGCTCCATCCCTGGCAGTGTTCAAGGCCAGGTTGGATGAAGCCTTATGTGGGATGGTTTAGTGTGAGGTGTCCCTGCCCATGGCGGGTGTGTTGGAACTAGATGATCTTGAGGTCCTTTCCAACCCTAACTGTTCTATGATTCTATGATTCTAAATAAAGCATGCATTATGTTTTCCAGTGTTACCTGTATAACCAGATTTAACAGAGTGGAAAAGCAGGCTGCCAGGGGATCTAAAAACGTGAGATGAAAGGTAGTTGAGATCCTTTGGTTCATTTTTATGTGAAAACTGGAATAAAACAATGGAACATGAATGATCCTTCATCTGGAGCCAAGCTGACTCCTACCTACCATCTCAGCAAAAAGGCAGATTACTTTGGCTAGATACATTCCAAGATCCTTACAGACCTTGGTCTGGCCATTGATCTAGAACCTACCTGAGAGTAATCTTGCTCCTGAGTGGAATTTTCATCCCTGATTTAGGATGTTATTCCCCTTTCACCACATAAATGCCTTTTTTGGCAAGACATAAGTATTCTGTGGCCAAGGCTTCTTTGACTTTTTCCAGTGAAGTTCATATTTTAAAGTGACAGGACAAAAAAGGAGAAAACATGACCTTCTAGCCAGAGATTTGCTAGTTAATTTTTCTGGTAAGAATATTTTTTGAAGGATGTTAAAGTGTCCAGTTGCTGATTCAGGTGCTATTCCCTCCAGCCTTGGGAACATTTGCGGTTAATATAAAGAGTGAAGCCTCTGTGATCTTGGCTTCTGACTGGTTAGAAAGTGCCCTCAAGAAGATGAAAAGTTCAGATACAGGCAGCTGGGATTCTTTAGCAAGGGCTCTTAATACTCACCTAGGACGTAAGAGAAAATAATTATGCTTCCTCTGAGCATCCTAATTTCTGGGATGTGGTAGAACTTAACTTCCTAACTAGTGAACACTGTATTACTTCCAGATTTAAACAGAGGCCAGAGCCTAGGTGCTTGGGAAACTAAGTCCACTAAGAAGTATGAGTGCAGTATTACACAGCAACAAACTGAATGGGATTTTAGTGGTCTACATTTTGGATCACAGTAGGTATGTGTTCAATTAGCAAGGATTTAGTCATCTAATTCTTCTTGTGACCTGGCCTTCCTATCCCACATCAAGTAACTGTGGTTTGGCCTCAAGAAGCATATATCCTTGATGGTCAGTCTAGTGTGGTATCAAAGACCATATCTCTGAGATAAAGTTAATGAAGAAAAGTGTAAGGAACAGCTCTTTTACCGATGTTGAATTTCATTAAGCTGTCCCACAAGAGCCCTTTATCACCTCACAGAATGAGCCCTCTAATTTTTCTAAAAGTTTGTGCAATGTCAGCTTTCCATGTGACTATCTGTAACTTGGAACGCTTTTGCCACCTTATATCCTGCCACATCACCAAGGCTGTAAAAACAGAACTACAACCCTCACAAATAGTGAAGACAGCTTGCTAAAAACGCTACAACAGTCAGAACAGTTGTGTGATGAATCAGTAAGTGATATTGTCTCTCTTTGGTTTCAAGAGCGACCTGGAGCTTGTGCAGTAGCGCTGTTCTCCAGATGGCTTTCCACAGCATCGTCTTCCTTAACACCAGTGAGCCACGAGACTGAGACAGAAATTCCAGTGTGGGGAGGGTGTGAGTCATGAGATGGTGAGTGAAAGAAACAGCAGGATAAAAATAACAGAGCACAGTATGATGCCTAATATTAATCTCTTACCCTGTGTTATCCTAGCTTGCATTACATATACGACAATGTTATACCGTAGATGCTGTACTGCTCAAAACAAATCTCTACGCTACTTTGAAAGATTATGGCTCAGGATGCCAGATTGCAGGGACTTCTAATACTCATGCCTTTAAGTTAGCTGAAAATTCTCAATCAAGAAGCTCCTGCAATAGAAAATATATCATCAAAGAATATCAAAATGCCACTTCTGCAGCAGTCATATTTTTTATATTTTATATGAAAACATCAAGTTCAGTTTATTTAACCTCATTTTAATAGATTTATGTATTCAAAAATTAAAATTACATCTCTTTTAAAGCCCTTCTCTTTTTTTCAACCTTTCTTTTTTTCTTCTTTTCCCTTCAGGAGGAGAAAAGAAAGAAAACAAGTATGAAAATGCTGTAAAAAAATGACATAAAATTCATCTTTGATTCTAGCTATTATTAATTAGTTGGGAAAAGAAAAAAAAAAGTAAAAAAATTAGAATCAGTGAAATCAGAAGAAAAGCCAGGTATTTTATGTTGAAATGTGAATCCATAGTTTTCTACTCAAATCTGCCATTCCATTCTGGCTGAGCTTCATTCTGAGATCACTTAGAACAAAACCAGGACCCCTTCTATGGAGCTGTTGTTTTCAGCTCAACTAGTTTAAAGTATCTAACCCAGTCACCTTGACATCTTTAGAATCACTGGAGCAAGGCAGTGATCTTCAGAGAGCTATTCAGAGCTTAGGAAGCCTATTACCATGTTAGTTTTCAATTCAGTCAGGAATCCAGGCATCATAAAGACAGCAGGATATTCCCTTGAAGTTCAAAGGGTGACAGCTCTGGCACTGAGTCTTCACTGCAGATTAACACATAGACAGCTGTTTTGATAGAAACTTTGTTATTTGCGAGTGGGGAGAAATGTTTATTTTATTTCACACAGATGCAGTCCAAAATCTTTCAAATGAATTTCACTTTGCTTTTTTTTAACATGTAAGTCACCTTCAGGCATTGCCAGCACTGTGAAAAACTTTGCCAAAATTGGGGAACATACAGACAAATGGCAGGGCAACTTTCTGTGACAAGCAGTGAGGTGGCTGTGTGGTCTCCATGCTGCAGCATTCAGAATGTGAATGAGCAGTCTTTGTAGGGCTGTCTCTCTTTGCCCTTCCAGGGCTGCCTCATGAAGTGAAGCACACATGATGAAAAGAAATACCATTTAATCCTAATCAGTTTAAGATCTCTTGATTTAAGGCAGGTGAGTATGTAGATTAGTATGGTTTAGGTATGCACTTAAGGTCAAAATGCCAATTGCTCCCTTTCAGACCCTGTTGAAACCAGCTTCTTTGATCCCATTAAGTTGAAATTACTTTGAAAAATCCCTTTTCTTTTTTTTTTTTTTTAATATGTGTTTTGTCTTACAGAGGCTGTCTAGGAAATTACTTGGAAATATCTTTTCTGGTTTTAAAATATTGTTATTAAGCAATTTTCTGTAATTTTTTACATTTATATTTCCATCTCCTTAACTTATTCTTGTATATAAAGTCTTTATTTTCCAATACATAAAGAAAAAAATGCTTATTTTTGAAGTTATACAAAAATGGAAGTCATTGTAATCATGATTTGATGCCCTTGGAACACATTTTATTTACTATTCAATAGCCACCGTTTTCATTAGGACATTGTTTGAACATAACTTTAAGCCCAATGAAGTTCCAGGGTTAATCTCCTGGGAGAGGATATTTATGGTCCATATTTTCAGAGAGGGAGATTGGAAGTAGAAAAAAGGCTTAAGTATTTAGGCCTCGGTTCAACTCTGCAGTTAGGGGAAATTTGTCCATTGCAAATAGTGATTTGACCAGTTGAAGTAGTCAGTTGCATGTGCCCACTTTGAAGGGATAGTTGCAGTCAGTGTACTCACTGCAAGCAGAAGCATAGCCTCAAATTGTGTGTATTACTGCAAGGGAAGTGACCTATTTTTCTGGACAGAAAAAAACTCTACCATAAAAATCTAATTTGTAAGAACTGTAAGAGTGGAAACAATACTGTTTTTCTCTAGGATATTTAGTTATGCAAACAAATTGATGAAGAAGACATTTCCAGCAAGAAAATACACTGATGTTGCTTAGTGTCATTCAATTAATATTAACTCCCTTGAAACAAAAGTGAAATGATGCTTTTTCACTTGTTTGTAAGCCATAAATCTGTATCCAGTGTGGAGCCTAACAATTTGTTCTTGATGTTTACTATAGCTTTTTGCGTAACAGAAGTCTGATTGCTTTCTTCCTGCAGATCCTGGCCATTGGGAAGAAACCGACTCAGAGACTGAAACTGAACCAATTTATTCTTTGTTCTCAAGGAATTTTGGGTTAGAAGTTGCCGAAAAATTTTCTCCTGCATAAATAACTGGGAAGTCCCCATCAAGCATATGTCTTAATGAGTTGGATTTCATCATTCAGATTGTTGAAAATCTGTTCCTCTTGGAGTTTTCTTTCGTAGAGGAATTGTTCAGCACCACAAAAGGAGCATGCAGGGGTCCCATAAAAGTTCCAATGCTTTGAACTCACTCCCAAGCACAAGAAGACTTTACTGTTTGAGATTTTGTTTGGAAATACATGAGTTCTTGTCATAGATTGAGCATCATCTACCATGGTTCTTACATATCAAAATTTTTCATAATTCTGGAAGAAGATTCAAGTATTTGTTCTTTTCCTTTTATTTGCATTCAGTTTTGTTATTTATTTTGTATTCTTGAGATGTGGAGTTTGTATTTCTACTTTTAGCGTAAAGATATTGTATATACAAGTCTAAAATGCATCTGAATATTAGTCTGATTTTTCATGTGACTTTGACTTGAACATGTTTATGTTTATATTGCTATTTCAAAAATGTGCATTACCTGTATTCTTTATGCCTTTTATCCATCTGTAACTCAATAAAATTCTGTCCCCATTCTGCAGAACCATATCACATGTGCTTAACTCTGTAGCAGTTTTTGAATGATAATGAGTGATAATTGCAAATGAGTTAATCTATATCTATAGATGTATATCTATATCTAATCTGTATTTGTTTGTCACAGTTTGAAATTCTTCCGATGCAGGATTTGAGATGGTGAAAAAATTACCAGTGAGCAGTAAGCTCAGCTCAGGAATAATTCTTCATAAGGCTATTTGGATGTGAAAAGTAGATTTTCCTGTTCCCTAAAGATGTCTGTTCTTTATTTCAGTTCTCACTATGGCTAAGTTTAGAACTGGTATTAGCCATGAGGGTCAATGGAGTGCAGCCCATTTTATCAGGCTGCACATGTCGTTTATGTCACTGCAGCTCAGGGATAAATAAATGCCTACAATATGTACTTTGTCACAGAATTTGCAAGTTTCTAAGGAGTGCTCTCTTAACCCTTCACATCTTGCTGTCACTGTGTGTTTAAGAAGGATTACAGCCCAGGAGATCTGCCTGGAAAAGCAAAGGTTTGGTTATGTTGAATGGCCTAGCATGAGTTTTCTGAGCAGGTATATTAGATGAGTTCCAAGCATATGGCTCTCATTGGAAGTTAACAAATACTAGTTTGAGTACAGCATCTAAAATTTCTATGAGAGTCCACATCCCGCTGACTTGTTCATGGACCCTACAGTTAAGGCAGAAAACAGACAAAACCAATGCCTTCTGATGAATAGCTGTTCGGTGAATGAGCCTAGTGAGCAGCAAAGCAGCAGATCCAAGAGGTGGAGGTTGTTTTGCTCTACCATTTGAAGATAACACAAAAGAGAAGGCTTTCAGTTAGTGTGAGGACAGTACTTTCCTGTGCTACCCTTTAAACTGAATGGACCTGGCTCTGCCTTTTTAGAACCTTTAAGGCAGATTCTCAGCAGACATGAGCTAGCCTAATTTCTTCAGCATTACTGGAGCTCTTCTGATTTATACACCCTGAAAACCTGAGAGCTTTACTACATTTAAATGAAACTTTTTTATATGAAGCACAATCTTTTTTTTTTTTTTTTTTATTATTTTATCTTTTTTCCTCTCTAGTAAGAAGAATGACTTCATCTGGGGAATCTGTTCACTGATGCAAGCCTTAGGCCTGTAACTGGTGGACCTTCACCTTTGTTATGTGGATATTCAAGTTCTTTACAGCTCATTTGATTTTCTGGGCTTCTCTTTTGTAGTGGGTAGATCTAGTGAGGTGCTCAATTCTGTGCTTAAGTGTAGCCCTATTTGACCTGCACAAGCTGCACACATGCACAAATGGATGCAGGGCTGAAGCTTTAATGAGTAGATCTTGGAGCATTTGGAAATAGCCTTTGATCTTAGAGTGAACTTATCAAACTTCTGTGGGCGATGAGCATTCATAGACATGAAAATCCCTCAGAGCAAGGACATTAAAACATTCAATGACTCTTCTGCTTTGTGGAGATTCAGCTTTTTTTAGCATATTTGTTAGAAGACTTTCACTGCTAGAAGAATCTTGAGGCCATTGTACAATGGTATGGTTTTACTCCTGTGACATTCCTTTGGGTTTCCAAAGTTTGGAGAAGTCAATGGGAAAGTTTCCTGTCAGTTTTGTCTTGGGAACATATCCTTGCTGCAAGCAAGACTCCATCACATATAGTTACTTACAAAGCATTCAAAGAGGGGAAGACATTTCTCATCCTTGTCCATTTAATGCTGTATGCCAAGCCTGTATTCAGTCGTTTTAATCATATAAATAGAAAAGTGTCCCATTTAAACAATGAAGTCTGAAACAGTTCAGTTTGCTACTCTGAAGGATATTTGCCACAGTGAAAATTCAATAGGACCTGCAAAGAGATGTCTGAGGACTGTGAGAGATGACAGTGGTCATGATGACAGGTGACTAGTCTGACTCTGTACCTACCTACACCAAGGTATACCTTTCTCACAGCACTGTTGACTGCAGTCATATTTTGTCTTGTACCCAAAAATGACAGCTTCTGACTCCTGTTACATCTTGCAAATATAATACACAAATCTAGACATCTCAGTAGATGATCTAGACAATCAGTAGCAAGGGATATTAATGTAAACAAACATCTGGAGCTGGCTTTTAATAAGGGTTACTAGTTATAGGACATCTTTCATTTTATAGGACATATTCTTTCATTTATTTATTTCATTGAATTGCTACTGTTTTGCCAAAAGCATGCTCATTAATTTTTTTCTAACTTTTCCTTGTCATTATTAGAGTATAGAAAAAGAGTTTTGATCTCCAGAAGGAAGCTGTTTGTTCTCAAAAATTGCTTTTATTAGATATGGCAAATGGTCTTTCTCTTCATTACTTTTCCTGCTCCGTTTTTCTGATAAATAGTGCCAGGACAGTCATGTCTTACAGTGTCCATTGTTCTCTGTTCTCACAATCATAGAATCATAGAATAGTTAGGGTTGGAAATCACCTTAAGATCATCTAGAAAAATCAATGCTTCTCTTTATAGTTTGAAGAGAAGCATTGGCTTTGAAGTGAAGAATAATTATTACTCTAACTTTTGCAGAATTCTGACAAATGCATGGAACCGCAACATATGCACAGTAAAAAAGACCCAGTACTTTGTGTCTACTTCTTGTTATGGTAAAGCCAGCAGAGCACAGCCTGGATAGAAATCTTGAAAAAGAAACAGTTATAGGATGCAGCCCTCATTTGAGGAAGTCCCCTAAAATTGACTGACTGGAGCCAGGAGCATATGTTCTGTTTCTAGCATTCCTCCTTAAGTATCTGCCATAGGATGAGTAAATTTTGGTTTGCTCTGGTACAGAATTTCCTGTTCAATGAAGAAACTGGTAAGGGGCTTCAAGAAAAGATAACCACAAAATTGTAACCATTTGAAGGTTCGTAATCTTAGCTATGTGGGTTGCTCTAGTAAGATCTGTACATCTAGATGGATCAAGATTTTCATGATAGACATGGAAGCCTGTGATGTTGCATGCTGGGATCAAAGCATGTAGGTAGCTGAACTGAGTTTCCTCATTCTTTGAGAATTAGGAGGTTTTGAGGATAATTTGCACTTTGAGCTGGGGTGAAAAGCTAAAATGGCAAGTATGTGCATGGTTTATAAAGCTTATATTTCAGACTAGGATAAGAAAATATCTTTGATTCTATTTATCAGCTTTTAATTTACAGTAAAAATTTAACTTGGATAAAAATATATTCAACCTAAAAAAGGTACTTTGCTTAGAAATTAACTCTGTCCCTAACCACCAACTAGACCTATGCTTGGGATTTGTGCCTAAAATTAAAGAAGTCCAAGGTAGTAAGGAAACACAACAGGAAAGTCTCCTACTGATAACAAAGGTGGTAGACTGAAATCCCCAGAGGTGAATGTGGTGCAAAGACCTGGCTATGATAGGATGTTTAATCACAGAATTCAGATCCATAGACTCGTGTGTTTGTAGCAAAGAAACCTTGCAGAGCATGTGCCTGCAATATGCCCAGCTAAATCGGTCGCCAACACTCTACTGAACACTGAATTCATTCATTATTATTACTGGGTTTTTAGGAGGCAAGATGAGCAAAATCAACATCAATCTCCAACAGATGGGACTAGGGAAGGGCAGCTGCAGGCATACAGTGCACTACATAAGGCATGCAAGCACACGTGGAATCCTCTGCCCCCGGAGCTCTGGCATTTCCGTTACACAGGCAGTAGGAAAACACAATTATCTGAATTAACTGTCACTCCACAAATCCCTTTAGTTTGTGCTGCCCAGTCAGAAAAATAGGCAGAAGTTGGGGAACACTCCATACAGAGGTGCAAGTTGCCATATGGCAGCAAGGGCGGCGGTGAAAGAGCGTATTACTGCCTATGTGAGATAAACAAGGGCATTTCTGTGAGCATCCTGCATTTTCTTTTTTGTTCTTGGTATCTCCTTTTATTTTTTACCTTTGGGGCTGAAAAGCTGGTAAATAAGATTACAGCACAGGCATGCAGAAAATAAAACACAGCAGGAAAATATGTAAACAAGATTACTAGGCCAAAACAGTGCCTCTCAGCACGTTATCTGCACTGTGGGGGATGTACAGCTGGGGCAGGCCTTGAGGCATTTTTGCTTGGGTACAGCATATGCGGGTGGAAAATACCGATGCAGCGCTCTTGACAGAGCTGCTGTCATCCCTGTTCATTGAGTGTAGACAAACTGGGGGTGGGAAAGAAGCATAAGGAGTTTGATTGGGGATTTTAAATTATTCTTTCCCCCCACCCCCCTGAAACCGTGTTGGATTTGCACAACTTTTAAAAGGATCTCAGCTGTTATTTTGCTGTCTCTGCTGCATGTACCCACATACACATTCTAGCTCTGTAGTCCACAAAGATACAGACATTAGGAGTCGCCTTAGAACAAGAAATCTTATAATGACCAAACATGTTTTGTTGATGATAGGGAGGGGATACTTTGGGGTAGGCTGTTTGTCACTGATTTAAAATACTTGAGCTTGTTGACAAAGCCCCTGTCTGCCAGTCTGGTAACACGTCTTTGGTGTGATCTGAAGTGCCGTGAACTCCTATCTTGGAGAGCTCTACATGAGGAAGGGGCCACAGGAGAATAAAATTAGCTTGTGTTTAAAAAAACAAAACCAAAGTCACGACAAACCCTCCACCTTTCTGCTTTCTGGCAGAATCTCTGCTCCCTCCTACACAGCCCCAGCTGGAGAACCTTCACTTGCAGCAAAAACTGCTCTGCTTGTGCCAGTCTCTCCACTCACTGCTCCCTCTCCCTTCCTCCCTCATAGGTAGCAGCAGCACCAGCTGCAGCATCCATCTTTTCTGACTCCAGAGAGGTGCCCCACCGATATTATTTGCAGAAGGCAAAGAAAGAAAACATTTATTTGGTGCTAGTAGAGTCAGGGTTATCTTCCTAGCTGCAGAGATTAACAGGTCCAGTTCTGCAGTGAGCATCCTACTTCACTTTCAGGTTGGAGTAGTTTTCTGCCCATGGCCTGAACCTGTCTCACCCATAAAGTCAAGGCAGAGAAGCCCTCTGCCCATGTACTTCCGGGTTTAAAACTGTCTTTCAGCCTATAGCTTAACCTGGTGTTTTGAGTCAGGCTGAGTTAATGGGTTGTGAGGAGATGGTGGCAGGTGGAAGCTTTCTTGCCTGCGACTGGCAAACTCTGGTCTGCCTTGGCAGCATGGAAGGATCAGTGCTGCTTCAGAGGTGTCCTCAAGTGAGAATGTCCCCTTATTCCCCTGTCATCCAGGGGAAGGAGGGACTAAGTGTCGTACTGAACCATGCTGAGTACTAGCCCTTAGTTTCTATCCATAGTGAGTGAAACTTAGAGTAGCTTTTGAGAAGAAAAGGTGGTAAAAGGCAGGAATTAATTTTTCCCCTGGTAACTCTGGGGTCTGCCCCATTCCTGCCCATCAGTGAGATGCATGCTTATGCGGAAGTTCAAAACAGATGTGTGCTACACTAGTTAATGAAGCATGGGTGCCTGCTTCCCTTCTTGCTTAGGAAGCACAGCAGAGCCCTTAATTTTGTGCCACAGGCAAATCTCCAGTCTAAACTGTGACTCTGAAGCTCCTGCAAGGCTGCTGAAGAAGTGTCAAGGAGGGAGGAATGAGCTTGAGCAGCCTTTGGGAACTGAAGCGGTGGCAACAGCTTCAGTGCTATTTATATGTAGCTAAGATCTATTTTATAAATGGATCACAGCTATCATTCCTCACCTGCATAGAGGTTACAGACCTCTGGGAAGGATAGCCAATAAATGGGATTAATTTAAACAAGAACATGCACAGAAAGAAATACAAAACACCATTTTGAGAAAAGCATGCTCCTAAAGTATAAAAAGATGGAAAGATGGCCAAATTGACAGTTTTCTCTTATTTACTTTCTTGTGGATTCACCAAAGTACTTAGAAAGCTGGTTTTCTTCACATATTTCTGTGATCTTTTTGTGGAGCTGGAGGTTATAACGGCGTGTTAACATGGATCATCAGGTAATTGTGCAGTAGGAGGGGTATTGTAGCCATTTTAAAAGAGCTTTAAGGTTTTAGAATTTGACTGTGTATGAGTAACAGAAGAACACCCGTGCGACTTAGGTGGGCAGGGACATATCATGGTTATTGAGTTACAAATAGAAGCTCCCTCAAGCTTTATAATCATATGCAAGAGTTTGGAGCTGAGACATCTCTATAAACAACTCATCAGAGTCACAAACAAAACCTGGGGGGTGGAGGAGAAGGAAATCCCATCTGTCAGTGAAGAATTCTTACACAAAAACCTGATTATATTGCTAAAATTTGTCACCCTGATATCCTGCAAGCTTCTTTCTACTCTTTCTATCATTTCTATCATCTCTTCACAGCTCAGGCTAAAAGGCAAATAGCATATGGGAGCAAACCTTTCCTATCTGGTTACAGAAAGAATTGCCTTTGTTCAGCAGTGAGAGTTTAGTAAAGAAAACCCTCCCACTGGAGCCCTCTCAATGACATTCTCCATCCTACATTGTACATTCCTGTGCCCTGCTGGCACTGCCTGGACATGCATTCTCCATATGGAGAATTCCCAGGCTCAGCACCCCATGCAGGGGAACTTCTTTCTGGGTTGCTTCAGCTTTACTAGATTTTTCCATGCTCTTGTTGTTTCATCAGTGTGACTAAAAAGCAGTCTGTTCCCTGCATGTATTTGTTATGCACACATAAAGGAAAGAATAAAGATCTTTAACTGTTGAGGGACATATTTTTCTCCTTAGCTTTTTCCATCCTGCTTTGCCAAACTGTCACTCCCAGGTCAGCCTCCTTTGGAAATCTCCACAAATAAAGCCCATACTGAAAATCTTCAAAACACAAATAAACATAATGAGTCCAACAGCTCGTAGCTGACCGAACTTTTCTTCACTTAAATAGGGGTTTGTTGGGCAAGGTTTGGCATCCTGGAAGAGAAAACTAATAGCAAAATAATTTAAATGATTTTTTAATGCACCAGGATGCAATTTGCAACAGATATATAGAGGCAGCTTTTATCACTCACTGTTGATCTCCTAGCAGGTTTTCTGTGGGGAATATGAGCAAGAGCTGATGAGAAGAAGAAAAGGACAGGCAACAGTTAATACTAGTTTTTAAGACTAGCTATCCATGTTAGTGCAACTAAGTGAATGTGACAGCTAAAACTCTGACTTCCCTGACTCTGTCTACATGAATTGCTGGTAAAACAAAATACCTTGCCTTGCACTGAGATGAGCGCTTACCCTATTACAGTGGTGTAGGTCCTGAAGAACTCCATGGTGAGCATTGCCATTCTCTGGATTTGCACTGGTACAAATAAGAATAGAAATTCCTCCTTGCGATTTTATTAGTGATATAAGGATATTCCAAGAATAAAATACAAGCAATTACCTCCTGACTCACTCTCCAAAAAAAAAAAAACAATGAAGATCAGGCCTAAAAGGGTCTTGTAAATTTATCATTGTCTATTTTAGAAATTTATCATTTTTATTATCGTTCTCTTAGCATTCAGGGTAGGCACAAGGGAGAATCTTTCGAAAGTCATCCTCTTAAGACCTACAATCAGAAACACATGAAAGAGTGTGGATGTGATATGGCATAATAACAGTTTCTTTTGCCAAGACTGAAGGCCAAGAAGTTGGTGTTGCTGATAAGCAGATGAATCAGGTGAAAATGAGGTAAGAATATTTTCTTGTTCTTCCCCCTTGGACACAGAGACCTGGCAGGTCTATTCTGAAGAAGGTACTTTGATTAAATTGAAGCTATTTTCAGTCTATATAACACTTCGCTTTCTCTGTGTAGAAGTGAGCACCAAAGGTGTCACAATCCATTTTAGTAAATAAAAGTACCAAATTTCAAAAAGGGTAGGTTACTCTAAAGACTGATAACACCCTTATAAAGAAGGTATGAAAGGCTTGAAGTAAGAGGGCTTATGGAAAGTTTCACAGTGAAGAACAAGTAATAGGGAATAACTTAGGAAAAAAAAAGTAAAAAAAAAAAAGTGATTGAAGTCCCAAAAACTCAGTGCAATGAACTGCACTACGTCATGGGTGTCTCCCATAAAAAGCAGTCAAGTACCCAACATGTGATTTGTTAAAATAAGCACACATTGTTTAATACTGCAGTTCCCAAACGATGTTACAAACCAAATGATCTCACAAAGGAGATCCCTGCTCTCAGCTTGTTAATAAACAAATAATGTGGGCCTGTGAGTGCCTTGAAAGCTAGCAAGCAGACTGTTGAGTCAGCCTTACCTTTTCCTGTATTGATATCAAAGGTGTAAACTGGTTCTTATTAAGTGTATGTATTATAGAATCACAGACTTGTTGGTTGTAAAGGTCTTCTGGAAGTCTGGAGTTCAACTTCAAAGCAGGATGCCTGTCAATGCTAGATTAGATGAGCTGCAGCTGCCTCCACCCAAGCCTTAAAAACCTCTAGGAGCGTTTCTTAGAATCACCTTGCTGGGTCATCTGCTCCAGGGCTGTGCTATGTGTTAGTGAAACACTTCTGGATGACCAGCTTGAATCTCCCAACATGTAAGTAGGTATGAGGTGAAGTGAAAATGATGGGATTTACCGCAACAGAACGTGTTAGGAGAAAGAGCTAATAAACTGATCTCAGTGAATTAAAAGGCTGGTGCTGGCACAATGTTATCTTTTACAAGGTGCATTGATTTCATCAATCTTTTCCTTTCAGGAAAATGCCTGAGGACATGTCATATTAGTATCTTGGAATGAGATTCTGCTGATAGTATCTCAAGTGAAAAAGACATAGATTGTACATAAAATTTCCATAAATCTACTGTATCTACTGTATGGTATTGAGAGCAGTTTTCATGACATTTCCTGAAGGAAACTGCAAAAAACAGCTTTACTCAAGGACCACATTATCAAGGTAGCCACTTTTAAAAGAGTCTAGAAATAGTGTTCAGCCATTTCCGACTAAAATTTATCTCCATTCCAACAGAAACTTCTAATTGTGAAGCACACCACAGTGTGTGTGATTTAAAACACAAATTATTTCAGAAAGACTTCTGGATTTCTCATTATGTGGATTTAAGCTTAATAGTTGTTTATAGTCAGCCACTTTTTATATCAGTTGGGAAATTCTTACTTTTCATATTTTGATTTTTTCCCCCTTATATTTTGTCCTAAACATAGAACAGAAGTAAAAATACTTAATGAAAGCCACTACAGATTTTGAAAGCTCAAACTAAGATGTTCTGTAAATGAGCATTTTTCATAACTGAAATGAGACAGAGTGCCATGAACAGAATATGTATGAAATTGTGGTTACACTTAAATAGTCTTATTTGCATTAAGTGTCATAGAAATCAGCTAAGAAGATAAAACAAAACTTTACTGTTATGTTGGATAAAATGTCTCCATTCATCCAAACCATGTTATCCAGCAGAATATTGTTCTAATTTTTTCCACTAGCTCCTTTTCTGCTCGAAATTGCATGAGACATCTCCCATTTGCCGGGAAATTAAAGAGTGAGGAAATTAAAGTGATGATCAAGACAGAACCTGGGATTAGATAAGCTCTGCATCTGTTCTACTGTGGAAGATGATTTTGTCTGATGTGTGTGGTCAGCTTTCTGTGGCTCAAATCCAGGATTCCTGTCAGCCTGTTTGCAGGCTTTCCTGTGTCCTTGTAGTCTCAAAGCACCTCCAGCAATTCATTGGAAACCATAGAAAAACAGGTCCTGCACTGAACATACTGATCTAACTCTGTGCTGGAAGACTGATACGGTAAAATGAAGAATAACCTGTGATAAGAGTAGCTTCATATATCTGATTTCCATTCTGGGAATGACATTCTCTTCCAGTGGTAAAATTCCTCAGCGACCCTAAATTAGAGTGAATAAACATCCCGTATCTCAAAGCGTGTTTGTCAATACTATAATATAAAGAGGAAAAGTATGAAACAGATGAGACTTACAGTAAAGAATAATGAACAGGATTTTAAAAACACTGTCCTTACTGAGGTAACAGCTCTGGTGTGCTTCATCCTAGTATTACAGCCCTTGTGTCTCTTTCTGTTGCCAGAAAGCTTAATGGGGATAAGGTTTATATCAGTACTTGAAATTTTATTTTGATATTTCAGATACAACAGAACATGACTCAGGGAAATAATATCATTTCGTTTTAGTAGCATTGATCCAATTTGAACCTCATGTTATTCTGAGCTCTAAAAAGTCAGAAGAATGACAGAAATGCCTTCACTATATGAAGATTAAGATAAAATGGTGTGGTTGCATTTAATTTCCTTATGTAGTTTAAGGAAAGAACATGTCCAAGACCTTACCTTTCAGCTTTGGTAAATTTGGTAAGGTTTTCTGCCCTAACCCTTTTTAATGTCCTGCAAAATATACTTCTCCCCGCCCCCCCCACCTTTGATTGTAGTTATTTATCCTTTCTTCCTAAAATGTATGGAAAAGAATGATCTTTTATATTTATATTTAATCATTGATTGCATATGTTGTTGTATTATTGCATCCCATTACGTTTCTCTGTCTCTGTGGATTGCTCTTTATTTAATCATTGTATTTCACACTTAAATGTTTAAGAAAATAATCTTAATAGCTATTGCTGTGAAATTAAGAGTGAATTATTGTGGTTCCCTAATAGTGTTTGGTGGTTAAGGTGGCCCAACAACAATTATTTTTCACATGGGATTATAGTTAGATTGGTTTCCGCTCTGACGCTTATCCGATGGTATGCAAATACTAAACGGGTGTGAAAGACTACGAAGTTGTATTCAATCTATGTAAGTGCAAATAAATGCACAAAGGACCAGTGGGAAAATCTTCTCTCTTCTTTGTCATACAGAGAGAAGTTTAAGTGCTGGTCTTTGGATGAGTTCACATCAGGTGACTGGGAGAAGATTCTAGGCCAAAAAGATTGAACTCCTCACAACATGAAGAAAACTTGACCTGACAAAACCAAAATCTGCCCTTACATTAGCTGCAGGATCAGTGACCTCTGTGGCTCTTTCCCCTTTCTCTCCAGTGATTTGCTTCATACACCATGAAATGTGCATTAGTTTGACAGCCAGCAGAGTACTGAAAGATGGAAAACAAATAGTACAAATGTAAAGTTGTTGACTCATTGATCTGTTCTGGCAAAGTAGATGTGTTTTGTCGTGTATGTTGTTCTTTAAACTTGAAAACCATGAAATTACTTTAAGAAGACTGTGACAAAAAGAGAACTTTTTTAGATCCCTAATCAGCTCTTTAATTTCTGATTCCTTTCCTATCCACTGTCCTTTGCTCGCAGAATACTATTAACCAAAAGTCAGATTCATGAAACAGCTCAAAGCATATCATGTTTGCAGTAGAAAGTTTGCTTCTGACCATTTGCAGTCAATGCTGTTTGCTCCTTGTGTTGCTTGAAGATAAAAGATTTTTCTAAAAACAGCTGCCTAGCTAAGAACAGAATGGGGAGAGCTGAAATTCCAGGGATTAAATTGGATTTTCCCATGCAAAAGCACGTATACAGTGAGATACATGCCATTCTGTTTACTCCTCTATAGCATCCAGTGAAGACAGCTTCAAAAGCTTGCAGATAGCTCACATACCATGAGAAGTTACTTCTTAGTGATGAATCAATACTAAATTTATCTCAATTCCAGAGCAGCAGTTTATAGTGCTATAGTTTATAGCAGTTTACATTTTTAAAAAGAACCTTCTTTCCTTGCCGTCTGAGTCTTAAGTTTCACTTGGGAAACTTCTCTCAACAGCTTTGTTCTGTTATTTTCTCTTTCAAGTAAAATCATGAGCTGCTGAAAGGTCCCAATTTAAGTTCTGTGGGATGGCAGGCCCTCCAAAAAGGTCTCTGCAGAAATTACTCTTGGCAAAGGCCACATGCCTGCTCTTTCATTTGATTTCTTCTGTCACATGAAATTCCCTCCACAAGGACAAGCATGGGCTGTAGAGGGAAAGTATTATACAGTACTGGAAGACAGATAGTCAAGACCTTAATGTGCTTAACCTCAAAGTGATGGGAGGGAATACAGAATTTTTAATGGGTATATGAAACAGATAGGTAAGGGTAGAAGTTTTGGGGATACAATGAGAAAGGCAAACAAAAAGAATAGTATGTGAGGCATTGTCATCTGCTCTGTGAAACAGGCCATATAGTCAGTGAATGCCACTGAGGGGAAATCTGCCTGGGTACAGGATATAAAAAATAAATTATTATGAAGAGGTCACATAGTCAGATAATATCATTATAGGAAATCTGGAATGACTGCTCTGAAGCATTTTCATTCCCTAGTGAAATAGGTATAAGATACATCGCGAATTTGTAATTACAGAGGTTTCTCATTGTTCTCAGACTGGCAAGCTGAATATAAAGAAATGAATCTCCAATCAGACTGAGTATGCAACTGGTCTTTCTGATAGGCTATCTTGGGGTGGGTTTTTTGTTATTTTAATAGTTGTCAAATATATTTTGTAAAATAGGTGACCAGTAGTGATAACTGGAATGCAAAATGGCTCTGCTTATTTTCCTCCAATTTCTCCTCTGAGGATTAAGCCTGGAATCAGATAATTGTAGGTGGACCTTTTTTGGCCTATATAGGCTTATGTCATTCCCTCTTCCTCCACTGGCTTTGGTGGATTTTGAAGCAGGTGCCAAGATTATAGCAGGTATAGGTTAAAGGTATTAATTTTCAGATATGAGATGTTTCAATGTGTAGAGCAGTTTTGGTGGTTCTAGGATGCTAGCAAACTTGTTTCACACAGATACCCATTCTGATGCATAGCTCTGTCCAAATCATGTTGCTCCTACTGCTCCATATCCTTGTTATGTTCAGGACACCACAACTGCACACAGTGCTCCAAGTGGGGTCTCAAAAGATTTTTACATATGCAGTAAAGCATATGTAAAATATATTGGTCACATGATGTCAGTAAGAACATGGTTAAAGATCACCAGCTCTAGTGCATATTTTGGTCTATATGACATTGCAGAACAAACAAATGTTATGTATAAAGTTTTGAGGTAAAAAGTGCAGTGGAAATGTAATCCTTATTTTCATTTATTTTCAAATCCTGTTCCCAGTTCTGTAATGACAGAAAGTATTTCTTTGCTGCAGTCCTGAAGAATGAACTTTGAGTAAAAGGAGAATTGTAGATTCATGTACAAGCACTTCTTTTTTGGGAAAACTACTCAGTCCCTGAGAGGTGCAGCTGAGTAAGCTAAGGTGAAAGTCATGAGTCAGCTTAAGCAAGAGAAGCAGAGACAGCAGAAGAGGTGCAAGCAGTTTGGGGAGCCACGTTGGAAAAACAGACCAAAAAATTAGTATGTAAATTAGCAAGGAAATATGTGTGGTCTTAAACTTACATGGTTCCTGGATTTTATCTAAATGACTGTAGAAAAGGGCTAAAGGGTTACACTGTGGTCCATGTATTTGCAAAATCATGATAAGGTGGAAAAATCTAAAGTTATCCTGGGATGTATAAATAACTATGTTGGATGAAATATCCTTGAAATAATTCTTTCTTTGTACTGAGCATAAACATGATCTTGGCTGGTGCACTCTGTCTCCAGGTTAAGGAAACTGAGCAGAGATTGGAGGAAGGTCCCACATGGGCAACAGGAATGGAGTTCAGAAAACATGTCTTATGGGCAAGAATGAAAGAGCTGGGTTTTCCTAGTTTGGAGAGAAGTGTCAGGAGAGTTTTCATGTCAGGCAAAGAGAAGGATAACATTGTTGGAGGGCATTTTGGAAGTGGAATGAATGCTGGAAGACATTTGTGAATGGAAGCAAGACCAGCAGAGGAACACCAAGATGATTTATGATGTAGGAGGAAAGGATGAAGGTGCTGGATTTGTTCATCTGGAAGAAGAAAAAGCTAAGTCTGATATTACTGCTTATTTCCTTTTACTTATTGGATGGTTACAGAAAACAGTGGGTCACATTTTTCTTTCTTGGAGATGAACAATGATAGGCTAAGGGGCAGCAGGCAGTTCACAGTGAAGCAAACTGCAACTAGGTATGAGAAAAGACTTATAGTGAAACTCAACAAACACTGGAAGAGATTGTACAAAGAAATCGTGTAACTTTTCTAAGTTCAACTGGAGAAAGCCCTGAACAACCTGATGTAGCTTTCAAGTCAGCCCTGCTTTGAGCAGAAGGCTAGACTATAGAGTTCCAGAAGTCCTTTCTCACTCTGTGATTTTGTGAAAGATTTATTCAGGTTACAAATCAGGTGTCATGAATTTATCCAAACCCTTATAGCTTTGGCTTTTTGTTTGACTTATCTGTTTTTCCTAGCTATAAGGAAGAATGGCAAAAGTAATATCTGGACTGAAGCAGTGAATGTTTGATAGTGACACGATACATTTTATTGGATCTTGGATATGTGGGTTGAATCATAAATTTTCAGGCACTGGTCACCTTTAACTCCTCAGCTGCAGAAATTAAGCTATGAGAAGGACATATCTCATATGAGCATATCTCATATGCTTAATTGAGCATATCTCAATTAAGCATATGAGAAGGACATATCCCTGTCTTCAGGGAATACATTGATCATATGAATAGAATAATCTAAGGAGGCAGAGGTCAAACACCATAATTTCTTCTAGTTGATGTTAACAGTAGAGTGAGAGTTGGAACATCAAGACTCAGGCTTGCTCTTGAGTTTGTACTGTGTTATTTAATTACCCTAACAATGCCAGCCCTCAGAAGGGGGAAGAGCTTGTCATCTACAGCAAACAAAAACAGTATTAGCTATGTGTACCAGAGGTACATTTGCTTCCAGTAGGATTTTTTCAGTGATGCCTGCTTGTGTGTCTTTAAAAAAGTGCCTCCATACCTAAGGTTACCCTGTATTCCAGGCGGAAAACAAAAAGAAAAATCCTGTTTGAAATGTATAAGAATGTTACTGACCGTGTGGGAGAGGTTGCCTGCTAAAGCAAAAAAAGATGTGAAATTGAAATCACGTGATGATTACCTAACAGCTCTCCTATCCCTGCATGCTGTCCCGTGTGCTAGAGGAATAAAGCAACATACCTGATTGACAGTGCAACTTCACTCACTCATTTTGAAAGGAAACAATACCCTGTTAGATTCTTGCCTGCTTGCATTTGAATAATAAATACTTGCAGTCTGAAGATCTCAAAGGCGGCAATCTTCTGTGCAGAGGAAACCATCTTTAGTTTAGTGATGAAAAGAAACAGATGGTCTCTCCTTTATGCATTAATCTTCCTGTATGTTCCAGAAAATGAAGGTTTGGGAAGTGGAGCTGGGAGGGGTAGGGGGTATGAGTTCTCCTGGGAGAGACGATTCAACAAAAATCACTTCAAGTAGCTCACTAAAAATTATTTGTCTTTTTATGGATCAGTAACTTGCAGGCAGGTTGCCTATTACTTTTCCAGAAAATTAACAGCTTGTTTTAGCAGTTCTCTATTATTCAACCTTTTTGTATCCATCTCCTCTTGTGCTGTTCCCAGTTTCGTATGAGCTATATTGTGACAAAGCAATGTTTTCTCTGCTGCCAGATTATGTGCAAATTCTACTGTGGTTCAGTGCCAAGTATTCTTCACTATATGGTGTGGAAAGGCCGATTCTCATCTGGGATTTATTCTTATTCCACTGCTTTTGTGCACTTCAGATGAAAGTCTTTCAGAATTAAATTGATAAACTGTGTATCTGAAGAAATCAGGTAACTCTTAGCTAACTTGGGTCTAATGTATGTTTTTATCATATAATGTTCAATCTAATCTTATAGAAACAATATCACACTTCCAGTGGTACTACTACAGGGGGGACTTTTCTGATTGAGGCTTTCATCTGCTTCCTGAGTTTTTCACAGATCTTGTGGTGGGTTTTTTTTTGTTGGTTGGTTGTCCAGTTGTTGTTGGTTTGTTTCAGCATTTTGACATGTGGCTTCTTTAAAGACCTGTCCTTAAGATACTCTCTGACATCCACTCCAAGTATCCTAAATTTTGCATTGAAAACTAGAAAACTGGCCAGAAGTTAGAGAACCCTAGGGTTGTATTTGCTTTGTGAACAGCAAGGAATCTATGCTTGCTAAGAAAGCACCAAAGGAGGAATTCTTCTGACTGATTTTTTTTTTTTTTTTTTAATTTCTCTGTTCAAAATTAGTCTTAAGTGTAGGCAGAAAACACTGAACATATGGCAATGGATCTGAGAGGGTAGCTGGGCCTGTGTCAGTCATGTATTTGTCCTCAGAATTCTTTACAGTCAGACAGCATAAGGTAGCGTTGGTAGAGTTTCATGTTATTGTGCTATGGTAGTGCATGGGACAATGACAGCTTGGAGGCCAAAACTTGCACAAAGCTGTTTCAAATGTGTGGCAGGTTATTTGTAACCTTTCTGCTTCTGGAAGTTCCTGCATGTTGGGGGTTTGGTCATTATCAGATATGTTATCATAAGGTAAAATTTATTTTGGGGTTGGAGTTCCACACACCATAGGTCTTGTTGTAATAAGTCTCTTGCTGCAAAGAGGCTTAGATCTTCCACTGATGCAGGTATGCAAACTTAAACAGGACAGCAAGTGATCTGTCAGATGGAGCATGACTGCAGCAAAGTAACTTACGGTGTGAGATATCTAGCAAGAGGAGTGTGCAGTTATTTTGCTAACATGCCATATTCAACACTGAAGAAATTATCTTAGCCTCTTCTATGAGTACTAACTGTCCATCACTCATTAAAAGAAGATGAAAGAAAGCCCATAGGCATCTGGAACTTTCTTGAGTTAATTGTTCCTACTTTGGGAAGAACATTTCTAAGAGCTTGACAAAGCTGGGGGTAAAAAACTTAAAAGAGGGGAAAGCAACAAATTTCCCTCAGCAAATTTAGAAACAGAAATGAAAGTTACAAATACTTGAAAGCTTACATTACATTCTTGTGTATTCACTGGACAGAAAACTACTATGTGGAAAATGAGCACAAACTTTCTGCCACATTTTGGCATACAGGTTTTTCACTGCATTTAATGGGGGTGTGCAGGCTTTTATAGTCACAGGAGTTTATTTCTGTTTCCTTACATCTTCTCTGAACATGACCATGTTAACTTCATGGAAGTTAGGGACATGATTTTAAAGTGTAAACAGAAAAATGCTTTCCACATTTCCATCCTTTTGATTTTAATACAGACAAGTGGCAGTAGGAATTGTTTAGTACAGTGGTGTTGTGATGCTGCATCAAAAGCTGATCGTGTTTCTTCAATATGTTGTATGATGAGGCATTGCCATCTTGACCTTCAAAGCAAGGTTATAACATGCAAATGCACACATCATGACTAGTGAATTAGTGTTGTGGTGGCAAAGCTAGATTTCAAGGGCTTTTGAAATTAAGTTGACTGAGACATGTTTTTCTTAAAACCAGCTGCTATGCTGCACTGTAGTCACCTTTGTTTCTGATTCCAATGAAAAGCATTTGCAATGATACGTGATATAGCCTGCTGATGTTTTGGAGAGGTGAAAACCAAAGGCTAGTGTGAGGTTTCAATTAAGTGATTTCATAAATTAACTTTAATGTGACCTGTAGTTCCTTTGTCAAATAATAGGTTAGCAAATGAATTTGAATATGTATTATCTGAAAGATGAAAGCTAATGTTAGCATCTGAATGGGACCTGGAATCCTGACAGATTTTTATTGAGCTCCAGTCTTCTTATCATATCTGGTGAATAATTCATGTGCTGAACGTGGCTATGGTAGAATGACTGCATAAGCAGACATCAGACAAAACCAGAGACATTTACCACATCCTCTTCTCACTTTAAAGTGTGTGTTCGGATAAAAAACAAGACTCGTAATTTAATTTCCTGAAGTGTTCGGTAATTCACAGCATCCCAGTTCAGCCTTCCGCTTCAAGAGCATGGACCACATCACTGTGCCAGAGAAGACAGCAGGAGTACAAGACAAAAATGCCAGTGTTTGAAGTTGGGGGGGTATAGTAGACAGAACTCCACCATACAGTGAGCTTTTTCATGAGCCCACTGATAAGCGTATGCCAGGAGATTTACTTCATGCACGTGACATTATCCCATCATGGATAACAGACTGGTGAGAAGAGATACAATGTGGATATGCGAATTGCACATTTAACTCAGTATAATATCGATGTGTCTAATTTTAGTACATCATTTATACAGCTGTTGCCCAAAAGTCTTGCAGGTTAACACAGCAGAGTGAACTAATCATAATCTGGGAACTTGATTAGAATAGGCCTATGAAAAGGATTGTCTTTTATTTCTGCTTGAGGAACTTGATGACAAAAACTTCTAATAGGATCCAGGCTGAGACCACAGTGTTTCCTTTTAAAGCATGCATCTGATGTCTGGTTCTGATTCAGGTTTGGCCTGATTCAGGTTTGGTTCTGATTCAGGTTTTCACTTTGAAAAAACTATGGGGCTCAGTGGCCATTCTCAGACCTGTCATGCCTGCTGAAAGGTATGATGTGGTGTGTTGCAAATAACCTGCTTTCTGGAAATCACTTAGTGGAGAATTATTGAATGATTTTCTCAGTGAGATCAAGGAAACAAAATGCTCATAAGTAATTGATTCTATTGCTTGAAAATACCCACTGAAACTGATGCCATGACTGAGACCAGTTCTGTATTCAGAAAGTAAAATGTCAAATTAAATACAACTCTATTGATACACTGAGAAAATGGTTCTTGGTATGATGCCAACATCAATAATTATAAAGGGGAGACAGCAGGCTAAAAGGCATGGCTGGCAGCAGTCTGGAAATATTTGTCCTTGGTGGGACCAGAGACTAATGTAGTTTAAATTTAGATTCCAAAGAAAACTAACATCTGAAAGGGAATATCATAAAACTTACGGTTTTATTTGTTGCAAATCAGAACAAACAAAATACAATAGAACTAGCTTATACTGGCTTTAAAATACTATAACAATGCTGCAGTATGTTGAGCGAGTCAATTCAGTTCACAGTGGGTGAGGATTTATCTGTATAAATCACAAGAAGCCGGAAAACAGTAATATGAATTTATGAAGGCACACATTTGTTTAACAGGTACTTCCTCAAGCAATGCCAAGCAAAGCCTCAAATGCTCTATATTCAGTGTGAGCCTTCATGTTAAGCAGACACCGGTCTTTTCATCTGGTGGTGTTCTCAGTGCAACCCCTGTAGAGCAATTGAAGGCTCTTTGATTTTTTTTCTTGTTGGGACTTATCAATGGCTACATAAACTATCACTGACGTCCAAGATTGATGCTGGCATTTTCCAGGGGACTTTCTGAGGCTTCTGTTAGGATTGCAGGTGAACCTAACACTTCCTTCTGAACCAAAATGCTTTTAATCTCCATGGTGGCATTATACAAAGTTACATTTGAGCATCGATTGGTTCTTAATGGTGGGAGAAAAGCTTGCGTGGCACAGTTCCACATGAGATGGAGCACTGGGTGGATTTCAAGGCATAATAGTTTGTGGGAAGTTTCTAAGTGGGACTAGACTGTTCTGCTTTTGAAGAGGAAATCATGTTTTCAGGTCTGTTTGTCAGTGTCTATGAGCATGCGGTATGCTCAAAGCAGTTCCACAAGATGAAGACGAGAAATTTAAAAGGACATATTCTGTCTCAGTTATTGCTCATCTCTTTACGATTATCTGAAAAAGGAAGCAGGTCCTGAGTGCAGAGGGCAGACAAAAGGTCTCCAAGCAAATGTTAGCTATTAAAGTCTATTGAGTGGAAATCTGCTTGTAGTTTACGAAGTGGTCATACACTTAGACAGTTAAGGCAGAACCTATTGCCGGTGGGTGATCTAAACATTTTCTGGCAGATCCTGAGAGAAATCAATCAGACCGAAGTTTGTGAAAGAAAAAACCTTGTTGTTGGCTCATTCAGCGTTCTCCAGCCTGTGGTGCATGAGCCAGTGATGGATCAGAGCATAAACATGGCCTGAGGTGCACTGAACACTCATGACTGGCACAGGTGAGAAATACCTAGAGGAACCTGATGTGTCAAAACAAACAAAAGAAAGTTTATTGTAACTTCTGCAGCTTCTACTGTGGCAGCCTGCTCTGTTTGCAGTACAGAGAACACATTTCACAGGTAGCATGAACTGAATACAAATGATCTCTCACATCTTGCTGCTTCTTGGGTAACTTACAACATACTCATATAACAAAAAGTCTTATACATAAAGCTGATGCCTACTCTAATGTAATGACAAATGCTAATTTCGAAATGCTACATCTCTCTCAGAGAAGTTTCCTGTTATTGCAATGCATAGGTCTAATAATCCACGTTAGATTGCAGGTCTAGCCCTTGAGTAAGAGGACATAAATTGCACCTCCCCTGCAGACTTGGCCTGTGGAACCCTTGCTAGACAATCTGTTCCTTCTTTAGGAAGTTTCTTGGGATTGGAACTTTCTGAATACAAGCCATGGTGATGAAATAAGAATGCATCAAATTTTCTTTGGTCTTTCCCCTGGGTATCATATAAATTTTTTGACTAGCACTCCTTTGATCTCGCCTATTGTGCCTAGTCCAACAGTTACAACAGGAGTCTGAGCCAACATCTGAAACTCTACTGATGGCAAAAAGGATAATTTTCCAAGAGCTTTTTTGAAAGCCCTTCAAAGTAGGAAGAAAGATATCAACGTGAGAAGTTTTTATGGTCTCATTGTAAATGAGCACTCTAAAATTCCAAGTGTGACACCCTAAATAGTGAAAACATTCAATATATATTAACTTTCCAGTAGTTACATTTGAATTTGCAGTACATTTTTATAACGGTGGGTTTTTGTTTTCTGAAGAGTTATTGTCTAGTACTACAATAGCTGTGTAGTCCCAGTGGAGATGCCACATGTAGAATTAAGACCTTTTTTCCTGTGCAGCTAGAATGTTCTGTAATCTTTTACCTTCTATGTTGTGAAATTACTCTACAAATGCATAATTTTAAAGGAAATATTCAAGATTGTAATTTAATTGTGTTCTTTTCTAACCCCATATGAAAACTTGTTCTCTTCTACCCCTCTACCCCCTTCCCTACCAATAGAACTGCAATTTCTCTTGAAACTTTTTAAATATCCATAGCATCATGCCAGGTCACATCAAGTCATTCAGGCTTTCAAGACGTAACATAAGCCTACACAATGTGACATGCTTGCTGCATCATGTCACAAAACTTCAGAGATATTATAGTTTCTTCAAAAATGAATGTGGATGTTACCATGGCTACAAACCCTTGTTATTCTGTTCAGATTTGAAACATTTTTAAATATTAAGTGAACCACTCTTTCATTTCCAGCAACAACACAGCAAGAGTTTCAGATGTGCTTATTGTCAAAGTTTCACTGATGAAGAAATCCCCAGCATATTTCCATGGGGTTTTATCAGCTGTAATTTTCTGGTGTAAGTATAAAATGTGAATAAAGGGATCTTGTTGCTACATAAGTGACAACTAAAAGGACTAGAAAAGAAGTGGCGCTTCACTGTTGTTGATCAGTTTGACCCCAGTTTACACTTACTCAGTGGACCATGAAGGTCAGGTGTGTGCGGGTTAGAAAAGTGCAGTGTCTGGAGAAGGTGGCAGTGCCCTGTGAATGTCAGCTGCCATTCCTGCTCAGTAGTTCTGAGTTTTGTAATGGTTCTTGCTCTTTCCTTAGAGTTAATCGCAGAGACATAGAGCTTGTGAGGAAGCGCTCTACTCTGTCCTGTGGTGAACAGCATGGCAAAGAAGCTTCACTTCCCACCGTAATACTGGTGGGGTTTTGCTGGCTTTATCAGTGAAAATGTGTTATCTCCTTCTGCAGGTTCTAATGATGGTGCATTGCGATTGTTATAATGAATGGAAAGGATAAAATAGTGCAAAATGTCAACTCTATGAACCTGAAGCCTATTTGCCTTCTTGCCTGTGTGTAAGGTACTTAGCTGAATGTAGGAATCAGCATGCTTGTTCAAATGTGATGTTCCTCTAGTCTAGACTTCTGCTTCGGATGGTGGCCATCACTGGGTAGCCCAAAAGGGAAATAAAAAATTGAGAGAGAAGGATATGAGTTATGATTCTACACTTGTTGTCTTCTGATACCTCACTGTCAGGCTAGCACTGATCTCTGGCAAGAAGAGACCTTAAAGTAAGTGGTTTAGTAAAGTCGGAGGGAATCTCTTTCTGTTTCTTCCTCTTAATTCCTCTTCATTTCTCTTTCCTTTTTCTTTTCTCAAGGCAAAGGATTTTATTTTCAGTATTCTGGTGTCCTCCCCTAGCAAGTTCCAAACTCTGACACTCTTTCCAAGAAATCTTGTATGACTCTGTTCTGAGTTTGCAGACAGATGTTGGAAGTTTCAGAGCCTGGGGAGGAATGTAGCCTGGGAAAATAACTTCTGAGAAAGAAGGTAGTTTTCTAGAATCATTTCACCAAAGGGGGACCAGTTCACAGTATGTCACAGGACATATTGCAATGACAGACTAGCAACATGGGTTCTTGCCCTTGGCTGCTACATTCTGGGTGAAAAGAAGCCTTTGGGTGCTGGTTCCTTATTTCTGTAGTAAAAAACCTACCTTTAAGTTGAGACAGTAATTGCTTCTTCCAATTTCTCTGCATGTGGAGGAAGACTGAAAAAATGAGACATGTAGTCTCCTACGAAGTCCTGCAACATGATTGGTGCTTTCTAGTGAAGTTGTAATGTGCCCTTACATTGATCTGAAGAAGCTTCTAAGATGCTGTGGAGGCAGCCTCTTCTGGCAGAGAAATAAGCAGCTGAAAATGACAGACAAAATATAGATAGCTGTTCCACTGGTTACAACGCCTTCTGGCTACCATGCTGGGAGAATATGAGGGAGCAGGAAAATGCTGGGAATAAGTGGCATAAGGCTTACATATATTTGAGGACCAGATGTGAACAGGCAGTTGCTGGTGCTTCCACTTTGCTGATCACAAGAGACATCTGGGATAATCTTCCCTGTGTGTAATTCTGGTACACACCATGGATTGTCTTGGTGGGTTGAAAAAAAGAACATATTTATCTGTTGCCTTCTTAATTTTTATTTGCTTTTAATTATTTAGACTTTTTTAATTTAAGGATTGTAATATTAAAAAATTGATCATAGTTTTAGTTAAAATGCATCAGTTTATGCCAAGCTTTCTGTGTTTGCTCTCTTAGTAATGATTTTGAATATTTTCCAAAGGTAACAAATGGTAAATTTGCTGGAATTTGATCAGATGACTTAATACTCCTTGTCATAATTATCTAATATCCATATGATGTAGATGTGAAATCTAGGAATTTAAAAAAATTGAACATTATCTTTTCATTCTGGGGATTTTACTTTCTAAGCTGGTGAAGGGCTCTTCACTCGAAAAGAAAAATCCCGAAACCCACCTACTCCAGCGATCTGAAGTTATTTTCTTTATTTTTAGGAAGATTGCTAGGACTAATTGGTAAGAAAGTAGCAGTTGGCAGGATGGAGGACCTTGAAGGACAAGTTTTAGTAGGAAGCCGTATATATTTGGAATCTTTTTTCTGTTCTTCTTCATTGTCATCGTGAAAACTGCATGAATTTTAGTGATTAAATATGGGGGTTTTCTTGAATCTGCCTTCTCAAACATGCATACAAATGCTAATGATCTTAGAAGAGATAAGCCTACTATCTGGCCAACGGCAACTACGTCAGACTTGCATAGTTTTGTATAGCAAGAGTCAGTGTGCAGTCTCTGAGTCCTGCAGCTCTCGCTTGACTTTTTTTGCAGTGTATTTTTCGTTCGCATATTATTCAGTTGTGTCTTCCTGTGGTTAGTTTCTGTAAATTCCTGTCACTAATCCGCTTCTTAGGTGGCTCGTTTTGTAGTCAACCCTCATTGCCTGGATGAATGAAACTTTGCCTGAATCAGTGGGGGCCAATGGCATCTGAAAAGAAGGTCGATAAAAGTGATGCAAGTAGCCAATTTAAAATGGCAGGGGAGGATAACTAATGTTCTGATTTTTCTCCCTCGGCAGTCTCCTCACAGTGTGTTTGAAGGAAGTGTATTCAGTGGGTTTCTGTTCTGTGCCAATTGCATATCTTTATAATGCGTCACCCAAGGACTTTTAGCTTCTGTAATTTTTGTTATCCACTTCAGAGGGAAACCTGGATGGGCCAAATTTAATGAAGGCTTTGCTGGAATATGATTCCTTTCATTTCTTATACCCATTCTATCTGGATGGGATTTAAGATAGTGTAATGTAAATATCTGGAAGCTGCAAACAAAAGATAAATCTTATCATCCTCTGTTAAGTAGTTCTTTTTCAGCAAAACACAATTTTGAAAACAGAAGCAGAAGGAAATGAGTTATCTGTCTCATTAGACTGTAATCCTTGTTGTGGGGCAGCAGGAAAAATTCTCTCACACAATGGTTCAGTTACTCTTTAGGGGTTCCAGTTTCCCATAAGGCATGACACTGATTCATACCCTCTTTGCAATGTGCTCACCTCTATGACGGTACTGTGTGCAACTTCCTTGAAATGTCTTGATGATGTGTGTGTCTCTGCATGGGTCTGTGTGAATAAGTGGATGGCAGATTTGGGGGTAGGGTGAGAGAATCTTCAGGAATTTATGTTTGCTTGATATTTCTAGAAACCAGCTTTTTTCCTGCCTTTTGTCAGGGAGAGCAACAAGGCAGGATGCCCCATGAAGAAAGGGGACCTGAGAACTGTGGCAAGACAGATGGGAATAGCACCCTCGTCGATGAGGGCAAGTCTCACTGATCCAAACATTCAAAACCCTCCTAGAAGCATTCCTGTGTATCCTGCTCTAGGTGGCCCTGTCTTGGCAGGAGTTCGGACCGAATGATCTACAGAGGCCCCTTCCAACAGATTCTGTGATTCTGCGAAACAAGAAGATCAGAGAGGAGCAGTATGCTGGGCTCTGGGCACTTGTTTGCTGTGTATTGTGCTTGCAGTGCAAGTAGCAGCCACAAATGAAGCTTTGCTGTGGCACACAAGACAGCAAGTCACTCAGGCTGATACTCACTGGACCCACCTCTGGGCATCCCGCCCCATCCTGCTGAGTGGGTCTCCAGGATTGACTTTAGACTGGATTTGTTTTCCTTTCCTGATGGTCGCAGCACCATCAAGGGAACTGTTGCTGTCAACCCTCTTCTCTGCCCATTCTGCTCAGGCCCTGTGGGACTGTGCCCTGATCATGAAGACACTGCATCTGCCCATGTTGTGGTCACCACTGGTTTCTTGCTTGGTTTCCTGCACAGAGTACCCTTGCTCCTGTTGCTCCCTAATACTACCTTGGGGAGTCTGATATCTTTAAGACCCCTCTTCTGTCAGTGGTGGGAGAGACGGGCATTTGTAGAGGCAATTCTGTTCTCATGTAGGTCTGAATTGTGCTTTTGGGGTGCCTTTATTCCTCCTGCCCCTCCAGAGGACACCAAAGAAGGCTAGTCCCCCAAACTGGCTAATATGAATAGCATGAATGGAGTGAATAGAGTACACTGGCAGGAAAACTCAAGTGAGTGTTATGATAAACAAGTGTACTGCTGTTGAGAGGGTGAAAAACAAAATTAAGAGAAAGGGATAAGGAGAACAAAATGGAAGAATAATCTAGAAAGGGAAGGTGTTGAATGGAGCTGAAAACATTACAAATAGAATGCTCCGCAAGAGCTGGAAATTGCCAACCAGCACAGGATTGAAAAAAGCTATCCACAGATGTGATAAATAATAAATCCTTCCTGTGCTTGCTTCTATCATTGTGTATGAGCACAATGTCACTGTGTTTGAACCTTCTTTCTGTGAATTTCATCTCAGCCCAAATGGGACATGTTTTACCCGTGGGCTAGAGGAGGCACTGCTTGTATCCTCTTTGTTCTTAGAGAGCCTTCTTTGCTTATTTCTGATTTTTGAATAAAAAATAATCTTGACAGGAATCCCCACTCAGAAATGCTGTGGCTGCTTCTGCATCTACGTCTGCCACATCCGTCCTGTGTTCTGAATTGTTGTGAAAAAGGTATTCCTTTTTTTTTTGTTTTTATTTTTTTTTACTGGGACACAAAGTCATCCTCTGCAGTAGAGTCAGTATAAGTCATAAAACATTAGAATCATAGAATATTTAAGTTGGAAGAGACCTTCAACTTGTTTGGTTCAGTTTGGACATTACAAAGTTACACACATTTAATATAAAAAAATAAGTAGCCCTGCCAGTGATTTTTAAAGACCTGTCAATAGCACATGGAGAGGGTTTTATTGCTCTGCAGAGTGGTTCTGCTTATGAGTAAGATGCAAATGGAACCAAAGCTTCATGTTTCTCAAGAGGGACCTAATACCTAAAGGGTCTGTTTTTCTAACATTCAACTGAACGATGATTGTACATTTCTAAATGAGCACTATTTTAAAGGCATTGCACTCATTACAAGTTGTTTCAAGTATGATATCAGCATCATGGATTGGATTTTGGCAGTCGTTTGCTTCTAACACCTTAGTCAGCCAGTGATGGAGGAAGGGAACCATTTGGTGGGACTGACTTGGATGTCCAAGCTTCATAGGCTGAATTTTGACTAGAGGCTAATCCTGGGCTATTATGAATACTGTGGTCTGACTTCACCATGCTCTGTACTGTGCTGTAAATCCATTGTGCTTCTAACTATGGTCAGACAGGTTTGGATTTTCCTGAAGAACTGAAAATAGTGCTCTAGGGAGAGACTGAGTCATGTCTGTAAATCTTTACTGGTGGATGGTGCCTTCAGTTCCCATTAAGCTGAGAGGGAGCATCTGCTGCTCCCCTTTCTCAGAACAGCACCATGTAAGAGCAAGGTTTTGGTTAGCTTTCCTTTTGCTCAGCAATGCATTGGCCACTGTCGTAGTTTAAACCAATCCACACAGGTTGTCCACTCACCCCCCCCGACCCTCCCCACTCCCGGAGGGATGGGGAGGAAAATCAGGAGAATGTAACTCCCACGGGTTGAGATAAGAACAGCCCAGTAACTAAGGTATAACACAAATCACTGCTGCTACCACCAATGATAATATTGATAAGAGAAAATAACAAGAGAATACGATACCACCGCCGAACGAGTTCGACCCCCCCGAAGAGCGAGAGCCTGCCCCTTCCGGGTAACTTCCAGTTCCCCCTCCGGGCATGACGTGCTATGGTATGGAATACCTCTTTGGCTAGTTTGGGTCAGGTGTCCTGTCTCTGCTTCCTCCCGGCCTCCCTCGTCCCCAGCAGAGCATGAGACTCACAGAGTCCTTGGCCAGAATAAACATTACTTAGCAACAATTAAAAACAATCGGTGTTATCAGCTCTCTGCCCAGGCTGGAAGTCAAAACACAGAGCTTGCACCAGTTACTAAGAAGGAGCAAAACGGCTCCTGGTAAACCCAGGACAGCCACTAATAACAGCAGGCTAAACGACTAACCAACTGATGAACGGCTGAGAGTCTCAGTCTCCTTTGAAGAAATACACTATGGAAAACTTGGACACAGCTTTTGAGAAATATTGAAGCAAGTGGATGCTTTTCTATCTGAGCAAACTGTCCCCTAGCCAGACAATCACAGCTGATTACAGCCACTGCACAGGAGCTGATGAGTGGCTAATAACTAATACCAGTGGCTGCAGGACTAATGCTCCCTTTGCAAACATAAGTCTGAGCCAGCCAAGGGAAGAGGTCAGGTTTGCCACAGACTGTGGCAAACAGGGTGCTGCAAAGGTGGTTTTAAGCTAAATCTTTTAAACTGAATCCTAAAAACATTTTACTTCTCACCAGGGTTTGAATTCCTGAACCTAGCTCAAAGTCTGGATTTTGTAATGTTTGCTAGCTCTTTTATTAAAAAAGTTTCTTTTGCTGTGTGCATGTATTTTTAAGCTTCTGTATGAGTTCCCAACATACAAACAAATTAACATTACCAAAGTTTTATCTGTTTGCTAGTACCTGCTTTTGGATATGTGAAGGCTGACTCCACTGAAAACAGTGGAGCAACATCTGTGCCTTTGATGTATTGATGCAGAGAACTTCGCAAACAAAAATAGCAGATGACAACAGCAGAACTGTGCTGCCCCGCTCTTAGAACTCAAACTCCTTCAGATGATTTAATGGTAGTGACAAATGCTATGTCAAATGATTTCCTTGTTTATCTGTTAGTATCTAGATATGTCAGATACTACAGCTCCACTGTGCTAGGCTCAGAGCTTATATATGATAATAAATATTCCTTGCCCCAGAGCTCTTGCTGTGTGGATGTGCAGTGAGAGACAAACTGACAGGAGGACTGCATGGTAGCTGTGAACTGATTAAGATTAGCATAACGAGCAGCAGCCATGGTACACCAGCCGTCTGTCCTTTGTCTAGAAAAGATAGAGCAGGGGCTAAGTCTTAAAAAACGCATGTGAAGAAAGATATGGCAATGGATTTTCAAGTTATGACTGGAGGCTTCTCCCATACATAGAAGATAGATAGAAAAAAACATGAAAGGATGAGCATGAAGAAAATTCCACAGAGAGTCAACAAAGGCAGGAATTAATATCTGCTGTGAAAGCTTTGCTCTCTCTTCTAAATTTCATGCCACTTTTTGTCTTAATTACATGAATGAAAGAGGTTAAATAGAACAGTAGATAGTCAGTGATGAAAGCTCCAGTGTGGCTTTTGTTATACTAAGTATACTGAAGTGCATGAGATTTCCGTTAATAAAGACCAAAGTGTCTGTGTAACCAATTAAAAAATACTTGTGTTCTCTTAGCTTTGTGGGCTGATTAACATCCTCCTCAACTTCTTTCATTTACAGAAGCATTTATGTATGTTTTGCTATACAACTAGCAGCACTTGTAGTAACTATATGTCCTCTCTAAAATGTGCATACACATCCTCTGCGCTAGAAGTCTCCCAAAACACTCAGCTACAAATAGCACAGAAGTTAATCTAGGATGATGTCCAGTGTAGAGGGAAACAGATTCTTGGCCTGTACAAATCAGGGGGCAGCTGTCACATGTCGTGATCAAGTCCACCAGCCCCTGTTCCTATAGTAATATGACTGGTGTGATGCCAGAGTTTAGGTCTTGAGATACTTGGTTGCTTTGGTAACTATGGCTTATTTTCATGCAAAAATACGTAGGCTTTAGCCAGCGGGACAGTCTGTGTTCTGCCACTAGCAAGTTTTTTACAATAAAAATAAACTCTGCTGCTAGTTCATCAAATGGATTGGATTTGGCCTCTATATTCAGTTTTTTCAGGCCTCTGGCATGACAAGCTTTAACCTTCTAGTGGTGCATCTGTGTCCTTCTGTAGTTTGGACAGGATAAATTTGTTTGTTTCTTTTCTTGGAAATAAATTGGTAGCTTACATTTCCTCCCCTTTTAATGTCAAAAAGACTGTTCTCTGTGCTCTTTCACTCCAAATTTCAGGAAGATGAAAGGCCCATTGTGAAGCATCTACAGCAGGAGACAGCATAGTCCCATGTAGTGCTCGCAGCAGCTCAGTGTAGCTGAAAAGTAGCTTCAAACAAGCTGGGAGCAAGGCTGTCAGGAAAGGGAGACATACAGCTGCACTGCAGCTCCCTGGCCCAGCACACCAATCCTATTCCCTCACATAGTGCTTCCTGCAGCGTTGCTAACAAACACAGCTCCCAAAGGCTTTTGTCTTGTGCTGAGTTACAGCAGGGCAGTGGCTGCAGGCATTCTGAGCAGTTCACTCACTGACTGTCCCCCCAGTTAAACCCCAAATGCTCTTGAATCAAATAAGTCCTTGCAAGGTCTGCTCTTGGAACCAACCTCTCGTGGGTAGCTGTAAAAGCACACCCAGTGCTGCTGTGCAACAGGGATGTCCCTGGGGCAGGTGCACGCTTTGAGATGTGTAAAGACGCACTGTTTTTTGTCTTGTTTTCTTTAAGCACTTCATATCTCAGTTTCAGTTTCTGCCCTTCTTTCTTGTTCTTTTTTCTCTTGTTGAGGAAGCGGTATTACTGGAGTGCTTTCCTGGAGCATTTAGCCAGTATCTTGTAGGGTTTTATGGAGCGATGCAGAAAAGGATATATCTCATTTCTGTTCTTGGGAGGGAATATGATGTGGAGTTGTATGAGTTGCAGCTGATACAGGGAAGTTTTTGCTTTATCAACTGTGGAAGAAAGTGGTATTCTGTGTTTTATGGCAAAGTATTTAGTGGAAAAATGTGCTATTCTCCCTCACCTCCCCATGTTTGCTCTATAAGCATATTGCGAGCAAGAAAAGACTGAGTGAGGATAAGGATATTTGTGCTTGTGCACATTGAACCTAAGGCTGACTCTGTGCTGTTCTTAATAAAGTACAGAAACAGCTAAACATTATTGCATGAAAAAATATTATAGTTTTTTATTATCGTAACTAAACATTAGACTTTTAAAAAAGAATATAAAAAAGTCTGGAAACAATTTATTTTCATTCTGCCCAGGCTTGTAAGCTTAACAGGACAAGGCCTCCTTCTGCTCCCTTTGCTGATCTTGACAGGTGCTTGACTGAGTGTAGAATCACGTTGCTAACAAACATCATCATGCCATGGCCCTGGCCTCTTATCTGTGCTTACTGACCTCATTCATTCTATAACAGCCTTCTTCTGAAATGGACTCTGCAAATGATCGGAATTTTTTAATGCTCTGTGCTGGCCTGTATTCACTTTTCACATGAGCACAGGGGCTTTTTTATGACTTGACTTCAAAACTTTTTCAGGCTCAGCAGATCTGCTGGAGCTTGTAAGGTCTGAGATGAGATATATAGCTTTTCACACCCTCAGAGAGGTATTTTTGGAGCCCGGGTAATTTGTACCTTACTCAAGCATTTCATGCAACTGACAGGTTTTGCACATGTCATTTAAGAACTCTTTAGGAGAAAACTATTCAAAAGTGGGCAAAGTGGGTGTTAATGGTCTACACCAGAAGATGTCTTGGTCTTTAAGAGCTTGTAATTGACCCTTTACAGTTCCTGTGAACACTATGAAAGCGCTTGGGTAATAGACAACTGTTTGGTTGTGAAAGTCCATGGAGAATCACGGCTTTGTACAAGAAAGAGTATCTGTGTGCCTAATGGAGTCAGGTAGGAAAGGGCTGTGAGCTGTCTGTGTCCTGCCTGCCTAGCTCTGTAAGTGCAAGCATGACTTCTGATGCAAGCATGATCTCCACTGCTGTACTTCATCTGATTCACCAAAAACGTGAACCATGGTTTTGCTGGGAGGAGCCCTTCAAAATGCATTGTACAGCTTTCCTTTTCTTAAGAGTGGTCAGTGTTATTCCTAAGAGGCTTGGCTGTGGTCCTGTTAATTAAGTAGCTGTCACTGATGTAAAGCATGAATCAGCAGGGGCTTCATTTGTTGCTGGCTGAAAGCATCAAAGCAATCAGTAAAGCTGGCAGAATGTGTTTATCCTTACAATGTCCCCCACACGTGGCACAATTTTGTGTGGGGCTGAAAGAAGTCTGGCTCCACAAAGTCGACGTGAAATGTCAATACTGCAGACCATTTCTGAAATGCATGAGCTTATACTAATCCAACTTAAGGTTTATGCAGACCCAGTCATTCAGAAGTCCATTCATAAGCCTCCCCCCCCTCCCCCCCCCCCCCAAGCCCCCAGAACACATAGGCCCATCTGTTGTTTTAATGGAGGATTAATTTCTAGGAAACTCTAGTGTCTAATATCAAAGTTGACATGCTTACATCCATGTTTGGCCAGTCTTTTTTTATTCCAGGCAATAATTGATTCTCACTCCAGATAAAGAGCACACATGCCTATCTTGAGACTGGGCCAGCAGGTGCAGTTTTCAGAGCAATACAGTCAGGTTTGCTAAATCCTGTGGCTCCAGGTGAAGGCTTTGTCACTTATTCTCCTGGTGGATGTGTACAGAGATGACCAAGTATTTTGTTCTTCTGAGGAAGAAAAGCAATGCAAAAGAGAGGTAGGAAACCATAACATGATGTCATAATGAATCCAATTTACCAGATTTATTACTATTATTTACAGTAGTAAATTAAAATGTGTCTAAAGCTAACATTAAATGCTTGTAAGAGGACAATAAGGAGGGCACTGTCAGTGTAAGGTAGGGGCCTGCAACTTCATCAACTGGTATGACAAACTGGCTTTTTCTTTTCCAAACTGAAAAGATAAATGTATCTGGAGACAGTATTTAATTTTTTATCCAAACTTTACACAAGTACAAGTAAATAAAAGTCTGTAACTGCTCTGAACTTCATTTGCAAAGTGCATTTGCTGGTGACTGTTAGTACTGCTGTTACCTAGTGAAATGCAGCAGGAACTGGTAAAGCTGCTACTTGCCATAGCAGCAAAGTATCCTCCTGATCATCAGCTGTCATGACAGAGTGAGATGATTATTCTTGTGCCAGGACAAGCAGCCCTGCTCTGCTGCCAGGTCCATACCTGCCTACACCCTCTACTACACATGCTGTAGTGTTAGGAGCTGGCACTGCATAAGTACACTGCCATGTTCATGGGAAGTGTCATTTACTGGCTTCACATGTGCCTGTTGGTAGCTCAATTGGATTCTGTATCTGGGGACAATGGTCAAGACTAGATTAATCTCAACATTCTGTTGGGGTTCCTGGATGGAAATTTGGTGATTAGAATCTCTTCTTTGCCCAGCCTGTAGCTGTGCCTGGGATTGCTCCAACCCAGGTGTAGGACCTGGCACTCCTCATGAAGTTTAACCATGACAAGTGCAAGGTCCTACACCCAGGTTGGAGCAATACCAGGCACAGCTACAGATTGGGCAAAGAAGAGATTCAGAGCACCCCTGCGGAGGAGGACTTGGGGGTGCTGGTCGATGGGAAAATGAACATGAGCCGGCTCCAGTGTGCGCTCGCAACCCAGAAAGCCAACCGTACCCTGGACTGCATCAAAAGGAGTGTGACCAGCAGGTCGAAGGAGGTGATCCTGCCCCTCTACTCTGCTCTTGTGAGACCTCACCTGCAGTATTGTGTGCAGTTCTGGTGTCCTCAACATAAAAAGGACATGGAACTGTTGGAACAAGTCCAGAGGAGGGCCACGAGGATGATCAGGGGACTGGAGCACCTCCCATATGAAGACAGGCTGAGAAAGTTGGGGCTGTTCAGCCTGGAGAAGAGAAGGCTGCGTGGGGACCTCATAGCAGCCTTCCAGTACCTGAAGGGGGCCTATAGGGATGCTGGGGAGGGACTCTTCGTCAGGGACTGTAGTGACAGGACAAGGGGTAATGGGTTAAAACTTAAACAGGGGAAGTTTAGATTGGATATAAGGAGGAAATTCTTTACTGTGAGGCTGGTGAGGCACTGGAACAGGTTGCCCTGGGAGGTTGTGAGTGCTCCATCCCTGGCAGTGTTCAAGGCCAGGTTGGACAGAGCCTTGGGTGGGATGGTTTAGTGTGAGATGTCCCTGACCATGGCAGGGGGATTGGAACTAGATGATCTTAAGGTCCTTTCCAATCCTAACTATTCTATGATTCTATGAAATATGATGTGTTACAGAAATATCTGGTTTCCTCAAACTTAGTGTTTTCCCTTTGGAGAGGAGGTAGGGTTGGGGGTAGGCACACATTTCTGGGGGTTGCTATTGTTTTTCTTTGTCAGCATTTTCTATGACAGATCTGCAGTTACAGCTTTCTGTGTATCTAATATACAATTCTAACTACCATTCATAAGCTATCTAGATGAGGATGGCTTAAGACTCTGAGTGCTTGGAGCTCTGTGGATTCAAACCGTGTATGATCAGTCCAACTTCAGGCTAGTTTTAGCAGGAAACACTCACCTTAGAAACACAAACCCAGGCTATACTGGGATGTAGGATCAGTGATCATTAGGCCTTTTTTCTTTTTTTTCATTGCAAATGCTGTAAAAATTAAACAGCTTCTCTGGGCTTGGTGGGATGTATCTATTTTAACTGAAGGATAAAATTCTGTACCCTTTCCCTCGTTAGTTCTTCTGAAGAGGTGCCAAATGCTATAGCAGTAACTCTCTTTTTCTTCCAGAAACAATTACCATCTTTTTTTTTGGCTGTCCTCAGTTACAGCTTGGCTATATCAGTAGATGCTTTTAAGTAAAACCTTGAGTAATGATTGAGTAAACTTTAGCCTCTGTGCTTCTGTTAAAGGAAAAAAATGTCTGTCTCTCTCCCTCCAGATTGTTCTCTGCCTTTTGATCTTGCTTCTTAGCCTTTCCTTCCTGTTCTTCCATCATTATGTTCTTCCATCATGGCTTCAATAATCTTCTTTTCTCTCCAGTTTCTTACTAGTTCCCCATATGTTTGTACTCTTTCTCCCTTGCTTCCCATCCTTGACAGCCATTCTACTGATTCTGTGTCCCCCAGCTCCTATTTTTTTCCCAGGTTTTGAATAAGTCTGTGATTCATGTTTCTTGAAGTCTACAGCTGTTGTCTCCCCTTGCAGAGAAGGGGAAGATCCTCATGCCACTGGGAATGAATGCAGTGGGAAATCCAAGAACAGTCCTAGAAGCAGAAAGTGAACAATCATACATGCAAGAAACTGTAACCTGGAGAACACACTAAGGCCAGTGATGCTGGGAAGACATAGATCACGAGAGGACATGATTTTTATATATTTTTTTTTTTAAGTATAGTAAATTGTTAAAAGGGTTTTATATGGGCAATAACTTAAATAACCCAGGTTGTTTTTTTAAATTACAGTTATAGATAAGGAATATTGTAGAAAGGATATAACATCCTACTTCTTAGGCCAATTTCTCTTAGGGATCAGGATAAATTATGATGTTTGTGAGCAGAACAGGGTGAAGGTGACTGTCCAGACAGATTGCGCTACTGCAAATTTGTTAAGCTGTCTGCACAGTTTCCAAAGCAAGGTGGCGGTCTGGCTGAAATAGGATCTGCATCACCCTGACCCACCATGTTCCCCCAGGTCACACCTTTAAGAACCCCTGGCCCATAAAAATTGATTTGGCTCTTGGGACCCTGTGGTGCATCCATGCCATAGTCTGTGTAGCTAACTCTTGCCAGAAATTCTGCTGACACAAAAGCCATGGGAGAGGTGGGCAGGAGACTGAAGAGCCCTGCTCTCTTCCACTGCCTATGCTGGATCATGCTGGTATTGCTCTGTGCTGTGACCCAGCTGCTGCTGAAACAAAGCCTGGGCTGAGGCACGCTGACAGTCCATCAGTCAGATACTTCTTATTTACTCCAAAGTCATCTGAAACAAAACCTCAAAACTGGGCAAATCTTTGATTAAAAGGGCAGTTGGTCAGACTAGCCTGACCTATCTCTTTTGTTTTAACCTACAATAAGCAGCCTGTTTTCTCTGGTATCAGCAGTAGACATTAAGCCCAGAGCCTCTGCCAAATTATGTGAAAAGCAGGTTAAATCTGATACAAATATCAACTGATTTTGTTTTTCAATGGGATGTTTTTGAAATAGGATGATTAATGCTGACTGAACCTCCCTGCCATGGGCAGAGACACCTCACACTAAACCATATCACCAAGGGCTCTGTCCAACCTGGCCTTGAACACTGCCAGGGACAGAGCACTCACAACCTACCAGAGCAACCTGTTCCAGTGCCTCACCAGCCTCACAGTAAAGAATTTCCTCCTTATATCCAATCTAAACTTCCCCTGTTTAAGTTTTAACCCATTACCCCTTGTCCTGTCACTACAGTCCCTGATGAAGAGTCCCTCCCCAGCATCCCTATAGGCCCCCTTCAGATACTGGAATGCTGCTGTGAGTTCTCCACGCAGCCTTCTCTTCTCCAGGCTGAACAGCCCCAACTTCCTCAGCCTGTCTTCATACGGGAGGTGCTCCAGTCCCCTGATCATCCTCGTGGCCCTCCTCTGGACTTGTTCCAACAGTTCCATGTCCTTTTTACGTTGAGGACACCAGAACTGCACACAATACTGCAGGTGAGGTCTCATAAGAGCAGAGTAGACGGGCAGGATCACCTCCTTCGACCTGCTGGTCACACTCCTTTTGATGCAGCCCAGGATACGGTTGGCTTTCTGGGCTGCGAGCGCACACTGGAGCCGGCTCATGTTCATTTTCTCATCGACCAGCACCCCCAAGTCCTTCTCCGCAGGGGTGCTCTGAATCTCTTCTTTGCCCAATCTGTAGCTGTGCCAGGGGGTTGGAACTAAATGATCTTGAGGTCCTTTCCAACCCTAACTATTCTATGATTCTATGATTCTATGAATGATATTGAAAAGGAGGGGAGAGGAATGAGAAGAAACTAAATATAAAATCTGTAAATTAAGAAAGAATGCTGAGAACAGATTTGCCTTGACCTGATGTCTTTAATCTCTTCTCTTTTTTAATATTCTTCCTGAATTTATAGAAATAATCTCTTTTGGTTCAAGTGTATAGTTTGTTGTACTGAAGCACAAATAGGAAACTGATCTAGGAACATTACTGATTGCCTGGCTGTGTTTGGATGAAGGAAGGAAATCCTTAGGTAATATAACACATCTTGCTATGAAATCATAAGCCCTCCACATTAGAATGAAGAAACATTTTAATTTTATTACTTTCTTTAAATGATCTGCCCTGACACCCTTCTCCCCTCCTCCATGGCTCAGCCCACCCTTTTATGTTGTTTTGTTTTACACTATCCTGAGGTGTGTGTAAAGGGTGTGCATGTGATTATTTTTGGGTTTATTTTTTAAGCCTTGCCTTGCTGAGTTCAGCATTGCCTATGGGGATCCAGGCATATGTGATCTCTCCAAGTTTATGGCTTGATTTGCTCCCAGATGTGCAAAGTCTATTCTGATTGACTGCTCTTTCAGAAGCTACAGCCAGCTAGGCTGCTCCATACAGACATGTAGTAGCTTAGTAGCTCTGACCTTGGATTCACTCAGGCACTGTACCACACAGCCTGCTTGTATCATCTCCTCCCAGCTGGGCACATTCTGATGGCCAGAAAACCCAAAATTCACTAAATGCTAGTACCCAAAAGCAGTAGTGTAGCTGAGCAGTGACTGCAAGGTTTTGAAAAGATTTGGCAATCAGGAAGATGAATATTTTATGTAAACATATAAAAAAGAGACAGATGTCTGAAGGTCCTGTCATTAAGGTATTATTGTATCTTATTAGATATTAAGATATTAAAAACATAATCCTTTCTCCTTTCCTCAACCCAGCACAGATGTCATCTACGGAAAAGGATGTAAATAGGGTCTTCCCTTGAACTCCTTCAAGTTTGCTGTGAACCAGAGACAGCTGAACTGGAAAACAGCCTTCGTTAGGTAGCTGATGCTGCCCATTGACAGACAGGATACCAGCCTGCATGGGACAAGGGTGATTTTTTAGGTGCAGAATTGGAAATGGAAGTCCACTCTTAGTCAGGTGTGTAGTCCCCATCAAAGGGATTTGATGGGGATTGAAAGCAGCTCCCTGGCTATAGCAATAGTGAAGTCCAAGCCTTTATTTTTCCCTGCTATTTGGAACAATGCATGTTCAGTCGAGACCTGATGGCTTTTGTTGTTTTCAGCCCCCTCCATATTTGTTACATGCCATGGGCAGCAAAGACAAGGTGAGAAAGGAGGGATCGGATTATGTGAGAAAAGAAAGGTAGAGTTACTTCCCTAGCAGATGTCCCTTTGAGCAGGAGACCTGCAGGGCCACCCAGCACCCTTTCTGCTGTGCAGTCCATGGTTTGGGACCCCCTCCTCTGCCATGGTCCACATGTCATTGTGTTCAGAGGGTCAGGCTGGTATTCAGTATGTCTTCATCTAAAATGGCTGAGAGGCAGTGGGGTTGTGGAGTGTGGCCCCAGCTCTGCTGGTTCTGAGCTCTCTCACTGTTCTCTCTGCTGTGAGGGTGCAGGGCATCCCTCCACAGAGGGGCAGATGCTAAAGCTGTGTCGGCCTCCAGTGCAGTCTGTGCGGCTTGCGCAGGATTAGGAGCGGGTGACAGATGCACAAGGTGGCCTGAGGGCTTGGAGAGTGGCCGGCCAGGCATAAATATCAAAGCAGGCAGTGCACGCAGCATGCAGGATTCTCGGGAGTCAGAGAGGTCTGGGGGATGCAGGAATGTGGAGCGGGAAGGAGGAGTGGATTCAGACCGTGCTTAATGAAAGCGGAAGGTAGCAGATAGGTTTTAAGAAGGTGGAAGAGGCACTGCCCTGATTTAGGGCTTTGGTTGAAGGAGAAATTCTGGTTTAAGAAAACGTAGCTGTCTAAACACGGCATGCGAGGAAGTAAATCTTGAACTTAAAGGCACGTGAGGATTTCTGTAGAAATGTAAGGCTTTTGCTTACACACGTCCTGGATCAGAGCTCCTGGTGTTACTTGATGCTTTAGGGGTCCCTAAAGCATCAGGGATACCCCTGTGGATATCCCGCGCGTAGCAGCGGATATCCGCAGCATCCCCGGCGTATCCTGCAGACGTACCTGGAGTTAGGGACAGCGGGAACAGCAGTTCCGATGCTCCCGGCCCTCGCTGGGTGCGTGTGTCCGTGAGTTTCCGCAGCAGCCGCAGGCCGCCGGCGCCACCTCCCGGGCGGCCGCCGGGTGCTGCTGGTCCCCCCGGCGTCGTGTGGGTGAGTGTCCGAAGTTCATCCCGCAGGGGAGAGCTAAGGACCACAGAGGTCTCTGACTCCAAACGGGGCGCCCTCAGTTCGAGGAACTCACCCCCAAAATGGCTTAATGCAGAATTCCCTTTAGGCGCAAGAGCACTGTGTAAAGGTGCTCAATGATGCTAGTTCTTCCTCCTCTGCCTGGTAGAAGACTGCTGAATATGCTGTAGGGCTCTGAAATCTGTAGAAGTTAATGTTTTTCCAGCCTATGACCACTTGCTAGAATATTTTCATTGTCTTTCCTATAAATTTTCAATTATTTAATTATTAATTTTTGGGTGTTAGAAGTCCCCCTCACAAGATCTAACCTTACTGTATTTTAACTTGGTTCTGGTTTTATGCCAGACTTCTAATAGGTGAAATAAGATTCTGCAGCAAACTGGCTTTGAACAGATTTAATGAGTGCTGCTCTGTAGGTAAACTATTTAGGTGCTATACTGTAGGTATATATGATCATCCTCTTTTTTTCTTTTCTTTGGGTTTGGGGTAGATTGTTGTTGTTGTTGGGGTTTGTTTGGTTTGGTTTGTTTTTTGGTTTGTTTTTTTTTTTTTTACTTTGGTGGAGGGTGAAGAGTCTAAAGAAAACTTCTATTTTTTCTTGAAAATATCTTCTATTTCTCTTACTATAGTCAGGTTTGGGCAGCTTCCTCAACTGCTTCCAGAAGTCCTGAAGTAGTGAGTTTTGCACTGAAAATGAAGATGGTTAGACTGGTTTGATTATCCATGTCTCAATCAAACTGACAAGAATGTGGCCATTCAGCTGGTTTTCCTTCTTTCCTGCTTTAGAATCTTTCTTAGTCAATAATCCTTTTTGGCTCTTTATATGAAGAACATGCTTGTAAATATTATATCACATATTGAAAAGCAGTTTTGTTAATTCTAAGATCAAAATACGCAATTTGCAGAGTTGCAGGCCTGTGTAGTGCCTCTAACTGGTAGTCTTTATGAACCGTGTGTATTAACCTGTCAATACTCTCCATCAAGAGCAGTAGCAGTGTTTTGAGGCACATCACACAGTTGAACACCTGCCACAACGTTTCCGCAATGTGTATGTGTCTGTTTTATGAGTCACCTGAGGGGGCAGAAACACAGGAAATACACCGAGTAGGGAAAAAATGGATGATTGTGTTTTGAGTTGCTTTTGTGTTTCATGCAGTCAGCATACAAGGTGACCACACACACACAGCCGAATCAAGCTGGTTGGGGAAGAAGGGCTGGGAGTACAAGTTCAAGAGTGTATTACAGGGTAGTGTCAGTGTGTAACATCCTGAATACTAAGATTTAGAATTCAGTGGCAGTGTAGCTTTTATTTATACCCATTGTAGCTTTTATTTATATGCTTTAAGAGAGCTGGAGCTAAACTCTATCAGCTGCTTTAATAAAGGAGAGTCCCTTTTCCTGCAAACCTTCCACTTCTGTCCTTGGATCATCCCAACAATGTTGCTCATACTTCCTGTACTATAACTTTCATCTCCATTCCTGTCTTTGTTTTGCAGATGCTCTAACTATGGGAGGTTTCTAAAGCTGTTAAATGCAGAATACTGTACCGGGCAGTTTTTCTTTGCATACTTTACTTACTTAAGTAGATGGAGTTCACCAACATTTCACTGCCTGAGGTGAGATATAGCATCAGGTCAACTTATTCTAATTATGGTATTAGGCACATATTTTTGTAGTTCTCTCTACTAGACACTGAAACAGGAAAGTTTTATGAAGTTTAATGATTTTAAAGTGCCAGGAATAATTTCTACTGAACAAAGACCTTTTTTTAAAGGTGGAATCAGCAGATAACTTGGACCGCTAGTTACTAATATGGGGGATTGAATGGGAAAGCTCACACTTTCTGGACGTCACACAGACAGACTGAGAGGGACTCTAATGGATGTTACAAGAATTGGCTTCAATTACGTCTCATAAAATTTGCAGTACGTTCTGTCAGAGGGAAGTTGTACTTCTTGACAGTGTATGAGATTGCTGCAGTTCTGACTGGCATTTGGATCCTCGCCATAGCAGCATACTCTAGTACCTTTGTCAAGCTTGTCTTTTCATTTAACCAAGATTTTAACAGCAACAAAAAAAAAAAAAAAAAAAAAAAAAGTTAAATTCTTGTGTGACCATATTTTAGAATAGATCACATGGTACAGAAGTAAACAGAGCTCTGAAGCTCTTCAAATTTTGCATGTGCATCTTGGCATGTTCAGTGGGGAGTGATTTTGATTCCTCCCCTCTCTGCTGCCTCACAATGAGTGGTGGCTTCTAGGACACCAGAGAGAGGCTTGTATGCTGAAACCTGAGTGGCCAGTGATTTCATACCAGGGTGGTCTTGTGACTGAATGCAATATAGAAAACATATCTCTGGAGACTTAGTACATGGTAGAACCTTTAAAAAGAAGCTTTCAAAGTAAAATTCTGAACACAAAAAAAAAAAAAAAAAAAAACCCAAAAATCAGTTGTGTAGGATGCAGTGTGAATAACAATGTTTTCCTAATTTTTGAGAAATTAATTTGTAATTTTTTACTTCTTTTTGATTCTCATTGTGTTCTGAAACTTTTCTCCTGTACCTGTCATGGAAATTCATAAATATAAGCACTTTATATTTCTTCTATGTCTGGCCTGGCAACTTCACGCTTCAAAGATTTGCTGACCTCTACTGCTTAAAAAAAGCTGATTTAAAACTAAAGAAGTTTAACTTCTGAAAAAAACTGAGACTCAAATATATTATGAGATAAAGTTTCAAGATGGTCTGTACTATGACTGAACAATTTTGAGGATTTTGGGTTTTTTCCCTGCTTGAAACCACTTAGCACATTTTTTCCAAGTTTAGACTGCAAAGAGGATGTTGTCTGAGGTCTACGGTGGGTGATTGGTTATTCTTGTTCCATGTTCAGCCTGAGTAATCTGAACTGAAACATCATCTGAAAGTCTTACACAGTTCTGTAAGACGCTGTGATGAAATTCTGTGAATTCATTTTTTACTAGCTCTAATGCTTTAATATGTATTATGAAAGGAATAGAAAGGTGTCAAACGGCATCTTGTCCTCTGTATGTGAAGGAGAGTGCTTTACAGCTATGTATGCTGTATTTTGCAATTAAAGTCTCAGGTTTATTCATGGTAGAGATATCCTTGCTGCATCAGTTACAACAATGCCCATATGCTTTGTTGTTCTTTCAGATCAGGTTTGTTGGAAAGAGGATGGAAGCTGTTCAGCCTGTTTAAATTACTTAGGTATTTGAGCTATACCTTCTGTGTCTCTTTTCATTTGTGAAAGGATAGGATGAATGTGAATGAAATGCAGGGCCATCTTTCCTAAACACGTTGGCAGGACTTGGTAACTCATCTTTCAGATCACCTTACAAATGAGTTTTTTGGTCTCTCCTGCTTCACTTCTCACAATCACTTGTTTGATATCCTTTTTATTAGAGATACGTTTCTTTTGTAACCCCTGTCTGTTCCCCATGTTTTTTCTCTATTTATTGATTCTTATCACATATTCAGAGTACTCCTGGGACTGTTTAACTTTTCTCTTTGTTAGTCACAAAGTGTCTGCTATATCGGTGTTCCATCTGCTAAGTCATAAAGGGCTCCTGGGAAGGACATGAACTATAAAATTACCCAGTTCTGTCTTCAGGTCACCACGATAATCCTCTAATCCCAACAAGAATACTTTGCTTCATGCACAAGAACTGAAGAAGAAGAAGAAGAATCTGAAGAAGAAACAAGATTCTAACTCCAGCTCAGTTAGGTATTTCTGAGAGTGAGCACTTATCCTTCCTGTCACCAGGTATAGATTTGTGCTAGGTCATTTGAGAAAAGGTCTGCTTATAACTAACATCCTGGTAGCTAGCAAGATGGTAGTTGCCAGAGGATGTGGTTTAAGAAAATCCACCCTCACAGTTCTCCAGGGGAACAGAAATATAAAAGATTCCAAGGAAAAGAGGTGGAAAGGTTGATAGGAGGAAATAACGGAGGTCTGTTCCAAACAGACCAGATTAGCTTTAGAAAATATTCTTAGAAATCAAACCTTTCACAACTGAAAGGAAAGGTCTGTGCAAATGCAAAAGTAACACTGGCACAGTAAAAGCACTGAGGAACTGTGATTTTGGCTGTTTGTTTTTTTTAATATGAAGTTTGTTTGTGACACACTTGATAAGAGATACGGTATTACAGCCTTGTCCAAGGGAAAGGATTGCCTGTTACAGAGCTCTCTTTGTTTTCCCATTTGGCCATTTTCACAATCTGCCCATTCTCCTATTGACTTTCCCACAAATAATGTTGCCTGGAGTATTATGAAAAAGTATTACTTTCTTCACAGATACTAGCGTGAGCTCTTAGATGGGCATCAGACAGGTGAGATGAGATTGCTGTTACTTCCTTCTTTTCCTACCACACAGAACAGATGTTCAAAGGCCCTCTTCTTTCTTGTCACCCAGAGATCCTGTCCTCTGTGAGTGACTTGGACTGGCCTAGAACTGGTAAAGATCTGACCTATCTGACCTAATTCCTGAGCAGAACACTGGGATTTGGAGTAGGCTGAAGACTAGAGTGAATGGACAAGTGATCCCTTCAGCATGAAACTAAACAGAGTCCTGTTGTGCTGCTTTGCTATGCTTATTTATGTATATGGCTATGTGGAGATTTTCCTGTTTCCATTCTTTTTTTTTTTTCTTTTTTTTTTTTTTCTCTGTTTTGGTGGTTCCATGCTTCTGAGAATTCCCATGCTTCTGAGTGGAGAAGACCCAGTGTCAGTGCTGACCACCACAGCGTGGCATTTTTCTCCCTACAGTCCAAATAGAAGCGTAGTTTGAGGAAGGGGCTTTGACTTTTTTGTTTTGTTTTCAAAAGATATTTAGCTGGATTGATGATAGCAGGATGCAAAAAAAAAAAAAAAAAAACAGTACAGAAGAAGCAGGGCCTCATACTCTTTTCCCATCCATTTATCTGGATGTGCTGATGCTTTTATTTTTGAACCAGAAAGCACCTTTCTCTTCTGCATAGGTACCTCTGAGTGCAATGGGTGCTGGTCAGTGATGATAATTCTGCAGTTCTGCAATAAACCAGGAAGCCCCTATTCATAAATAAGTGGTGTCAGACATCAGGATTATTTCAGTGTCCTTGAAATTGTCCTTTGCTTTTATTTCTGATTCTTTTTTGCAGGTGTCAGCAGAAGCTTGTGTAGTCTTGAGTCTTGGAAGTCAGATTATGAGTCCTATTTTTTGCTCTTAGTACTGGCAGGGCACTGATATGGCTCCAGTTCATACTGTCCCTGATTGTTGTGTCTGCGCGGTAGACAGAATAACTAAGTACAGTACACCTAAAATAGGTGGATCTGGATATTCCTGAAAATAAATGTGGAAATAATTAAAATTCAAAGTTTGTAGTGATTGGAAGTTTTTTTCCCCATTGGTCTCCAGGACTCAGGCCTCTGGTGATGTGAATGGGATGGGCAGATATATTACAACTGTCTTTCCAGGTCTCCTGAGTCTTTGCTCCAATGAGGCTGTGTTGAGAAGGGAGAGCAAGGGAGGAATAGGAAGAGGCAAGGCCATAGCTTTCCTGCAGAGGAGCTTCACTTTCTGTATCAGTGGTAGCAAAAGCCAAGACTGAGGGCAGGAGGTTGTTTGGATTTTGTCTTCTTCCCTGGCATTGGATGGTGGCTTTTGCTACTGATCTCCTTTTGAGGTGACATCCAGTCTTCAGCACTCAGTGTCTGGCTTTTTATAATGCTTGCCTTCTAGTTATATTGGATTGTTTTTATTTTTATTAAAATAACCATTTCCAGCAGGAAGCTGACCAGATGTCTTCATCTAATCATAACAGATCCCTCTTTCCTGTGTAACATCCAGTTGTCCTAGTGCTTTTCAGAGCAAGCCCACTAATCTCGGTTTTCTTGGTGCTGAGATTCCTGAAAGCTGTCAGGAATTGCTCACTAATATTGCATCTCTGATCCTTTCATCAGGAGTAGAATATGACTCAAAATTCTAGGAAATGCTGGTTACTACTCCAAATACTTTTAATAAGAAAAGGAACTAGTAGTCTATTTGCAAGCGAATGTTTTGGTGCTATTACTGGTGTAAAATATTGTTAAAAGACTTCATTATGAAAGTATTTCTGGCTTATCTTTGATTTAGCTTGTGCACTGTTTCCTCTGACTAGAGGAATGTGGTCTGACAGAATGTGTACAGAAGAAAAAATACACATTTTTACATACTGGAGGGCTGGAACACTGGGAGGGAGCTGACTTTAGCTTGGCATGACAAGAAGGGAAGTTTTCCTTAAGAATGGTAACCACTGTTGAAAATGAGAGCAATCCACAGACTATGAGTCGCATGGAAATTAACTCCTTGTCTCTGCTAAAAACATAAACAGCACAATTACTTTGGGAGGATGCTTGAAGCTATTTTTAATCCAGTCATAAGACCCTAGTACACTGCATAATAGTTCTAATATTAAGTATTTTATTTTATGATATTTGGTTTATCTGTTTTCACGAGATTGGAATGAACTACTTTGGGATAAACTGTGCTTTCCACTTTTGATGCAGTTTTAATTGAAATAGTGTATGTAACAAACAGAAATTCTTAGTGAATAGGTACTTACCAATACTGGCCATTCCTGTCCCACAGAAATCTGCCACTCTGCTCAGTTATTTATTGTCCACTGTAATTATGGCAAATCTTTAAATCCTTTCAGATGTTATTTAGATGCTCTTGGGGCTCATGGTTGTTGTTTGTACCAGGGTGTCTAATTTCTATTTGGCAAGATAGCCATGGTAGGGAGAATATGAATTAGATTTAAAGTCTTGGGTGACTTCCCACAGCAGCACCTTCTTCACACATATTTACTTGACTGGAAAAGTATGTTCTCATCTATGGGAAAGTGGGTTTTGATGAAGTTCATTGTCTATGCTGTTTGTAGTACACAACAAATCCCTTAAACAGTTAAGAAAAAGAAAGCAGGGCTGACTTCATTAGGACTGCAGTTGGCCTGGCGGCTTTGATCCAATCCACTACAACTGAAGTCGAAGAAGATTCCTGGCAGTGATAACAATTCAAGCAAGACAGTAAAATTTTTTTGGACATTGTGGTTTGCAGAGTACATTACAACTGGCATATATGCCTATGGTTGTCTATTCACAGAGATATCCAGTTATATGGCCAGAGGACAGGGTAAACTCCACTAGACTCAGATGCACAAGGGAGGGCTATGAGAAGGGAAAGAAATGTTCCAGAAAACTGTTCTAAACAAAGTATTTAGTGAGTGTTGGAAATGAGTGTATGCTTGACAAAACTTAAAAAGATCCTTTCATTGTCAAAGTGCAACAAAGGAAAGGGAGGAGTATTGTGCCATGGATGAGGACTCAAGTCACTGTATTTTAAGCAGCCAGCAATAGATCCTTTCATACCTAAAAATAAAGCTCTGTGGGTCTCATCCAAAACCCATGGAAGCAAATGCGATTATTTTAATTGGCCTTTGAATTGACAGCCATAATTAGATGTCTTTTCTCTTTTTCCTCTGCTGCTGAGAGGAGGAGGACATAGGTCTTTGGGCTACTCTGCTGAATGTCTGTGGCTGCTGATAGTTGCACACAGATGCCTCTCCACTCCCATTCTTGGGAAAATGAGCACTGCTGGTGGTGAGGCGAGCTGAGAAAATGTAAATTGTAAGAATGGCAGCCTCCAACATGCCTAAGCACAAGGAAAAGAAAAGGAAAATATTTTTATTCAGAAAACAGCAATGGGGATAACTCTGGTGTCATTGGTGGGTGTGAGAGAATTGGTTTTTGGATTTTTTTAAGGCAGGAAAGGAATGAATCTTCAGATACAGCTTTGACTCTCTGTATGACATGTACTATGAAGCCTAGAGCTTCTGGTTGAGCAGTAAGACATCTTAGAACGCCATTTTCTTGATTTCAAATCCACATACGTTTAAATGACAGAAAGCGTGTCCAACCAACTAAATACTATATATACATTTCTGCATAAAAGAACCTGTCTCTCGGTATATTTGCAGAAGAGTGTCCACTATTCAGATAGTAGTGTCCTATGGTGTTACTGCTGTGTTGTAGTATTGTTATTCCTCATTGTACTGAAAATCAGTGCAATGACTTCAGTGCCTACGCACTAACAGGTTTAGGGCACACAGAAGCTTCAGCAGACAAAGGACAGATCCTCTGCTGGCTTCTGAACATGGTATTAGCAATCTTTCTGCTTAGAGGGTAAATTCCAGTCCTCCCATGCCCCTACAGACTCTGCCTACATGGATGGCTATCTCCCCCTGCAAGAGGTTCTTTCATAGGTTTCAGATCTGCATATAGTGGTCTTTGGTTTGCTTAACATTTGAAGCCAGTCACTGAGTTTTGTCCCACCAGAAATACTTAGCCAGTGTTGGAAACCAGACTCCTGGTTTTCATTCCTACTCTCTCACTTTCAAAAGTTTGTTACAACCTTAGAGATATTTCAGACTACAGGTTTCCATACAAGCTTTCAACCTACGACCTAAAAATGAGAATTTCGGCTTGTGCAGCTCTCATATTTTGGGGGGCACAGGAGAGTGGGTAAGAAAGACAAGTGCAACATGAACCTTGGATTACTGATATCTGAAATAGGCCTGAGAAATGTTTCTAAATCATTCTCTCAACTTACGGTAGCTGTTGTTGTCCTTTCACAAGGTTACATTCCGGAAAACAAGCTATAGCTGTGCTGCTGTGTAAAATGCATGGGATCTGCTCTCTCTCTCATGCAAAATGGCACGGCACAACTCACATACATGCAACTAGGTTTTCCTCCTTTCCAAAACACATTGAAAAGATTGCAGCTTGCCTATTGGGAACTATCCCCGACTCTTGTTGTCACCCACCATTCCCAAGCACTATGTGGGAGAAAGCATGTAAACAGTTTAAATAGCGCAGTCAGTATTTGAAACCATGTGCTGGCTCTTTTTTATCTACAAATACAGACTTAGCCATGAGCAACGGTGTCAGAAATGACCATATTGTTAAAGTGTGTACTTCAACAAACTTATGTTAATGTAAAGCAGTGCCAGACTGTTTCCTCCTTTTATAAAGGAAGTTCAGAGGCATGGCTATCGTCTCCTGCCAGGTAACTACAAATGCTGCTGTTAAAGGATTCTTCCTCTCAGGAAGATAATAGAAACTGCTTCATATGTGAACCCCAAAGCATGATTCCCTTTATTTACTTTGAGAAGACCTGCTTGAAAGAATTTTTAGGTACATGGTTAACTTCAGTCATGCAGGTTTCCATAAGTCAGTCGCGCTCATGCTCAGAGATAAGCACTGTGATTCAGCAAGCTGTTAAAGTAAGCTTGCCAGGCTAAATGAAGACAGCAGGAAGAGTCCTGCAGACAGCCATGTCCTTCATTATAAACAAACTGGACCTGTGATTTATCTCAGGCCCTGATTCTGTCTGTATTCATATGATCTGATTCTGTCTATTCTAACACTGAAAGCAGGATTTTGCTCATTAATACCAAATTCATATTTGTCTGGCAGCATCCCAGTCTCCAAGCATAGCCTTGGAAGATACAGATGGTTACTTGCAGTGCAGAAGAAAGAGCCAGAAGGTGGTAGTTTTCCTTCATGGTACTGTAAGTAAAATGCCCATACTCTGCTTTTCTTTGGTGGGAGGCAGGAATTTGAGAAGCAAAAATCTCATTTTTGCCCCAGAATGAAAACAGGATTTGAAGGTTCGTTTAATTATTTCTCATGAAAAGGAGTTGCTTTGAATTTTCAGCCAGCTCTTGTTTCAAGCATTTCTTTGAAATTATAGGACAGATATTTGCTGTCCTGTAGCAAGTTACTGTTGTTTAAGAGAGTCTGAATTTATGATGCAGCTTTTTTATATCAATGGCAGGCATTTTAGGAAAACACTCTGTGCTGTGAAGCTTATTATTAAATTACATTTGTTAGTAATGCAAGAATTTGCTGTTATGAAAAATGGAGAATCAGGCCTTGGGAAGGGTATTTTAGCACTGTTAAAATGGATTATCGAGATCTAGCCTCACATATTGACTTTCTTTTTTCTTACTTTTTTTTTTTTCTTCTCTGCTCTTATCAGATACCATGCCACCTGCTCAGAAAGCCTTGTTTGCTGTTGAGCTGTCTGAGTCTACAGAAACTTGTTTTGCCTGTCATTTATACCATGTTTGAATCACCCTTCTTTTTAAATGCAATGAAAGAAGGCTGTAAAGCACTCAGCAATTTGCTGTGGTCTTGATACTGCCCAGCTTAATTTACTGTCACTGTCTTATGAAGGCTCTTCAGTGATAATGTTCAGGAAACAAGGACAAAACGAGAGCTCTTCTTCTTCCAGTACAATGGTGGGAGAAATCTGATTCAGTAGTTAAAGAGTCACTTTGGGAAGTTGTAAGATCTAGTTTTAATTTGTAGCATCACCTTAATTATGCAACTTTTGGTTTTTAGATCTCTATCTGTCAAGGTAACACTTCACAGGGGTGTCATAATGAGTGCAGAGCTCTCCATGACCTCATGTGGTAGGTGATACGGAAAGCCACTGTTTCATCATTAAAGGGATGGGTGAGAATCATGGAATTTTAACGTAAAACTAACTTATGATACATACATAGGACCGAAGATGTTTGTAACACTTGGATGCTTTTTGTGATGTGGAGCTGAACCTTTTGAACTCCAGCCAGCATTGCTGGTCATGCTCCTGACATGCCTCCTAGCTGATTCTATGGAGATTTCCTTGCATTTTGTACAGAATGCCTCCTCTCAGATGGTGTTTCATATTCTCATGACTTCAGTCGGTCTGTTCTGAAATACCAGCATGCCTGCTGGTCAGTCCTATATGCTCTACTGACTCAGTAATGCTGTTCTCTGGCTGGTGTGGGATTTTACTTCTTTTTCTCAGAGATACAGTATCAGCTTAGCTGTCCTGAGTTTACATGTCCTGAAAGCCTATTTCCTTGTCACTTGTCAAGCCAAATCTGCCTTTTCTGCTCCTCCCACTCCAGACCTTCTGTCTCTTTTTCACGATTTTCATTCACTGTTGGGCTTCCAGTGCCTTGAACAGTTCACACAGGGGACTCACTTGAAGCTGAAGCAAAGGTAATTGAAAGACAGAAGGAAAGGATATCCATTAAATTATAAGAAGTCTCTACACAATAAAAGGAATATTTATCACTGCTTTTTTTTTTTTTCTGCAATGTGGGGTTGAAAAGGTGGTCCTCTTTTTTGTAGTCAGAGACTGATTTTTCAGAGCTTTAATGGTAAACGAAATATATCCTTTAGAATATACGATTGCATGCAAGGTACTGGTGTTTTTCTGCTGAAAAGCCTTTTCACAGTCCTTAGGAAGTTCTAACAGTGGAAGGAAGGCGACTTGAGTAGAGCCTTACTGTTCACACTTATGGGCAGAACCTTACCCATAACTTGCAATATCTTTGTTCCTGTAGTCCTTCACCTTTCACAGTCTTCATATTCCACATGAAGAAAAATGAAATAAAGAGAGAACCTTAGAGAACCCAATTCTGTGTCCATGAGAATCCTTTAAGTACTCTGGTGTGGTAGCAGAGCTTCTTCTTGATTAGGGAGAACTTATTAGCTAAGTGCCTTTATAATTTACCAAGTATCCCTCCTAATCAAGTTTTCCACAACACATATATTTCTTTAGAGTGCAATATTTTATATCCCTCTTCTGTGAGCAAGATTTCTGCTGCAGAACTTTCTATCTAATACTGAACTGCCCCTGCTCCTAAGTAAACCTTCCCTCTCCTGTCAAATGCATCCGTTGTGCCAGTTGTACATTTTCCAGTACCCCTAACTTCTTTGGGTGGACAAACTGAAGCACCAAGGGGAATATATGACCTAACACCCTCAATGAGATAGTAACAGATGAAGAAGTAAAGGTTGCATATGTCTAGTCTCTGATGCTAAACCAGGAAGAATATACACTATGTCTCATGCCATGAAAAACTAACAGTGAGAGACACAAACTGCTACCATAAAAAGAACAATTTAGGATATGTATATTCCCTGACATTTGGAATGTTCCCTTTCCATATGTAAAAGATGTAAGTGGGATCTTCTAGCTCTTATATTCAGGCTGCAATGTGTCAAATGTAACAAGAAATTTCAAAAGTCTGATGATAAAATGGTGATGAATGTGCGGTAAAACTGTGGGAACTCACAGATCTAAATGCAGAGTTCACATTTGCTCTACTAACATGCAGTGTGCATGCCATGTGCTTCATTACAGACAACTTTCTATTAGGTTTCTTCTTTTTTTCCTCTTTTTTCTGTTTTCTCCAGGCTGTGATACTGGTTATTGATCTTCAGCATTTGTGCAGGCTCACAACAAAGGGCAAGTAAAGTACAGATACAAATAATTATTTAGTACTTTCCATTAATCTTGCAAAACTTTATAACCTGTAACATAACAGATAGAGTTTGTTTGAAATGACAGCTTTGAAAGTAAAATACTTTTGTGTTCAGTGCTCTGCAGCTTTAAATTCGGCAGACACTCGTTTGTACTAAGGGCTATTTTTAATCGCTGAATGCCACAGCCTTCACCACTTGAGGCAGAGACTTTGTCCTCTTTCACCAGCTGCTTCACTTTTCTCATTTCTTTCAATCATTTGAGCAGAAACTTTTACTTTACAGTCTGTGGAAGGACAAAATTCTAGTGTCAGAATAATTTTTTGCTGACATACCTGTGTTCTATTCCACCTGCATGTTTGAGTGATGCCTTTTTTGATTACAAGCAACAAGTTTATTTTAACCAATAAATAAATTAAAAAAAAAAAAAAAGTGATATTTCAGACAAACATTAGTGGGATCAGTGGAGCAAAAGAAAAGAAACCAGTCTTTGCTATAGATCCCGCATTTTACCTTGGGTTTTTTTCACTACAACAGTTTCTCATTTATGACAAATCTCACTGGCATCTTATGAGAATAATCTCATTCCTGCTGTGGTAAACCAGGACCCCTGTTTTCCCTCTGCTATCTTCTTTTCACAGTTTGGGCAAGAAACAATGTATGCTACAGCTGATCATGACATCCCCGTGGGAAGACTCACAGAACAGGAATGCTAACTCTTTAGCTCAAGTTTGTATTCCGCTCACATACAGGGGCATCAATACAGCTTTCTTCTCTTTCTTTCTCCTGCTACTTCTGAAACTTGTGAGAACCTTGTGTCTTTAGTCTTTCCATTCCTCTGGTAATCCTGGATAAAAATGGAAAGTAAATTGAAATAAAATTAAGGGATGATGCCAGCTATTATGCTATGACTGTGTTAGCTTCGTTGTTTTAGGAAATTATACCTCAAGATTATTTCAGCTCATTCTGTACACACAGATGACTCCTTACAGAAGTGTGAAAGTTGCATCTAACCTGTTAGAAAGTCAGAATTTATTGTCATCTCAGAAAATTCTTGGATTATAAGTTTGTAAGGAAATCTAGATAGTTTGTCATCCAAAGTCCTATTTAAAAATAGTTAACCATTATAGTCGTTATTTCACTAAAATTTTCATAGAATTTAGGCAGTCTAGCTTATGAAAGAGGTTCTGTGAGGCACCTGAGTAGGTATCTGAGTATCTTTGAGTAACTGGGACAACATATCTCTTTCAAAAATAATTCTTGAGCATGTGACATGGTACCCTCCCCGTCATCAGCAACATACCTTCCGTAAGAAGAAGACAGAAAATAGATTCTGAATGCTTTCCCACAGACTTCCACAGTAATGTAAAATGAACCAGGCTTAATAGCTACAGGAATAAGACTATGCAACAACAAATGTGATACTCTAAGGAAAGTCAGTCCATATATACAGTGGACCATGTTTGTTGTATTTCTTGTAACATCACTATAAAACTTTAATCCTTCTGGGCATGAATATTATCACACTTAATATTAAAAGTGTCTCCATCCTTGTTCCATAATGTTATCTTGTTGATTCATATCTCAATAATTCCTTGCCTTTCACTTCCTTATCTTCCTGCTCTTGTAAGGTTTGATTTCTGCTTCCAAACTGTGCTGGGTACATTTGGGCCTGAATATGTCTGTGCAGTTTGACCATCTGGGTACTCTGGTATGCAATGTCATCCAACCAGCTTTCCCAAACTCTCTACTCCTATTGTTCTATTTCCCACCACTCTCCTCCCTCTATTTGCCAGATGCTGCCTCATTCTGGGTCTGACTTGAGGATATTCAATCACTTCTACTTTCTGCAGCTTGTATCCCACAGCTGTTATTTGATCTCATTTCCCTTTTTTTTTCCTTCCTCCCCTTTTCAGTTTTGATCTAATTCCAGAGTTTCATTATCTAATTGATTTGTTCCGGTAGACCTTTAATTTCCTCATCTTTTAATAGGTCTTATGAGGATTGTTTTCTCACTTTGGAGCTTAGTGATGGCTTATTTTCGCATTTAAGAAGTACAGGCTGCCAATCACTTCTACCAGACTCCATCTCAGTTTCCAGCAGTCACTATTCTGTTCATTGTTATTATCTGGCCTTTCCTGGTAGTTGTTTGGTTTAGAACCAGGAATGCAAGAGTAGACAAATGCCCATGTGATGGTCTGTCATTGATATAATAAGACAATTACCAGGCTTACTTTGGAGATTTTCAGTCTAGGTTTCTCTACATATTGCTGGCTATAGATAAATTTTGAGGTTTGTTTTGAGACAGACTTGAGAAATTAAACTTCCTGCAGTAAGGACATGATCATTCACCTTCTTGCCAAGTTTCAATACACAAGAATTGACAGGCATGCGCCATATTTGGTTGTGACAGAACAGTGGTAGACCCTGAGAGTCACGTGCTAGGAGATATCAGTTTTCTGTACAGAACTTGGGCCTAGGTTTCCAATCGTCTTGTCTCCTGTGTTTTTCTTTTCCTCTTAACAAGAGTATCTTTATCTCATCTAGGACTTCTAGATTACTGCTGTAATCTAAGCATAATATACAAGTGGTAATGAGTAAATGCTATTTGAATGAAGTCAGGAAGGATGACCCTGGGAACTACAGGCCTGTCAGCCTGACCTCAGTGCTGGGGAAGGTCATGAAGCAGATGATCCTAAGTGAGATGATAAAGCACATGCGAGAAAACTGAGGGATCAGGCCCAGTCAGCGTGGGTTCATGAAGGCAGGTCCTGCTTGACCAACATGATCTTATACGATAAGGTGACCTGCCTGGTTGATGAGGGAAAGGGTGTGGACGTTGTTTATGGAGGGAGGTTGTAATGAGGTGGAGATCTGCCTCTTCTCACAAGTAACAGGTGATAGAACAAGAGCCAGCAGTCTCAAGCTGCACCAAGGGAGGTTTAGATTGAATATTAGGAGCAATTTCTTCACCGAGAGGGTGCTCAGGCACTGGAACAGGCTGCCCGCAAAGTGGTGGAATCACCATCCCTGGAAATGTTCACAAACCATGTCGATGATGCCCTCAGTGACATGGTTTAGTGGTGGACTTGGCAGTCCTGGGATAAAGGTTGGACTTGATGATCTTAAAGTTCTTTTCCAGCCTGGTTGATCCTATATTCTATGAATGAACAAGAATGGTGACTAAGAATTTGAAAAAGTTGTATTTTGTATGTATGTGCTGCATTCTTACCCAATGCACATGTATTTATTTAAGTGTTTCAGGGTTCTTCAGAAATATTTTGGTCTACTAAGGGTATAGTATTGCTTTGCTATACAACATGAACAACATAGTGGGAGAAGGTAGGGGGAAAATACACTGATCAAGTTAATTATGTGTTACTTATTTTTTTTCCATATAAATGCTACTGATTTCTATACGGAATATTTAAACCTGCTTGGGCAACAAGATCTCGCCTTTTTTTTTTTTTTTTTTCCTGGAGAAATTGAGGGAATGTGGAGATTTCTAAGCTTCTATAGGGTTCAGTCTCACATTGAAGTCTTGCAGGTGTTGAGTGCTGCCCATGCTGTGGTAGCAGTGCCATTTTTCTGCTACTATTTAAAGAACGTTAAGACACTGCAGATTTAGTCAAAAGTTGAAACTGTTCTTATCTGAGAAATGTACTTAAACAAATTTATTTTCTTTACCATGAGCTGCTGTTCTGAAGAGTCATAACACTTTGTTCTCCATGTTGAACTGACATTTAACTCCAGATGGCTTTTTGAATGGAAAAATATCCTGCTTCAGAATAAATAGTAAGACTGTTAGATGATGTGAATTGATGTAGTACCAATGAAGATGGGACAACTATAGATTATCAGTGACATGTCTGAGATAATACAGTCATAACAAAAACTAGCTCTCGCAGAACTACCCTTGTGACGTTTCCTCGTGTTCATGAGGCAAAGTTTTACAGGGTCTTTTAGTCAAGCTTCTTTAGTCTACTGCCAAATGACTGCTCCATGCTTCATCAACCTCCTTTCCTAGGATGAAATGTGACTAGAAAGCCTGTCACAATGCTGCTCTATCTGTAAAGTCCTTAGGGTCTGGATGGACTAAGATTGAAAAGGCCATGTTGTTTGACTCCTGACAGAAGAGTAGATGACTTTGTGGTCTCCTTCAGACATGGTTTTGGTGATAGATCTCTTTCCTGCTGCTCAATTTCAGCCATTTAACAGATGAGTGCCATCTTTATTGCCACTGAAGTGAACCCCAGGGGAATTCTCACACAGGCAGTTTTATCTTCCTGCTCTGGAAGAAAACTGTCAGTAAAAGCTGAACTGCAAGGTAGTATAGCTTCTTTGTGACTAAATCCAGACGTTCTTATCTGCCTGACAGGCAAGAAATAGCACCAATATCCTGTATTTTTCTTATAAGGGAGTTCTGACTCCAAAACTGAATTAGTGGCTCTGGAGACCAAACTCCACCTATCTTCTAGCTTCCTGGGCTGCTCCAGAGTATGGGTTTCCATTGGGAGTGACTTTGAGGGTGATGCTGTACTGCAGCATTTGGGGTGAGAAATTGGTGGGACTTTCACCACCGTCTTCAGTGGGATTAGTCAAACCAACAGTGAAAATCCATTATATAAAGTGGATTTTGTTATCTTTACAAGAAATCAAATAGTGATCTAACCAAATGAGAAGGGTTGTAGAAAAAGAGTTAAGAAAATGATGGATTAGAAAAAAAATACCACTGTAGAGAAAGATATGTAAGCCCATAGATAGACCACCCTCAACATTTTTGAACTGTTTTAAATATAAAAAAATCTGGACTTTAATAATAGACATTCATTGTACAAGCTAGTTTAATAACAGGCAAGAAGCAACAGCAAAATCACTTATTTATTAGTTTTACATCCCTTTGTCAAAGAGGTGCTCAAAGAGTGGCTACTTCAGTGACGTGAGGCTTAAATGGATGTTTATGAATCTTATAAACAAGAGAATGCCATTCTGACTGTGGAACTGTGAACCTGTGACACATGGATTCTGTCTCTTATTTTACTCATTAAACTTTGGTGAGCTGCATTATTTTTCTGAGCCTTGCTTTATTTGTCTGTAAGAGATACTAAGCATTGTGAGAGACAGTTGGCTGTGCTTCTCAGTCCCTTTTATTTACCAAATGAAATTTCCCCAGAAAAGCATCGTATTTTAATTCTGGGTTTCATTCTGAAGGCAGAATCTTACAAAGATGGTTTGTAATGCTTCCCCATGGAAACAAAATTAAAAAAAAATATACGAATATGACAGAATATTTCTTTCAAGAAATGAAACAAATTGGCCACCTTCTGCAAAATGTTATGATAGAAAACAGAATTGTTTAACAAACAGTTCCAATTCTTACCTTTCACTAACTGGATAACTGGCCACGTCTTCATTATGTACATCTAAAAGAGAAGCAGTTTCATTAAGAGTATTCACAGAAGTTACCATTAAATAGAAAATAAGTCAGCTTTGCTTAGGATGAGCCAAGGCCCTAGTAAATCTGAGGGCTTTTTAAATACAGAATAAATAAGTGCATGAGATGGTTAGTAAAAGATGATGGAAATGGTTGCTGGTTCACTAAAGCAGCCTATGGCTTGTTTCAATAGGTAAGCTAATGTTCTGATGAACTGTAGTAATTGCTACATGGTGAATTTCTTTACTAAAACCAAAGGCATTAAGTGTCTTTGATTTTCAGCTTTGGTAGTTACTCCCTGCTTAAATTCCACCTTAACATTTTAATTGTATACACTGTTATATACTTCCTGTTCTATTCTGCATTAAAGTTGGGACCCGCAACCTGACTGTGAAAACTGCGCTGTAGGACTGAATCCTCATCTTGGAATCGGACTTTTCTTTGATGAAGGGAGCTTCAATTGCACTGTACATATACTGTGTGCATAATGAACTTTATCAGTAGAACTATACTTTTGTCTTTGATCATTCTTATATGGAAAGACTGTATTGTTGGTAAATTTTGCCTATGACAGTGTTTACAGTAAAAGTAGCTGTAGTGTTTAGTATATCATGGAATCAGGGCCTCTGCGATGTTATGCTTTATTTTGCTGCTGTACCAAAACTTAGCTGTTACTGTTGTGAGACATTTTTCTCCATTTGGTAAGAAATAAAAGTGTTCCAGGATTTAAAGTCATGAACAGTTTGCTGTTTCTTGATAAGGATAGACTCGTTTTGGGTATTCATAAAAAAACCCTTGATTTCTTTCTTGCTAATCATGCTTGGGCTCTTTCACACAATAACTTCTGCTTTTTCTCCCTGAGATAATTTTTATTGGAATATGTGGTGCTTTCACAGAAACTGCTCAGTCACTTCACCCATGACTAAAAATGCACAATCAATGAGATTTGGAGGCAGGTAAGGATCTGGTCTGGAAAGTTTTAGTAATTTCTGACTGCAGAGGGGAGCCTTTTGTGGCTACCATTTTACTGTGTTGCAGTCATTATAAATTAATCATATCTTGCAAGTTGATGCCTTGCTTTAGAAGAGCAAGGGTATATGTGAATAGTCTTCTAGAACCACTGGTATGGTTCAGAGAACATGCAAGATGTTGCAAAACTTCTTGTAAACTTGCTTAAAGTCCCACTCTTGGAGAACTACTCTCGTTCTGATGGCTTTCGTAAAGTTATGTTTCCTTTGTTGTTTAGGAAAAAGGAAAAGATATTTGTGAAACCAGGCTTGCAGAATTCTTTCTCATCTTGTGTCTTGAACTATGGTGCTAGTAATCAGATTATTCTAGCTGAATGAGTTGTTTTTCATCAGCTCAAACAAACCAACTAAGAGTATGTGAGTGTGTGGGGTTTTTGCATGTTCTACCAATAGCAAACTAAAATGTTTTTAACTTAAATAATTTAAGGGATTGAAGTTTACATTGTGAACACACAAAGCTGTAATGCTAGTTAGGGATTGGGTGGAAATGTTAAGCGAAAGTAACTTACCGTTTGCAATGGCCTTTCTGTCCATATCATACTGGCCTATAGTGCAATATGACATTATAAAAAAAAAAATATATGAGTCGGAAATCATTTGGTATCTTTGGTCATGCGTAGATTTTATTTTTAGAACACAGTTTCATATTTTGTGAAATTTTATCACAGATTTAAATACTAAATTGGACAAACTCTAGATGACATGTTCCCTGTAATTTCTTTATGTTTGGTAGATCAACCTTGATTATTTCATAAGAAATGTTTTCTTTTGCTTGTGTAATGGTTTAACCTGAAGAGAGTGTTGAATATAAGAAAATGAAAATGAGAAATTACCTGAAAAAACTAGGAATTTTTCAAGCTTATTATTGTACTGTCCCTGCATAGTATATGTGGTTCGGAGTGTCTTCCCAAATCTCTTTCTTCCCATTAGCTTATTAAGAATATGAAACATGTCCACTCAGTTTATTCCACACTTCAGTTGTTCCAGTGAAACAAACAGGTTTTGTATTGGATTCCCCAGAAGTTTGCAAAAAAGCTGCTTTCAGCTCAAGTAGTGCAAGGCTCAACGATGCTGATGGTTGATACTAATTCAGGACAGCTCTGCAGGTACTTGAGACTGTTCTTGTGACGTGCAAAAGGTTTAATCTAAGTGTAGCTCCCAGCAGCTCTCAGCCTCTCGTTGCACTGATCTTTCGAAGTCCAAGAAAATTCAAAATAGTGAAAAGAAAAGCATCTCCAAATGTAATTATTATTTTTCAATTAGGTCTTAATCTATAAAATCAGTTAAAAACAGGCAAATGTATCACAAATTTCAGATATGCTAATCACAAATTTGAGAGAGTAACAGCCATAATTGTGATTGTCTGAAAATCAGTGAATTAAGTGGGAAATAGAGGAGATCCACCCATCAAAATAACCGGTCGAATTAATACAGTAAGCAATCATGTAATGAAATAACACAGCATGAAGACAGACCTGTAAAATACTAACCTCTGGAGGAGACACTTCTTGGTTTAATGCTAAATCTTTTACAGGAATATTTACAGAAAACTTTTCTTTGAATTAATTACATATTTTTAACATCAAACCCAAACTTTTGTTTACCCACAAGTACTTGAAGCAAATTTAGACTCCGGGATCTCTGTATGCTGAATGTGATACAGTTGATGTGGCCCCTCTCAATTTACTTGCTCTTTGATGGTGTAGCAGTTAGCTGATTTCACTTCCTCCTGTAAAGTACAGCATGGTCTTTGCTGGATCTTTTCACTGTCAGATGCCTGGAAATTCTGAAAGTAGGAATCGTGTAACTTATGAGTTTTGGAAATGGTGACAGATATATTTCTCATGAGAATTTGTTTGTGTTGCTCAAATTCAAGCACATGCTTAGAACTTCAAAAGTGTCAGAGAGAATGGTAACAGTTGATATTCCACCCTGTCGGAAAACAGGAAAAATATACAAATAGTTCCTTAAAATCAGAGGAAAGATTAATTCCTTGATTTGCAGTCTCTGGATGTTTGTGGTAGCAGGCAGTGGTTCAGAGAGTATGCTGACATCATCTGTTCATGACTCACATTATGCTGATGCCGTCATTTTGGGTGCTCAGGGTGGTTGAATCGTTGCTTCATCTTCTTTCCACAGGATCAAGCTCAAAAAGCAGGTATCACTCCTTGATGCTGCAATTGCCTGGGGAAGAGCATTATCTTCTGCCTTCAGCTTAACCTGTAAAGTTGTGATTCTGACTTGTACTGACCTGTAGCACCTCCCCTCAAGGTCAATGAATCAGGAGGTGCAGACACCCACAGCTCTCCCCTTTCCCCTAGCTTAGGTCTGCCTTTCCATAACTGGCAAGCATGACCCTTTCAGTTGGGAAAACTGCTCTGAATCTGGCAGTTCCTTTTCAACATCCCCTGTTACAGCCACAAGCAATGCAGGCTCCAAAAATAAACAAGGAGTGGGATAAACAGGAGGTGAACTTACGGAAGCTGCCTCAGCCCCCACCTCTTGGTAATAGCTAGAGGGTACCACTTGACACCAATGTGCCGTCATTTTTCCTTGCCCACACTCTTACATTTAAGGGTCTTGACATGTTCAGGAGTATGACTGATGGTCAAGTCACTGTTCCTTATCCATGCTTCTGCATTTCCATACATTTTCATATATCCTCTTAATATTTCCAAAAATAGATGTAGATGCATTCTGGGAACAGTCACATCACCCTTTTACCAGGCAATGAATTTGAGAATTAATCATTTGTATCTTTAGGCAGCACAGGGGTGTAGAGTCTCTTCTATCAGTTGCTAACCAAGAAACAAAGCGCTAATTTAGATCCCTAGAAATACAAAGTTCATACAAGGTAAATAAAATTAAAACACACGCGAACACGTAGTCTGACTCTTCTTTAGGTCATAAGTCTGATGGTAAGATTTCAGCAAATGCACCTCAGTTATTGCATGTTTTTTGCATGAGAAGAATACAAAATATTAATACATTGCTTAAAACATTACCATATTCTTAATGCAGTCAGAATGCAACAAACTGGTGAGTTAAACGAAATGCCTCAAAGATGAGACAGTGCAAGATACCAAAAATTTTCTGTGGACTTTAGGTTGCAGGGCATACAGTCATGTTTTGAAACATTACGCCATTTTGAATTGGCTGAAAATGACTCTCCTGTGTTGCTAGTCAATCCATATAGCTGGCCACTAAAACAAATTTAGCCATTGCCCGCAAATTTAACCCCATTTAGAATGTAAATTGTTTCCCATCATAGCAAGTTATTTTACATTACTAGCATTACTGTTGTTAAGAGCTGAATGAAAATATGTTTTAAGTTCTTGAGCTTTTTTGACAGTTAGAATCAGCCATATATTTGTTTAATTTGGTGAAAAATATTTTCTTCTGTCTCTAGCAATGATACCTGTGTTGTGGTTCAGTGCTGCTGTGGTCATCTGCCACAGGAAGAAAGGAAGTATTTCAAAACCTCAGACATCTCCAAGCACTTTTCATTCTTTAAAGATCCTCCCCTGAGGCTTCTGATGCTACCATGTTAAGCCCCCGCAGTGGTTATTAGTAACTTTTATTCTGAAATTATTAAACTAGTTCTATGTGACTTAGGACACCCAATCATTCAAGACAATAGCTTTTTTATTACGTTAATGTTTCCAGCTAAGGATTCAGTCTGAGGGCATTTTGCCTGCTGGCCTGATCCAGAAGTCTGAACAGAAATGGGATTAAGGTGCAGAAGAGGAACTGCAAAGAGTGGTTTAAGCAAGGGGCTCAGACACCCTGTTTAAACACACTAAAGAGGTCTATGAAATCCCAGCACATTGCAGATGGCTGGAATTGGCCTCAGCCCGTTTTGCAGCTTAGAGGCAAAGTAGGCTGGGCTCTGTAGCTGCCTGAATTTTGCACTGTTACAGGCAGGTGTGGCTGAGCCATAGAGGGCAGACTCTACCTCCTTTTCCCACAGGTTTAAGATACACTTCTTCCCCCCATGTTTAACTGGCTGCAATTCAGAACTGATTTAGAAGCAAGGCTGCAGCTGACCTGGGTGTGACTAAATGGAACTGGGTCATCCCACCTCTGATTCATTTCCTTCCTAAGGTCAAGATGTATCAGTAAGCTCCATGAAAGGGAAAGGTTTGTGATGTGTTGCTGGACTGGAGGGCACAGCTGCCAACCCGGCTTCTCCTTTCCCTAGTACACCCATTACCACCCCCGCTTTGTTTTTAACGGAGACTGAATGTATCTCTATGGAGGTCATCACTAATACGAAGTCTGGGAAAGAAGGCAGTAAACAAAATTTGATCAGGAGGTATGGGATGAACACCTACTTTACCAAATGCATTGTTACAGTGCATAGGAGGTGATGGGAAAAAAATAGATCATACAGAAATGCTCATGAACATCACGTCCCCTTTTTTGGTCCGCTCAGAGGAGATGTAAATAACCTGGTGTGTTTCTTGGTCACAGAGTTTATCATAGTATTTTCAATCTCTCTCTTGCAACAATCCACGTTTTTAGTTTCAAAAACAGAACCTGTTGTCAGTCTGGCAATTACACTGAACATGGTAGTGCAGCTACATCAGACATTTTTTAGCATTGGATGAACATAAATTGTTCCTACTGATAAAACTGTATTTTCACTCTACTGTTTTCCAACAGCATGGATAGATATTGATTCCAGGGGTGCTCATGGCCCATCTAGAAAGTCTTGACTATAGAAATCAAGGTTCTTCTGCTATAGAGACCCCAAGGACTGCTGAGACACAGCTGCTGCTTTGCAGAATCCCATGGGGCACTGCATTTTCCCCTCTTGCAACTGGTCTCTTCTGAGCTCCATGGAAGGTGTTCAAGCTTACTTAAAGGTGCTTGAGCTGTGCAATTCTGAGCACAGATGTGCAAATGATTTTTCTGGGCTCTCCTTCTAATGTGGAAGGAATTACATGCCATATATGATGTTTATTTACATTTCTTTAATCTCTTGCTCTCTGCCCTTTTCCATTAATTGTTACTTAGATGAACCGAGCAGCGAGAATTTCTAATCTCATACTGTTTCCTGGTGCTTCCCACTTCAGCTGTAGCCATCTTCTGTTTCTTCTCTTTTAAGTTCCACCGGGCCAGGACCATATATATATACATAGTGTGTAGCACAGTGGTGCTCTGGTCTATGTCACTTTGCACTTTTATCCAGCACTCAAAGGTGCTGAAGTGCTGTAAGCATATGAGGTATTCCACTGACTTCAATTATACTTGCTTCCTGTTTCAGGACTACTTTTTATTGCCAAAGTAGTACAAAAAAACATTAGAATGAATGAGATGCAGGTCATAGATTTATGGATACAATACCAGAGCTAACAAAATTAATATACCACAGCTAACAAAATTAATCTAAAAATACTCTTTCAGTTCACCTGGTACAGGATTATGTGCAGATGAAGCCCAACAATATGCTCTTTATGACAAATGTGCGTTTCTGGGTTTTTTTCCCCCTGTAAATTTAAAGCACTTTGGACTTTGTCTGTGTGACGCTGATTTAAACTGAACTGGTGAAACAATCTCAAGACCCGTGTGATTAAATGAATGCTAATCTCACACTGTCCCAGTTTAATGGCAATTTATTTTATTTTATCTGAAGTTAGCAATGATTTATTTTAAGGCCGCACCTTCAAATTGCTCAAATAAAGCTTCCCAGGCTTTGGGGTAGTTTGGGGAGTTTCTTGTTTTGTTTTTGAGACTTTACTATATGATCATTTCAGAGGCAGCTTCAGTGTTTTACAATGCCGTTGCCTGTTTCATGAAGGATTTCCTCACAACATGCAGTGACTGGAATGTACACATTCTCCTTAGACACTGCAGGGAAATTCTGCCGCTTTGTGTGCATCTTGTAGGGCAAGTTAGACTGCTACAAGTTTCACTTAAGCATCTGAGAAATGCTCCCACATGTCATTCCACAGACACTATTGTGAAAGCTGTGACCTCACCACAACAGTGTTACCAAATAACAAAGGTCAATGACATCCTGACCCAGTGCAGCTGCTTCCTACTTAAATGCAAGTTTAAGCTTTTGCTGTATCAGTTTTTAAACTCATTTGATTGGTATCTGCAGACTCCTGACTGCACTGACTGTGCCTCACTAGTAAATCTAAACAGATGTAGCAAAAGTAGGGGAATGACAGTGTCTCTCTAATGAACTTTGGACCTTTTTTTCAGATGCTATGTGTTTGAATTACAGTAAAAGAAATCCTAAACATTTAAGCGGGGGCACAAACCCCCTTCTTTCAATGTATATTTAAGAAAGTAAACCCTGAAATTCTTTCTGGACAGTTTAAGTGAAATAATGTTTGCAGGAACCATCACAATATATTCATGTGCACTCTACTAGTGAGACATTTCAATGATACAACTTATGGAGAGATGGGCATTTAAATTCTCTTAGTGATTTGGAAAATTTATGTGTTAACTAATTGTCCTTTTCTGCTGTTCTAAAGTGACTTCTAGTACACTGTTAAGAAATAAACCTATGAATTAACTTTACCAAATGATCCAGGACGAAGGGGCATCAAACCCTTGTTGAGCTGACATACTCAGTACACATACCTGCCTTCAATTTTAGGAAACAGCTCCAATGGAAAATGCATTAGATCATGTTAAAAGAAACATCCTGAGGGTACCAATGCTTATGTTGCTTAGCGACCCTGACAAGCTAATTATTCCTCAGTGTGCTGTGAAATTATTGTCCAGATATTTCTTCAACCCAGTTGCTGTTCATACATTTAAACCACTCACGTGAACATGGTTATGTTTTAGGTGTGGAGTTTGTCATGTATCCTGAGGTAAAAGGTAGAAGCCAAGCAGTGCTACTGCTTGATCTAATGAGCTGGCTGCTTTGCACAGAGGACAGAGGTTAAACCGCTCTCTCCTTTCCCATCTGGACTTCAAAGCCCATGAGTCCCCAGGAAACACTTTGAGAGAAAATTAGGTCTGTGTAACCTCAAGGACCATAGATTTGAGGTTCCAAGCCCCAGAGATGACATAATTGAAGGCAGCATAAGTGTGGACACAGTCAATTATACTCACTTGTGTGAAGTCACACTTGAATGTGAAGTTATTCAAATGAGGCAAATTAAGATATGGATATGATTTAGTTAATCTGAACTAACTTGTTGGGGAAAGTGTATTTCAAGCCTTGTCTCAGTCAGAGAGATCTTTAAAATATCTACTACTGTTGTTTAGTTGCACTACTAAAATTCCTGCTGCTGCTAAAAGGAAAAATACTGTGTTTGATTTTTCTTGTTTGTTCTTAAGCAGATATTTGCTATTAATTCACCCCTAGTCACTTAGGTGTTTCTAGAATATGACGGAAGCTATTTATTTTATGTAAAAGCAAGGGTTTAAGGTCCATGAGGGGCTAGAGTAGTTCCTCTTGGAGTTGAAAACAGCCAACGACAGATCTAAGTCCTTGGAGGTTATGGTGCAATCTGAGGGTGCAAAAGTACATGATCCTTGCCCTGCCTGTCAGTGAAATGCATTTCTGCCACTCTAGCCTTACGCTAAAGGAGTGGAAGTGAATGGGGAAGGGATGGGGGTGGTGCCTGAACCCCAAATCCAGGCAAAGAGAGGGAAGAACAACCTAGGTTTTCTCCAGGATACGTGTGTTCACAAATATTAGGATCAGTGGAGTCTCAAGGCTGGCTTGTTGATTTAATGCTATTCAGCTGTTCCCTGTTTCCATGTAACTGTACACCTTTCCTTGCAAAACTATTTATTATACTATATTATTAATAGCAGTGCTTTTTTCAAAGTCACCTACCACAACCTGTCCTCACGTCTAGGTCTCAGGCTCTTTTATGGGATTCTGCAAAGAAATTATCTTATCCTACCCAAAGATTTCCAGTTTTATAAAATAGCAGACATTGCTGTATAATGTTTCTTAAACCAGAGCTTCCATTTGGCTGTAAAAACCTCGAAACAGAGAATGTTCTTTGTCATTGACCCACTGATTCTCAACTTGAAGTTGCTTGTCCTCGTTACTGCCAGAGAGTAGCATCTGTTACCAGCAAATAAACCACAGTGAGGTCTGAAAGTCCAAGCTAGTCAGAAAATTTAGGACCCTTTATGCTGGCTATGACAGGACATTAAATCATGTGTGACAGTTATCACATTAATTACCAGTGATTCTTACTTTTGGGATTTACTGGAAGACATGAAAACATTTTTTGTGCCTGTATGCATCTGCTACTTTTCTTGATAGTAAGGACTTCTCAGGCTAAAACATGGTAGTCGATCTATTCTTTATAGGTTCACTTCAAGTAAATTCTTTGGTATTCTTTGGATTGGACAGTAATTTGCTTAAAGTACATACTCATTATGTAGAATATCTGATATGATAAAAGTTATGGATTAAGAGATTTTCCTCTTTGGGTTGATTTATTAGAAACTAGGGCTTGACTTCTCCAGCTAGGAGCATTTTCTAATTAAAAGTCAGGCATGTATTAGTAGCCTTCTAAATAAAAAAAAAAAAAAAAAAAAAAAAACCCAACAAATCCAACAAATACTGAGTGGATGGTTTCTTTATTTAGGAAAAATGTGTTAAATGCTCAGCCAAAGAAAATGTGTATCTCTCTTTTTGAATTGGAAACACTATTCAGACCTGATATGCATACTTATATGCAGTGATCTGGCAATCTGCTGAAGCTGTTCTCTCAGGAGAGCAAGGTAGAATGATAAACTAGCTTCAGAGTAAAGTTGTTAACCAATTTATCTTGTTTAAATGTGAAATCTATTGGAGAAGATCTTTTGACTTCTTAAAGCCCCATTCCTCTTTCATTAGCAATTTTGAAGCAGCGACAATCTTCTCTGCTGTCAGAAGACAGGGTAGTTCTACATTATTAAACTGACCAAAAAAAATAAAACAACAACAAACCAACCAAAAGCAAAACAAAACAAACAAACAAACAAACCCCAAAACAATTGTTTTGTTTTGTTTTGTTTTTTTATACAGTGACCACAGTAAAACAGTTGCTGAATTGAGGCACTATAAGATATCAAATCACCCTAGGTCTAATCTGAGCTCCACCAAAACTTACTCTTGTGATCTTCAGTGAGTCTTTCATCATTTCTATAACTGGCCATATAAAGCAGGCATCTAAATCTGTAACCTCAGTTCTGCCCCTTTGGAAATGTTAGAAACATGGGTGTACATTTGTGGCTTGAAAACATATCTGGTTCACAGTGTTAACAACTATATTTTTGCTATTTTAATCATCACAGTTAAAACAAGCCAAACAGCTGAAACCAAACAGTTCATTGGTTGCTTCAACTGAGTATAAATAATATACAGATTCACATGACCCAATACTATTTTTATCATCATTTCACTAATAGGTGTCAAAGGCACTTGACATTCCTCTCATTAAAGCTTCTCTTAGTGCCATTGTCATGGGGTTGTCTGTTCTGAACCCACCCACAGTCCTTCGCATCTCAGCCGTTAGAGCCAGAAACAGGGAAGAAGTGCCACCTCACCATGGATGCAGAATTCCTGTCACCTGCCTCCCACCTCAGTAGTTCTTTTTGCAAGGTCAGCCTAACAGACCCTTGCTCTTTGCCATCCCATTGAAATTTAGAGCTGAAAGCATACAGCTACGACGCACTTCTCCTACACACTTACACTACTTTGGAAGTGGGTTGTCAGTTTTGTTGGGCTGGTTGCTCATGCAGGTTTTACAGACCAATGGACTTTTGTATGTGAGAGGGTGTATATATACATATACGTGAATTTATACACGCATGCATTGTGCTAGTATACAGTAGACATTCTTCTTAAATCCTTGCTTATAGATTTAATCTACAGCTCAAGGTAGACAGACTGCTACTAATTATTGCATGTGTACTTCAGGTACCTAAGCTGAATGCTTACTCTCACCTTTGAAATTTGGTGTGCTGTTTTGTAGTTAAATATTCTCCCCCTAGCCCATTTCCATGCAATTACTTTGATAAAATCCAGATGTGGATGCCTGCTACAAGTTCTGCTTTTCATTGCTTCATTGTGAAAATTGTTGGATGTCCACAATATTGCTGTGATATAGGGAGGAAAATAGTACTGAACCCAGCATGTGCAACTTTCTGGAAGTCTCTGCAACTGGTGCTGATGCTCTGGATTACTCAGTGTTAGCAAGGGGAAGTTAGTGCTGCACTTGCTTGTGTAGGATCCACCAATTAATATTTACATAGAAACTATCCAAGGCATTAAAAATATTCCTTGACGAGTCTTTCTTTGCTGTAAATGGAGAGCTATTCTTCAGATGAGTGACCTCAGGAGGAATTTTCAGCAACTGCTACATCAAAAGGGTATTTTCTTTCTACTTATTGTTCTCAGAGGTATAAGGCTGTGGCGCATCAATAATAGCTCGTGTTTGTGTAATGTGATGCCACAAACCATAAAAACTTAAATTCAAGAAGTAACTTGCTTAAGTAACCAGGGAAACCGGCAGAAAAATGTCTTTTTCCACCTCGTAAAAACCCCACAAATGTGACCAGTGCCTTGGGACAAACTTATTGTAGGTTCTTAAGGGAAAGGTGAATTTCAGCCTCCCATTTCAGTCCCTGTAAAAATCAATTGCAAACTTAATGGGGATCTTCTATTGATTCCACCTCTGAAAATTCAGTTTTTATGACTTCTGTGGTGAGAGAGAAATGTGTATCTGCCTCTTTATGTTTGTTTCTTATTTATTCCTGTTAGCACAATAAAGGATTGACAGGCAAGGTGTGTGGGAAGCCAGACAGAGTAAGGGAGCAAAGTGGGTGGCCAGAACTTTAATAAGCCATGTCCTCTTTGCAGATTATTCCTGTCATGTTAGCCCAGATTGGACAACAACTTGCTGGTAAAGAGCAGCCACAGTGAGAAATGTGACTTTCAGCTGCTGCTCCTGAAAACCTTTTTACTTCTTTCTTCCTGCTAAGAAAGAAAAAAGGGCGTGCTACCTCTGGAAGTAGATATTGGAGCTGAGGGCATAAGCTTTCCAACCCCAGATATTTAGAAGGAGCTAATAAAACATGGAACTGGATAACTACAGGAAATCATAGAATAGTTAGGGTTGGAAAGGACCTTAAGGTCATCTAGTTCCAAACCCCTGACACAGGAAGGGACAATGTCAAAGAAGAGGCAGAAGATGTTGTGTTGTATGGTTATGTCCAGGGATTACAGTCTGATTAAAACCAAAAACCAAACCAAACCAAACAAAAAATATCATGCCTGAGAGAGGCCAAAAATGTCACAGTTACTAGTTTACAGGGCTGTTGCTTTTTTCTTCTCATTTCAAAGTATTGTATTTTCCAAAAAGAATATAGTGCTCACTACTTGTAAATGTCATTTAGTGTTGTTAACCAGCTGTGAAGATTTTGGAGTTTAAACAGTTTGAGTTTTCAAACTTGGAAAATAAGGAAATCAAGATCTGAGCAGATTTTTACCAAGGCTGTCATGCTTGATAAATGTTATGTTTAAAAAAAGAAAATAAAATATAGTCATTAATTTGCATAAATATTATTTAAGCTATTGACTTAAAACACCAATTTAAATGGTTGCAATTTAAATAAACCTGCTTTCAGTACAGTTATTAAAAAAATGTAGTGCAGCAGCGTGCAGTGGTAGTCCATATATTTCTACTGTGTTGAGACATGGCATAAATGATGCATTAGTATAAGGTATACATCATGATTGAAGATATAGCGTAGTTGAAAATGTTAAATATGCTGTTTTAAGAGGTCTGGTTTGTAAACATTAAGTTTCAGGTTTATCGGGCTTATATACCTTAAAACTGTTCAACTGCTTCCAGCTATGAAAGTTGATATAATGAACCATTTTATCAGTACCTAAAGGCTTTGTCACCTAAAGCTCCTAGGACATAGTAATTATAATTAATCAGGTTGTGTGGAAATAAAGTTAAGCTAACGAACTTACTATTCATTTGTCTAACTTCTGCTTTCTTTGAGTAAAATTATAGTGGAAACGATGAGGACATCACTGAACCCTGTCACTGGTGAAGTTCCAGAGAAAGGCATGCATGTGGAATAGAATAACACTACTGTGGCTGTGCCAGATGTTAATGATGAAGTGTGAAAATCTTCAGCCAGCAATGCTGAATACACTATCTCTGTAATCAGGCCAAACTCTTAAAAACTGTCCATTACTTTTTTTGTAAAAAGAAGTTTCTTCTGATGTCCATCAAAAATTGTAGGAAGCTTTTAGAAGTTCAGACCCCAGTGTAAATAATAACTCCTAGTAGCAAGGACTTCCAGAAGCTAAAGGTGTGCAAAATGCCATGAACAAATCTAGAAGATATGGGAAAGGGGAGAAAGTGAACATCCGTATCCTGGGCTGCATCAAAAGAAGTGTGACCAGCAGGTCAAAGGAAGGGATTCTGTCCCTCTGCTCTCGTGAGGCCCCACTTGGAGCACTGTGTGCAGTTCTGGTGTCCTCAACACAAGTAGGACATGGAGCTGTTGGAGGAAGTCCTGAGGAGACCATGAAGATGATCAGGGAACTGGGGCACCTCCCATATGAAGACAGGCTGAGAAAGTTGGGGCTGTTCAGCCTGGAGAAGAGAAGGCTGCGTGGGGACCTCATAGCAGCCTTCCAGTACCTGAAGGGGGTCTGTAAGGATGCAGGAGAAGAACTCTTCATTAGGGACAGGAGCAAGAGGACAAGCAGTAATGGGTTCAAGCTTAAACAGGAGAAGTTCAGGTTAGATATAAGGAGGAGGTTCTTTACTCTGAGGGTGGTGAGGCTCTGGAACAGGTTGCCCAAAGAAGTGGTAAATGCTCCATCCCTGGCGCTGTTCAAGGCCAGGTTGGACAGAGCCTTGGATGACATGATCTAGGGGGGTGGAACTTGATGATCTTAAAATACTTTCCTGGATTGCAAAAAATTAATCTTTGTCTCCTGTCTCCCACTTTATTGATTATGTTGATGATTCTGCATCCCAGATTTCACTGTTCATAGTAGCTGCTTACTCATAGTGGCTGTGGTGGGCATTGTACAAAAGTAAGCAACTAAAACTGAAAAGAGCATTGTTGTTAAGTTATGAGCAGGGTTAGGGTTAGGGTTAGAAACCTCTTTTCATATACCATTTTCTTGATTAAACACCCCTGCATCAAAAGGACCAGAAAACGCCATATGCACCTGTTAAACCACATGAAAGCCCTGTTTTGAGACCTTAAGAGATCTCTGATCCCTTGTTTGGAGCTGGAGCAAAACCAGGTGTGTCAGTGCCCTTCCCTGTGTTGGTTTTACATGTTTATGAACTAACAGAAAACACACTCATTTTGACCCCAGTATATTTTCAGGTGCAACTACATTGTGAAGGAGCCAGTGTCCTTCCATAGGTCTCATTTCAGGGCACAATAATAGTTTTAAATCAGTTAAAGTAATTTTCCCTCTTAAACTTTTTTGTCCTATTAGATGACATGTCTTTATATGGGTAATGCCTATCTTGGCTTCCTTACCATCACAGTAGATGTTTTAATAAGCCTCTTCCTCTTTTTATTTGCTCTAAATGGCTAGGCAAGGGATTAATAGTTTGGGCTTCTTCATCCTACAGAAAGATCCTTTGTTTTCAAAGCCATAATATATGCTGTGTGGGGAATGCATCTGTGTCTTCAAAGCAATTTCTCGACAAAAGTGCAAAAAAAAAAAAGTGTGTGTTTTCTTGGGGAACAGACACAATAGTTTGCCCAGGTCACCTGATAGTCTAATGCACAGACTGAATACAAATTTGTTGTCGTAAGAAGAGATTTTCTGCCTTTATTTAGAGCTAACTCAAAGTGCACCTTTTATGCTTCTGTAGGAATAATGAGATCTAGTATCTATTCTCCCTGACACAAACACACAGTGCTTTCTATACAGGCTTTGAAGTACTATGGAGATTTCACTGATGGCTGTCACTAAAAAACTGATTCACTGTCTGGAAATGTCCACTGCATTCATTTTCTATACCTCATTGCACCTGGCAGCAAGAGTTTGCTGGGAACTTAGGCAAAGCTTTTTTTTGGTTATAAAACCAAGATATGTTTAGATTTATTTTGCTGAAAGTGTATTTTAAAATATAGAATAATTAAATAGAATAACCTGAGAAGGTTCTTATGACATAAGACAAGAATCCAGAACAAAAGGTTTTTCTATAAATTAACTAAATGGCAACTAATGAATATGTATAGAATAGAAAACTGCTAACAAAGTTCTTATTGTTAAGGATTCCTCTTCAGACCATAGCCCTGCTTATCTTTCCAATAACGGTCTAACAACCTAAGCCAGGTAAATTTATATAGGGCTGGGTTCCATATTTCATTGGTCTTTCTTCTAAACTATCTCGTATTCAGAACTATTTAGTTTGTTCTGGCTTTTGTCTTGCTGGCTGCTTTTGTTAATGGATTATTTTCCTTTTCTCTATTAACTTAACGATTTTCACTAGGAGGAAAGGAGTGCTTCTATCTGAGACTTTAGAACTCATCTTGGTGTATCTGGCGTGAACTGGAATGCACTTCATAAAATGTCAGTTGATATGCACTTTATTTTGGAAAGGTGGTTTAAAAGCTTTTGAAGTTGCAGTTTTATACTGCTTGCTTTTAACACTAGCCAAAGGAACTCTTGGTATAACTGGCTTTTGTTTTCATGCCCATGACACTTGATTTTAGGATTGAAGATTTAACACAGCGGTCTTGTCAGTGCTGTATGATAGTCATATCTCTCACATAAAATTGATTTTCTTGTAGTGTTTTGGTGAATCAGCTTTGGGAAAGAGCCTAGCCTAAAAATGTGGAGAGGTTTTAGAAAACCCTGCTATTTTTTTGCCTGAAATTAGCCATGAGTAAAATACAGAGTGTACCTATATATCTATGCCTGTGAATGCATGTGTGTATATGTAAATATATATTATACAAAATATGAAATTTTAACATATATGTTAATATGCATTATATATGGCTCAGAAAATGCCATGAAGAGTGTTATCACAGAAGTTTTCAATTAAAAAAATTCTATGTTCACCCACTCAGTGCTAATTAAAAATATTTTTCCCCACAAAGCTTGAATGACCTCTTTAGAAAATACACTGAAACTTTATTTCAAGTATTTATTTCAAGTATAACTTAGTTTTGTTCTTTCAAAATATATGCCACAATAGGTTTCATAAACCTAGACAGGTTTCTCTCATGTGGTTTGAGAATGTCAAGATTAAATCAAAAAAAAGTGTTCTATGAGTAAATACTTTTCTGTGAGTTTCACTTCAGTCCTCTCTATTCTTATTCTTAATAAGGTAAATCTGGTTTTATAAACCAAGAGCAGGACCTAACAGATAGTTATGGAGAAGAGGACATATGAAGAATTCAAGTACTGCTTCTTTGTAATGTGTAGGCAGGGGTTGCTGACTTCCAGCAACCTTATGGCAGATGCAAACGATTGATTCGTTTGCATTGATAGTTCCATTTAGGTTGGTAAAGGTTGCTTGCTGTGAGGATGCAAAATAAATGGCAAGTAATTCAGTAAAGATTGCTTCATATTCCTAAATGTTCACTCACACTTTTCAGTTGACTCATTTATTTGACTTTGGTTTTTATTTCCACTTTATTGTTTTTGCTACTTCTTTCATGTTTCTGCATCACTTAAGAGGGTCTTTTTATCCACCCTCAGTTATTAAGGAGTTCTTCAATTAACACTCCCTCCATACTTAGTACAAAATCTAATCCTTTATTCTGGGTTTATTTTCTGACTCTTTTACATCAACCACTCTTTTTGCTGTTCTGACTTATATGGTATAATAAAATAAGCAATCAAAAAAAAGAGTTTTGCTTCTGAAAAAACAGAAAAAAAGAGAGTTTTGCTTCTGCTCTGCAATTTTGTTCTCCATCTATTCATGTAGCTAACAAATGTTCGGAAAATGAGCTGGAATATAAGATTTCCATGACCCAAGAAATGCCTGCGAAAAAAGGTGAACAGGGGTTGCAGAGTAGGGCACACTTTAAAGGCATGTTTGTGGGCATGGTACTTAAGGTTATTTTAAACTGACACATTAAAAGAAAAGTGATTTAGTCCACCTGAAATCAAATAGTAAATACATTGCTGAATTGGAGTCCAGGGGAAAAAAAAGTAACTTAATATAAGATCTGTAGAGAATATTACTGAAGAAAAACAAGTATTACAAAGTATCACCTTGATTCTATCAAATGCTTTTAAATCAAAACACTAGATGTTTCCAAAATGACTCAAAGGTGTTTTAAAAAACTCTTTTATGAATTTTTTGAGTAAGATTTTATTTTTAATAGTAATTCGTGAAGGGATATTGCTCTTGCATTCATATGTGTCAGGACTTTCTGCACACAGAAATATAAAAAAGGCAAGGAGGAAGGTTCTGGGCCTTTCTCTTTGAACCACCCACCATCATCACTAGTGATAATTTCAAAATGGTTCTTCCAGGCACAGAATATAATGAGTCTGGTGTCTCTGCATGTGTATGTGTACGGGCCCAGAGGTATGCATTTTTGTACCTGTGAAACTGAGGGCACCCAGTGGGTGAAGTGTCTTCTTTCTGGATACTCTGAAGGACAAGCCAAATGAGGGTTGCTGTTATACTAATATGCTGTCTAGGGAAGCACGTGTAGGAAGATGTTCTCCTTATTCACTCAGCAAACACTTGCCATAAAGTGAGAGGCACAAGGGTGAGGATAATACAGAACTGTTTGTCAGCAGAGCAAACTGAGTCCTCACATGACTGCAGGTACCTGATCTTTCTCCCAGACTAGGTGCCACATCCTTGAAAGAAGTAGAGTCCTTATAATAAACAAAATTTACAAGATACTTTAAGAAGGGGGATAACAGCACCCTGAAGTGTACAGGAGGAAATGCACAGGTTCCGGGGGAAGAGCAGGAGATGGAACTGTCTTAAATCCTTTTTAAAGGGTCACAAGGTGGGGATCACAACCTCAACCTGAAGTCAAATGCTTACCTCTCCCTCATGGAAATCCCCTCCTGCCCCTTCTCCTTCTTTTTTTTTTTTTTTTTTTTTACACGAAGTTTGGGGTAGTTTTGTGTAAATATAGGATGCTGATGCATCCCAGATATCATTTGGTTATTGGGGAGCCTGTGTAGATAATGTAGGACCTATGTATCATTATCACACTAGGTCAGATACCCACTGCTCAGCAGCTGCATCTATTGCAGCCTGAAAGTCTGAAAGGAGCACTGGGACTGTCTCTGGTTTAAGTCTTTTTGGTAATTCTTAATGCCACTTACTCCAAAGGATAGTGAGTGAAGTACTTCCAGCTTAGTCTGGACGAAGCATGATCTCTGAAAGCTTCTTGTTATGCTCATCCCTTTTAAGGATAAACCCCTCACTCCCACTCTTTTCCTTGGAGGCTCTACGGTTCTTGTTCAAGCAGGGCTCTCAAGGAAATGACTGGACTTCAGCGCTAGGGCCACTGAGTGCTTTGGTGGTGAATTTACCTGTGTGAACCCACCAGGGTGCACTGGGGGCAATGAAATGGTGCGCTAAGTCAACCCAGAGATATTACTGCTCTGCTGCTGGCAGGTGGAAGAGGACAACCCAGAAAGGATCTGAGCGGACTGTTCTTGAAAGCTTTCTAAATCAGTCCTGAGCAGAGGTGTACTGACTACAGAGTGCGGAATCTGCCCTCCCACGCCTGTTGCAGATTAGGGTAATGAATGCGCACCCTGACAAGGCGCTTGTGGTTTGATTAAGCAGCAGCGGGGAGGGGGCTGGAGTGTCCGAGCTACCCAGCAGAGCAGCTCAGAGGGGACTGACTTACTGCAGCAGGAGAGTTGTTCACACCCACGAAATCAAACCTTGGTATCAGAAACCCTGCACTCCTCCAGTGCTTCCAAAAGCTGGATTTGATCCTTGTACACCAGGGTGAGCAACAGCCCTCAGAGCAGAAGCAGAAATGCACAACGAAGTTTAAAACACTGTTTTCAGAAGCAAAGTTCTTTAAAAAGCAGGAGCTTTTTCTTTAGCGTAAAGAAAGTTCAGACACAACAGAGCTGCTGAGTCTCAGACTGGAACAAAGTCAAGAAATCTGATCAAAGCCTTGTTAGGGGCACATCCAGCTCTTGGCAAACCCCCTCAGCTGCCTGCAGAAAGCCATGTGTAAACATGCATTTACAAACAGTTGTGAAAGAACCAACTCCATTCATGTAGGACCTGGGTCACATTCATGCTAAACCCCTCTTTTCCCACTGGTACTCCCCTGGTGCTGAAACTAGTTTGTGTCTATTTTTAAGTGCTTTCATGTTGCCAAATTGAGTGTTCGTGTAAAGGAAGATCAGGCCTGGATCAGTTTACATACATACCATCCCAGAGATTTTTCCTGTCTTTGTGACAAAAACAGCTATCCAAACCACAACTTCTACAGGGTTTCCTCACAGCGGCTTTTGACACGCAAATAGGCCTTTTGCAGGGTTTCTTCTCCAGGTGTTAAAGCACAGATAAAAGACACAAAAGCATATTCACACATACATGAGCTCTTTCCTAGCATATATGGGGAAGTTAATGTTTTATTTTGATTTTATGCCCTGGTTTTGTGATAAGTTAAATATTTGTATTCCATTAGATAATTAACTCTACTAATGAACAGAGAACTGTGAAAATCCAGGTTTTCCTGTTGTTGTTTTGAGGCAATCATGTGGAAACTTTCCCTTGTGTGATTTGACAGTGGAAAACAATTGCCTTGGTGGAAAACAATTGCCTTGGTCGAAAACACAGCTAGTTAGATGTTGAGAAAGAATTGGTCGTGGTTAAGCAGAATGTCATGGAATGAAGCTGCTTTCAAGGCTATGAGTCTTGAATACTTTTTTTCTAAAAAAGTTCAGGGGGTGTGTTCTTCTTCCACTTGTTCTGTTTAGCCATTGGTGACCCACTTTTTAAGTGGTGGCATAGGGTTTAAGCCTCCTCAGACTTAGAAATGAATTATACTGAATCACTTGCTTTCTAGATGAAAGTCCTACGTGACATCAGAGGTGACATTGGCAATGGCAGTGCATACATGGCTGGGCTATAGCAAAACCTGAGCTCAGTTCTTACCTTCATGAACACTAGCTTTACATCTACACCATTAGCTCTTTTGCTCACGAGGCCCATCCATCTGTCAGATAATTTTCTAGCTCTCATGGCAATTTTTTTTTCAGCTGGTATGCACTTCTATACATAGCCAACAACTCACAGTTGTTCCTACCAAGAAGCAGGGAAAAGGTCTTCGGGGCTTCAGGTTATCAGGTTTCTAAACCACTTCAGACTATTAACTCTGAGGTCTTTTGACAAAACTAAGTGAATTCACTCTTTGTGATACGTGTTTGATTATTTTTTTTTTTGTGCATTTGTGGCAAATATGACAACATGTAGCCCTCAGAGACCATGCTATTGAGTATATTTTTGACGGCAACAACCATCTCAGCACAGTCTCTGCTGAGCTAATAGCAACGAGCTTCCTGTTGTCAGAAACCTGATGAGGCAAAAGAAAAAATTGCATTGGAAACAAATAAACTTCACTTTAAATTTTGCTTTGAGTGGGAGAAGAGAATGCTGAAATATTGTCAGTAGATATAAAGACTGAGGAAAACATTTTAGAAGCACAGTATAAATTTGGGTCATTGTAAGGTTAGGCAAAGTACATGTTGGGGATACAATGAAATCTGACTGCTTGTAAATACAGAATACTACCCCAATATGCCTGTGGGGCAGAGCTCAAGTTCTGGAAATTGAATCTTGAACAAGTTTCTGTCTTGCTGTTGGGTACAAGGGGCGTTAAAGTATTTTTTTGGAGCAAAACTGCCCATGTAAACAGCTATTACTGCTGTCAAAAGAGCTGCACCTTTCATCTGGAAACAAAGAACCTTGTTTAAGGTTTGTGCCTGTGCCTATGGGGAGAAACAAATTTAGTGGCTTTCCTTTTAGAAAAGAGTTATTAGGACTGTCAGGTAAGAGCGTTCAGCCGCAGCCCAAGTCATGGATCAAACTGCAGAACAAGAAAAGCTTTCAAATGGTCTACTTCTGCCCTTCTGGGTAAATGTTTACGTGCTGAGGTCTTTGGTACCTGTGCTGGTTGTTCTGAGAACTGTTTTGAGGTCAGACATTAAACGGTATTTCTGGAATATAAAGGCTTGGCAGTGGGAACAACAGGGAATAAAGGGAAAAAAGAGAACATGAAGAACAACGGCAGTGCCTGACTTACATAGTTCAACTCATCCTATGCCTACTGAATTAACAAATTAGTGCAGGATCAGGACTGGATCTCGGTCTCCTCCTGGTATCACTCCTTCGATTTCAATGAATTCCTTTGTTTTGAGTGGATGTGAGTGAGTACAGCATCAGGCCTCAGGTATTGGATAATTGCAATTTGTTTTTCCAATGTCAAAATCTCATTATTTTTATAATAGATAACTCTTGGCCTAGGTATTGTTCATAAGCCTGAAGCTGGAAGCTGGTATAAATTGAAGGCATTCATTGTCTTGGGCCATGAATGTAATGTAATCCCAGAATAACAGGGCATAATGTATGTTCAGTAAAAGTGGGGAGTTATGACCTGAGGGTTTAAAAAGGCATTTTTTGAAGTTCAAGACAATTAGATTTACCTTCTTTCTTCCTTCTAAAGGGAAAGTTGAGTAAAACTTTCACTCCAAGAGACATAATGGTTAAGAATAAGAACATACCTTCTGGAGCTGGGTCTGTCCCAGTGCTTTACAATGGTAGTGTGTATCCTGATTTGCAACAAACAGTGCCTTTCTCTTCAAGTAATTTTGCCAAAATTAGTAAAATTTACTGAGAATTTCTACACAGCAAAGAATGCAAATATATAGTTAACTTGCAAGAGCACATAAAGTATATGAACCTCAGATTTGAAAAGGCAAACAACACAGAAGGCAGGAGCACAGTTTGAGTAATTCTCAGTCTAGCATTTAGATGCTCCTGATTTAGAGAATTTTGCATTTGGTAACTGAAAATTAGAGACTACAGAAAAAATCACTTTCTCCTAAAGCTGGTTGAAATTTCAGAAGGGGCAAGAATTTACCTCCTTGTGCTTAATGCTAATCTTGTCCATGAATCTGAATTAAACTGATAAACTGCTTTATCTACCCCTTCTATGCTTGTGCAGTAGCTACTCATGTACTGTTGCTTGAGTTCAAGGTGATTTCTAAGACAGTTGCTGCTTTTATTCAAAGATTCTTTCCTATAAGTCACAAACAATTTCTGATGCAGGGATCAGAACCATAATTCATTAATTTCCTCCATCCCAGTAGAAAGCGGTGGATTAGGAATCAGGAAAGGTAAGTGTAAATTTGGCAGGCACTGGGGTAGATGTCTGACTAAAGCAAGAATATAGCAGGAGAATGACAGGAGGAGACATGATAAGAAAGAGACTAGAGACAAATTATAAAGTTAGAAGTAGCTGGGAAAGAAGAAAAGGATCTAAAGGCAACAAGTGGACAAGATCTGTTTGCAAGAGGAACTGAAGCAAAAAAACCCCTCCCTCCTACAATTGGAAGTGAACCCAGTAGCCATGCCAGCACACAACTCTGCAGCTTACTGGCAAGATGCGATGGTCCACACTAGATATGCTAAACTTCTGCAGCCGTCATCTACTACATGAGCTCCAGGAACTGAGATTATACTGAGGTGACTCATATGAGTGTCAGTAAAATGCCATCTGATAAAGTTTCCTTTTTATTCACTCGGTAATTTTAGAGAAGATGTGATGGGTGATACACGGTAGCACACACACATGGATCTGCTCCCATTTGCCAACTGTGAGACTCAGGATGCTGTCAATGCAGTGGGTGGAGTTGAGGAGCTTTACAGCAGCACCATCTTTCAGGGCACAGCTTTGAATCGTGCCCAGCACTGGCTGCTGCAGTGGATGGCTTTGCATCCTGGCTTTGGATTTGCAGGAGCTCTGAGTCATCATGGCTGCAACTGAAGTCTCAGAAACTGGGTATTAGATGCAGAGCATGCTAATTTTACTGAGAACTCTGAATAATTGGGGCTTTCAAACTGGGCTGTCCCATGAGTGATACTTCTTTTATTTTCTTTTCCCCATCAGTAAATGATGTTTTCTGGGTAACATTGTTCTGTCCCTGAAGCCTTCAGAGGCAGTGCTGTCAGTAAGCAAAAACTGCAAGAAAGTCAAGCGTGTCTTCACCTTCCTTCACAGTGGCATTGAAGGACTCAGGCAGATGATTTACACTTGCTACTTGTGGGAAATCCCATGGGGTAATTAAGCCTTCTGTCTTCAGAGCAGTACTTGAATAAGCATGTCCTGAGGCCACATACAGAATGAAGAGAAATGAATGAGGAGAATGGCTGTAAATTAGTACAGAGCACTTTAAGCACAAAGAGAGAAGTGCTTTAAAAGGAAAAGATAAAAAAGGATAGGATCACTCAGTTCCAGAATTTATCACACTTCAACCTCACAAAGGAGCTGAGTTACAGCTCTTCCGGCACTACTTGTTTTTTTTATTTTCTACCTTTCCAATGCTTGACCTTACCACCTTAACAGTGTTCTTCTAATAAATTTCTAAGGGGAGAAATTCATGTATGTACCCACCCGCAAGCCAGGTGTGTACACTGCAGTTTCTTAACATACACATTAGATACATATTTTAACTCAAAAACACTTATAGAAAGCAGTTTTCAGTTAGCTTCAGTTGCCTTTATAACCAGTATGCTTCACTTAGGGAATGGTATGGGTTTTTTTAAATGTCTGAGCTTTATAAAGACTCTGGAAAAAAAAAAAAAAAAAAAAGGTAAAATGAAATTGTTTCCTTAGTTAGATCAGCTTGCAGTCCATGTTAATAACCAATCTGCACTCAGATGCCTTCCAGTGTCCTAAAAAAATTGCCCCCAGATTTTGCTTCTTTCTCTTACCCAAATTGCATCTGGTCCGCAGGTGATTTATGTATAAGGACACATGCTGGTATGTATATATCGTGATTCACAAACATGTGATGCTTTCAGGCTACAGCTCTCCATATGGGTGAAGCATGATAAGAAATCATGATTTCTTTTCACCAAGACTAGAAGAAAAGCAGAAACCTGCTTAAGATGTTGCCTGGAAAATGTCTAATTATTGTCATAGTATAAGGTAACTAAAAGATCTGAAAATTTTTCAACTGCTTCTGGCCTACTGAAGATAATAATAATAAAGATACTATACTAATAATACTAAAGATAATAATAAAGATATCAAAATGCAGGGATGCCATGGGCTGTGATTCTCTTCTTTGCTGTTACTGTTTTTCCTGCAGCAATGAAAACAAGGAGGATGGGGAATTAATTACTTTATGGCAAACTCTCGGTGGTAATTTGCCATTCTGAACATTGGTACTGTTAGTTGAACAGGTTGGACTGGGCAGGTGCTGTAAGTCTGATCTGCTGATGCTTTTTGAATGGCAGAGGGCAAGATTTCACTGAATGTTACATCTACAGGGCAGCATGGACTATGAGCTCTTACTGGGTTCATTTCAAGGTGCCAGTGCTTGACCTGAAAAGATTAGGATGAAGCTCTCTTAGGATGATTAACTCTCTGTGTTGCATTCTAGCACCATTTAATATTGACCAAGCCAGGAATGGGTCAAGTCATGCCTGTGAAGATACTCAACTCTCAATTTTCTGATTACTGATTCTGGTATTGAGAAAAAAGAAGATCTAAACAATTGAACAAACACTTGAGGATACACATTTCCTTATGCTTCTGCAGTCTCAATGTGACTGATACACCATTCCTCCGACCTTCCTAATTTTAACTCTATTTGTTTTTCACAGGCTATTACACTCAGTCATTCCCAATCCCTTTGTTGTGATGATGAATAGCACAGGAAGCTAGGGTCAGTGCATAATAATTTTCATCTGCAGCTCCTTGCTTCTTACTCCTTTTCCACTGCCTGTTGCTTCTTTACTGGTCCTCTGTCGTTGTGTGGGTCCTCCACAGAGGATGCTTTGGTGATAGCATTCTGCTGTCACGTAGTCAGTTTGTTGTCTTGCAATATTTGTTTCCCAAGATTAAGGTAAATAAATTTAGGGATCTGGGAGACGTGAAGGCAGATTTTACCAGTGAATATGCAAGTGAAAAATATATTAAATATCCCAGCTTTTTCCTTTTTTATATATATTTATTTTCACTACAGTCCTCAAGCCTATTTCTATGCTTTTATTTTTCTGGCAACATATTTTTAGAAGCCCCTCCTGTTGCTCTTCATATCCTTGATTCTTTCAGCTCCAGCTGAGCTTTGTGTTCCCTTTGTCTATCCATGCATGCTCAGGCGGTGCCTCTGTATTCCTCCTAGTCATCCCATAGCTGGTGGTGTCATCTTTATACTTGCTTTTTGTGTTTGAGCTCAGGTAGATATTCCTTGTTTACTCATGCTGGCCTCTGCCAAATGAATGAATTTTGTATTTGGCTGTGAATAGAGTGTCATGGTCACCTTCTTCCTTCCTTTTATCTGCTAGCCAAGTCTATAGCTTTAGGTCATCTCAGGGAAAGCTCATTTTCTGTGACCACAGGTCTTCTTCTTACCAGATTAGAATGTCACAGTTGTGTGGGGTCTTCACTGTAAAAGAGATTAGCCTAGCAGTTAGTGACAGACACAGCCTGGCATATCTCTGAGAGCTGGATAAGGTGCTTTCAACTGGACCTGATGCTTGGTGAACAGTGGAAGGAGCAGTAAATGACAACAGTGTGTTCCCACTCATCTGTGTTTCTGAAGAGAGAAGAGGTGGGTGCTGTACTCAAAAGCGGCTGCAGTTTACTTCAGAGGGGAAATTTAGTTTGTCTCCTGGAACTACTGTAAAACCTAGGCAAGAGGTTATAAACACAGGAGCCAAGCCCACAGAGTAAGGCAGATGCAGTCACTGAAGATGGCAGTGAGCGTTTCTCCCACTAGGGTTATGAAGTGGTCAAATAATCTGAAGGCAGATGTTTTGATCAGGACAATTTTGAGCGGAAGCCCAAGGTGAGGATCAGGAAAGGCTTCATCCTTCTGGCCACTGTCACCTTTGTCCTGACAGGCTTCAGACTGGCTTCAGGGTGATTCACCCAGGCTAAATCCCCATTCAGTACTGTAAGTTTGGAAACAGGGAATTATTAACACCATCTTTAATCAAGAAATAACTTTCATGGGTCTCTCTTCAGGGGGCACTGAGCTCTGTATTTTCCCATTAACTCAATCAGTGGCCATTAATGAGAACAAAGTGTTTCTTGCTCCAACCAAAGCACATTAATTAAGCAAACAGATTACCTTTTGGTACCCCATCTTCTACTTTTATTGCACTCTTCAAACCTGTGCTCAATCATGTTCCCAAAGGTAATCATACACATTGGGCTTACCCTGTCAGCCTATTGGTTTCCTAATTCCTTCTTTTGTCGTCATCACAGTGCCTTAGTGTCAGTCATCATACCCTGTGGCACATATACGAGGTCCAGTTTTGGATGATTTGGTAAAATCTGATATGCTAGCCTACAGGGAATCAGATAATTTCTTAAGAAAAGATGTGGCTTAGGTGAACTGTGAGATAATATGGTGACACGTGTGTTTGCGAGAGGGAGGAAAAGGAGGTAAATTTCTGGCAAATTATTCTAATGAAATTTTAAGATAGGTAAACACACGCATTTGAAATTGTGTATGCAATTACGCAGATTCAACTAGGGAATTCACTATCAAAATAACTTTAAAATTATTTTATTAATTAAAATAAAATAAATCAACTTACACATAGGACTGGAATAACTTGTAATTCAGGGAATTAATATAACTAAATGTGTGTGCCATGTGATTCCTTTTGTGTAGTCATTCTTACATCTTTTCCCCAGTAGAGAGCAGCAACTCACCAAGTGTTTCCTTTGCATGTTCCTCCTTACAGAAACTGCAAAAGCAGGCTTGGTTTGTTTCATGTTTGAGCTCATTCATCACAGCTTGAATTAAACTGAAAGCTTTGTAGGTATCGGTTATGGTATTAAAGCTAAAAAGTCCCTAATAAAAGATAGTAAGAAGTCTGGCATTCCCTAGCACTGTCACACAACTTGCTGGACAGCTGGATGAATGGATAGACTACATTGTATTGTTTGTTTGGTAAGTTTTTGCTTCCTTTCTGTAAGCAGAATTTGCAGCATCTCTCTGTTAGACTGAAACTTTGGTTACTCATATCACAGAGTCATTAGTTCTACTCCACCTCACGCCTGCTGGATCATGCTTTTACATGAGTGTAACATATTCCAATTTCATTTATGTTATGTTTTTGTAAAGTCCAGGTCAGGAAGAAGAAAGAACGTCTTGCAGCTGTCAAGACCAGAATGATCAAAGTATGACTTCTCATTCTCCTGAAGATGTACAGCAAACTTTTTCCTCAAGGAGAGGACCTCTCCTCAATATTGTAGAAAGCTGTGGGTAAAAGGTCTTTGAAAATCTTGGACCTGTGTGCATGCATTTTTTATGTGTTTGCTTCTTTATGAAGTACAAAGACACTTGGAGGAAGCGAGGTGTGGTGGAATGGATTTTCTATTTCCTCCCTTTCTATTTCATTCTAAAACCTTAAGAAAGCTGTATCAAATTCTATCTTCCTTTCTGGGGATATTTAGAGATACATATTATGTGATCTCATGCTTTGACTAAAGAGTGCGAATCCTGCTAAAAGTCAAACAAATTCATTAATAATTTAAATTAAGCAATAAATAACAAACACAGAAAGTCCAGCTGTTGGAGTCTCTTTTTTCCTGCAGTGCAGTTCTCTGTTGTCAGCAGTCGTCATGTTCTCCAGTCATGATAATCTGTAGAGCAGAAAAAGTCTCCCAGTTCTTTCGATGGAGCTTCATACCTCTGCAGTTCCTCCTAGTCTGTTCCTCCTAGTTTTATGCAGGCAGGTAGCTGACAGGCAAGGATAAGATATGAGGACGATGTCAGAGCATTCACATGTACTAGTCAACACATCAGAGCTGCCATAATGAGGGAAGTCAATCTATCTTAGAGAAACCAGGAGCTCTGTGGATCACTCAGAGAAGTAGAAACCTCACAGCCAAAAAAGGTCCTATTTTGTGTTTAAGAACATGTTTTATCTCTGACTCAAACAAGAAGGTATCCTTGAAAGGTTTGCAGAATACCAGTGAAGCTGCCTTTTCCCATGGTAGCATCAAATGGGTGGAAGATGATTGTGAATTGTCAGACTGTGGCAGTGCACGTGTAGCTGGAAGAAGGAGCGGTTCCCCGGAGACCAAGGGACTTCGGTATGTGGTGAGCTATTGCCGCAAGGCATAGGGCAGTGGTGTCTGTACTGCCCCTGTGAGGGAGGTGCTATAAGTGGAGATGGCCTGTTAACTCTCAGATTAGGTATCTGTAATGACATCTGCAGGAGAGGTAGCAGGCAGGTGCAGTCTGAGGGGACAGTAAGAGCCGAAAGATGAGACATGCAATTGATGGCAGCGCTATAAAATACTGAAAGCATGGTAGCACAGGGAGGTGCTGTGAAGAGAACAAGCTCATTTACTGCTGTGGCAAAAGCTGAGCTGAGTATGCATGTGTATACCTGTGGGTCAATGAGCTGTGTGCATGAGGCAGAGCCACAGCGAGCTGACAGGCAGGGAATAGCAGTTGTTATGCTGAGCTGCTCTGCGGAGGTTTGCAGTGATGTTAAGCAGAGCAGCTTTGAAGTAGGAGCTGTAATAAAAAAGAGCCCCTGCAATGAGTTTATACCATCTGTTTACATAAATATGCTCTCTCTTAACCAGGATGTGAACTAGCTGCTTAGACCATACCCTGAATACCTACAACCTTGACTGAAGCTCCCCTTAGGATTTCTGCTCTGTCGAGCCATTGCCATCCTTTTCATGTTGCTAAAGCCTTAAAGTCTTTCTGCATGCTGGAGCATTTCTCTATAATCTGGGTAACTAACAAACTGCTGTCATCACAGATGTATCACAAACAGCTCTTGCCCCAGGATAGTGCAAGTTTATGAAGAACTACTTTCCTGACATCATTCCAGTGAAATACAGGAATCTTCTCTACTTGTCTCACAACACCTCTTCTTTTCAGTTTTTGTTTTAAAATGGTCAAACTTTACATTGTTTTCTCTGTGTTTTATTTAATATCTTTTCTATTATATTTTCCCATGAAAGAGAAAGTATGTATTATCTTATTTGCATAAGGAAAAAAAAAATTAAATGGAGACAACATGACCACAATATTTTTACAGCAGTATTCTTGGGCACATATCTGATTATATAATAGTATATAACTCTGTAAGACTTCCAAACCAGTTTTTTGCAAAACAGTTTGTGTGTTGCTTTTATAAATACAGTTCTTGGTCTGTTATTACTACCTTTATGTGGGTAAGAGATAAGGGTATGATATTCCTCGAATGGTTGATACACTTCTACAGCTTTCAGAGGCTGTCCTCTTCAGCAACACCCTGTGATCCTATTAGTAATACTAAGTGATATTAAAAGTTTGTCTCTGTTCTGAAAAGTGATCACTAAGGATTCAATCCTTCCCTTTATCACAACACTTCTGTACCACCTACACTGTCAGTCAGGCGTGCTTTCTTTAGGAGCAAAAGTAAGCCTTCAACCCTTTTAGCACTGCCAAAAGACTGGGATCTCCTCCCATACAATGTGTGTACAAAATCCCCTCTGCAGCACACCACGCAACTACTCTATCAAACTGCCTTTTACTGCTCTTCAGAAAAGCCTGTGTGGGTACAAACATTACACAGATGTCCCTGTGAGGACCCATGTTAAAGACAGTAGTTTACAGAATAAGCTGCTTTTAAAAAAATTGATCTTCTTGGTTCTAAGTCAATGAGCTGGAATTTGAGCTGGGTTTACTTTAGGGCAAGGTTCTCATAAATACACTTGGGGGTAGAGATACTTGAAAAAGCAAATCTTAAAGGCTAAATATAGAAACCAGGTTTGGGGTGGTATTCAGCTGTCTAAACATCAGCATCTAACATCATCTGAGCTGTTCTTTGATATCCTGCTTGTCTCTAGCTGCTGCTTATGAACGGATGGGCTTTCCATGAGTCCTGTGTCATTTCTGATTAGCTCACATGAATGTCTTAGATATCTCCAAGTGTCCCAAATTGCACCAGATACTTCTGCATACACAATTGTATTCCAGTTTTTGAAATGAAGGTACAAAAGTATTGTTAGTGTTCAGACAGTTCTCAGAGATATTTTCATTTATTAAGATTCTATAATATCTAAATAAATCTGCAGAGTTTGAGTTTTCCAGGTCAGATTTTGGTAGTGAATAGTATATAAATCACCTAATGGCCAGAAGCTAACTGCAGACCTTGTCCAGACTGCCTGGGATAAAGCAGACTTCTTGGAAGGCTATATTCCTGGTGAAAAAACTCTGGTTTTGAGAAGCTTAGATCCTGTAATCTAATCTAAATCTACAATTTTACTGGGCTATTGTAGTTTTTTGTTTGGAAAATCAAAGCAGTGTCTTCCCAGCAGACTACCTTGAAGGCTGGTCCATTTCTCTCATTTTCATTGAAGAAAAGCAAAGATTTCAAGCAAATGAGATGGGCACAGGTTGAAGATAATAGAAACAGTAATGATCAGGAAGGCAAAGTATATGGGCTTATAGACAATGGAACCTGAAAATAGCTTCTTGATTTTTATATATATATATTTTTTTAATTATTGTGGTTTTCTTCCTGCATTGACAAAGCAGAAATGAAGATGCTTTCAAACTGGGAGGGAAGCAAGCCACTGAACTCCCAAAATGGAATATTTTAGAATTCCTATCCCATGAACAACGCCTGGGTTTTTCTGTTTTGTTTTGTTTATTGTGAATCAATAGGAACTTTTTTCCAGTCTCTCAACATTTTCCATGGGATGTTGATTCTGTTTCTCTGGGCCAAATCTATTATTAATCTTTTGGGGAATAATTTCCAATGGCAAATAAATACAAAAAATAAATTAACAACTTTAAAATCAATGTCATTTCCGTGAGTTATGTACTCAGCTGGAGTTCAGGATGACCTCTCTAAGATGCTGATACAGATCTCAAGAATCTTGACATAGAATCATTGAATAGTTAGGATTGGAAAGGACTTTAAGTTGGAACTTAACATCTAGTTCCAACCTCCTTGCCATAGGCATGTCTTACGGCATGTCTTTCCTTCCTTTGGGAAGCAGCCTACATTTCCCATGCTGCTTTCAGTGTGCACTGTCAGTTCTGCATAGCCATGAAACTGGATAAAGCCTTGCATCTGGGGACTTATTTTTTCAAACAAACATTAATTTAGAAAATGCCAGATGAGGTCCATGACCTTGCTACATTTCTGTTACATTAGGAAGATGGCTGGGGAGGCATAAAAGGTCTTGAAAAGCTCTTCAGGCTGCAGAAAGCTTTTTCTAGACCTTCCAGGTTGCATGGGTATTCCTGCTAAGCACCATTTCTTGCAAAGGCCAGCTATCAGACTGGCTACCTCTGTGATGCAGCATCTCCTGGCTCCTGCTGAGGACTGGGAATGTGTTAGAGGCCAACACACTTAGCCTTTTATTTCGTAAAATAAAATACAATACAGCACAGAACCCTTGAAAAGCCATCAACAGCTTGCTCAGCTGAGAGTTGCGCTGCATGGAGGAGAGCCAAACCACTGTTGCTTTGGTCCATTTGTGAGACTGTCAGTTTGTCTATGCCTGTTTCTCTTTCTCCTCCTGTGTCTGCCAGGTATGAGTGCTTGGGATCATGAAGGATCTATGCCTGGAGGTTAATGTGCCTATGTTTCATAATTATCACCTATTCCCAGCTAAAGCGTTATACTTGCTGGCCTAAAGTGAGGAGTAGAGGGCCCTGTTAGTAATGTTTTATTCTCCTACTTACTGTAACCATTTTGGATTTCAGCCAGCACATATAAACAATATGCCTGTGCCTTTACAATTCTGCATTGCCTTTTTAGCGCTCTGGATATTAGCCAGTATCTATAAAGTGTGTGGCATTAATTTAATTTCAGCTGGTTTCCTAGACAATTACTTTTGATAAATGGATCCAAGATGGATATGTCTCTCTAAAATAGCAATTTAATTCTGTATTGGAAATAAACTATATTTGTTTAAATTCCGTTGGTGACACAATTATCGTCATTGATTTTAAGTTCCGTTTAATGTAGTGCTAAACGAAAGATGCTTTAAAGAAGAGTATATCAGTGGAAAGATATCTTTCCAATGGGCCTGTAAAATTCATGTTTTATGTTTTATGCCCATGCGGATATTCAGGTTGTGATCATAATTACTTACTGTGATTTACCTCATTTCCATAACGCACTTCAGCATTACAGTATTAGAAATGAATTCTTCTCATGTATTTAAAGAAATTTGCTTTCATAAGTTCAAAGTGCCATCACTCCATAACTAGAAACAGAAATGGTCACAGAGATAACCCAACAAGGCGGCTAAGTAGCGGTGTGATTCTAATTTATCTCCTGAAACATCTTTCTTTCATGGACAATTTGGAAAAAATAAATCAGAAACTACTGCACCAGCTTTACAACCTGTGTTTTTTCAGGAGAAAATTCTATTCTTTATTTCATGTTCCAGAGGAGTACTGAACTAGTGGTGTATTTGAACAATCATAGTAATATTTATATTAGCCATAGGAATTACTCTCAAGTCAGAATTAAAATTGGTAAATTATTAGCAAAACAACTTTACGAATTGCATGTGCCAATGACCACTGCTGCTTTATTTCTGATATTTTGAGCTGAGGCTGCACCAGGTAGTACCTCTAGAGTTGCTGCACAGCAGCACACAAGGATCAGCAAAGAAACAGAAGGGAGGTTACAGAAGACTATCTGAATATATGTTGGCTGTCCTTCATGTTGTGGAGAAAGTGTGTCTGTTTGAACTGTTTACTGTCCCCCAAGACAGAACAGAGTGGTAAGCATCCCTTGGTAAGGAGGTAGCCTGCATGAGAGCCTACAAGCGCACCAAACAAGACTGTAAGACATGTGGGTTCCTGTCTGGTCAAATTCAGTTAATGAAATTTAAACAAATGAACTGTTACAGAGGACTTTTCCTCACAGCAGTGAAGATTTCATTAACAACATTTTAATGGGGGCTAATAACAACAAAGGTTAGAAATGAGCATGGGCCCTGACTGCAAAATCCAAATACTGGTTAGAGTCTGAGGTGTGCACTGCTGTTTTCAAGGGGAGTTTCAGCTGACTGTTGGAGTGTGTGTGTAAAGAGGTGGCCTCATAGGGTGTTGCTATTTTCTCAGTCCACTAACAAGAGGCCCTGAATAAATTCAAAGCCGGCTTCTAGTTTTGCCTTCTCATACCTTAAAATATCACAACAGTGTTTTCATCTTTATTGCTACTTGCAACACAATAAAAAACTCTTGTGCATGGCAATCAGCTACTAACTTTCTTAAAAATTTATTGATGCTGTCCTGCTTTGTAATGACACAAAGCCGTGCATTAGGGACTGGATATTTGGCTATATTTATGTAGCTTTTTGTTAAAGGTGCTGCAGATTTATCTCTACACACTAAGGTATATATTATTCAAACTCTGTAGAAAACAGAAAGAAACAGACTGAAAGTTTGTGCAAATAGTTTGCATATTATTTCAACATACAAATATTAAACACGGCAAGAGATTGACTTCCTAGAATGTTAATTCAACAGTATTTCAAATATGTTGCATTTTTTCCTGCTTCGGTACTCAAACTTCAGCCTCATCAGTCTTCCTGTAGTTTATTTATTATTTTATGATTCCAAAGTGGGTGAGATTTCTATGAACTTTTCCAGATTGCTACATAATGAAGCAGAAAAAAAAACAGGGAAAAGTGACACACCCTGGCCATTTGGGTTGGAATTTCTTTGAATCATGGATTTTCTCTCATTCTCTGCCTTTTCAGCACAAACGTGTTTTTGATTGGCAAATATGTGTGCTGTTGTAATAGCTACAGTTGCAAGCTCAATATTACTTAATGTAGTGTATCTTTAATATTTATTTTATTTACCAATGCTATTTAAGAATCTAACTGCTTGTGCTATTGAAGTGTATGACGTTATAGCAAGTTGCAGAATTTCAAGAAGCTCGTAAAAATCACATAATCTCTTATCTATCATTTGTGTCTGCTTTTAAGTTCATTGTCCTTATCATATTAACACCACATCTCAAGAAGTATTATCTTGGTGTCTATTTCTACCTAGCATACATAAAGAAACAAAAATTCAATGCTGAACCCAGGACATTTTGCAATGCAATTGAAAGCTCTCTAACAGATAGAGGATTGAAAGGTTTATCAGGAAAGCAGAGATTGTAATTTAGACTGATTTAGGGGGTACATAAACTAGAGCAGAAATTCATCAGTAGGTGAAAGGAAGCATGTTTTTATTGAGATAGAAAGCCTAGATATTAATTCAGAGATTCAAATGTTAGCTGAATTTTATTTGAAGTTTTCCAGCCTTGGCATAAAAAGCAGAGCAGAAGAGGAACCAAAAGAAACTCAGTTTTCTTACTTGCGTTAAAGTTGTTTTTTCACATATATTGGCAAAAAGACATTGGGCAAGACAAAAAGGAAGGCACCAAAGAGGATTTCTCTAGCCTGTCAATGATCTTCAGTTGCTGAAAACCAGCAAGTGTTTAGTTGGATTAAGAATCTGAGATTGCAGATGCCACTTCAGTGCCCATAGTCCTCAAAGCAGGACACAGTGCACAAGGAAATCTTTCATCACAGTAGCCTCAGCACATTCTTTCTTTTCTTTATGAAGCTAAGTCCCCTCAAATGTGATCTGTTCTCTACATTAGCTTATTTCTCTGCACTAGTCAGTGGGAATTTTTCTTTAAAGACAGTGACAGTGTGACAAGAGTGAGACCTGTCAAGCTAAATCATTGTGTCCTGACATACCAAAATCTCAAGGACAAATATGTCTCCTGTGCAAATTATTGCTCAGAGGAACTGCCAATTTTTTTCCATGGGGGTTACCAATATGGGTCCACAATACTCATATAAATAAATTCCTTTAGGTATTGTATCTTTGACTTTTATTGACTGTCAATATGATGCCTAACCAACTATGACACAAATAAAATTTTAGAGTGTAATATAAAATCTTAATGAAAATGAGAATTTGGTGGTAGGCTAAGATCCAGATTAGGTTAATTTTATGCCCTGAAATTGAAGAAAGAGTTTATTTTAATGCTCAAGGCTTACAATTGTTACTTACCTGTAAAAAGATAATTGGCATGGCATCTATAAGAAAGATTGCTCTATTGAGTTGGAGATGGCTGTCATGCCAGCTGGCTGCAAATCAGTCAGAAAGTTCCAAAGAGAGGGCATTAGCTCATTTATGTTTAATTTATCAAAAAAATATTCTATATTTAGCTGGAGAGTTACTGAAAATGTTTAGAAATACTGTAGTTTTGAATCCATCCACTTATATTCATATAATTGGATTTCTTACATTGCAATTGCTTCTTTTAGTTGCATCACTAACCCTATAAACCTAAGGTTTTATAGGATTTATAAACTTATTTAATGTTTATGAAGTCAGTTATTTAGAGTTCAGTAAGACACAAAAAAGAAAAAAAAAATGGAGGCCTAAACATATTTCAGTTTTAAGAGCTAACTTCTCAGGTGTGCCCAGGACTGGAAGCAAATTATATATGTCATTCTCCCCTGTTGGTCTTTTGAGCTCTGTCGGATAAAGCTTTTGTACTAGTCATCAACGTGGTGAATGGCCACGGCTGCATTTTGGGTAAGCTTTACACTGAGAGGCAAAAGGAGAGAACATTTTAGAGGTAAATTATTTCTTTTTTTTTTTTTTTTATTTCCACATATGGCAGCTGCAGAAAACTCCCCAGAGGTCTGGCATGCTGAAAGCAGCCCTGGGGAGATGGATTAGTGTGCAGGAGACAGGTGAGTTCATCAGAGGTGCATGAGAAATTGCAGAAATATGTGATGAACGCTTTTTTATCACAGGACTATCTTAAGAAACCTACACTCTTTTCTAGAGACAGGACCCTAGCTCACAAAGGAGAATTGAATCATTGAAAGCATGCTAAAGGGTTCTCAAAGCAGGTAGTGAAAGAAGAAAACATCTGAGAAGCAATGATGACTTAGAGTGCTGAAGGTCAAAACTACACCAAGGGAGGCTCTGGTGTTCCCAGTTGAGGTGCACACAACCAGAGTGTAGCCATGGTCCTTCCTTCCTTCTTCCTCCCTTTGCCCTCCCAAGAGTGAATGATGTGTTCTACCCACAGACACTTGCTTTTCCAAGGGTTAAGAATAAAGATAGCACCCATGTGTCACACCTTTGTGCCCACTTACAGTAAGTTAGAATGAAAACTGAATACCACTATTCAGCCAGTAGCAGGGAAGACATGAGAAGAGACACTTCTTTGGATACTTTTAAGAGTTAGCTGGACAAGGCGCTGGGCCATCTTGTCTAAGAAAGGTTGGACCAGATGATTCTTGAGGTCCCTTCCAACCTGGTATTCTATGATTTTCTATGATTCTTTCCCCTGCCTCTCCTCCATGTCCATTGATGCCAGATGAGGGGCTAAGAAATCATGGACTATCACCTTCACCAATCTAAAGGTAATCAGGAGCACCTATTCCTCAGCTGTCTTTACTCTTCCTGTTCTTCACTTCATTGCTAAGCATTTGACTGCCTCGTGCTCCTATGTGAATTTTTGCATCAACATCTCTTGAAAGTTAAGAGGGCATCTGAGCAACAGCTGTGTAGAGTATTCACTTAACAGAAAAAAGCTGAAGCATCTGCATATACAACATCACCCCCCCTCACACATGCAAATAAATAAACTGGACAACCAAGTCCCCCATCATATGTGCTAAATACCACCGATAAGCACCCAGGTCTAAAACTTCAGCTGTTATGACCCCACTTTTATTTTCTGCTGCTTTTTGAAGATGCCCAAATTTTCACCTACAATTTGATTACTGAAGCTCTGGCTCAAGCTTCCCATTTGGAAAAATTTGAATTTAGGGCATTCACCAAGGATGTGTGAGACTCAACTCCAATGGCCTTCTGGGAGAGTCTGTGATACCCTGGTAGATGTCATAATTGCTACTTATTCTTGCATGAGCTTTACCACTGAAGCTGCCCTGTTCTTCAGAAGAGGGAGAAAAAATGTGTAAATGTGACCTTTTATGCTAGAGATAAGAGCACTCAGGAGATGGAGGGTATGGGTTTCTGCCTTATTTGCTTTGAATATTTATGTCTTTTTAGGAACTAGAAGCAGGGTTAGTTAGTGGTCTGTCTGGCAAAAGAGGCATTATGACATCTCACGGAGTAGAAGGAAGAGACATCAGATCTGGCTGTTAGTTCTTAGCATGAGTAAGGGAGAAATAATATTTTGGATAACAGAATTTCAAGGCTTATCTGGTTTGCTTTCCACTCCATGGAAAGCCTCCTTTCAGCAGAGCTCTTTCATTCCAAACACAGGCTACACCTCATAAATTCCATTCTTCAGTTGGACCTATTGAAGTTTGGTTCTGGCATACTCACTCTTTCCAATGGGCCAACACACACAGAGAACATACCCATCCAGATACTCCTTAGACCTCCTATGATTTAATCCTTTTACTTTCAGACACATACCCAAGCTGTAACTTAGGGCACAGTATCTCAGGAAATCGCTGCTCTTACCATGTCCTCCATTTGGGACTAACTATCACACCCACATCCCCACTTGTTTCTCACAGTTAAAATGTGACAAGATTAATGGGTAATGAGCACAAAAAAAGAGATTCTTTGGTGTGACTGCCAGGCACAGGTTGTTTTTTTTTAATGGCTTTTGTATTCCAAGCTTGTGCTGCTATACTGTCACTTTTGCTGAGGAGAAATTTCTGTTTCAGGAAACTGGAACTTCTATAAAAAAAGCTTGAAATAATCAAGACTAACCACTGAGGATAGACCATACGGGCTGAATAAAAGAGTTATATCAGAATGCAATGCCTTGAGACTGGGTGACTTTTGTTTAGGAAAAAGTGTGTTGTCTCCAACTATAAATCGTCACTTGCAAAACACAATTAACTAACCAACTGCACAGAGATGAACTGAGAACTTAAACAAAGCTGTACTTGACTGCCATACAGAATGTTCTCTTCCAAGAAGGCTTTAGCTGTAGGCAGTGTCTATGTAGCCAACAGCTAATTGTGTCACTTTGTGGTTTTGGGAAGAGAAAAAAAAACAGAAACAACCCCCCAAACCTCATTTCCCTAATGAACTTCACACGATTTCAGGCATGATGAAGTCTAAAACACAGTTCCTCGCCTACTGTCTCTCCCTTTGCTTCTCACACAGAAAACTTACGGGCTCCAGAAGAGTCAGGACAGTGATTTGCCTGTCCTAAGGGCAGCACCCACAGGAACTGCTCATCAGGCACTTAAGCATATTTGGCTTATGGCACTTCGAGCCATTTAATATCTAATCTCAGATTTGGGTGCAAATAATTTCTTTTTACCCTATATTCTATGCCTTAGTGTAAAGGCCAGCAACAGTGTGGCTGAGCGCTCAACAGACCTTGCCTGACCCTAATCACTGAGAATACAGAAACTTGTTCTAGTAAGGGAAGATTAGCGAAAACAGTGATAAAACCTTATATTCCTGTTCCCTTCATATTATGTCATGGCCAACATACATAGCAGATGTGAGAAATGTAAAGGGGAGCCCACTGTCTTGTTGACAAACGTGGTTGAACTGCTGGGACTAACACACCACTTTTCTACCCATGCTCCTCAGAAGAATTTTTTTGTACCTCTCTGGGTTGTCTCTGTCTTTACCTAAAGAAAACCTGAGAGTGAAAAGGCAACAGGTAGACCCCAGCTAAGAGAAATTCTGTATGAGTCATTGAAAATAGCTTTCTTTTCTCTTTTTTGTTTTTACCTCTTGATGAGTAAAGGCATATGCCAAAGAAGGGAGAATTTTGCTCCTGTGCTCATGTGTTATGTTATGCCAAGTGTCTTGACAGATTATTTTCTGCTGGTCTGTCTTCTGGTTGGATCCCAGACTCTGGGAATTTGTCTTTGGGAATTTACACCTCTTTGTTTAGGGAGAGGATAGGAGCTGTCTCCTAGAAACAGAAATAGCATGCTGGACACACCACCACCAGGATTTAGCCCTCAGGCACCAGAAGGTATCCAGGTCTTTGCTTTTAGAAGTTGTTCTGTTCCTTGCCAGATTTCTGAACCTTAGTTTTCATTCATGTTCTAATGTGAGATAAAGAAAAATGTAGGTAAAATTTATGATACTTTAAAGGAGAACAAAAGCCTACAGACCATGTAAATCAAAGTCTCTAAGAGACTACATTTTGGGGGACTTCAAGTTTTGTGTGCCCAGTAAAATGTATGTGGACTATACACATCGAACATGAGGCTCCCTGGGTGACAATCTCCTTTTGAAAATATTTAATACTGATTAAGAAGGTGACTTCAGCTCAGAGGCTTAGTCTTGGGAGCCTACATTTGGGAAACTCTGTGCAAAGCCAGAATAAGTTTAAGAGGTATGTAAGACACTAGGAGGAGAAACAGACATGGAGGGTCTTTACCTGAGCCCTCAGTCCTGCCCCAGCAGCCAGACAGGAGCTGGAAGACACAACTGGGTTACCACAAAACCTGGATCCCCCTCATCTTGGAGGACCTGCTGTAAAATGTTGCTTGTATGAGCAGGTGCGGAGATTTCAGTCTGCAGTATTTTATATGATGGAGACATTTGATTGCACATTTATTTGTTTTAGAAACTGAACGACATCCATGTGCAGTGACATATTTTTGTGCTGACTCGATTAGAGTCACTGAGTGAAAAGTTGGCAGGAGGAAGATGTGATTTAGATTCCTTGTTGATGTCCCTTCAACTCAGGTGGTGATTTTGTTGCCAGAAGAAAGATGTAACATGTTTTAAATAATCTCGAATAAATCTTTCCCAGATCCCATATCTAACACCTAATTCTTCATTAACTTGCCATTCTGTTACCAATTCCCTCACCCAGGGGTGAATAACTGATTGCTATCAGTCATGTCAATTCCCCTCATCATGAAGGCACAGAAATCTCTTCTGCTTTGTAAGAAGATTGCTACTAGTTTCATAATGGAGGGAGTAGGTCTTGGGGATGTGAGTTAAACACACCTTAATTAATATGTGTAAGGGGAAAAATGCAACAGCACAACTGTTGGCTTTTTTCCTAAGTTAGTGCTAAAACTAGAGCTGTTCCAAAATAACAGACTTTTAAGTTTAGAGCTGCTGTTCTAAATAAAACTGAATAATTACACAGTTCTCATCTGGAGTACCCTACTAAGATTTGTTTGGTTCTGATGTTGATATTTTCCCCATTTTTCTATTAGCATTCTGTTGAAAATTCAGGGGTAGTGGGATGTATTTCTTAAAATTTGCTTCTTGCCACCTAGTTAAAATATCAAGTGATTTAAAATAATAATTATTATTGTTACTTAAACAGAAATATAAAGAAAAAACAGTCCTCATTCATTTTTGAGATGAAGGTTTTTCATCTATTCCAATATAAGCTGTAGATCCTACAAAATCAGAACCATGGAGGTTTTATTAAAGGCTCTTTAGACTGGAAATGTATTGCCTGAAAAGCTGGTAAACATATACACATCCTTCATGCAAACATATTTGTTTCTGCTATTTGTTGATAACCTAACGCTACACAATCTGATTTTTTTCTTTTGTTCACCAGGTTGATTAGATTTGTCAATAAGATATACCAAGTTCTTGCTTGGTATTTGAACACAGGGTCCTCACGTTCTAGAATTTACAGCCTAGCAATGACAATAGAGTAGTTATCCCCATTGTGTTAAGAACTAAGAAAAAAATCTAAGTACACATATTTTGAAAATAAACTATCAAATTATAAGCTTTCAAAATTATTTGATATATATTCTCAGATTTGGCTGTATATGCAAGACTGATAAATGAGTCGTATTTGAAGTTTATAATTTCAGCTGCCTTTGAATAATGCTAGAAAAATTCAGTTTGAACACTTAGTAACTTAAAAGCAAATTTAAGCTCACCACTCAATAGTGGACTCAAAGTAGTTTTCATATCCCAAATAAAACAAAAATATGAATTCTAAATTTTTACAAACTGCAAGCAACTGTTTTGAGGAAGTACTTTTTTATTACAGAAAGAGAAAAGACTGCTGTCATAAAGACTGCATTTTTGTAACACATCTAAAGTAGGACAAGAGAGTGTCAAAGCGGGCTAATAATAGTGGTTTTAAGAATAGAATTAAATTAAACTCCTATAAAGAAATTTTGATGATTTGGAATTTTTTGGTCACCAAAACTGTTTACAAAATTCTGCAGTTCCATTTTAAAACTTTTTTCTAAGTTTAAGACAAGCTTCCAAACCTCTTAAAGTTGGTAGTCATCCTCCTGTTGGTTTCAGGATCTCTTCCAGTGCTGTTTTCAGTGATGAAACATGACACATGGAGGTTAGTGCTGCTTGCTGCATTTCAGATGGACTCTATTAGTAAAAATATAATCTTTCTGGTTTATGTTCACCCTTCGTGTAAAGATAGCCACATGCCTTGAGTTTCTTTTATTATGGTAGCAGTGTGATGAGTTGATTTTTCCCCCCTGATAACTCCTAGGTTAACTTCCAGATCAGGAGATTGTTCTATTTATTTTCTAAGAATTTTTTTATATATATAAATAGATGTGGATAGATGTACACATGCATGTGTATATATATGTACATTCATTAGTTATCTTTCTGATTACACAAAATAGAATCTAAGTATTTGATTTAAGAACTCTGAGGGAATGAGAGCTTATTTACTGCAAGAAAACTCACATGTTTTAACTGAGAAATAGTTTACATGATTTAACTGAAAAATAGTTTGCCACACATGAATACATGAATGTTTGAAGACCTTTCCAAACCATCTTCTGTCCCTCATTCCCTCAGACCCACAGAAAAGTCTTTGTCTAAACTTTTTTGTTTTCTTATCCTGCATTCTAGGCCCAAAAGCACCATATTCCTTACTATCATATCAGGTCATTGTACAGCAGACCACAAGAAAGAAGAAGGACTGAGTTCATGGACTTATCTAGGAGGGAAAGAAAATGAGATGACTAAGCCTGACCTCTTCACCAGTTCAGATTCATCTCCTTGTCCTACATATCCCTAAAGAAAATGTATTGAAACTCTTGACATTGTGAGCATTTCCCATTGGAGTTAGAAGAGCTCTACCCATCATCTCAATAAAGAAAGTTTTAATTATCTGTTCATAAGTACGTTATTCTTCTTGTTGCTGTTATTATTTTTTATGTAATGACAAAACTTCTCCAGCATGCACTGTGTGAAGCTAGGAACCAAAACCAGAAAGGTTTCCCTAGGCACAAATCACTGCAGTCTGTTAATCTTCTGAGGAACTATTTTTTCATATTCTCAAGTCTTCCTAGCTCTCTCACGGAAGCTTCAATGACTGTATGGTTTGTGGTTTGGAAATGAAAATCAAATCTCTGTGTATTTATGTGTGTGGAAAGTTAAGAGCATAGGGAAGGAACAGAAAAGGCAGCAAAGTCCAATATGCATATGCTAAAGCACATCCCAAGATGGTGAAAGGCTTGGTTTCCCCAGTGGAGAAAATAGACATTGAATCTCACAGCAGTTGGTCACACATTGGCTGAACCTTCTCACTTTGTTTTTCTGTAAAGTCTGGTTATGATGATGCATTTTGGAGCAGCCAATATAGTCAGGTGAAGGGAGGAATCACCAAATTTGAGGACCCCTCCATGATTTAGGTTGTTCTGAGCACTGTTACCGGTGATGAGATTTTTTCCCTGTCTAGAATGGCTTACTAAGCCAGAACATCCAGCCCATCTAAACTATTGCTAAATGGTCAGTAAAAAAATTCTGTTCATATTAAAACACATTATTCTGCTGCATTAATTATTTTTGCTGCTGTTAATTAAACAGATTCAACAGATTCCTACTATTTGGCATCTTGGAAAATTGAAATTTGGAGCTTTATGTGCATTGGAACCGTTGAGAGTATTTTTAATGAAGGGTGGCATGACTTAAATTAATAATGCCAAACCTACAACATCATCTCTGTATTGAGCTATAGTAAATGCAGAGAATAAAGAAAATAGTTTACAGAGGTTTCACATACAACTAAGTATAGTATATAAACCCTGATGCTAGACAGACCACTGCTAGATTCCTACTAAATTCCCAATACCAACAGCAGGGTAATCAGCTAATCCTCTAAGAGGTTCCTGCTCCCATGAGGAAAGGACTGAGAACCGCCAGCAACTGTAAATGCAAGCTATGCCCTTGCAGCCAAGGCTAGAGTGCTCTGAAGTCTTTCACGGGGAAACAACTCTGAGGACAGTCAAGACCGGCAATGTAGAGAAGCAAAGGAAGTCAAATAGGATGCAGTGAAACCAAGCCAAACAAAAGTCTTGCATAGTACGCAAAATCAGTGGGGTCTACATAGGGTCTTTCCAACAGGGCATGTGGAAACAATAGAGGGATTTGTTTCCTTCTTAAATCAAAAGGCTTGTTAGGGCAAAAGAAAATTTGATTATATAAAAGGACCATCTTGCAAGAGTGGTCAAACACTGGAACAGGTTTCCAGGCTGGGTGTGAAGTCTACTGCCTTGAAGTTATTAAAAATTTTACTTTTGATACAGCAATTGCTCTAATTCAATATTTACTCATGGCTTGATCAGGGGACTGGGCCACAGGACTTCCTGAGGTCTTTTCAACCTAAATCAGTTTGTGATTCTATACCAGTTTCTGAAGGACTTTGTGTTGTGAGCCAAATGCAGGTGCATTAAATAGGAAAAGCTTTAAAAGGATCTCTCCTTTGCTCTTGTTGCACCTATTAATTTCCAGGTTCAGGGAAAGACTAGAAATGCACAAGCTATATGTGACTGGCATTAACAGCAATCTGAAAGCCTTTTTTTTGGGAGGTGGGAAGGTAAAACCAGATCAAAATTACAGTAGGAGCATTGTGGGAGCGTTACATACAGGTACAACAGGAAATGCCTTTTTCCACAAACCCTTTGAGGCCTCTTTTAGGACAGTACGTTTTGAAGCCATCACAACTGCAAGCATATGTGATCCCTGCCCTATACCATGGTAGACCTTGTGTATATAAGAGCTCTAACTGACCCTTAATCTGCTATTTCCTACTGAATCTGAAAAGCCTATGAAATAACAGTGGTTATTGGCAACCTCTGAGCTTTTGACTCAGTGAATCATTCTAGTTATGTTGCTACAAGGGAGTGGAGTCTGGCAAAGTGCTTGTTTGACATGATTTAATGGAATAATTCCTTTAAAAGGGATTGTTTTTTGGCTTTTTGGCTTTTGCTTTGGGGGATTTATTTTTCTTTTTCCTTTTTGAGGATCTTTTTTTCCCCCCTTGGTTTTAGTCCTTCGAGCCTTGTCTTAACAACAACATAACAACTAACAGGAGGATTCCCTCCCCCTCAGATTCCCACATAAGATAGCAAAGCATATGTTTTGAAAGGAGTTGAACATCTGGAGATCGGGAACTGTTGCCTTCTGAAGCGTTCTACTTCTTGCAGTACAACATCTTCCCTGGAAAGTTAAAGGTCCAGAGATTTCAAATTGCTATTATAGCTTTTGAGGTTAAAGACTTCTGTTTTAATCTGAGCACACTCTCAAAATATGCCCACTAGCAACACTCCCAACAGTATATTTGAAATAGTTCAGTAGTAGCAACACAGAAGCTAAGAAAACTCACAGTTTATTCTTTTAGAACTATAGGTTCCCTACTAGCTCTTCTTCTAGTCAATATCCTTTCACATATGAACAACACTGCCACATACCCTCCCTAGAACATATTGACATAACTTTTAGATGAAAAAGGAAATCTGGCAGCACTGACTAAAGGAGAATGTTGTCCATGTATAGGTACAAATAGATGTAGTTCAGCAGGTGTCACTCGAGATCAGACTATTTACACCAGTTTATAATCCTGAGGTTTTTTCTCCTTGCTTTCTTAGTGCACAGTAGTAGAAACATACAAGGATATGCATGGAAAAAGAGTGCTAAGTGGTCACATTCAGTTGTAAGATCACTCAGCTTCAAAGAAAGCAGAAGCTGGCATATGGTGTGAGAACTAGTGGCCATGAAAACAGACTTTCTGTCTTTGATATAGATGTGGCAGATGTCTCTGAGAAAGACCTAGTAGGCAGATGTGAGGGTAAAGGACTTTCATCTCCTCTTCTTTCAATGCCAGGAGAAATCTTGAGCTGTATTATGTGACACATTTTTGTTATCAAATGGTTATGGATGTGTCTATGAATATTCAAACATTCTGATTCCGGTTGGATTTTTTGGATACTCTGAATCTTGTTTCTCACTATATTTATGCTTTACATGACGTTAAAGCTTTTATTGCTTTAAACTTCCTGCATTTAAATGCCATTAGATGCACATCATTATTGTGTTATGGACTATCACGGACAGAAGTTTGCAATATATTTACCTCACACAATTTTCATTTTCAAATTATTATGATATCTTATTGTATTTGCTCCTCTTCTTAGTTAAATATTTCCAGTCATTTCAATTTCTCTTCAGGGCATGTCATTCTTTAGTATCTTCTAACTTCAGGTGCATTCTCATATAGCTCATATGAGATAAGGATACTGTCAAAAATATTGTTTCGTTGAGAACTCTTTTCCAGATATTTTACTGCCTGAATACAAGGAAGACCTCTCAATAGCACCAGTAGCATATTCAGTGGTGGGTAAAGCAGACCCATGCTGTAAACACAGAAATATCTCAGTGAATGGAAGCCGATTAAAACCAGCTGTAAACAAGGCTGTATGCAGATCTTGTTGAGGACAAACAGTTGTTATTTTAATGTGCGTTTTTTCTATCAGTTCCATATTAAGCTCATTGATAGTTCCTAAATATCATGCTTCTGTGTAGCACTGTGTGGCTAGTTCTCAGCACTGTTTAAAATGTAGAAAAGCAGCGAAGAGAAGAAGAAACTCTGCAAACTAGAAGGGAGGAGAAGAGTGAAGGGCATGGGGGAAGGACCAAAAAGAGCTGGTAAAAAAATATTTCCAAGTGGAAAATGCTGTGCACGTTAATGAAAGATAGATGGATTCCAGTGTTGCGCGCAAATTTTGAGGTAAACAGTTTTCTCTTTCTAATACTTAATAAAGCCTAATCTCATCCAGAATCATACTGCTTTCATTGCTTTTTATTTTTTTTAACACTATCCATTTGTCTGGAAGGCCATGGTGCAGAACTGATTTCAATAAAACATAAGAAATTAAGTTAATGATCTTGATCTGTTTTCCTAAAGTGATAAAACACTCTGTGGAAGGCCAGGGCTGTTCCAGCTCCAGCCAGACCCTGGGAATGCCTTGGCAGAGGCCAATAAATTCAGTTTGACGTTCTTTCCCTGGATCCAAGTGTCTAGGTTATGCCCAGTAAAAATCAGCTGACTTTTAAGCAGGCTTTCATTTGTTACAACTTGGAATCTGCTGTCGCTTTTATCTGTTTCTGGAAACTTTTTCTCTCCCTGCTGAGGTGCCATTGGTGGAAATTAAACTATTGTGCTAAGGAAGAGACAAGAGAGATGTACTGAAAGCACCATGTGGCTCCTATGGTTGCTTTCTTACTGACAATGTTCTTTTGAAGAGGCAGAATATGTATTTCTAAGGCTGTTGTGGTCTGATTTGTTACAGAAAGTTTCTATGGAAGAAAATCTTAAAGTCATTTGTAACTTACTACACTGTCAAATGTTAACACTGTCCAGCAAGGTATAACATTGTTCTGCTTGTTTTCTTAGCAGTTTTCCTGAAAGCAGTGTGTGAGCTCCTCTATGTATAATGAGCTTGCCTCTATGTATAATGAGCCTTGCCCATAGCAGGAGAGTGTCTTATGTTTCTCGTTACAGTGCAAGCTCTGTTGATTAGAAACAAATGCAAACCTTTGGGACTTCCCCTGTTCAACCACTACCCTAGAGCCAAGAGAATAATTTCCTATGTATGTTCAAATGATTCCCACTCACTCGCACAGACAGAGCCATCACCTCACACTAAAAACATAAAAATAGAGGGTTCTGTAGTTACTGCCTTTAGGAAACAGCTCTGTGGGCTTGGCAGTGAGAAGCAACATTACTCCAGAGAAAAGTCCACAAGTCCTTGTGCCTGTGGCTGGCACCAAGTCTCTCAGAGATCTGCAACAGGCCATTCTACTTGCATGGGAGAAGGGTGTGTGTGAATGTGTGGTCTTCTCTGTGCCCTCTTAAGCAGGACTAGAAAAGAAATGCAAGACTCCATAATACCTGGTGCTTATGCAAGGGTTGGTTGGGCTCCCTTTGCCCTTCTGCCCTTTAGATCCATGCAAAAGCATTGACAGAATAAAGGGTGTTTGATCTGGCAGAGAATATCGTATCTGTTGTGAATTTGCTCTGCAAGTGTTTCTGCACTGAATAAAAAGAAAAAAAAAAGAGGGGTGAAGAAGCTGGGAGAGAAAAGGAAAAGAGAGATTAAAAAGTCTGTCTGGGTACAGAGTAAAAATATTACATAAAATTCAACAAAAACCAGTATGGAACTTCTATTTATATTGAAAATAACAGAATTTCATTGTCAGAGTAGCTAGACAAAGAAATTACAGATCTTAGCAAAGGTTTCTGAGGGAATAAAAGAACTTGGAAGAGAAAACAGATTCACTGATTGTGTAGGGAGGGGGTGGAATTGGTGCTGACACAAAAATGTCTTACAGATCTACTGTTACTGCTACCAATTATTTCTGAAATGCCATAGAGAATGTAGTGAAATACTTGGAGAAAAATAGAGAACATATTTTTTTCCCTAAGAGAAGGAAATAAGAGATTGAAAAAGAAGCATAGGTCTTCACCTACATCAGTCTATAAGCTGCAGCCCCAAGTAGCTTGAACAGTGTCACTCTCATTTTCTAATCAACCTTCTCATTAAAGTGTTTAGTGCAAAGAATTTAAGCAATTACCATTCTCTCAGGAAGATAAATGCTCCTTAAACCAAAACTACTCAACTGCAAGATGGACAGTGGGCTGTAATTGACACTTAAATAGGCAAAGTCCTTTGAATCAAACATTTTTCTGCCTCTATTGCTGACTTAGTTTTTCAATGACTTGCTCTCAAAGTACATGTAGGAACTGTGCGTAAGGTGATTGACGGCTGTGACAGACTTGGTCTGTATTGTACTCAGCTGGTGCTCTGCCTAACTGTCTGTGATGTGTTGAGGTTGGACAACAGACAGATACCGAGCGACTAACTGCCCCCTCCAACAGGACAAGGGGAGGAAATAAGATTAAAAAACTCACAGGTTGAGATAAAGACAGCGACATCACTTACCACTGAGGCAGCAGGTCAGAGGAGGCAGGAAGGAGGTCAGATCAAGTCACACCAAGTTTATGTGAATTCTGGGAACATCTTATCTCCCAGCTGGTTTTTCTCTGTAGAGAACTTGATCCCTGGGTTTCCACCCGTGTTCAATTCTCTCACCTCACCCATCTCTTGGGTGTTTCCATATCCCTCAACCCTGTCATTGGATGTCCTCTATCCCTTTTAACTCTTTTCCTCTTCTCCAGGAAACTTCTTTACCTCATGTATTTTTGTTTCCTTAGTGTCTCTTCTCTACTTCTTGTCCAAGCCTCTGGATTTGTTTTAACCTCCTTATGTCCCACGCACATGGCCAGACCTTCTTCTTGCTCTCAGCTTTGCTATTCTTTGGTCAGTGTATGATCCCTTTTGAGCAATAATCAGAATTTTGAATGATCTTATAAAAGAGTAATTAGTATTATCCATAACAAGGATTTCCAAATGAACTGTGAAATTAACTGTTTCACAAACAGTAAGAGTACTGAAGCCTGATTCCTGCTGGGTCTGTGCCATGAGTCTGAACTGGGCAGAATCTCTTGTCTAATAACAAGAAAAGTCATCTTAGTTTTCCTCTCAAAGGGAACCTTAAAGGATCTCTTGACTTTCCCCAGATGTAATATAGAGTAGTAATGTATTATGTCCTAGTGAAACAAGGCTAAAAATACTTTTCAGTCCCTGTTTGGGCAGACCAGCTGAGCAAAGAGTCTATTTCTGTGTTTTAATGCTTGACTCCCTGGTGGGATGCCACAGGGGGATGCACGCAGATGTGTGCCTTCAGCATAGGCCTGCCACAGAGGACCAAATCTTGCAGGCCTGTGCTCTGAGCTGGACCATTAGCACATCTTTGGAAAATAATCTTTAAAAACTCTGCATTCAATTTCAGCACAAGCAAATGTTAGCTAGTCTGGCTCTTGACAAGAAAACAAGGTTATGCTTGAGGAGACCTATGCAGCCTATGTTGCATTTAAATGAGCAAAGCAAGGTTATGATGTCCCACCTATAAATTACTGGTTTCTTTATTTGTCAGTGCTGATACATGGGCGGCTATTATTGCAGAGTGGTCTGCCTGTGGTTATAGGGCTTGCTGAGGCACTCTCACTCCTGCTAGAGCAGAAGAAGCAGCATAACTGCCCATCACCTTTTAGTAAATCTTTTTCATAAGAACCCTGAAATGAGGAAAACAGAAATTAGTCAGCCTGCTCAAATTAATTACGATGTGTTGACTTAACTAATTCTTGCAGGACATCAAAGTGAAATGAACAGACTAACATGTAACAACAACAAAACTGTGACTCTAGTATTACTGAAATGAGGCAACCTTGCTTGCAGTGAAGAAGCTGAAAATGTGGTGGAGATTTGGATCAGCCTTGCAATAAATAATACATGCTCCTAAACTAATGTTTATAACACCGGTATGCTACTACCAAACCTTAGAAACAATGTATGCTTCATCACAGAGCAGAATCCAGTTAAAGACCTATTGCCTTTTGCTGTCAATTATTACTTCTTAAAGTTGCAGTTTTTCCTTTTTTTTTTTTTTTTTTTTTACTAATTCTGGTTTTAGCTAAAAAAAAAAAAAAAAGGAGTGTGTTATGTGGAATTCAAGAAAGCACATGCCACAGGAACGTCAACCTGCCCTCAAGCAAATAGTTTAGCAAACCCCAAACACCAGGCTCTCAAAAGCAAATTCATGAGCTGATTTCTGCAACCTACCATATATTAGCAGGCATGAATTAAACATGCTTATCCTTCTCATTGCTTTGCTGAGGCAACTGTTGTAAAAGAACAAAACTACCTGAAGGGATATAATCTCAAATGTGAGGTAATAAACCTTTCTTGTTCTCAGTAAAATTTTATGTTTATATTTTTAATAATACCTAAACCTAGGATACTTTGCTTCTTCCAGAATTTTTCAACCCTGCAGGGTATATTGCTGATGAAAACTAAGCATTAAAAGTTTAATATTTGGCTGAATTATTTCATGCAAGTAGTGGTGATTCTGGGTTAATGGCTGAGACTACCTAAGAACAAAAATAATAAAAAGAGTGGTTTTGCTGTTCCTCCTCCCCCTGGTTTATGTTGTGTTGAACTAGCCAGCAATAAAGGGGACTCTGTGCCATTAAGTACACAAATTTGGATCGTTAGCCCTCTTTTGTCTTGCCATTCGTCTTGCTGTTTGATACTTGAGATGCCAATCTGTTATAAGAAACACTGCCTGGTACCTGGCCCACGAGAGTTTAAGTCTGGTTCAGTATCTACCTCATTGTCCCTTACGAGCTTCCATCCTGGAATGCCTTTCCCAAAACAAAGTGGTGGTTATTGCAGCAGACGTCGGAGTGACCTTTATTCTTGCCACTAGAGGGTATAACGTCTCCACCATTTATCGTTGGTCGGGTCTCGTTGTGTATCTATGTACACCTGGCTTTTTCAGGAGTTTTAAAACGGAGGCAAGGTCCCTCATGGAAGCCCCAAAGAATTAAAATTCTTCTGAATATGAGCACCTAACTTCTGCAGGCTGCCTTCACTGCCTCAGCCTGAGACTACTTTTCAGAAAGCTGCAAGTGTGAATGAGAACTGATGAATGGAATAAAGGGAAAGCATAATTCTTGGGATTTGTGGGAAAACGTAATTAAAAAACCAATAAACAGAGCTGTTTAGCAGACAGAGAACAGGGGAGGGAAATCCTAGCCTGTTATCCTAGACTGAACGTGGAGGGCTTATGTAACATGAAGCATAAGCCAAACATCCATTAATCATGTTTCCATGTACTTGGGTAGCAGGATCTCTCAGCAGCCAAAACAAAGGTCCCAAGGCTGAGCAGCAGCCCTGGATAAAAATACAACTGAAGAGACCTCTGACTGTTAATTCTGAGGAGGAAAGAGCCCATTTTCACTCTGCTGAGGTAACAATCTGTGTGCCTGTGCAGCAGTCCCACAGTGCAGTCCTTAACCAGAATAGATGGTACCACAGCCCTGACTGGCGACAAGGGTTGTGCAGCGGCAGCTTTGCTTCTAGAGGACATGGGATTCTGCAGAAAGAAAATCTCTGTGTTCAACTCTTGAATTTGTTCAGCCAGGTGACAAATGCATTTTTCTGCTTCCAGCCAATGAGAAAAGAGAGCTTCAAGAGAAAAGTTACTTGTGAACTGTTAAAAGTTCATGTTCAGTTAAAAAACATGCTTCCTTGCCCTTGAAAGGATTAAGAGGCATACTGACACACAGTCAATACATTTATGTAACCAGAATGTCTTACTTTGGCTAATAGCACTGGAGCTCCTTGGCAGCGATGTCTGCTTCCCACTCCCCTCAGAGCACAGATATTTCCCTGCACTGCAGCACTGGGGACCAGGGCATTTAGATGGCACCTGAGAGTTAACGTAAAAACTCCAGTGCTGAGTTCCAGATTTGCTACAGTTCAGTCTTTTATTGCGAAGACATCAAGTAGTTTAAGAAGTATTTGCTCTGCTAATCTGGACTACATTTAATGGCTATCGGATAACCCTGCCACGGCAATTGTTAAGGGGCTTTTGTCCCCAGCCAGTGGAAGTGCAGATGGCCTAGCAGCAAGACTGCCTTTCTTGAGAGGGCAGTGCCTGAGGAAAGCAGGAACACAGAAATGCTGTGTTAAAAAGGACTGTGGATAGGTCAGGGCTGCAAGGCATCCATGACTGAACTCTTTCCCTTCTATCATGTATGTGGATGGCCTGAATCAGTAGAACAAATCCCTGATGAGAAGCCAAGTTGATGGGGACTGTGTCTGTGGCTTGCTGTAAACCCTAAACTGAAAAAACCCAGCAGCACAGCTCACTGGTAATGTTGGAAAGGGGGCTAATAGGATTAAGCATATCAAGCATGCACCCATCAACAGTGCTACAGAGAGTCTGCTGCTGCTCTTTTGCAAGGGAATAGTGCTAGCAGCCTCGTGATCTTTTCTGGAGCTAAATTTGGCCCTCTGAGCAAATATGGTATAATGTAAAGTTATCTTCAGGAATGGGGAAGTCAGGGGTTATAAAAGAGAAACAGAGAAGATGTATGAGCAGGACTAGAACTGCCAAACTAGAGAAACCGACCTCTGGCAAAAAGGGCTAGGCTCGAATCTAGGTAAGATGAGATCTTTGTCTACAGATTAAATAGGATGTATGCCAGAACGAGGTTTTGTTTACTAGTGTGATGAAGAACCTTGCCTGTTATTTATTTACTATATATATTGAAAGTGGTGTTATTTTTTTCCCCTAAACCACCTGTATATAGTCAAAATAGGTGGATTCTCTGTGTAAACTTGCCCACAAATTTCAATGGAAGGTATTAAATGCTCAAACCCAAGAAGATTATTGCAACAATAAAACATATATAATCCTTTAGAAAAAAAAAAATCACTTGCAGAGATTATATATATAAAAAAGGTTTTAAGAGGATTACCCTGATAATAAAGGACATAAAGAGTCAGGTTCATATATTCTGACAAAAGTACAGGGACTTGTCATGAAATTATATTACAATAGAAATGGGATTATGTGTGAGTCTGAAAAAGGCCTGGAAATTAGTGCAACTACTTGCATTTTGTTATCAGTTCTTATTCTAGTGTATGATACTCAAATCCCTGTGGGTCCATTTCAGTTCCTGGAGCGTAAGAGGTCTTGAAAGGCAAATAGCATGAACATGTCACAGGATAGGTTTATAGCTCATATTAGCAGATGTATGGAAATTTAAAATTGAAAAGTGTCCTGATTTTGTCTAGGTAGAGTTAATTTTCTTCATGGTAGTTTGTATAGGGCTATGTTTTGATTTGTGCTGTAAACAGTGTTGATAACATGGGGATGTTTTAGTTGTTGCTGGGCAGTCCTTGCACAGTGTTGAGGACTTTGCCTTTCACCCCACCCCCTCAGTGACTGGCTGGATGCACAAGAAGCTTTGAGGGGACGTGGCTGGGACAACTGACCCCAACTGAGCCAAGGGATATCCCACACCATAACATGTCATGCTCAGCACATAAAGCTAGGGGAACAAGGAGTTAGGACGTTTTGTCTTCCCAGGTAACCATCACACATGGTGGAGCTCTGCAGTACTGGGTATGGCTCCCTGGTATCCTGGATATTCACCTGCATGTGATGGGAAGTGGTGAATGAATTCCTTGTTTTGCTTTACTTGCATGTGCAGCTTTTATTTTAAGTCTTAAACTGTTCTTATCTCAACCCATGATTTTTCTTACTCTTACCCTTCTGATTCTCTCCCCCATCCCACCAGGCAGGAGTGAACAAGTGGCTGTGTGGTGCTTAGCTGGCGTCTGGGGTTAAACCACAACAAAGATAAAGCCATTTGCAGTTCTCAATCTTGAGGTTGTCTTATTCTCCTGAACTTACATTTAGTCTGCCCTATCTAGGATTTTACCTTCTGTGGGCTTCCATCTACTAGCTCTTCAAATTAGATAGATTCCCACAGAAGACAGAGGTAAGTGCTGGTTGACCAATGGGTTTAGATATAGCAGCCAGACAACAAATTTGTTCCCCATTTCTAAATGTCCACTGAAGCTGAATGCAAGTAACTGGATGTGAATAACAGCATTTTTCCTTTGGCTTAAAACTCACATGAATTGCTACACATACACTAAACATGGTCTTCTCTAGAAATCAAGTGATTTGTAATTTTAGTGCAGTCTTGAAAAGAAGAACAAAATACCAAAATTGCTCTGGGTAGCCACTTGCAAACTTCTTAATGTTTTCCAAATGTATTTCTAATTTCAGGAATTATGATATAATACTATTTATTATAGGACTGTATTACAGCACAATTCTTTCCTGTCCTTACAAAGACTAGAATTCACAAAGCATAACTGAAATGCGCATTCTGAAAGCTAGAAATGCCTAATAGAAGACCCAGAGTAGTTTTTGCAATCCAAAAAAATTCAGAGCACCTAACACCATCTTTGTTTACAGATGTGTCGTTCTGAGGAGGTCAAACAGACTTTGGGGGTGATGGGTTCTTTTTCGCTCCTTGCTAAACTAAGATGTTCTCAGTCCTCCAACCAGAAGTGCTGAACAGCTCCAGCATTTGGCTAGATGTAAAAGTTTGACACATATATGTTCTTTATGTTGAAAGTTAGAGTTCCATTACTTAGGTATTTTTACAAATGTGTGGAACATTTAGGAGGAAGCAAATAGCCATAGAGTTATTCTGTGTTTCACTTCTGTCCTGGGTTCAGCAGTAGTAGTCACTTTTCTCCTTCTTGGTAGCTGGTGCAGTGCTCTGGTTTTGACTTTTGGCCTGGGAACAGCACTGATAGCGCCGATGTTTTTTGTTACTGCTCAAATGTTTTAGTCTGGCCAAGGACTTTCTGAGCCTCGTGGTCTGCCAGGGAGGAGGGGAAGTTGGGAGGAAGCAGAGACAGAACACCTGACCCAAGCTAGCCAAAGAGGTATTCCATACCACAGCACGTCATGCCTAGGATATAACGGAGAGTTACCCGGAATGGCTGGGACTGTAGGGTTGGACGAGGTATCGGTTGGTGCTCGGTTGGGTGGGGTGGGGCAAGTGATCGGTTGGGTGGTGGTAAGGTGTTGTATTCTCTCCCCTTGTTATTTCCCTTATCATTGTTATTATCGGTGGTAGCAGTAGTGATTTGTGTTATACCTTAGTTACTAAACTGCTCTTATCTCAACCTGTGGGAGTTGCATTCTTTTCGATTCTCCTCTCTGTCCCTCCAGGAGTAGAGGGAAGGAAAGAAGGGGGGGGAGTGAGTGAACAAGCTATGTGACTTTGTTTAAACCATGACAACCTCAGAGGGAATTCTCAGAGGGTCTTTTTCTTCCTTGGGAAGTATCTTGCAGGATCATTTTCTTTCCCTTTATTCCCTATGGAGGAAGGAGTGGGCTGTAAGTTCCACACCCCCACTCCACTAATTGTGGTAGCATGCTTATCTCAGGCATTGGCTGTCTCATACATACCTGAAAATATTGTTGTCCATGTGAATTTATGCCTTGTACTTAGGCTTTGCAATCCACAAGTGCTATTGCAACTTCTGTAGGCATCTTTGTATTTGCTCTAAATGGGGTAGCTGAAAATCCTACTGTTGTGGTTACTGCTATGAGTACTAAACTATTATGTGCTTATCCAGAACATCAGTAAGTGTTATTCAGCTCATGAAGAACCAAGGAATATAGCAGCTGCATTGCTTTCTATAACAGAACTTATTAATTTTAGGGAAGCCCTGATATACCTAAAGAAGAGCTGCATACACACAGTGGACATAGTTCTATCTGTTGTACTTTAGTTTTCCAGTTTATTTCACTGTCACTTATGCCATTATGTACTCTCATTAGCATGTGAAAATGCGTGTATGCACTCTTACTCTGGATATTGCAAATGCAAATATGAGTATTTGCCCTCAAGAATTTGAGCAAACATAGGTGTTGGAACCCTGACACTAAATACGTATTTGGTGTGCACATACTTTTTCATTTGGAGAAATGTGCATGGGGAAAGATATCAAAAACTTAAGATTAATCATGCCCTGAATTGTCTGTTTCTTTCTGTTAACTGCGAACAAGACAGAAATGGACAAACCTAAATGTACACAGCTAGATGTACACTTACATAAGGACACAAAAATCCCACCTGGTGTATCTGAACATTAAAAAAAAAAGAAAAATCTTACAAACTACTCTGGGCTTCATATAGAAAATAATCTCCCCATGCACACTATTTCCTCAGTTTACAGCATTGAAAGTTGTTAGTATTAAGCTATATTAACCTATGTTTCTAGATATAAAGCCTTTTGTTCTGCTGAAAGTATGACAATAAAGGTGTCCACCAGCGTTTGTTTTTATGAAGGCTGGGAGTGTCAGTCATCTGTAGGTTTAGAGGTACAAGACACATTAATGGAAAAAGGGAGCTGACATATTTTAGACTGTTGAAAATCCCATATTTACACTGCAAGTTGACATTAGAAAGGTACAGATGTGAAGTAAAAGGAAAACTTAATACAAAAGGATTTTTTTCAGTGATGTATTCTTACAGGGAAAACCTTGAATGCTGAAGATTTTCCACTTATTAGTGAGAGTTATAATGAGGCTTCTTAGAACCTTTTTACAATTCTTCGTTAAACCAAAAAATGTAGTTGTTAATGTGTTTTCTCTGTGCATCCCTGTGAAGTGTACTTTCCCAAGTTCCTGAGATGGAGTCTTTAACAGTAAAATGAAAAAAAAAAAACTTAATGGCATTGTTTTCCTTCAAGCCTTCATCTTGAGTTTCTGGTTAATTTTCCATTTGTGTTGTGATTCTTAAATTCCTTTAACTTTTCCTATTACTTCTTTATTACTTTTGAGACTATAATCTAACAGACCCTAAAATGCCCAGCAAAAGATAGAGCTATTAACTGTTTTATAAAGGAGAGAGAAAGACTATAATAACTATTCTGTTCATTCTTTTAGCAAATAAATCTGGCACTAAATTAAATTTAATAAAATGAAATTTAGAAATACATAAAAATAAAACCTAATATCTCTGTGGGGATTACACAAGATTTTAGACATACAGAGGCAATGTGAGGGATGCCTATTTGTGTTGTACAGATTTATAACCCTGGATCAGATTGTAACTGTTCTGTCTGAAAGGGGATTTTTGGCTTTTAAATATCCCAATCCAATTAAAACCATTATCCAATTAAAACCAACATCTTTGGTTTTAATAGACCAAACCAGAACTCCAAACAACCCCTCTCACAGTGGAGTGTTCCTTTCCAATCAAAAGTGTAGTTGACTGCTACCAACTGCTACCACACTGTCCTTCTGTACTTGCGTTAATAAAGGAATGCTCTAACACAGTAAAGACACTCCTCCTCTTAAGCAGGAACAATATTTTTGGTCTAATACTAAAAACTTATGCAACTAGGTTCACCCCTTGCTCAGACATATCGAGGTTTCTGAAGAACCCCTATTGCAATGCCAAAGCATTCCCAGTGGTTTCTATCATAGAAGCCTAGGGAACAGTTCGTATCCAGTGTGGGGTCTGTATGACATTTTAGCCAGCATGGGAGGATCATTCAGGGGGGCGTGCTGCAAGCTAAGCAAGAACTCGTGTAGTTCAAAAGTTCTTAAAGCAACATTATTTCGTCCTGATGCACAATGGCACACAGAGCAAGTGACTGGGAGCAGAGCAGGACTAGGTCTCTAGCCCCAGGTACCATAGGAGTGCACATACCAGTGAGAGTTCTGTCATGGATGGCAACAGCCCCTAAAGCTGCTCTAACCAGTGCTGAGACCGTGAGATTTCCAGCTTCTGATGACATGAGCTTTGGAAAACCACATTTCTGCCCTTCGTTTGACTCCTTGCAAAGCAACAGGACCAAAACCATTTTCAGATTCTGTTACACCATCCTGCATGTTTGTGCGTGGTGTGCTCTTCTGGAGGTGTTGGTCCAAAACCTGCTTGGTCATTTTAGGTCTGCTCCTCTCCCAGCAAATAGTTTAACATTACTGAAGCGATAGACAATTTACGTTATTGCTGTCTTTCCTCCCAGAAGAGTGTACTTTCTGTGCCCACACTGTCACCCTTAAAGGTTCAGTAATCAGGTCATAGGAACAGCATGACACGTTAGATCCAGATATCCCTGTATTCTTTCATAGTGCCTTGCACTAGGCAGCATATTTGCATGAATCCATTAACTGAACATTGTTGACCAAAGGGGGAGTTATTTCATTATGCTTCACTTGGAGGAGAGATTATACTTAAATCACGAGCCGTGTTTTTTCCTTCCAGTAACTAACTCCTGGGCGTATTTTATTTTCCCCATTTCTTCCTGATGTAACTGTAGATGATACTCTTCATTATATAAGTGTCCAGTCACTTTGTTAATCTTGCTAAATGCTTGACTTCAATACTATCTTGTGACTAATTAATCCCACACATGTAGGCTGCAGTAATGGTTGTGTAGTATGTGCATTTGCATCAGTGTCAGGTGATTTCCTCCTCCCGTACTAGCCTGAGGTAAACATTAGCACAGTACAGAGTTCTTCCATCTGTCAACATGCTCTATTCATGTTAAGTGACCAAAATCCTTGATGCTGTATTATATCAATGCTAATCATGGGAATAAAGGAACCCGGAATGCTCTCAATTTCTTCTCTAGTCCCCCATTCAGGGTTGAGCAATACCAGCACACACTCTGCAACAGATTATGTTCACTTCTCAAGGTGTCATTTTGATATGTGTAGATCAGCTTGGTTTTATAGTATTTAAAATTCGCTTCAACTCAAAAAATCACAATTTGCTATTACTTGTCATACAATGTAATAAATAATAATAAAAAGATTGTGCACATTGTCTTTGTGAAGGTTGAGGAAAGCCACCAAAATGACAGGTACAGAGTTTTAGAGATCCCCAGGTTATTTTTTTGAACCTAGTATGAAATATTGAAAAATAATATTGGCTGTTAAGAGTGAAGTGGATGCGATGCCAAGCATGAGTTCCACGTGAATGCTTTCCCCTGCATAACACCTTCTCCTTTATGGGACCCAGCAGTGTTATTGCAACCTCATTTGCATTGCTGTTGTTTTTTCTGTGTCAGTATTTCCACTGGAAAGCCCTATTTTCAGGGGTTTAGAAGGTGGCTATGAAAAGACTCAGTGGGCAAAAATCTTGGCTACCTTGGTCTCAGTATTGGAGAAAGACTCTGAGTTTTAAGGTTTATTTTCCTTTAAATTGTAACTCATTTCTTCATGGGCTTCCCTTAAAGGGAAGTTTTCAGGCTATCTGTGTCATCCTGTGGTTGAACTAAGGAAGCCTCAAATTGCTGAACAAGAATAACACCTGGTGCCCAGTAAGGTACTTCATGGATGAGTCTCTGGGGATGCTTTTGTCCAGACCTCCAGGCTCTAATGTAGTCCTAGCAATTCTTAACCAAGAAGGCGAGAACAGACAAACTTGAGGGATAATTCAGCACCCTTTCCCCACCTCCACCGTATTATATTCCTTGTGCTAAATGTAGACATTTCATATCCTGACCAATTCCTTTTCATCAGCAAAGACCGTAAACCATGGACTTCTTTTTTTCTTTTACCAGTTCAGAGTTTAATTTCACACTTTAGACTTTCTTATTTATACCACAGCCATTTTACCCTTCTCTAAACACATAAAGGAGTGATTAAGAATGCATAGAAGTCATTGACACTTGCTTTAAGGGCCCTTTCAATTGTTCAAGTGGTATAAAAGGAATACAAAGTAGTAAGAAACAGAAGCAGTGATGCCTTATTAGTAAAAAGAGTGGGCAAAAAAACCTCTCTTCCCCTCTTAGACTTGGGGATGGTCTAAATCATTTGCTTCATTATTATTCCATCAACCCTGACTGCGTGTATTCGCACTGGTCAGATGCCTCTTGGCAGCTGCCAGCGGGTTATCCAATGAGGAAATAGCTTCTGATCCCAACATAAAACATGAGTGACTGCACATATTTCATACCATGCCACGGCAGCACTAGCCTGTGGAAAACTTTGCAGGTGTATTCCTGCTGCAAGCAGAAACATTTACTTAGTATTTGACTGAGATGTCATTTTGGTCAATGGAATTGCAGTTGCGGGTGGTTTGAAGTGAACCTTCACTGCATTGTATGCTACTTACACTGCATACAGAGTTGAAAGACCCAGTCAGGACTCATATTCATGGTGTGAAGAAAACCAGACACCCCTCACCTGCTTTTTTAACGTATATATAACCTGTATGTTTGCTGAAAAGAAAGGAGGAATCAATCTTTGTCTTTCTGCTGATGGAAAAAATTACTAACTGGTTGGTCTTATATGAAGTGATTCACTTTGCCCCTGCGCCTTCATTCATCTCAGTTAAGAACATTCGGGCTTTTCCATCTCTGACCACTTTTCTGATCCTTTGTTTTTTACAAGAAGACTACACCCTTCTTGAACTGTAGCACTAAAGACAGGGCATGCTGTGCCTGCTTGAGGCCTCATAAGTATGCTGAAGTGGTGTCTTACCCATGAAGGACCTCTGAATACCTCACATAATGAGATTTATTTTTCCTTCGTGTTGTTACAGCTTCATGTTGTTAATGCTCTGTCGTTCACAGCAATCCCCCTTTCCTGTAGTACTTCTGCTTAGCAAATATTCCTTGTTTTATGTGTATTTTTTTGATTGTTCCTTCTTAGTTGTATAGCTTTGTGCTTGGCTTTACTGAGATTATTTTGTTTAGTTTGGACTGGTTTCTCAATTTTTCATGATCTTTGGGATTCTGATCCAGTCCTCCAAAGCACACGTAACGTTTATTTCGATATGTGATATTCAATTCTGTATGAATCTTATTAAGCTTTTAGCCTCAGTTAATACTTTATGCAAATAATGAATTTTTCAGTTCTTAGTCCAAACAAAGTATTTAGCCTTGAAAATAACTGGGTTTTTTTTTTTCTCTTTTTTCTTAGAGAAACAAAAGAAAAAGTAATCGTTATGAGTCAAAGGAAATATTTTTGTTTTCATTTGAGACAATGCTAACAAAATTGTACTGAATATGAAAAGTTTCCTTAGATAACACTGAAAAATAACAAAAAATTGTCGCTTTTTCTATTTAACCCAGTGCTTAAGCCGCTTACCCAGAATATCAGATTTAGATTCACTGCCTTCTCCCACTGAGAAGTTTCAAATCTCCACCTCCCTGAAGAATACCCTGACCTCCAAACTCTATGCCAGAGCTGGACAGCTTTTCAGTCTCCCTTTTGAGTAACTGTAATTTTCACAATATGCTTAGGTTATCACCAGCACAGGAACAGAAGAAAGGTATTCCATTTTCCAGGGAAGCATCCTAGCCACAATAGTGAAAATACTACTGTTATTGTTTCTCTACCATGAACAGCAGACAGCCAGACTAAGAAACCTCTTCTCACCACTCTAAACCAGAATACCCTTAACATGGTGATGTCCTTAGATGTGGAACATGAGAGGGGTAAAAGATCCTTCACATCCTTCACATAAGTTGTCCTTCACATTCAAGATGTCCTTCACATCCAAGATGTCCTTCACATCCAAGATGTCCTTCACATCCAAAATGGGTGCATTGGTATTCTCCTAAAAGAGACGGTCATAAATGCTCCACTTGAGTTAGTGTATCTAGCCAAATGTTTTCTTTTGATTAAAATTTTCAGTCAAGTTTTGCCAAAATCACTGTGTCATTTCAGGGCAACCCCAAACTCATTCTTCAGTAAGCAAAACTGTTGAGGCACATAGTACAAGTACCCAGGCCTTGCTGTAAAATCGAAGCACTGGACCTCCCTATGAGATTCTTCCTTGTCAAACCTAGGGCAGTTCTCTTTGACCCAAGCTATGATGTTAGGCTTCTCCTGTGCTACCACACACCTAGCCTGGAGGCCAAGGCACACTGAGAGTGCAGCTCTGAGCTGTGATATGCCCGGGATGAGAGAAACATGATACAAACTTACGGCGCTACTCTTCATCTTTGCATAGAAGGGTGAAGTAAAGAAAGCTTTCTGGCACATCCTTGCTCATGACCTCCTACAGACATTTGATGTCTACAAAGAACTCAGATATTCAGACAAGCTACTACAGGTTGGATTCCTTGTGCACAAGCTAGACAACTACCTCCTTTATTTCTAAGTTGCATGTCACTAGCCATGATGAGACTAAGGCAACTACTGGTGGCATATTATAAACTGATCTAAAGACAGCCCTTCTGGAGCATCTATCCTTTGCTAGACTAGCTCTCAATACTTGTTTATCAAATCTTCCTTATTCTCTGGCATCTGTCTCCATTCAGGACTGTTCAAGACTGACTCCTTCCAAAAGTGATAGGAGGCATCTCAATCAGCTTCTACTGACAACAGCCAAAGGACAAAAGTAGTGGCTCTGAGAAGCCCAGAATGTTGCGATTGTGCCACAAGCCTAACAATAAGTAAGTTTTAACCGTTTCCTCTTTAGGTAATGTTACTCTGAACTTCCAGATGTTGTCAACCAAAACAGTATGTGCTGCTTTGTTCTTAGCTGCCATGTGGAACTGTTTCCACAGTCTAAACCACACTATGATTGAGGTGTTTAGAGAACATAATACAGAAACAGACATGTCCAATTGGAAATTCATCAGTAACAAATGTCATACAAGATCTTTGCTGCAAAACTACTTATCAAATAGTAGAGCTCAAGGAAGCCAGTCCTATGTACTAGTGGCTGGCTGGGGCAGTGGAGAAAGAGCTGAATTCATCAGCCTGCTAAGCCATACATTCTCAGTAGAACAGAAGGTTTTGTCCATATTGAGATTGTGATAAAAGAAACCTTAGACCCATAGCAAAAATCAGTGTCTGTTGGGTCCTTGCTCAGTGCTATATTTGGGTGGGGATTACAAGATTTATTTTTAGTTCTTATGTTTGAAGCATACCCTGTGAAGAATATGATGTTGAAGACGTTCTGCTGCCTGGAGTAAATCTCTTGCAAGATGACAAGACTCCAAAAGGACTGCAGAAGACTCAGAAGTAATGCAGCATAGTGTCATGGAATTCATAGCATGTGACGACAGTGAACAAATGGGGCTCATCATATGTCCTTGAACACCAGGATTTCACCATGTCAGTAGGGTAATAGCAGTCTAAGCAAAAAGCTAAAGCAGGCCTGGAATTTTATATACATGCTTCTGGTTTGTATTGAGGGTTATTTTTTATTTTTTAGCTATATGACACACTGCATAGTGAATTTTTTGTCTATACTCATCATGAAGTTGACTTATGAAAAGCTGTCATTTTAGACTACCTTTCCAGAAGTTTAAGAAAGGTTTCCTATAGTTAACTTTGCTGCAAAATAGCAGCCTGTATCTGCCAGTCAGGTATCTATAAACAAAGTCGTCAACCAATGTTCACCATTATTTGCTTTTGCAAAGATTCAAGAGTAGCCTTGAATTATATAAAATAGCAGTGACAGTGAAAAACCATTCCCATTTGGCACTGAATTCTAATTCAGCTTTGTCTGTAGGGTTTTATTTGTATCTGTCTGTAGAATTGGCACTGGCCAGCAGTAGGAAAGAGAGCTGATCTGGCTGGCCAAATGGCACAGTCTAGAACCATATTTTTCACACAACATTATTATGGAACTGTCTGTGGCAATGCTGAACTCATATAGACAAATTTGACCTAAAAATCTCAGGACATCTTCAAGCCTACAAGAAAAGCTAGCTTCATCAGGAATAGCAAGTACAGAAAAATAGTAGTTGAGTTTAAAACTGTAAGCATAGCTGAAGAAGAATGTGGAGGAGACTGTTTATATCTAATACTTAAACCAACCATAGAGCATTCAGTGCTACAAAGTTGTCAGCACCCTTGATGAGATACATCTAATAAATGCTTTCTAAAGCTTGTTCTATATTTCCTAAAATATTTTAGCCTTTCATGAACTTTCATAAAACAGTTACAGTTCTGTAACTATTTTGTAATTCTAACTCTCCTGTGCTCCCTGGACGAGCTCATAACTCATGAGAACAGGATCACAAGGTGTGTTAGCAGGACAATAGACTATCAGTGAAGAAATGTAAATGAGCACAGTGTCTAACAAGGCTGCAACAAATCTTAACCTTCTTGATAAACAAGAACACAAAGCAATTTGTGAAACGGATGGTTCATTCAGATGAGTCCTCACTTCTCTATGTCTCCTTACATCTTTTTCCCATCTCTTCTCATCTCTCACGTGTAATAACTCTCATTTCACTTCCTCACTCTGTTCTGTGGAGTAGGGTGGATTATGTTCCAGGGGGGTCTTAAGACACTTGTACTAACTCAAGTGAAGAATTACTCTGCAGCTTGCTAGGCTTTGCTCTGCACTGCTGACAGAAGATTCTGAAGTATACAAATGAGAAGTCCCACTGCGCTGTGTTATCTGATCTCAGCAGTTGCTACTCAGTGAGCAAGCTCAGTGGAGTACTGCTACTCAGAAACTAGATGGATCACCACGGAGTCCCACTACGAGTTCCAGTTTGCACAAACTTGCCATATATCACCGTTAGCAGAAAGATCAGAAAGGTGGAGGTGGGGAGATGGAGTGAGGGAACCTGGAGACCATGTGGCATCCAGCAGCTGTGTGATTTCTGTCTCAGGATTACTTGCTTGTGCAATCTTAGATTAAGCATTCTGTCCCAGGAGAGAAAAGGCCCAGGGTTGAGACTTGTGATTTTTATTAGAACTGATGCTTCTGTAAACAGCCTTGGAAACATTCTGAGCAGATTTTTTTCCTTGTCACACACAGAAGCAGGCTTTTCTTCCCCATTTTTCTTTCATTTTCATGTCTTCTCTTCTGCTTTGTCTCTGTATCTTCTATCTTTCCTCCTTTGTGCCAGGAACAGAATGTGGGTGCCTCAGGCGAACAATAGGTGCTTAAGAATTAGTGCCGAACTTTCTGGATAAAGCATTTGAACTGGTTTAAAATACATGAATCCAGGGTACACCACTATTCTTCAGTATATTGAGTGTCTAATCATCTTGTGCATTGATGCCAGTTAGTAAGCTAACACGTTTAAAATGCGACAGTGCAAAAAGCTTCTTCCATCCTCCCCTCTGATCAAAGTAACTTCAAAATGGTTATTTGTTTATTCTTCTTAACAAAGAGAGTGAGCCAGAAGCATCTCACAACCATAGTGAATAGGAGAAAAGTAGATTGTAACTAACAGTGTCCTGCTATGAGCTACCATGGCCACACAACTCAGCAAAAGACTATCCATTTCTTTAAATAACTTTCTTAAAGTATAATTACAGTGACTAAATTTCATTTTCTTAAAAAAAAACCACCAAAATCTCTATTAAGCATAAAGTTTAGCAGATTGGTATGAATAATAAAATTATTGAATAATACATATAAACAGGTGTGCAGATGATTGAAATTTAGAGCTGTATTTTAGCAGATTTCTTTGAGACTGCATTAGGCTTTGGGGGAAGAAATCATAAGCAAACTGAGAACATTATCTTGAAAACTACATTCATGGAATTTTCACGGCATGAATGAGAGCTTTCTATGCTCAGAGCAAGGATTCTGTAGTCTGTTTGCCCATGACACATTAACATCATGGTGGGCAATACACAGGTATAAAGCAAGGATAGGATCTTTTTTCTATTTTTCTGACTCTCCTTTAGGGTCATTTGCTTTGTGGCTTGAAAGTAGAAGAAAAGTCCACTCTAGAAGAGAGTTTAGACTGAGTATCCTGTTGGAGTGGAACAACACTGTTTAAATATCTACGCAAGTGGCAAATTCTTTGGAGTCAGTTTTGTACCCACTGAAATCAAAGTGAAACATCCCACTGACTTTAGGTAGCAAAGTGAAGATCCTTTACTCTTTCAAAGGGCTTTGTTGTACTTTAGAAATACTTTTGGTTGCTAAAATAAAAAGCATCATGACATTTGTTTATAAGTCCAAACCCTTAAGCAAGATCTGGATTGACTTCTTGACTCAGGGGGTCAGGAGAATTTCACCAAATGGAAATATTTTAGGCAGACTTTTAACTTAAAATGTTAGCACATTTGTTTTACATTTTAATATTACACTAACTGAATTAAAGTGGAGTCCCAATGGCAACATGCAATATCTAAACCAATACCACATGATTAGTGTAATGAAAATTAATATTAAATGATATAATAACCATGGGACTCACGAAACAAGAAGGGATGTTTAAGGGAATAAAGCCTTTGGTGCCCATTAACTTATGCCTGACTAATGCAAATATCTGGAAAATACTTGTGAGAACTTCACCACTGCCCATAAAACGTATTCTAACTAATGCTATTAGGATAAATTCTGAAAGAATTCATTATATCTCAGGACTTCTAATAGATAGTTACTCATAAACTTCATCTCAAAAAACTCTGACATTATCACAACCACTGTGCTGGCTGTTACTTGTACAAAGATGCAGTTTAAAAGCTCACATTAACTGTGACCAAACTCTGATAAAGTCTACCAACGACTGATTTTTCCATTTGACATGTTTCTACTGGAGCTTTCTACCATAACTTGGAATCAACATCGTGCATTGTTTTGAGCAACAAAACCTCAGTTGCGCAGTGTGAATTACACAACATCCTTAATGGTTAGTGCAATCTCTAAATCCATGTGGTCTCAACAATGAATACATGCTTACATGCTTGGGGCAACTGGGAGAGCACTGAGATGAATATGATTTCAGTCTGTCCAGTCTCATAGTGACCAGAAGTTTTACTCCATTCGCTAGAGAAGAAAATTGCCTTGATTCGGATTCTGCTATCAGATTCCAAATGTATGGCTTTTTAAGGTTTCTCCCTACTCCTTTGGGGTCTTCCACATATATTTCACTGTGGCAAACAGTGTGACCTGTACCAATGTCCCCAGTGTATCAAGAATCTGGTTTATATTCTCTAAGTGCAAAATTACATATTTTCTACCAAAATAATTAATATTAAAATATTTTCCTAGAAAATTAAACCCCTAAATAAGTCAAATGTTCTTCATTATATGAAGTTTGAGAATAATTTACAATTTACCTCAGTAAATCACTAAAGATAAGCACAAGCATGGGCTAATTTATAAGTTATAGGGACTATGTAAATTTAAATTATATAGTTGTAACTGTGTGAAGATTACAGATACTCATCAAGTTCCCATTACCTTTCTTTTAACTGTATCTGCTCTCAGAACTTTAACATGTATACTCATGATTTACAAAGGGTAGGCGTAAAAATAGAAAGGTCAACAGAGAAGTTTGCTTTGGTTTGATCAGTGAACACCTTACCACAGCACAATGACATTCCTGTGACTCCTGAAAATGAAGTAATTCTGTTATAAACTACCAATGAAGTCAAGACCTTACACTGGGAATTAAGACGCCTGCATGTGATGTCTGTCAGAGATGTAAAGGCTTGAACAAATTTGTGACCAATAAACCTTTAGTCCATAAAATTGGTTTGTAAGAGCTGGGTTGTTGTGGTTCAATCTCAGCCAGCAACTAAGCACCACACAACCACTCACTCACTCCCCTTCCATGGGATGGGAGAGAGGATTGAAAAGGTAGAAGTGCAAAAACTAATGACTTGAGATAAAGACAGTTTAACAAGTAAAGCAAAAGCCACATGCCACAAACAAAGTAAACCGAGGAATCCATTCACCACTTCCTGTGGGCATGCAGGTGTTCAGCCATCCCCAGGACAGCAGGGCTCCACCACATGTGACAGTTGCTTGGGAATACAAACACCATCACTCCGAACGTTCCCCCTTCCATCTTCTTCCCTCAGCTTTATATGCTGAGCATGACGTATTGTATTATGGACTATCCCTTTGGTCAGTTGGGGTCAGTTGTCAGAGCTGTGTCCCCTCCCAACTTCTTGTGCACCCCCAGCCACTCACTGGTGGAGTGGAGTGAGAGAAAGAAAAGGCCTTGGCTCTGCGCAAGCACTGCTCAGCAATGACTAAAACGTCCCTGTGTTATCAACACTGTTTCCAGCACAAATCAAAACAGCCTCAATGCAAGCGATTATAAAGAAAATCAACTCTATCTCAGCCAAAACCAATACAGTATTCAGAAATGTGTTTGGTTTCAATGCTCAGAAAACTGTAACTGACACAGGAGATACCCTGTGCTCATGTACAAGTTCTAGTTCTTACAAGAGTTCTTGGGTTTTACCCAAAACACGTCCAGTCTGGACGATGTTTTAGAATATATGCTTTGCTGGACCTATGCTTGGATTAAACCAGAGAATTCCAGGCTATGTGTATTATCCTAAACAAGACTGCACTCATACATGCTTCCATGTTTTCCAAAACCAAGGCCTTTGAACATATGATGATGTTTGGTTTTTTTGCATAGCTCAAAACTTTCCATATATCAATAAAAAATTATTTACCAAAATAACAAGTATCATATGCAAGTCAGGACAGAATTATACTAAGGTTATTTTCTGTGTAGCCAGCAGGCAGAAATGTACAACAGAAAGTCTATTGATTATTTGTATGTCTGCTTTACATATTTTTCAATAGATTATGGTCCTGATTCGTCTATACGTTGCTTATGTAGCTTTGTTTCAAGCAGAGACATCAAAAGACCCTGATTTTCACAGAGGTAAACCCTTTCTGTAGTTTTACCTCAATATATGCCTGTTTGATCTTTTGTGTGTATCCATAGGTACATGCGTTCAAGCATTCACATGAAAATTAGCATACCAGATTGGTGCTTCAAGAGAGCAATCATGCCTTCAGCCTACAGATTGAATTGTCAGGCTTCAGACAATTGTCAGTCAGTCCAGACTACTAAGTGACATCTCCAGCTGCATTCAGTACAAGCCTGATTCACTTTTGAAATTAGTAATCTGCTGGAGTCAAAAGATGGCTCTTCACAGCTGGGCTGCCACTGTCAGGAGGTGGGTTTTGCAACATCTAATTTTAATGTGCATCTACATGGATTTATACTTTAAGATTTATATTTCTGGATGCTACAGTCAGGTCAGTGGCATTGCCACCTGTGAAATTGCTGACAATGTAGTAACAACCTCACTGCAAATTCAGGCATGTGGTGTCAAAGCTTATCTGAATCTGGAAATAATTTAAGTGACATACAGATATTCCAGAAGATTACAAACTTTGGTACAGAATTTCTTCTACTCTGCATAATACAGCTCTACATTCAGATATCAGCTACAAACTCAAGGTGCTCAAGATAATCACATAGGGCTCTTCCCAGTCAATGTATAAGAACCTCTAGGGGGTGATTCATCTCTCATCTGAGAGATTAAATGAAGTGAGGACAGCAAAATGTAGATGAAATCAATCTTGTTCTCAGTTTTACCCTCTCTTGTCTTTCCTTCCCCTTAAATTGTTTTCTCTCACTGATTATATCCTAAACAATTAGATAATGACATATAACAAGTTTAATAAAATGTATTAAATAAACCAACTGGTTTTAAAAAACTTCAGAGTCTGCCAAGTAATAATAAAAAATGTTTTGCATATCTCCATTTCCCAGAGTCTGAAAGAGACTAAATCTCTGACACAGAATCTTTTGGTGTCAATGGAGCCTTTTTTGTTTCCATGGGTAAAAGAAAACCAAACCAAAACACACAAACAATATTAATTTCAAGGATTTTGCTTTGCTCTGTTTTGTTCAGTTTCCAGCTCAATCTTTTTCACTTTGTGGAAAGTTTCGTTTTGTAATTATTTGTATAATTACAAACCAATAACATATGTTAAGAAGATGAAGTATCAAGAGTTTTCAGAAGGAAAATGGCCTGAGATTCAGTTTTCCTCTGAATCATAGGACCAGTAAAATCCTGAATTTTTTGTTTGCTTTCATTTCACTCTTGAAAGGGAGAAATGTTGATATTCCAAGAAATGTTCTTCCACAAATCTTCTTGCTTTCAATTTCTTTCAGAGGACTCTGACCAGTTGTGAATGAGGAGGAACTGTTTCCAGAACTGTCCAGGAGTAATGTCTACTCATTTCCTAGAGCAAAACTAGACTTATGACTCTGGGGAATGACTTGCAAATAAGACTTAATTATTTTGAATGTCCCCTAATGCTGCCAGCAGCACCTGTAAGAAAGTATGCATGTCCTTGTAGGTTGCTTCCTGAATCAAGGCCTTCATCTCCATCTGGGTTATAATTTCATTCATCTGCTAATGGGGATAATATTTACATTGACCTCACAGAGGTGTGCAAATTTCACCCTATTAAAATTTGCTAAATGTCAGGTCCTTGGAAGCAAGATGGGATGGAATTATAAAGAACTTATTTTTAGTATTCAGAAATTCATCTTATAACCTGCCAAAACAGATGCACAGTGCCTTTCTCTCTGCCCTTCAGGCTACTGATCTCTGGTGAATCATGAGCAGAAATTAGCTCCAGACTTTGCCTTCAGACATGGCAAGTATTTCATCAGACCTCACGGAAATAACAATGTGTTCTCAAGACCTGTTGGAGTCTTTTTGAATCTGAAGACTGTGTTTAACAACTTCATGTCTGATTCTGCAGCTTTTCAAAAAAACTGTGCTGTTTATTTGAAAAGTCTTCACTGGAATTTACAGCTGTTTAGCCTACCAAAATTTTGTCTTGTTTTCTGAATTCTGCTGATTTTTCCATTATTTTCCCATGTTCTTAATTTTCAAAACTGTAATTGTGGAATTTTAAAATCAAAGAAGCAAAATCATATGACTAACATAAAAAAAAAGTAGTTAAAATCAATAACAAAACTAAATAAAACATACCCCAAACAAACAAAAAACAATCATACCCTGAAAACTAAAACTAAAGACAGAAAGGAGAAAGCAATAAGGCTTTAGAGTACCTGGAAGGGAAAAATGCATAAAGAGAAAATACAGGAAGATGATTTATTTAAGCTTCAGGGTTTTTTTCTTAATCATGTTTCAATAATGTTTCATTATAATTATGAATATGAATGGGTCAGAAGTCAATGGACTTGTGATGCAGTCTGCAGACCTCAACAATTACAGGTCAACAACATGCAAAACTATTTCTACCGCTATCTTTTCTTCTGATATTTTACCACCACTGCTGCCATGTTTCAAGTTTGCCTGTGTTACCAAAAACAGGAATGTTATAGAAAAAAATGCCTGCAAACATTTCCTTTGCTGCATCACACAGGCCTGCTGTGAAAAACGTCACGCTACCAGTCACTTACTGTACTGGCCACACTGCAGAGAGTAGCTCCTTATGGAAATTCCGGGGACCTCATTGCTTCAAGCTGTCAGTACTTCTAACTCAGGAAGACCCTGTGCTGGAGCTTGCCAAGATGACACAATCTGAAATAAAATCTGTATTCTTGTTCATTTCTTATAGTCTTTGCCTGAGCAACCACTGGCCTCTGCCAGAGACATGTTAATCGGCTAGATGATCTGTTCAAGTCTGCTCATGACTGCATAGCACCAGAAGTGGAAACACTGTGGTAGGGACATATGAAGTTCAAACCCAGGACATGACCACCACACTACCATTACCAGTTTGTTTTTCAATGCAAGTCATTGCCTCTTTGTGGTATTGTGTTGCACCAGACAGACACAGCAGTTTCCACAGTGCTGACTTGGTGATTTCATGTTTAATGCTGCACAGTATTGAAGGTGGACATGAGTCTATGAAAGCACTGTTATTCTGACACTACTGACTGCTCATGTGACATACAACTAGATTTATCAGGGAACATAACCAGACAGGCATTTCAGGTAAAAAATGATAACGGAGACATGGTTCAGAGATGTGAATCATCTCACTTGTGCTGCTAAAACATTACTAATAAAATGTGATGACAGTTTCAGTGTTAATGTTGTGTGCATTATCTACCTCTGTGATCAGGAAAATGTTTATTTTTAAGAATGGGGTTTATTCCTTCCATTGCCTGTCCTAGTCATTCAAGATCGAACAAAAGATCGTTTATGTAGCATAGATACGGGCTTAATCCTACAAAGGGCTAAGCATTCTTGCAGCAGTGGACTAAATAACATGCTTAACTTTAAGCATGTCAATAGCCCTAGTAAAATTGGCAAGACTAATTATGTCCTCAGAGTTAAGCGTGTGCTTAAGTGCACTTTTGGATCACAGCCAGAATACTCAGCACCTTGCAAGTCTGATATTCCACTGACTGAATTTTGTTTTGAAAGAATTTATGCTGAAAGAAAGCAAAACAACAGAAAACTCCTACCCACCCTTGCATCTTTCTGTAAGTATTATCAAATTGGATCCAGGCCAAAACTTTACCATTCCCACCAGCACATGCAGCTGTTCTATAAGAAAAGGGTGTAATTCCAACCCCTGGATAAAAGTGTACATTTCAGTGCATTTGCCATAAGCAGAAGTTTGCCATTTTTCACAGTAAAAGCGACCTTTCGTGGTTACTGGTAGTTTTCTTGTCTTAAGTGAAAACTGCCTCAATTTCCTATGGATTGTTTACAGGCAGGAACAGGAAACAGTTTCATTTTATTAGAAACCCAAAGCGCATTTCCCATTTCATGAAACCTGGAAGCATGCCTCACAACCCTGCAGGCTGATCTGTGGCTATAACACTGGGGACAAGTTTTCAGGTACCACAAGACTTATATCAAGACCTTAACAAGCTTAAAAGAGAGATTCCAAGAGGCAACTTTTACCTCCAGGGAAGGCAGTGCAGTGAGGTGCTACCAAGTAAAGTGCCACTGAGGTACCTTTATGTACTCCGCCTGAAGGGAGAGAACTTCCTGAAACAACATTGAGTCCTCTTACAACTGCAGTGAATGACATTCCTCTGGCTCAGGACCATGCCTTCCATAGTGATAGCTCCCAGATCATGTAGCACAACATGACCAGTGCACTGCACTCTTTGTGTCCAGTGCCCATGAAGGTTAAAGATCAGCCTTACAGATCCATAAAGAGTTGCATTTGCAGGTACAGACTATTTTTTGCAAGTAAAAATAAAGTAATATAAAGTGAATCTAGTTTGAATGAGATTCAAGCACATCGACTGCACTTGTATGAACTTTACTATAGTAGCCCAAGACATTTCTCTCCATCTATGTCCCTTGTGCCTGAATAAACTTCCTAATACACCACTGTGTAAGTATGTATAGACTTAATCACAGCATAAAGCAGACGTAGTGTTTTCTACCATTGACAGGACATAGAGTAGAAATCACTCTATTTCCAGTAATCCACACACTAAAACACACCACAGGGGAACTGTGATTCCCCACTGCATGACTTGCCATCTCCTCCAGAATGAATTCAACCTCCAATTACTACTCGGCTATTTTCTTTCCCTCACACACTTGTTTTTCGCACACTTACCACCAAAATTTTCCCTCAGATTACTTAGATTCTCAGCTTCTCTCCTATTACTTGATGCTGTCTGTTCCTGCTCCCTTCCACCTCTGGAAGTGAATGTATCCCAGCAATCAATTTCTCATCTCATAGATGAAATAAAATAACTCTTTTGCAGAGAGGAAATGGGAGAGAGGAGGGAAGCAGGAAAGAAGTAAGTCCCTTAGCTTTGAGCTCTGTAGCCGCCAGCGCTTTTCTAGCAATGCCCTCCCAACTTGCCAGAACCTGTCAGTCTAGCCTTCCTATTATCACGTCCACTTTGAATTCCTGCTGGAATGTACTCGTTTGTTGATTTCCCATTCACTGTTTGGTGAGGTTAATGAAGAGCAGCTGCAATACCTGTCCTAACTCCTTCATTTCTCGTTCTCCCCCCTCTCTGCTCTTTTGAAACCAGTCACAAATGTACAGCTGCTCTGGCTTGGAGACCCTACACAGAGCTTCCAAGTAATGTTTGTTAAACAGATCTTCAATTAGCTCTAAAATCCCTAGGTTTAGTTCTGGAAACACTCAACTTCGCAGCTGATTTTTTGGTTCAGTGACCTATCAACTGTACTGGTGTTTAGACCTCAGTCTTTCTCTTAACTCTCATCCCTGAAGGAGGGTCCTGCATTCCACAGCCACCACTGCTAAATCACACAAGTGTGCATAAGGTGATATTTGCTGCTTTCTAAGAAGTCACATGCTATTTTTTTTTATAATATGTTCAGCCCTGCTTTTAATGCTTGCCACCTTCAGGTTCAAGTGACTTCAGGACCCACCCCTATCCGTCATCTATCCGAGTCATGGCCCATCGCAGTGGTACAGCAGAAAATCGGTCATTTTCCTGGAACGATAGTAACTGCTGATTTATTTAATAAAAAAGAATAATCTGTAAGCAAAGCAAACTGCCTAATGGAGTGGGATAGTGTGAGTGCCTCCTTCTGCTTACTAGATATTCTTCTTTATTTTAAATGTCAGTGATTACTTTTTTTCCCCACAGGAAATCCCTTTTGCTCATTTATTGCTTCTTTGCGACAAGTCTAAAAGGAAAATCTGAGCCTCATGTTTGTATATGACTGTATGCAAGACTTTATTGTGTTTTACTGTGTTGCTATGTCCAAGCATAGGTCTTCTCCAGTCCTATGTAAACAGGTCTAATCATTTAAATATGGAACACAAATGAAGAAGTCTGGAAAATACAAGACTTTGGCAGTGTAAAATGTTACAGCAGATCGAGTGTATATGACAAAAAATTAAGATAGTAAAGGTAAGCTTGCTGTAAGACAGCTCTCTGAGCTATTTACTTTCACAAATGCAGGCTGGAAAGAATTTTATTTTGCCATTAAAAAAAATAAATCTGAAATAGTATTTTCTGCTAAGATTCAACACGCTCTCTGCTCTGCACACATAAATGACTGCAACTTCATGCTAAGAAGGGTAAAACACTTGCAGTTCCTGGACAGCAGACCCACACAGCATTTGAATGCTATGAGATATACGAAACATGCAAAGTTTATTAAAAAAAAAAAAATATGGGAGTTGTCATGAGAAATGTCTGTTTACTTCCCACTGGAGGAATTTGAGACAGTTTTGAGGAAGTAGCACTTAATAACAGTGCAACATTTTTGCAGTCACTGTGACATGAACTCAGTTTTTCTTGAGAAATTGCAGTCTGGAAAACTATCAATGCAGTGAGAGATGATAGTTTTTTTTTCCTGTTCAGAAAATATGGCAAAACTGATATATCACAGGGATATTTAAGAGCAAAAGGGATCTTTTAACAGAATCACAGTGGGGAAAATCAATCTAATTCATTATGGAAAGGGCAACAGTAAATGGAGTTAAACTTCTTAGAACTCTAAACCAAAGAATATTCCATGGGGAAACATTTTTCTTTCTTCCTTTTCTTTATCAGTTAAATATAGCCTTGAACACTATGAAAGAGTTTATTACAGAAAGAAACCAAAACCTAAACATGCTTGTTACAGTGTATTGTCATCCTCATGTCTACAGCATAATGTGATATGTCCATACACCTTGATTCAAGATAAACACCTCTGTCAAATTCAAACAAAATTCTGGTGGCTTGCAGAAAATTTGCAGGTAGAAGAGGCCAACCTTGCTGTGTAAACTGTGGTGTGCATTAGTTATTAAGGTCTTCTGAAAATATTTATCACTCTTTGTTATTTAGACACTTCTGTAACTGTAGTATCTGAGTGCTTTAGATATATTTTATTTCTTTTCTACACATCTCTTCACAGTATGTCAGTTTTCAAGATGAGGAATTAACACAGGGGTTGTGGCTTTCCTTTACAGAGAGCTTGGAGGCTACCGTGATCAGTATTGCAGGATCTTACAGTCAGGTGCATCAACTCTTGCGAATGGAGCCACAATAATTTTCTGCAACCTAGATCTTCTAGATAGTGTATCTAAAAGATCTCTGAGCTATGATGTGGGATCTCTTCATTCCAAAGCCACTTGGGCAGGAAGTTATCTAAAGTAGCGTGTAAGGAAAAGCCCTGGAAAGGAGTAAACTGTAAGTCATATACAAGCACAGTTGATGTGAGTGATGGAGAAGGTGCTTTCCTTTGCAGCCCTGAGTCTTCTCAAGAGGAATAGGTACAAATGTGCTCTGCCTTGAAGACTTTAGACAGTCTTTTCATTCAAACCTGACTCTGGGCTTCTCTTTCCTGTGAAAGGACAGCTGGAGGATGAATATGCAGTTACAGTGTTACCTTGTGTCTTTTTTCATACAGTAACCCCTACCTGAGGGGTTTCAAATTCCATCTCCTAGTTTCCGTGAGAGTTCCTTAATCACTGTCTATAAGCTAACTGCTGGGAAGTGAAAGGACATCCAAGGCTTTCCTGCAGCATCTGTTCCAGTCTGGTTCATAGCTCTACAGGAAAGGAGATGAAACAAAGTTCAGTCTTGCACTAGGCTATGAGTTGCTTGAGAGAGGACAACACCCAGTTCCCCTGCTAGCTGACAGGTTTCTTGTTATACATTTTATCTATACTAACAGGCAAAGTAAAAAGTCATACTCTGCATATGTATATCTTTCTCTGAACTTAGGGAATCTTGACTTCTTTGCTGGCATAACTTTGCCAGCAGGTTTTCCCTTGTGCTTAAAAAGCTATACACAGCTGGATGATTCAGATACTCTGCTGGGAAGCTGCAGATAAGAGTCAAATGCTGTAGGGCAATTGATGAAATTCAGCTTGGGTTTTCCCCATCTGGGAGGAAGCTCAAAAGCTTTAAGGTGCAGAACTGAAAGAATAAGGAGCAGAACTAACAAAATCTGTTTTGGTTTTGTTGTGGTTTAAACCCAGCCAGTAACTCAGTACCATGCAGTCACTTGCTCCACCCTCCCTTAGAATTGGAAGGATGTAAAAGCTGTAGGTTGAAAAAAGAATAGTTTAATAACTAAATAAAATAAAATATAGTTATAATAGAAATAATACCAACAATAACAATAATGTTAATAATAGGGAACAAGAAGAGAAGAAATGAAAGCTCAGAAAACACATGAGCAATAAAATTGCTCACCACCCACCAACCAATACCCAGCCCCACTTTAGCAGCAATTGGTCACTTCCGGGTGACTCCCTCTTATTTATATACTGGGGATGATGTGCTGTGGTATGGAATACCCCTTTGGCTAGTTTGGGTCAGATGTCCTGGCTCTGCTTCCTCCCAGCTTCCTGTGCCCCTCCTCACTGGCAGAGCATGAGAAACTGAAAAGTCCTTGACTGGGGTAAGCATTACTTAGTAACAACTAAAACATGGGTATGTTATCAGAATTATTCATAGACTAAAGCTAAAACACCAGCATTGCACCAGCTACTAAGAAGAAAAATAACTGTTACAGCTGAAACCAGGACAGCTATGTAAAGCTACACCTACAGCTCATCACTACAGTCATTTCAGCTCTTCCCACTCTCTGTTCTGTTGCCTTTCATAGCATTTCTGGACTTTTTTGATACATGCAAATGACCTCCTTTACTTTGAGACATGAAGTGGAAAAAATTTAGTGGGATAAGAGGACCAGGACTATCCAAATCAGATCAGAACAAGTACTATTTCTTTTTCTGTTTTAGAAGATGAGTCACCTTTTTCATTGGATGATCAAGTTCAGTTGTAAAACCCTGGCTCATGTTAGAGAAAACTGACTTGAGGACAGCCTTTTTCCTCATCAAAACTGGGGCTCAGGTACCACACAGGAAAATAACATTTAAAAGTGTTTAGCAGCTGGTGAATAAATAAATCAGAACAATCAGGTCTGTAAACGTATTTAAAAACTTGGAAAAGATAATCTCTTCTTAATTACAGATAGTGAAGCTCACTTCTTTGTGATTGTAAATAAAGGTGACATTCGACCTTAAGTCTGAAGGAATATGGCATTGGTAGAAAGCATGTTAGTAATTTATTTTTCTTATTTATTTTTCTTCACTTTTGCTATGACTAGTAAATCAGATCTGCTTTATTCTTGGGCGTGGTTCCTGTTCTTCTATTTTTTTACCAAGTTTTTACTATCTTTGCCAGCCCCTACAAACTTCCTTAGAGACAATTATGAGTTGCAATAAACATAATTTTAGAATTGAAATATAAGTGTGTGTATGCACATAATATGTCTCAGTTTATAATTTTGAATCTCACTTTAATATTTCCTGACTAAGACCAGGCCATTTGTTGGCACTGTAGTAGCAAAGTAGCGAGAATTGTGCAAGCCAAGAGAAGCTTCGTATACTGTAATTTATTCATGCAGTAAGGCTGTCATTAACCACTTTCAGAAGATTTCATTTCAAGAGTTGTTATTGTTGTGTTTCAGGAAAACTTTGGGATGGGGAAATTATTATGGTTTTGCACTCAGTTGTTGAAAGGAATTTGGTCTGCTAATAGCCAAAGAACTAAAAATTAGTATCACAGGAAATGAATTGGATATGATTACTAATCTGTCAGGCAACAGAAGAAATCCATCTCCCATTGATTCTGGTGCATCTATAAATGGACTTTTGCTATTCTAAGTAATGCTGAACAATAACCATTTCAATTGCTCGCTGTGTTGATTACCAGACTAATATATGACTCTGCCAGGCTGGAAGGATCCTACGCCACAACGCTATAATTCAAAAAAGTATTCCAGAAATTGGAGGAAGACTCAAGATGAAAAGAGAATCCCAGGTGCAGGAAAACAGGAAAAATGGTAAAAAGTGGTATCAAAGACATCTCCTGTAACTTAAGAAAAGCAACTGAGAGAACTGTATTTTGTTTTTTAGAATACTGAACAAAACATCCTTTACATTGTAAATAAAACACCAGGCAGTTTATTTTAACAGCTAGAGCAATCAAGAATACAGGCACCCACCTTCATTCAAAGAAAGAGATGACCAAATACTTAAATACGAGGTCATAAGAGTGGGAAGACCAGTGAAAGCTAGGGAAAGAACAGAAGGAAGGACTACATGTGTTCCTAGGGAATCTCAAGATCAATAAAATGTCTGTTATTATTTTCCAAACCTCATTAAAGGGGAGTTTCCCAATGCACTAACAGAGACCATATCTTTCAACAGGCAGTGCCTTATCTTAGATTTAAGCTACATTGCTGTATATTGATTTGTTGACTTTAATCAGGATGTTCTTCTAAGCAATTAAATCTTGTCTGAATATGTAGGAGTTGCTGCTGCCTCTACTAATCTTTAGATTTCAATCATTATTGACATACAAGATTCAACCAGTACTAGACAGAATGTGCGGTGCCTGTTTTAATGGACACTCTGCCCATTTTAAGACATATCCACTCCCACATAAACTCATATCTTTTAGTGTAGTCTCCTCTCTTGAATCATGCCCTGGAGGAACCTATCCTCCTTCTGCTGACTGCAGGAGGAACCTGCACTGACTAGCTTCTGATTCTAGCCCTCAGTTTGATGTTAGTCATGCCGCTTCTTTTCATCCTTAATCAGATTACCCAGAACAAGTCCACATGGACAGTGATGAGGGGGAATCTTTTGTTTCCTTGTCTTCTGTAGATGGAGGAATTGTTATCATTTGCGTCTCCAAGACACCAACAAATCACGAGTACCTTCCCTGGCCAGAGGAGTGAGAGGGAGAAACTGTGACTCACATGCATCTGAGTCACAGTCCTCACAGCAAATATCAGGGTGGTGCTGCTTTCACCATGCTCTTCTCTCAGATATGCACTCGCACTCGCAGCTTCGCTTGCGCCCTGTGTGCGTGAGACTGTTCTCATCAGTGACTGAGGTACCTGCCCTTGTGTACCTGATTCAAAAATTCGGACAACATTCTCTGAGCCTTGGTATAAATGCATAATTATTTATTTTAAAGAGAAAAAATACCCAATAAAGTACCCAATAAGTCCTTCTAAAAGGAAAGTCTGGCTAGGCTCAAGGCACTAAACAAATATTTTTGCATGATAGATATTCTTCTTTCAAATGAGAAAGAGAATGCCAAAGAGGTATTTTATGTAAAAATTGACAGAAAAACCAAGAACAACATAGAGCTGGATATTTCCCAAACTGTTCTTCCCCTTTCTAAGAAGGGAAGCAGGAACGACATAGTGACAGTCTTAGACACCAAATAAAGACCAAACAGATGTTCAGTATAAAGGCAGTGGTCATTTTCGCACTTTCTGCAGTGGCTTGTACTACAGCTAACACAGTTTTCATAATAACTAGAACTCTTGTAATTACCCATAGGACATTATTTTCTTTTCAGGTTGAGGAATTTTAAAAGTAATTTAAAAGCTAGAGGTCGGGCATGAAGCACACTTACACTGCCTTAAAAATTACACTGTTTCTGCAGTAATGTTATAAGCAAAGCTGGGAAGGACTCAGTCTTTGACCAGACCCATTAAGGAGAGAATCATATTTAATGCAGGAGGATGTTCCCATTTGCCACACATCTCAAGGCATTCACACCCTTATGCAGAAACATTTACTTCTAGCTTCTCTAGAGCCAAAGTAACCCTAAGACCTAGGCATGAATCTGGGCTTTGTATGAAGGTTTGGAAGTATGATAAAAGTAATAATTATTAGAGGATCTGCTGCAATTCAAAAGAATGGGAGTGGTTCTGACGAAGTTTGAGTTACTGCTATAGGACATGGATTTATTTCTGCCTCAGAAGACTTATATCTGCATTCTAAGATCTGAGAAGAAAAAAGAAAACGCTTTCATGCAAGCATCTTTGGCAGGAATTTTCTCTGTTTTCATTGAAATTTCAGAATTTACATGAACCTTCCTAACTGGTCAGCCATTACCACCTAGCTTTTATTCTCTCACATTTTGAAATAATCCTGAACCAACATGAACAAGAGGAAGTAAATTTAAAATAATCTGCTAAAATACCAGAGGTTATGTATGATATGTGAAAAAAATGCTGAGTTGAAATGAAATTCTTCATTTCATCAAACAATTTTTTAAATTCCTATATTGTTTCTGATACTATTTAAAAGAAAAAAAAGGAGAAGAAAGCTCAGGTTTACAAGAATTAGTCTTTTACATTATCATATTAACCTTTATTATGCTTGCCTTTTCATCTATACAGTGCAACCATATTTATAGTTAGGTCATCCCTGAAATGTGTATTTATTCAGCTGTGCCTCTCTTTTTGAGCAGTATCAGTTCACGTAAATAAGAATGTGTATTCTGAAAAAGATGTAAAACCGGAATGGATCCATGTGTGGACCATTAGACCCAATAAAAAGTGTATTGAAAACAGGACTGCCAACATGCTGGATTTCCAGAGTCAACTGCAGACAATTCTGTTCTTAAAAAATATCACCTGAGGGATGACGTAAAATGTTCATCTTACTGAAAGCGAATGCAACATCAGCCACTTTCAAAGCCTTGCTGGTGCACAGGAGGTTCTCAGAAATACTAGTGTTGGCTCTGAGTGTGCTGCCTTGTGAAGATGTCACCATGCGCCACTGGGACAGGAGGCTAGCTTAGCCGTGCGGGCAGTGCACCAGCAACCACGAAGCACAGTGCCATACTCGTGGCACTCATCTCACCATGGGGTTTATTGTAGCAGGGTGCTGCCCTGCTGACACAGCTAGCTTGCTCCAGCTCTGGATGCCCATTAGTCAGAGTTGGTTTAGGGTTTTCTGCAGGAGGTGGAGACGAGCCCCTGGTGCTGCACAGGATTGTCACTGATGTGTGCCACCAGAAACATCAGTTTAGGCCATATAAGGATTAGGCTTGGGACAACTATTTGAAAAGCAGGACCTTTGTCAAGCAACTAGTGAGCCAAGATTCAAGACAATCCATATGAGAGGGGAGAGGAAGTTGGCCAGGCCTAGGAAGTCTGTATCAGATCACATTTGTATCCCTCCTAGTTCAATGTCCTATTTCTGACTTCAGGCAGTGCCAGTTATTTCAAAAGAAATTCAGCTGTGAACTATTGCAATTTATCCCCAGGGAAAGACCAGTTTTATATTTATGGCTTGTGTCTTGAGCAGAAGATTTATATCTATTTGAAAAAAAACCTTGATAAACATTTTGGTTTTTTGGACAAGACACTCTCCAGTCCCTGAGGAGAAGCATTTTGAAAAGTCCTGGAAGTGGTAACGGGGTGGGGGGGGGGTGGGGGGGGGGTGCTGCTCAGACAAACTCATTAAGACTTAAGCCTCAGGAGTATGGGAGGAGCTTATGCAAGAGTAAAGTCATGTTAGGCTTTTCAGGCTTAGGCTAGAGAAAGGGTGATTTCCAGGGAGATGTGAAATTCCCATCGCCATGTTAAAGGCAAGTTTCTTTTTCAGACTGCATTACTCTGAATGCTAAGGACTGACAACCACCTCAGTTCCCACTGGTGTGAGATGCTCTGCACTACCCAGTGAACGCCTAGCAGCTTTCAATAAGCTGGTTCACCAGTTCATTTCTCTCTGCCCTGCCGAACCCCATCTGTCCCTGTAAAGCAGCAGACCCATCTATTCCACAGCTGGATGAATGGTGATAACACCTCAGATTAATCCTCTAAACCTGCTTCCTCCTTCAGTAGCACTCAGCGAACTAAAGATTTACTGGACTGTCAGGGGAAAACAAGGCATTCTGGAGACCCTCCTGATCCCATCCTCAACCTCATTAACTTTCTGCTTTCCCAAGTGCTCTGGTGGCTGCATGTTAACGAAGAGCTGTAATTGGTAAATGAAATTGATTACACAACTGTTTGAATGAGGCAAATTGTCCATCTCTAGAGAAAAGGTATAATTTTCTACTGTGCATAAATCAAATTCAGGTCTCTTAAAAGCACTAGGTAAGTAGGGAGAATTTCAAATTGGCTATAAAGTGCTGGACAAAGCACTTGGCAGAAGGAAGGGCATGGACAAAAATGACCTTAGGAGCTCTTTTCTATCTCCAGTTTCTGTGATTCTATGAATTTTAATTCTGTGCTGCACAATTTAATTACCACTTGAAAAAGCTGCAGAAAATTGGATAGCCATTTTTGACTGCAAGCAGGTTTTTTTTCTGTCATCTATTAGCTGTGAAGGTGCTTAATTATTCCTACAGAAATGTGGACATAAAATTGATTCGTGTCCATCTAAAGGACTCTCTACATTAGGGCATATCAGCTAGAAAAAGCCGCCAGAGGTAGTCCTAAAAAAACCCCAAACCTTGCTTCAGTAAAACAATCTGAATCCCACTACTTTGTAAGACTACTCAGTATCTTGTCATTTAATCATCCTAATATCTTCATATGTCTGGTTTTGAATTGCTGCAAAGTAAAAAAATCAAAGGGGAATCAATTCCTTTACCCACTTACTTCATTTTATAATAGCCATTTTCCTAATGCTTAGCTTTGCATTTTCCTTCTTAGAGAATTGTGTTTCTAGGCTATTTTTGGAAATAGGGAATAATTCCTTTTCCTCATGAGATGCCCTTGCAGCAGCATTAATGTCACACCTTCCACTCTCTATTATCCTTAAAGAGATCCTTCAAACCTGCTGTCATTTCTGTTCTGAATATTCTTCATATTATGCAGTTGTTCCTGTAGCTATAGTGACAGTATAGAGACAAAAAGGTCTTGGTGTCTAGGCATATATATTCCTGTATTATTAGCCTGTGTATTCGTAAGTTCATACAGTTTACACTTTATTGCTTGTGCACCCCTTAACATTTCTGTTTGCTGCATCAGAATTTTCTGATTTTTTTGTCATTTTGAATTGGTTTCAGAATTTCAGATATTGCTCCTTGCAGATGCATATGTGGTCAATGTTTGCCTTGTCCATTCCAGTACTTCAAACTTGTTGCGTTCTAGCATGCAAGCCTGAAGTCCACCAACAGAGCTTTCATTCCCAAACCAGCCAACATTTGTGGTATAAGTAACAATTTTCATGATTTAATATTTATTGTGCATAAACATGCATCCTATTCTCATGCTACATCTGGGCAGCTTCCTCCCACAGATTCTCTGTTATTGCAGAAATTAAGGAACTGGTGGTATCTTTGATCTTTCTATGGCAAGAGTTTGAGGGTTTAGTCTGTGCATGTTGTAAGGTAACTGTGTGCTCCATGATATGTAATGAGTACTGCTTAGTGATGGATGTTTAGGGTGCTGTGTTTTTCCATTCTTGCTAAACTAAAAGCCTATCCCTCGTGACAGCTGTGAGATAGGTTTTACAGCCCAGATGATACCCCCAATTATTATCTGTTTTTTTCCAAGTGGAGCTGTTACTCTTTAATGATTAACCTGTGCTGAGTAACAGCTTCTTATATTGTACTTCTGTTGATCATTTTTTCTCTTGTTTACATTGCAGTGATTTATTTATGTAGTGTTTGATATGTTATAAAACCTAAAAGGATCCTAGGCATAAAGTCCCTTCATCTTTCAAGATTCCTAAAAATGCCTAAGGATCGCAGGTGTCTAAGATTTTCATCAGCATTAGTTTAACTCCATTTGACAATTCTAACAGAAATTATTAATTCAGCACGGTTCATTAGTCCACAAAGACCCCACCATTCATTGTAACATGATTTTAGACAAGAGGATTAGAACCTTAAGTAGCTTATATTAGCTCACAGGAAGATAGAGTGAGCAGTTTTTGCAATGAGGCAAAAAATAATAATTTGTGTTCAAATGCTCTTACTTCTGTTGGCCTGATTTATTCCAGCTCCTTGCACGCCAAAGGAAAGCACAATGTTCTGTGAAAGTGCTGAATAATGAATTCTCCCTAAAAACCTGGTGTAACAGACAAACAAACACTTTAACCATGGGAAGGCACAAGCAGAAAACTGTTCAGACTTGCCTAAAACCACACAGGGTGTTAGTGTCAGAGACCAGATTAGGATTTTGCAAGTCACTCACCAGCAATCTCACTTGACTTGGTATCTGGGAGTTACAAAGAAACTTGGCAAGCTTACTGGTGCTCTTATCATTGGCACTGAGGTGGGATCTGTGGACAAGTACATGTCGGATAAAGATACTGCCACAGCTTCCTTTCCCTGCAGTGTGCAGGCGAAGACAAAAAGGATCTGTCAGAAATGTGCAAAAAGACCTTTAGACTGAAGCTGTAACACGCATTGAGACTGTGAAGTTGCGATGGGTGGAGACTGGTTTGCTGAAAAATCACTGTGAGCAGGGAGGTGGCCCTGCAGCATATTACCCCCCCACACACACTCTTGTTTTGTTTCAGGTTTTTGTACAGCAAATGGATCTCCAGGATCTATCTGAAAAGGCAAAGCTTGCCAAGTATCAGCTGCTCTTTTCGCTTTAGGGCAGGGTCCTGAATCCTATTGGTCTAACAAGTTGCCTGGAGCTAACTAATGACCATCATATAAGACTTATCCATACACCTCTTACTCCTGATACCACTCCTGTATTTGGGACATCTTGTCTTAGTTGCCCTTCAGGAAGACACACTGACCTAGGCCTGCTGAACTTCTTACTCAGATAATTAACCCTAACAGGGCAGAACCATGTGAATTGACTCTGTTTTTTTGCAGATGCTTTCCTTAAGGATCATGTGTCAGATAAAATAGTGAAGCAAAGTGTTTCTTAAATAGAGGATCATGCCCTATACCACTAATTCCCGTCCTTTTCTAGTTGCATGCTTCATAAAATCTCTCTCATGTCTGGACTCTGTCTTCTGTCTTGTGTATTTTCCAATCTAAGTCTAAATATGGCATATTAATTTGAATTTTGCCATGCTAACATTTTTAGTAATACTTTTAAATTTAATTTTTATCTTTTTACACCCCTCAGTTCTGGAATGTCCCTTGGAACTATTTCTTTGGAAAGGACTCCTGGAACGAGCTGTTCTCTCACATCACAAGCCTCTAGCAGATATAGCTACTCCATAAATCAATAAAAAAACCCTAACAAGATTAAAGAGGTTTCCCTATCAAAACTGTTAATTAGCATGATTTACCTATTTTTATGGTCTATAGTTGTAATTTGTGATGACTTATATGCATTCCTATATATATTCAAGACAGGAACATTTGTGAGTTTCTGCTATTTTGTACTATTTAATAAAAAGACATCATTTCATAAAATTCCATATGTCAAATACTAAAATATCATGTTAAAAAAATACACTTTTATGGTTTTTACCAGAAGTATATCTTTGAAAAATAAAACCGTTTTAATTGTCCAATATGTTCTTCTATAATTAGCCCTAGAGGTAATAGGAATATTAAAAGGAAGGCATTAAATCTAACTCAATTTCTGTAGCTTGCTGCAGAAACATATATGTTATATTCACAGAATCAAGATTAATCTAAACTCTTTCAGTTAATTATGAGGTAGAATTATTCAGCATCGTCAGTCATAACTGTGAACCATTTCTACATCGGTGCTCAGATACCGTTTGGTGTGCACCACCGGAGGAAGTAGCCTTACATTTTTCTTGGAGGCATAAGGTGGAGGGGAGAGATGAATGGAAAGGGGAAAGATGAATGGCATTTGGTAAGCCACAGTGGAGATAGACTAGAGAGCATCAGAGATAGCAAGTCCTTCAAAGAAGAAATAACAGGTAAGAAGGGAGGGTTTGTCTGGCCCAGTAAAACAGAGATAGTTATATTTACCGGAACTACAAAAGGAGCTAGGCCTGGCATACACATCTACAAAACAGGCATGCTCTTCACTTTGTCCAGTTACCAGAACCACAGACAAAAAGACCCTGTGTCATGGGGCGTCCTCTCCAGCGGCTGGCACTTAGGCCTCCACGCACGTGTGCACACAGAGTAGAGAGCCTCCTACTCACGAAAATAGTCCAGAACAGATTTCACTAATAAGAGGGGGCAGAGTTTGGTGACAACGAATGGGGCACAGCGAGTCAAGTTTACTGAGCAGCAACCTTTTTACATGTGACAGCTGGTTTTATAATCTTTTCTATTGGTTTCCCTAGTTACCAAAGATCCCAAAACACCTTGGTTCCTTTGGTTCCCAGACCTTAGTTTCTCCCCATCCCAAAAATGCTCTTCCTGGCATCTCATAGTATGTCCCATTGCCCTTTAATCCCCTCAGACTGTAAAGTGACCCAGAAGAATATCTCCCATCTACTTATGTGGTCGTACATCCAAACGGTGGGGCTGTTTGTTCCCTTGCGACAGCTCAGGTTTGGGTACTCCCCACACATCATTTTTCCTCTGTGGCCTACATACCTGTGCCTTTCTGTCTCTGTGCACCTGCTTCTCCTTTCTGCCCCTTTCCTTCAAACACAAATCTTTCAAAACAAAGATTAAATCTTAACCATATTTTTCAGAGAACCAGAGATCTCAAAGATGCCAAATCCTGAAATATTTTGTAAAAATGAGCTTGATAACAGAAAGAGACCCTATTAGCCCTTCACTCAGGAAGGATGGAGCATGTGTCCGGCCTTTGTGAGCTGCAAGAAAAACCACACCAGAGATCAAGCGTAAGATATAAACCTATGAGAAAGAAGAATGTGTTAACTTCACTATAAATAGAATCTGAGCAACAGTTAGAGGCTCCTTGATAGGCTGGAACATTTCATGTTGAATGTATGAAGTTAGGAGCTCCAGAGCCAATATTGCTACAGTAAGAATCTTTTTTCCTTGCAACAGGAAATAAGAAACATGAACATTGATAAAGTGGTAAATAGCACATCAACTGGGAACCTCACTACTTGGGAAGCTTGTGGTTACAGAAAGAAAATCACAGGAGCTGCAACTGTAAATGGAATAAAATAAATTTGTGTATGTGTAATACTACTAAAGTAAACCTAGATAAATCTAAGAAAAATATTGAGCACTGAAAAGTAAATTAGCAACTTTGTCTGATAAGATGTTTCATGTGGACTTCAATGTCACATGACAACAGACCAAATAGCATGTCTCTTACTTTATTTGAATCCACCTGAAGCAATTATTGTTTTTAAAACTTTCTGAAATTCTGAAATAGTCACCCTAATACTTCAGAGTTTCCTTTTCAGCTGGTGTAAAATTATGTTTGCGTGTATTTCTGTATTCATTGACATACTGGTTTAATTTATGTATTTTCATTTAATCTATGTATTTTCTCATTTGTTCCATTCACACTCTTTGGAAAGATTGAAGGAAATAATAGAGCATGGAGGGACACTGGGTTCTTGATATGCTATGGTTTTCTCTATAGAAGCAAGTTTTGCCACAGCAAGCAGGATTTCGGTAATGGAGGCATTAAGAATTGAATGCAGGAAGGGTGTGTACAGGTATGCTTTTATGAATTTGATGTCCATGGGACAAGTTCATGTGCAGGATTACACTGGATTCAAAGTATATGGATACTTGCATATCATGGTAATTCATTGCTTCAAAACCCCCACAGATCATTTCCTACCACACAGCTCTGATAAAAACAGCCAAACACGAGTGGAATGTAACAGATGAGTTGTTTTTTAAAGGCTGCTTGCTATAGGTTAAGTTGGAGAACAGCAGTTTCTCATTTACTCCTTTGCAGTGAAGAATTCTTGGGAAAGATATAGATTTAGCAACAGATGAAGTGGTTGGGACGTCTTGGTTTAATGATATTTTGCATGATTTTCTTTTTTTTTTTAATGGGGGAGTTTATTCCAGATCCTTATCCAAACATTTATTTGTTTAAGCAGTTTCCACAGTAATTGGCTGTTGCAAACACCCAGAGTATTATAGGGCTGGCATAATGGGCCAGCTCTTAATTTATAAACATAAATCACAACTTAGATGTCACTTTGCAGTTTCATGTAGGGAACAGTTAGCCAGCTGGAGAATGTTAACAATATGGTAGTTTACTTCATACAGTGGCAATGAAAGTTGTTTTCAAGCTTGACCAAAACCCCAAGACAACATAACAGCAACAAGACTGGTTAAAACAAGCCAATGCTTTTGGTCTTCATTGTTTCCAGTATGAAAAATGGCCTTTGGTGAACTGTACATGACGGAGCTCTCCAAGTTACATACAAACATACACAGATGCTATATAGTTGGCTGTCTTTCCAATGTAAGGTTATTCCCTGCTGTTAATTTTCTGAAGCTGTATGAACATCTTTCCCAAAACTGGCAACAGGCACCAGCTAGAGTTGACTGGAAGACAACAATTTCCATTTTTATTAACATCTTAGAGGCTTCAGCATTTGTTTTATCATGCTGTTTTTGGAAGAAAAAGCACACTGGAATAAGAATTACACTGGAACAAAATCTTCCCCTCTCAGGAAACATGAGAAAGATCAGCCCTACCATTGCAATACATATGGAGAGACAGACAACGCAACTGTGACATTGAGGGAGACTAAGGTCCAGACCCCTGCTTTGTCTCCTTTGGCTACTTGGACGACTGCTGTGAACTCTGGGCTACAAAATCAGCCAGTTGTCCTCTTCAATGGACTTTAAATTATTTATATACTAGCAAAACCAATGTCAACCAAATCAAACAGCCTTTGTGAAAATATTAATTTCCAAACCTATTGAAATATCTTACCTCTACCACCAGAATAATTACAAGTTGCTCACAGGAGAACCATAGAACCCTAGAGAATCCATGAACCCTATATTTGTGCATGTAAAACAAGACGAGCTTTATCCAATGCACTAAAAGCTAGTTAAAAAACCCCTTTTGCACCAGGATGAAGGGCTGTTTTCAAAAACAGATAAACGTTTGCCCAAAGAAGTGGTAAATGCTCTGTTCCTGGCAGTGTTCAAGGCCAGGTTGCAGAGAGCCTTGGGCAACATGTTCTAAAGTGAGCTGTCCCTGCCAGTGGCAGGGGGGTTAGGACTGGATGATCTTAAGGTCCTTTCCAACCCAAACCATTCTGTGATTCTGTGATTCTATGATTCTATGATAGGAACATCCATTATTGACAGAACATTTTTCCCTAAATAATAGTTATATTTCTGAGCTGACAGGTGATTTTGCAGGCAAGCACATATTTAAAATGTTCATCTGGAAAAATGATGTTTGTTATTCTGTTAGATACTAAAATACAGTGACCTGATACAGATACTGGTTTTATAACTCATTATAATCTTGTTACTCACATGTTGATCTCTCCCTATGCAACTTACATAGCAAAATAACCCCCTCCTCCAAAAAACTTTACTTCTTTCATCTCAATTCAACTAAATTATCAGTCTACATGGAATAATTTTAAGATATGTTAAGCAGTACATTAAGTTTCCTATTTTGACAGACCCAACTGTATGATTTCTTTTTCAGTAGCTTGTTACTCTTTTCAACTATGCCTACTGGACTAAGGAGGTACTGTATTTCCCTACTATTGCTTCTGCTTCTCCTCAGAGTATTAGTCACAGCATTCCTACTAAGAAGTTCTATTCTTCAAATTTCATGTCAATTTCTGATTGTTAGCAACCAAGTCAAAATCTAGTATTCGAAGCAGATTATGCTTGTACCACCCTCCTGAACGGGTTTTGCAAAGCTTTTCCTTCATTGTTCGTAGTTGCTGTCATAATTGAGATACCAGAAAATGCCACGTAACCTGTCTTCCATGTAATTCTTATGTGTCTAGCTAACTAAAACGGTCAAAAAAAATCAAATTAAAGCCATCTGTCATTCTGCTGCTGCTCCAAAGTTGTTGTTCTCAGCTGTCTCTCGTCCTCCTACTGCATGTTACATGCTGTTGCTCAAAAGACACCCAGTCAACACCCTATTTTGACACTTAGAGACAAAGGGACATCTGCAAAGCAGACTGGAAATAATAGGTCTGTGGATTTTAGAGAGGTGAATGAAAAGGGATGCACTGGAAAGGACTGGCATAAGGAACACAAATAACGTAGCTTTGTTTATTTTGACCTATAATTCAGGAGCAGAGGGGAAGCAGTAGAGTTAAAAGTCAGTAATTTTAAAACTGATGTTTCAGCCAAAGTCCAATTGAGCAGCCTTTTCTTTGTATCTATTCTGCACAGTTAAAAAGAGTAAAAATCAGTAACAGAGTACTACATTCTTTTCATATTAGAAAATATAACTGAATATACCTCAGAAGTAGCTATCTTGAATAAACATATATTAGACTTGTAAAGCTACTTTAAGGCTTACTAAAGCTTACTAGTCCAGTTATTAATAGAATTGTTCCATTTTTAAAATACTAATGAATATGTATTAAAAAAAAAGTATGTATTGCACATTTTATAGTTGTTGTAACAGAACTCTATATTTAATGGAACTTTAAAAATTACTTGATTCTGGTCCAGAATAATGAACAGTGAGGGTAATGGTCAAGATAATAATGGTTTGCATGCACTGATGTATATGCATGTGTGAATACTGTGTGTGAGGAAACAGAGGATTAGGAACTATTCACTTTTAAAATCTTTTAAAAGATTAAAAATTATGTTAAACAATGGTAAAAAAGTCACTTGATCTCTAGTGTAATTGAGATAAAACAGTCAGCTGCCATAGACTTTAAGCGGTCATCCAGTCCGTTCTTCTACCCTAGGCAGGGTTACGTATAAGCAAACTTCAGCCTCATAACTCACCTGTCAGGTGTTTGTCTAAACTACCCTGTAAGTCTCCAGTGAAAGACTCCACAGCTTCCTGAAGCAAGCTAATCCTTACTTCACTATCTTGCCATTAAAAAGCTTTTTTTGTTTTTTTTCTAATACCCACCCCAATTCTTCTGAGGCAATTCAAACACTTCATGTCTTGTCCTGTTGATAGTGGCTATTATCATGTCTTTCCACATTCTTCCTTTCCCTAGACTAAACAAAGACGACTCTTTCAATCTTTTCTCACAAGTCATGTTTTCTGGACCTCTAATAATTCTTCTTGTTCACCTCTGGGTTCTTGCCAATTGTGTACAGACATTTCTCAAACTTTTATCTGCCCTTGGCTGGATACAGTATCCAAGATGAGGCTTTATTCATATGGTGAAGAAGTATTACTTCCCATACCTTATATAGCACACTCCCATTTACACTGCCTGTACAATGATACCTTTTTTGCATCAGAATAAATCTGCTGACTCACATTCAAATTTCCTTTTGTAGATCTGTCGCCTACTCAGTTGTTTCACACCTTGTATTTGTCCCCTTGACTGTTCCTATTAAGGCACAGAACTTACTTAACTATTCCTCATATCTTTCTTCTCATTAGGGCATTTCTTTGAACTCTGGAATTAAAATAAAAGAGCAATTTCTGAGTTCAAAAGATGAGATGCTACAGTCCAAAAGGGGAATTGTTCATAGGTTTACAATGATGGAAAGATGAGGAAAAAAAATAAATGTTGCCATGTAAATTAGGTGCAGTTTCTCTACTCCACAGTAATCATTAGCAGAGTCTCTAATCTGTTATTATAATGATGACAGTAACATGACCTCTGGTGCAGATTGCTTCATTCTGCCAACATTTGAATTTTGACTTGATAAAAGGAATTAATATCTTCTGACTTATCATTCATAAATAAAAAGGAAAAGGTGTATGATCATTAAGCAAATGAATTAATAGAAGCACTTCAGAGAAAAGTGATTGCATGTATTGGATTTCCAGCCTTCTCTAGAAAATTCAGGAAAAGAATTGTATTTTCTAAATGTCTTGTTAAGTTCTAGAGTAAAAGTTTTTATCCTTTTTAAGTGAAAGAATGTGAATAAATCTGTACGTACAATGAAATATTTCAGTCACAAGTCATCTTCTTTCCTAGGAACGTGAATAGTTCCATGAATAGCAGAGCACCTGAAGCCTGATTTCCTGGAGCTCAAGGTTTTGTGGTTGAGCTCTCCACTGAATAACAAATTCTGACCAAAGCTTCTTTCATGGCTACAGCACTAACATTGCCCTGCTGCTCTGTTCCTGCTCTCACTTCTGATACTGTACTTGAGCATCTGCTCCAAGTTTTTTCTCAAAAAAGACTGCTTTGGATCTCCTTCTGTCCCAGCCACCAATTTATTGAAATTTGCAATTTAGTGTCTCTGAAAACTGAAGTTATCTGTCATATCTAGCTGAAACTGAAAAAGTGTTTTAAGATTCTGAATAGAGAGGACAACAATAAACATCAAAACTGTTTGTTAACATCAGTCTTATTTCCCTAGGAAATCAAACTAGAAAGCCTGCTGCTGTCTATGCACTATCACGTCTTCCCAGAAAATACAAACTGTTCTGTTCAGGCTTTCCAAATAAATGGGGCCAGAAACAAGGTCTTGCTATAAAAGAAACTTTTTGAGGATTTGGGTGTGAGAGAAAACCAAGTACAAGGCTCAGACTGGGTAGAAAGAGTTTGGGTAAAATTCATAGGAACACTAAGTCAAGGGGTAAAATAAAACCTGAAATTTCATAATTAATTGAAACTGGCATCGGTGAAATCCCCTCTTATTATGCAGCAAAAAATTTATAATGTCACTGTCATTTAAATATCAGTGATGATACTGCAGAAGAACAAGCACATTAGTATTCGAGCTAGCCAAAGCTTTCAGATTATCCATTTATATAATTTACATATTTCTGTTACTTTCCTCTCTTCATTTAGAGCTGCTGGGAACTCTCAGGTGTCAAAAGCAAGCTGGAAAAACTGTAGAAAACACATTGAAAATTCATGAGATCTCAGCCTAGATGTTTTCTATAGTCATGTATTTGAAAAGGGAAGCAATACCCTGCTTGGCAATTTTCGGTTCCAATGTATTTTCTTTCTCAAAGCAAACAAAGTCCAGTCCTCTTCTCCTTCCTTACAAACAAAAGAACTGAGATGGTCATAATTATATATATTTCCACTTAAACATTATTTCTGAGGAAAAGGATTTTTTAAAAGAGATAGGAAATATCTCTGATCTGTTTTGAACTTGATCATTAAATTGATAATTTTTCCTACCTTCTTGCTTTTCCAAGGTCCCCTCTGTCTTTCCTTCGGAAATTCCTTGCATTGTTTCAACAGCAGTTCCTAGTTCATTAATTCAGGCTTAGGCATCCAGTTCTTTTAAAACGGGGTTCCCTCAATCATTTTCTGGTCATGCAAGTAACCTTCTCAAACAGCATTTTTTTTTCTCTCAAAAGCAAATCCACCAGTATTATATTTCCCTATCAGAGAACAAATACATGAATTACAAATTCTTCCTTCTCCCCTCATCCCCAACAGCCCATTGATTTCATGCACACTTTCCCAGAAAATCCAGCAGCTTCACATTCTCCCTGCCCCCAAATCCATCAGGTTTCCCATTCCCACAGTCTACTCCTGCCCCTCTGAATACACCATGCTTCTTATTCCCAAGGACTCAATAAACACCCCAGAAGCGAGGTGTCTTCTCTGGCAGCTCTTCCGTGTAACAGCACCAGCATGACAGTGGCAGCAGATGCGATGCCTTGCAAGCCTCTGCTGACAGCAGGATATGTCAAACCAGTCTTTCTGTGGGGCTCTAATTTTTGGCTGGTTAGCAGGCTAGGAAGTGGGAGAATCCGACCTCCTTCTGTAGACAGGAAACAAAAGCCTTCCCCTCCCTTACTCTCTTCAGAGAGAGACAGGCTTAAGACCTTCACATTGTGCAGACAATGTAGGCTGCCCTATCCTCCTTTACTGAGCTGGGGAAAGTAAATGCTTCCTGCTGCTAAATCACCTGCCTTCCCATGGCATGCTGGAAAGATGATTCCTGTGACATACGCTTACCTCTCTTCCTTCCAAACCACAGAAAAGGGACAATTTGGTCTTCGCTTGAAGTGATGAGCAAAGTATAGTGTGTATGTGTGTGTGTGTGTCTGTGTGTGTGAGTGTGTGGTAAAGCTCCTCATACCTTTCAGAGACACTCTGTTTGAAAATATTAGTAATTTCTAATGAGTAATGTTTTGACCATAATTACTGGACTTCCAAGTATTCTATTTATTAAATTGTTTGCTTGCTGGATTTGTGAGGTTCAGCCCCCTAAACATTTATAAATGTTTTTATGTTACTAATGTTATTATATGGAAATCAGTTCAGGCAAGTTCATTCAAGTCAAAGAAAAGAGGTATTAGGAAATTTAACTGCAAAAATCAAGGTTATTGTAATGAAAGGAAAGGTCTTTCATTTACTTGCATGGCAGAAACAAAATGAAGATCATAACTTGCAGTGTTACTTTGGGGAACAACTCTCAGAAGCTGTCTGTTAATACTCCTTCGAAGTAATTAAACTACTTATTATTTGATCATCTAAATGTGGCATATGGGACTCCACAATAAACCCACAGTTCTGTATTCTGTTAATAAACATAACTCAGTTAATATTTTCATCACAGTAACACAAAATGTTTACAACACACAAAATTATTTTACTTAGAGTAGTATTTCAAAATTAAAAAAAAAAAAAAAGATTGCTTATAATAGCTGATCTATTACAAATACCAATCTGCTCTCATCTTTCTCTGCTTTGGAGACACACTCCAGTTCTGATAAACTGACAGACCATAAAATAGTTACAAGGTAATTCTTGCAGACTGAAAACTCCCAAGATTTGGTGTTCCCCTCCCCCTGGCAAGAATTAGAGACTCCCTCTTTCACACAGCAAATCTTTTCCCATGTGTTTGCTGTCAGAGCTGTGTTTTACTAGGCCTTTTACCTTACGAATCCAAATTCTTTCAGTCTATTTTGTTGGAGTCAAATCTATAAGTACAAGCAACAGGAGTAGTAAGAATACACGCTTTTCCTCCTCCTGTCCTCCTCTTTCAAGGCACCTCTGGCCCTTCAATGTCCACAGGTAATTGGTTCATTTCCTTGCCTGCAGTACCATATAGAATAAACAGCCTTATGTTTATAAATTCATATATACCTTGCATATGTATACGAAAAATGCTGTAATTACTGTCTAATCTCTCATCCACGTCACCTCTTCCTCCATGAACCATTTATCTCTATTGCTTCCTTTCTGCTGTCCCAAGGTACAACAAACAGCAAAGAGGTGGGCTGTAGAGGCAATGCAGATGTAGAAAAATGTGTGGTGGGGGGTGTTCTGCCTCAATGGAGGAAGTACAGGACCACCAGCGTTATCCTTAGTTTTACCTTACTTCATAGCTAGAAAACCTTGGGGCTCCTCAGTTGACACCTCCTTGCATCAGTGAGGCTTGAAACTGTACCAGTCCACCTTCTTCATGAGATCCATTTCTTCATGGACATAGCTCAACAGTTTACTTATAGTGATTCCCATATTTTTGCTCTGGAAGAGTACACTCATGTGTTACCACTCCACTGCACATTCATAATTCTCCAACTGCAATCTTAAAGAATCTGATTGTGTACAGATCTATATACCTGCATTATATGTCAATCAAAATCACAGTGTTTGAAATGGGTTTGAAAAGTATCTGTCAAATTAGTCCTGATTAGTCTGATAAAATTAGTCAAATTATCCTGATTTTTTAATGGTGTTAAATGCACAGTAATTATTTGTTCCATTATTTATCTTTGGTATCTTTGGTGAGGCGAAGGTTGAAAACAGCTTCTTCTGCAGCTAATCTAAAGAGAGAGAAAGAAGAGTCCTTCCAAAGAGACTTTCTGAATAAGAGTCAGTAGAGATGTCAAAAGGGGGTATCAAAGGTGACACCTCAGGTAGGAGTTTTACCCTAGTTGATTCTATACTACTCCTAATGTGGAACCAGCCTTCCCTTGAGGCTTCTTTCCATGCTGCTAGCCACCTCTTCAGTAATACTTTCGAAGCAGCCTGACCTGGTGTTGAGACCACATTTCTTTCAGACTGGGTTGCCATGTCAAAGTTGACAGTGGATTTTGCTGTAAGAAACTGCCTTATGTCCCACTTTCTGTATTAAGACCCTTAGAGACAGCAGCTTTAGAGCATCTCATACTTCCATATGACTGTTCTGACACTACAGATCTGCTCTGTGGATGTGTCCTGCTATGTGCAAAACATGCTTTATGAACTGTGAGTGAGCATACTTGCTGTGATGTGAAGATGTTGTCAGGGAAAATCTTCAGTTGCTCTTTTTAAATCTGTGCCAGAGCAGGAGCCTTAAAATGGACCACACAGTTTAATCTGTCTTTGAAATGTTTGCTTTTAGCCCAGTTGTTTCTTATTTGAAAGCACTTTCATTTCTTCTTGTCATTCATCAGCACTTTTGTTTGAACACAGTGTTTAATAGTGCACTATGGCCATCAAACTATGGCATCAGCTTTTTTTCTATTAAAAAAAACCCAGACCTTCTGTGCTGAAACAAATGGTATGATGTATCAACCCTGAGGACACATTTTTAACAGGAGCATTTTGTTTTATGTATTTTTATGTGCTAAAAACGCATGCACTCTGATTTACAACATACATATTTATACATTTATGTAAGTAAATAAACTCAAGTACTAACTTAAAGACCTCTACCGTGAGTGTTTAACGTTAAGTGAACTCCCTACCATATAGACATGGAGTCAGGTCATGGCACTTGGCTTGTGAGAAGAGTCTGGGGCAGTAGTCTGGGACTGTTTTATGATGAGATAAAATCTACATCCTATGCAAAGTGCCTTATTTCTGCTATAAAATATAACATTGAAATAGGTGACTTTGATTAAAGGACCCATTTAAAACATATAATTTATTCATCCTTTCTCTATTCTTCTGGCAAATTGTACACTAGAAAGGAGCAAGAAATCATGAAAATATAATTTTTTTAATTTTTGGGTGAACAGCTTGCAAGGGAAAACCTTACTAGCATTAAAAACAGAAAACAGAAAGGTGGTGGGGGGAGGGGTGTTAAAATATTCTTATTAAAAAAAAAAAAAAAAAAAGACCAAAACTGGTCAGCTAAAAGTTATTCAATTATTATTTTTTTCCACTTAAAAATTCCCTTAATAAAAGTCTGTTTGTGCAAATTGTAGTTAGGGACAGATTCTCCCCTGGTAATTATTGATAAAGTTTTCCCCATTAATTTTTTACTCTAGCTATTCCAATATTAACAGAATCAAAGACTATGCAACTAATGTTCCACTGGCTACATTTTCCCTCTGCTCACTTTCAGAGATTTTTTTTGCAGTGTTATTAATCTCCTGCATTTTGGGACAATGTGGGCTGATTTCTGCTCTGATTTACACACTGCACAACATGGAGTCCATTGGTACTGGTCAGGTTGCATGAGACTGCATGAAGCAGAATTTAGAAGCAGTATATTATTGTATCTTATATATCAATCTGCTTAATGTCCAAAGAATGCTATTTTTGCTCTAAAGCAGTTTTACCTGCCTTCTGCTGACTGGTCCATAGTGCAACAGATCACTGACTCTATCACCATGCCCTCTCTCTTTTTCCGATAATTATTCATAGAGGAATAAACAAAATAGTGCATGTACTCCTCAGTCTTACTACTTTGACTTTTATATAGGCTACCTGTTTTGTGGGATCTCCTCACTCATTACAGATATGCATGAAAATCTGCAAACTGCTTGGCTTTTGCTGTCCTCCACCATTTCCCTATGTCCTGCTTCACATTTGTGGCACAGGTCTTCCATTTACTGCTTTGTTGGCATTATGCTTTCTCAACTGTATCTCCCAAGCATGAATTTCACATAATAGATCCTTAAAGGTGCTTGATCAGATAATGTATATCCATTGTGTTGCTCTCCAAGCCACATATATCTTCACTAAAACACATCTCAGAAGTGAGCCAAGAACCTTACAGAAATAGGCCTGAATACAACTGTTAATAATTGTAAGAACTTCTGTGGATGAGGATCAGGCCACGTTTGCAAACCAGTGCATAGATTGAGAAAATAATAATCTAAAGATATAATTCAGAAAAGATTTAAACCTGTGCTTCATTTTACACGTGTAAGTGGTCTCAAAGAAATCAATGGGATTATTCATGTGCATACAGTTAAATGCATCCATAAATCTTTGTGAAGCTCTGACCCAAGAGTCCAGGCTTACATTTATCTTCAATATGGATTTTAGTACTAGAGGCAATTTCATCAATGACTTAAATATGCTCATACATAGTAGTGTCTCATATTCATGGCTGCATGTATGTGGTTGATCAGGTCCTTAGATAATAAGTGGAGTGACAGAAAAGAGATATTTTTTTTTAGTCTGATCAACTTTAGTATTGTAACCGCCCAACAAGCTTTAAATATGTATCTTTTCTTTCTTTTTAACTCTGAAAAGACAGAAAATACTCCTTAATGCCAAGCTAATCTGTTCCTTCATTCTTCATCCAGCCTGCTGATTCTACCACCCAAGGTGCTTGATTTTATTTTATAATTAGATTACTAATGATAGATTAGTCTCCCCCTTACCCATGTTTGGACTAGATCAGATTTGATTCTTTTATTATGGCTGGTTTAGTATTCCTTTTCCTGTAGGAATTTCCTTCCCTTTACCTTAGCAAATATAATCGACCCTCATGTAACCACTTTATTTTTGACCCTTTGACAATCTTTGATGTATATTCAAGCATCTTCAATTAAATATAACTGGGCTAAAGAGAGGGTTGACATCATATTTTTACAGCTGTATCACAAATTATTCTTCCCCAGGATTTCAAACTGCATTTACTATTCATCACCTCTCATTAAAGATACATCAGAATTTAATTTTTTTTTAATGTTTATTGTGGGTATCCTGAAATTCACACTCATCTGCCCTAAAATTCTAACACTTCCACTGTTTTTATTAACTCTACCTATCTTCAAAGAATTGGATTAGAATGGGTTCTAATCATCTTCCCTTGAAGGACCATTACCTGAATGTTTTGTCTTTCACACTGTGATTCTGTAAGCCAAAAATATAACTTTTCTAATGAGCTTCTTCATTAATACTGATTCTTCATTCTGCCATTGAGTCTTAGCACAGTTTAGCTTTACAGACTTCAGTAAAATTGTGCAGATATGGAAACATTGTGAAGATAGAAAAAAGACTACATCAGATTAAATCATATGGTTTGGAACCATGCTTCTGGATTTCCTTCACAAGTTCCACGAAAAATGGCATGTATTAACTAACAGCATTAGAATTATATTGGTCCAATACCTCTATAAGATCAGAATCAATCCTTATATAATATGGTCAGATAGAAGGAAACGGGAAAAATGCAATCATTCAAATTTACAATTATCTGCCAATTATTGCGTATTCTTTGAGAAAAAGGTAGTAGCTGTAATCTGCATTTAACTAGTTAATAGACTCTTACATGTGTTTGGGCATATACTCTCCACAAAGCTCTAATACCATGACATATTCTTTATTAAGTTTGACATTGGTAGCATTACTTACCACTTTTAGCTGATCCTTCCATCCACCAGTCACATTCTGGGTTTACCCTAGCAAGGAAGCTGCTAGCTATTCTGTCCATGAAGGCTGTGCTTAAACTGCATATGATGTATTGCAGCAGCTTGGGGTTGTTTCAGTTTAAGGTTGATTTAATGTGTTCTAAAATCAGCCCACAGGCTTGCACTTTCCTGATGCCTCCTATCTACATGCACATGACCTACCCAGAAATGGTTTCCTGAGGCACAGACTCCAGTATAAAACAAAACTCTGGATGGTCTGCTGCGTTCCTTGCTGCTTGTTTTGGCTTGCCTGGGACTCAGCCAAGGGTCCCTGTCATGCCCACTCTATTTCAGCGTTTCAACATTCATTTCAGCTACTACACAATCCACATCATTCAGGAGAAGCCATAATAAAAAGGTTGTTGAAGCGCAAGTTTGGATGACAAGCATCCAGAAGAAACAGGCTGGAGACAACTTAGAGAAAGGCTAAGTGGTAGTGGTCCTAGACAGAACAGTGTCATGGTAATGGGATGGTTCAATGCAGATGTGCTGCTTCTGGACCATAAATTGAAACGTTTAAGATGAATATGCCACATGGAGATACACCCATCCTGGTATTAGACTTCTCGAGACCAAGCATATCTGGTACTACTGGCCGTAATCAGACTATGAGAGGGAAAAAGCAGGTGAGCCTAGAAATTGGAAAATGCTTGTCTTCCTACTGAACGTCTCAGATGCCCAAAGTTTTGTTAGTTGTGTTGTAGCATTTCTTTCTGGAAAAAACAAACAAATAAACACATCAAAGAAGAAAGAGAGAGAGAAGTTGATCAAAGTGATAGTGACAAAAGCCTCAAACCTTTATAAATGCACAGTTAAGTCCATCTGCAGTTCAAATCACACTCTTCATCAACACTTTAGCCCACAATACCTAGAAATAAAGTCTGATCACACCCAATTGCAATTCTGCTGTTCCCAATCTCTTACATTGCGCAAATGCATATATTCTCCCTCAGCTGACCACAAAGAAGGGACCTAGTATGCAGCAGCTTCATCATGAAAGCAAAACTATTGTCTGAAAGAAATGCAATGACCTGCATTTGCTGTGCACTGTGAGCACATGCCTAAATAAGAGCTCCTTGCCTATTCTATTTTAGAACACTTTCATGCAGGTTCCCATCTTTACTTGCTCACATCTGACAATACCACTGATAAAACAAAAAACCAAAAAGGCATAACTAACGAAATAGACACCAACATAGCATCCAAATGCAGTAAGCTGAACCTCTTGAAGTACTCATGCACCTGTGACTTTTCATTCAAGAGCAGTGAAGGGTGCTAGATATGACCTCAAATAACCTTCCCTCACAATCCAAGCACTGTCAAGGCTTTGCAGCTAATGCCTACCTTTGCTGTCTGTCCCTTTACGCTCAGCTCAGTGAATGAAACTGGGTTGCATGTGAGTAGTTTTTAGTAGTAATCCATGGCTTCTAGCTTGGAAGAACACATTTATGGTTCATGGAATAGTTCATTAATATAATATTGCACTCCTATGTTTTTAGAAACGTAACTGAATTACTCTAGCTGTTAAGTCCTAAAATTGGTAGTAAAGGAAGGAGGGAAGGAATTTATTAACTTCTTAGGGGAAAAAACTTCCTGGATGAAAGAAAGATTCTGGAAGAGACACTAGAATTTAGAAGACACACTGATTTAGAAGGTACCTTAATGCTTGGTTCTGCTGCAGGTTTTTTTTAGTAGTTTCCATCATTTACTTTCATTGAATCACCCAGAGCATTTACCTTAATTGAATCACCCAGAGCTTCAGGATCACCACAACCAATTTTTTGCCTGTTTGTTACACCTGCTGCTGGTGTGAAAATACAATTTCCATTGCTAACAATCAGCCCATGGTTCAAACTCTGAGAAGTTTTAATCTGTTGAAACAAAATCTCTGAAAACTGTCAAGTAAGACACAATCCAGTTCTTCACTTGGTTAATGCCAAATGCTTGTTTCTGAGAGTAACCAGTAGAATCATGTTAAGAACTGCATTCATCTCACATAACTTCAGACATGTAGGTATGGCATTTAGAGCACCCTGGCTGAAGACTTGCTCTGCATCTGATGGAGATGATACATAAGCAGGCAGCTTATCCCATTTTCCTGAGATGAATAAATTCATTCCTGGAGGTGCTGCTTCTTTAACCACAAGGCGTGCCTAAATATCTAGCATTGACTGGGCTCCTGTAAGACAGCAATGCAAAATAATGTACTATTTATAGCTAGAGAACTTAAAAACCTTGTGAAATGAATCATAACTAGAAAATCAACCCCCAAAATTTTGATGTTCTGTAAAGGAACAGGAAAATTTAGAGGGTTTTTTTCTAGATTTGAAATGCCATGGACATGCTGATCGCTTTGAAAGATAAATGCTGCATCTTCTTCAGTCAGGCTTCTAGAAAACGGTTTGATGACATTTTTTGGCCGATTCTAGTTATAACCATGGGTGCTGGTTGGACAAAAGTCTCCGGTCTTTTCACACTCAGCATTTGAAGACTGCTTAGTCCCAGAAGGATTATTGTTTAGCAAGGTTTGTAGAGTACTCAAGTCAGCCAGACAATGATAACTAGATCTCAAGCTGTGGATTTAGGAATTTTTTCAGTTCCACGAGAACAAGGTTTACAGCATGCAGAAGCTTGCAAGCACTGAAGAAACCACTTCCTATTCTCTGTACAGATTCTATTATGTGATTTTATGATTTTTTTTTTTACTGAGAAAATGTTACATACTGAACTTCTTAAGCTCTTAAGGATACAAATTTTTATATCCATATTATTTTCAACTACTCTTTTTCTCCAAGTGTCTAATAATATTTAGTGTTCCACAGTGGGATGAAAATTTTACTTTTTAATTTGCCAATAAATTTCAGATTGTGACTTTCATTTGTCATAAAAAATTTCTATAGCTTTGAAATACTCCTGAAGTTTCATGTCATTGCTTCTGTAAGCAATTTTCAGATGCTGTAATGAGGCAGATTCCTAAAAATTTTGGACAAAAGCTCACATTGTGAAAACTTTTCTGACTGTCTTATTAGGCTGTAGCTGAAGTTTAATATGATCTGCTTCTCTTTCTAATGCTAGCTGTATCACTGTTTTAAACAACTATTTCATAAAACTATTTACTGCCAATGTGCTATGAATCATTAAGAATGTTGTTTGGAAGATGATTTTCATCTTCTTCATGTTTTGCTGTAGTAAATTTCCACTTTAATACAAGCACTTTAATACAAGCTGACTACATCCTTAAGTGGAAATTCATTACTCTTAATTTGAGTGGAGATATATGCAATCAGCGCTCAGCTTTTACACTTGTTAACTACTAACATTTAATAGGTTCTGGCAACATGTTCAGCCAAGTTCAAGACAGAGCTGAAGGCAGCCGTTTGACTCTTAATGATTAAAAAAAGAGTGGCAGTAGCAGCATGTCACTTCAGACAGCTAGGGACAGAACCTGGAGTTACAGGTACCTGTTGACTTTATTCAGATACTGATTCTGTATGTGACAGGATCCTTCCAGAAGCGTAGACAGATCACTACTTTTGTGGATACTTTTCTAAAGCTCCAAACTGTGAGCAATAGTGTGACTAAATCTCTTTGATGGCATAAAGAAGGAAATCTGGGATAGGGGCACAACAAGAACAGAGAAGTCCATGGCCATATAGGAAGTGATCCACTGAGTTGCTGGTTCTGAATTGTTGGCCACATTCATGTTTTATGGATGCTTGGGCTACCAGCCATGATTGATGTCTACACACAGACCACACGTAGAGTAAGCTGTGACTGCGGGCTTTTAATTTAAAACTTTGACGGCTGAAGTCACAGCCATCATAGATAGCTGCCTTTGTGTTATGGTCTACATTGTTTGGTCTGCCTTTTGCCTGAATGATACCATCCTTTCATTTTACCGTACTGACTGGATTGTAACAGAACACTCATCTTCAACAAGCCCAATAAAGGCTGAGTGCTCCCATTCTTAACCTTAAAGAAAGAGCCTGAATATTGAAGAGGCGGTGAGAAGAGAAATTGGATATGGCAAGTAAGGGCAGTTAAGTTGAGGCCACAGAAACTCTATATTTTTGTAATGTTACCATGTCTTAACAGGGAACAAAGGATAACATAATGGCAAGTAGCTTAAAGCAATAGTGGAGATTTGCATGATTTTTCCAGGCATTTCTGCAATTTCAAAAATAAAATATGAAATATAAGCAAATCTGCAATGGTTAAAAATAGTTTCATGTTTTTATTTGGTTTGGTTTTTTTTTCAACTTGAAAAATCAGTGAAAATTTAGATATTTTGAAACATTTTACCAGTTTTCAGGAGTAGTCTTATCACTGTTATTATTTGTATTGCAACACTAGATATGAGTTCAAATAATGTACCAGACCACACTAGCCCTACTCTAGTCTTACTGTTTCTGTATAATACAAGAGATAACATCACCCAGGAAAAACAGGATACCATAAGGAAGCAATACAGCAATGCTGATCAGTGTGGCGGACAGATCAGTGTTAGCCACTAACTTCCCTGTATCATAGCAAACTAGGGTCTAAAAGCGGAATGTGAAGAAGCAATGTTTTGCTAGAGGTAACTCCAACAACAGGCAGGAAAGTTAGAGGGAAGGGTTAGAGACAACTGACACACAAATTTGATTAATGATTTTTGGAAACTGGCATAAAGTAGAGATGGAAGTGTCAGCACCTACAAGAAAATAAGAGAAGAAAGTCTAAATGAGAATAAGGCACAAAATGTACTGAAAAAAACCCAAAATCAACACCTTACTTAGAAAAACAGGACATGAAAACAAAGAATCAGCCTTCTAAGAACATCTTCCAGGGACTGAGAAGCTCCAAAAAAAAAAAAAAAAACCAAAGCCAAGCTTTCCTGAAACTCGTTCTCCAGAGAAAACCAAGCAGCTTATTACTGCAAGACAATGGGTAAATAAATGACTCAGCAGAGTATGGGCATTATTGGTTGGTACAACACAAAGGCCTGTTTTGCCTTACTAAATGGATTTACAGAGGGGCGCAACTGTCACTTTTGAAAGAAGTTCTGGGAGAGGCATGTGATGGCAACCATTTCTTTAAGTTGTATAGCATCTTCCAGGTGCCCCTAGCAGAAGCAGGCATATGACTGTACAGTCTCTCTAAATGCAGGCTGTGAGATATTTTTTTGATGTCAGGGGGAAAAAAGGAGCACTGGCAACATAACACTACTGAGCTCAGTTTTGCTAAGTGGGCCAACAGGGGGACAGACAACATCAGGGAAAGCTTTACACACAAACATGCATGCAGTTAACTGATACCTTGATGAGTCAAAGAGGTACTTACTAAGCTAAAAGCTGATAAATGTTTTTAAGAAAAATGTGTGATACTACTTAATATTAATTGAAACATCATGATAGCAAGAGAGATGAAGAAATACCTGAAACTTTTCAGATCATAAGTTATTTTCATTCATTCATTTGTTCATCTTTTCTTTAACATAGTCCTCCTGGTTTTGATTATCACTTGATTTAAAGGCCACAAAATCAAAATAGTCTGCAGCTGAAGGTTACTGTGTTTATTAGCTAAGTTTAGACGGAACTTTGTATGAAATTTGTCATGAAACAAAAATGAGTACTATTCAAATGTTTTTAGGAATCACCAGATATATTCAACAAGGTAACTCATCATATTAACTCATTGATACATACACTATAAATAAAATACAAACTATAGGAAAAAAGAAAAGATTAACTTATTAGATAGTAAAACCTAATAACCTTTTCTTTTTTTTAATCTACAGAGACCCAACATGGACATTTCTTCTAACTTTTCGGAAACCAGCCTCATTGCCATAAAAGTTTACGTGAAAATGTGTGTGAGAAAAGGAAGTTCTGTTTCCCTGTGAAGATGGATGGGTCCAGGACAGTGACAAAATGGGGACTGAGGAGGTGCATAGTGTGCAGCAGCAAGAAAAGAGCCTGGATTCCCAGCATAACGTGGGATGGTGTCCTTGGCCTCCAGGCATCTTGACTGACCTCAGCAGATTGCAGACTACAAATAGGACCATTGTACTGTTAGGTTGAATGTTTTCCTATGATATATTGAGATTAAAATGTTACCTTGACTATAAAACATGCATTAATTTGCACAATTGCCAGATTAAATCTCTTCAGTTACAAACTCTTGGTTTCAGGTTTTCATTTCTTCCTGGGGGGGTGTCTGTTTAGGATTAACACTTCTTGGAAAATCTCAATGTGCAGTTTAAGTGTAACCAGTTTTGAGTTCATTGTGTGAAAAAAAAATTTGGCAGCAATATAGCCTGACAACTTTTTATTCTGATACCTACAAGAACACTGAATGTGGAAAAATGGAACTAAGCTTGCTTATATTTCTTAGACGGGTGGTATCTTTTTGTAACCAAACTGGGAAAAATCACTGCCTGAGGGTTATAAAGTTTTGACTGAGAGCTACGTACCTGGTAGTTACAAGAGGAAATGTTATTAAGTTTGAGAGTTTACATAGGAAAGGCCACTAACAAGAGGCATTTCCATTCAGTTGAGTGAAAGATGTGGAGGGTGGTCTGAGGAGAACCTTCTTTGGGTTTGCATGTGTGAGGATCTAGGAGCTGAAAAAGAATTTTCGAACCAGAGTGTTTATTCAGTGAATTAAACATTATAGTCATGCAGTAGCACACATGTTTTATCCAACAAGAAACTTCCTTCTCATGGCAAAATAATCTGCCCATTCTAATAAGTAAAGGAGGGCAGAGAAGGAGATGGGAGGAATCCAGTTGCTCAAACACAGATTCCATAGAAAAGCGTTTCAATAACCTGAAATACTGCAGTGCTTCAGAAATCACCCAAAGCACCAGAAAAAGAGAAAAATGTTTCTTGATCCACTGTAGGAAATGAAACTGGTCATTCAACAAAGGACCAGGCCTAACGTGCCAGAGCTTTGAGATAAAGGACATAATGCTTCAAAGTACCAACTGTAAATAGCAGCTGGCATAATCCACAACAGATCAGTCTATCCTTTCTTGTCTGGAATGGCTGGAAGTGCTTGGTGTTTCCTCCAGCTGCTCCAATTTTTGTTTGTGCTCAGAATGACCCTTAGGACAAGCCAGTCAGCTGGAGACAGTACTTCCACGAACCAGTACTCTTAGTAGCTACAACCTTTGCTCACTTCTCACATCCAGCTGTCAGTGAATAAGCCAGGGTGAAACAGGTAATTATGCACCACAAATGTATAAAGTTTAACAGCATCATATCACCTCTGAATTTGGAACTGCTTAGTGATGCTAGCAGCACTTTTCCATATTCCCTAGGCATGGTGATGTTGGAGTAGCTTTTTAAAGTTTTAAGTAAATGTTTTCTTTCTTTTGTTGGTCAATATAAAAACAGGGCAAGAGTGCAGCCGAAGCTAACAACAAGGTCTTTGTGAGCTCAGCTTACCCTGTACTTGCTTTTCACAACTGAGAAGAGCTGTAAACCTTACCTAGAAAGCTTGCCTAAGAAGAAAGATTTTTAAGAACAGTGTTACTTCATGCTTCCTCAGACAAGGCTGGCTGCAGTTTTCTCTGTGGGATGTAAAATAAGTTTAGTGATTCCCAAACAGATAGGACTACAGTGCTGTGCATTGCATTGTGTGTCTAGTAAGATTTCTCTAAAGTTCAGAGGCTTTATCCTGATGCAGAAGTCAGTGGAAAAATACCACTGATGTTCACAAATGCGAGCACATTCTACCCAAGGAGAAAATGAGTTGCTCTAGTTGTATGTGAAAAATTCCAGCCAGCAGCAAAATGAATACACTCCAAGGACAGTAGCAGCAAATATCAATTCAGTGATTTAAAACTGTAAGGAAACTTGTGTGTCAATCACAACAAATACAAATACATCAGCAATAAAAGGGCAATTGGATAACCACAATTCTGCTAGTTAGAGGTGACAATGATGCACATGAAGTTTCAAGTAATAATATGCTTTAATCACTTCTCTGATTTATTACATTCAGTTTGGATTGTGTGTGTAAGTTAAGTTACAAATATTAACAGCTTTATAAACTCACTTGATGTATATGACCGTAACCTTACTAACTTACTAATTTCCAAGCAGCAAAGTTGATTTACATGAACCTTGGTGCTGATTTAGACTTTTTTAATGAGTTCATATAGCTTTATTCCTGCATTTCTCTGTTTTTTGGCTGCCTGACCACGTTGCGTATACAATAGCTTTCAAGTCCCAATTAAAGGTTTATTGAGAGTACCATGGAAAGGTTTATTAACTTGGAGCTTGATTTTGAAAATGCTAACCACAGGCTACCCAAACTAAATCAGTAGAACTACATCAATTTGAAGCAGTGAAAGATCTGACAAGCAGTGACCCCTTTCTAAAAACTGATCCAATTTTTTTTCCATCGATAGGTCCCTTTGGTTTCTGTTTCTACTTCTTCCTCTAAATATAAATTCTCTGAGGACTGCACAGTAAAGAACTCTGTTGTGTTACAGAGGTTGAACTTCTTTTTATTTTCTTCTTTTTTAATTCAAAGTAGAAAGGATGAAGTCCTAAACTTTATGAGGCCTATAATACATCCTTGCCCTGAAAAATAGCAAGGAATAAAAATAATTAATAATCATCTAATACCAAGCACTTATGTCATGCCTTTCATCTGAGGAAGTCAAACCTCTTTTATAAACAGCAATGAATTAATAGTGGAATGTTTTGCCACAGGCAAAAAAGCAAAACAAGGAACAGTCCCTCTAATTCCCTGCCGCCTCTTCAACTCCACAAAGGCAATAATTCTGTGTGTGAAAATTCCACCACTTTTTAGTGTTTATTTCTTAGCACGTCTGGAAACTTGGATCATGCTGTCCCTCTATGCAAAGTCAGCGTGCAAGGAGCCACGTGGCAGGACCAGTTCAAACAAATGTCAAGCCTCTGTAATTTTCTTTCTCTAGTTTTTCTGCTGTGCCATGGGATAATGGGGAAGGAGATACAAATCACCGATGCATTGATTCATTATGAGTTTACTTCCTTTTTACTTTTAGTTGCACATGTGTGAAACTAACCATTTCATTCTCATGAAAGAATGAGGGGCAATTGAAGGATGTCCAGAGTAGAGCAGTTACTAAAACCGGATGCCTTAAAGATATGACCTGTGAGGAAAGATCAGAAGAGCTGGTAGTATTCATGCTCCTGAGGAGTAAGGGCAATCACTGCAGCAGTCTCCAAGTGTAAAAAGGTTACTGCAAAGAAGAAAGACATAGCCTGTTCTCCCTGGGCATCATAACTAGGAGGAAAAATAATGGACAAATACAGCAAAGGCAAAACACTATCAAAACAATGATGATCTGTACAGCAGCTAAGCCGTGGGATAGACTGCATCTACTGTGAATTCTTCAATATGGGAAGTTCTTCATATAAGACAAACACTTCTTATGTGGTGCTGCTGGCACTGCTCTGAACATACTGTGGTACCCTTGCAAAGACAAATGAGTCAAACCTAGGGAGATGTACTGAACTCCTAATGATGCTTCCTTCTTGTATAGTCACAAAAACAAATCCATCAATTTCATGGAAGTGTGACTGTATTGCTCTTAGCTCAGTGAAAACCAAGTGAGTTTTGCTTACTTACGTCTTCCACATATAATGAGGGAGCTTTAAGAGAATAGGAAAAGCACATTCCTGACATTGCTTATAACCTAAATAGTGCCCCTTTCTGAGCTTGTATGGGTTTGCATATGTTATGCTGAGGCAGACTTTGGAGACAAGTCTTTGCTTCCTGGGTCAATGAGATACTCACTCATCCATAAAAAGCACTGCCTTTGGCTGTCCACATTTTGAGAAGGAAACATGCACTCCTGTCAGTGTTCGGAAATGTCGGGTGGAGGATCCAGACTACAAGTTAACTGGACCTTAGTAGTGCTATTATGGGGTTGCAAGTTTAGGCTGTGGTAGCTCCAGCTTCATGCAGATCGGCTATATATGTTGGGGGTGTTTAGGAGATTCACAGAATTTGGTATCTGGACAGCTGCACCCTAAGCTTAGGGTAACCGTGTTTCATAACAGCCAGATGAAGTTAGACAAACACACAAAGGTATCCCTTGCTGATACCACATTTGTAAGCATGGAATATTTCAGTGGCATTTTCTAGCAGCTTTATTCCTCCTTCTGGCCCTATGCCCAAAACCACTCCTCATGCCATAGAAAGATTTCATTCTGCATCAATAAAATGTGCTTGTTTTTTTTTATTTTCTTCCAAGAGTACCAAAGCCTACTAATCAGTAAGCTTAGTTCATCTATCCTTCAAGCAGTGTACTGAGGTCAGATTTAAAGTACAATATGTCGGGTACAAGACAGCTGTCATTGAAAGCCTTAACATCACCCAGACAACCAGGATCTTGAACTGACTAAAGATAAAAAGACATTTTACCTCTCCTCCAAATCCTCTTTAAGGCTCTTACTCAGCAAAGCATTGAAGCATGCCAGCAAACTTAGGGCTGCATCTGATCCCATTGACTTCACTGAGATTATTCAGGTGTTTAAGACTATGCGCATGGTTGAGTACTTTGCTGACACTTAATTCCTCTTAAGTATTTAAAAATCTTGCAAAATGATGTTCTGACCTGGTGAGAAATGCAGTGTACAAATATCTTTTTTTCCATGACAACAGAACTAAAACCTTCAGAGATAAAGAAATCATGGTGTCGCTGAATATTTTCTCCAAGTTAGTTTCATGGGAGATGGATGGTCCTGTATAAGTAGCTGACTTCCTGGTTTTGTGTTGAAAGAAAAAAAAAAATAAATAAAAAATTAGATTAGTTTTCCTTAATCTCAAATGATATTTTAAATTTTCTGCCTTCTTCCTAAGAGCATTGAAACTTGTTTACTTTAGTTAACCTAAGCTGCTCTGTTAAGCCTGAAGTAAATTATTTGGCTTCTAGTTTGAATATATAACCATTTTAAACACTCAATCAAATTCAATTTTGAATGAACAAGCCTCTCAAAAAGCCAAAATATTTTTTATTTAAAAAAAGTCTCAGCAAAAAACATTTAAAAAAAAATGTATTCAATTTTCTTCACTGGAAACTTCTTATTATGTATTATATTATTTTTGTGTTACTATGTACTATATTTTAAGGAAAAGAATCCCTTGTTTCCCCTATTTTTGTTTGTAATCCTCATTTTAAAATCTAGTAATTTCTTTAATGTTATTTAAATTCTGTATAAACAACTTTTTTTTCCATACATGTAGATATTTACAAAAACAAAGGCTGTCTTTCTATGATTTTCCTTTCGTCAGCATTTGGATGACTTAGAAATAAAACTTTTTTTTTTTTTTTTTTTGTAATTATTATGAGAGTATTACCTGTCACTCATGGACATTCAGATTAAAATTATATTCTTATGACTTTACAATGGCATTTTTCAAACAGTAGAACTACTCAGTCTGCAAAATGCCATTAGTGCTACAGTAGTGCTACAGATACAGGACATGTTTTATCAGTGTTTTGCTCACTTGAATGATCTCATTGAAGTTAGAAGGAACTGCTCATGCAAATAGAATTTCACAGCACTTGGCTTTTATGTGTAAGGCACATATAAAATGCAAAGAACTGGGGAGGTTATTTGAGAAGGAAGGGGAGGACTAGTAGTAACGCTGATACAGTAGAGGTTTTAGGCAATTCCTAAGCATGCAATAGTGAGCATGGCTTTTGTAGTTTTCCTCTAGTGACAATGAATTAGGTAGATAATTTCAGTGTAGATTAACAGATACAGGATTTCTTATGCAGCTTCTTTGACAGGAGAAGGGGTTAACCGAGGTCTAAAAACTAAAGAATTTTTCAATTTTTTGTCCATGCTTGTCAGACTTTTTAAAACCATTGGCTTTCATTTAAAATTGAACAAATATTAGCACATGCTTTAGGAAGTCCAGTTTGTGAGGTGTAGAAGTACATTTTTATCCTTGATCTTTAAAATGCAGTTTTCTATGACATATAAAAAAAAAAAAACTTTTGAAAATTTCTTTAAATTTTGGTAAGCTTTGCTTTTCGATTTTTCATATTCTGATGAAAAGAAAGTTGTGAAAAAATTGATTCATGGAACTATGGAATCATTTGTGTTAGAGGGGACTTAGTTCCAACCTCCTCTCCCACGGGCAGGGACATCTTTAGCTATATCACGTTGTTCAAATCCCCAACCAACCTGATGTTGAAGACTTCCAATGATGGGGCATCCACAGCTTCTCTGGGCAACCTGTTCTGGTGTTTCACCACCCTCATCATAAAAAATCCTTATGTCCAATTTAAATGTACCTTGTTTCAATTTAAAACTATTGTCCCTTGTCCCATCTTTCTTACAAGAACTCTTTAAGTACCAAAAAGCTGCAATGAGGTCTCTCTGGAGTCTTCTTTCTTCCAGGCTGAATAACTGCAACTCTCTCAGACACTCTTTGTAAGACAGGTGTTCCATCCCACTGATCATTTTTGTGGCCCTCCTCTGGAACCTCTTCAAGAGGTCCATATCTTTCCTGTGCTGAGAGGTCCAGAGATGGGCGGGGTGCTTCAGGTAGGGTCTCACGAGAGTGGAGTAGACCAGAATAATCACCTCCCTCAACCTGCTGGACATGCTTCTTTGGGTGCAGTCCAGGGTTAGATTGTCTTTCTGGGCTGCAAGCACACATTCGCAGCTCATGATGAATTTTTCATCCACTAGTATCCCCAAGTCCTTCTCCATAGGGCTGTTCTTAATCCTTTCATCCTCCAACCTGTATTGACATTGGGAATTGCCCCGACCAATGTGAAGGATGTTGCACTTGGCCTTGTTGAACTTTATGATGTTCACATGAGCCCACTCCTCAAGCCTGGTATGGTCCTTCTTGATGACATCCCTCCCCTCACGTGTATCAACTGTACAATTCAGCTACTGCGTATATCTTGCTCTGTCTCATGTGCATGCATACATACACATACATGCACTCAGATACAATACCCAAGGGAATATGTAGAGGTATGAATAGAGACTCATTCTATTTGTCAGTTGGTTTTTAGATTTTGCATCAGGTCCTGTAGATGCACTGCATGCTTCAACTGCATGTAATGTCTTACAGACTTTTTATAGCTTCATGAAATAATCAAGAAACTTCCTCTGGGTACAGGAAGTTACCAGCAGAGTCACTAGCAGCTCTGCTGTGGAGTAAGTTCACAAATGATCCAGAAATGAGAAGGTTAACTGGGAGAAATGTTCAAATGAAATTTTGATAAATGCAAAATAATGTACATGAGAAAAAATGTATTCAGGATTCATAAATCAAGGTAGGGTTTTACTCAATGCGACCATTATTGCAGGCTCCCCACCCCAGGTAGGATACCTGGGTGACTTTGATGCATCAGAGAGCACTTTGTTATGCCACTGTGTATGCATCTGATATACGGTGCACAGTTCAGGTTTCTGCAACTCAGGAATTCCACCGAGAACTAGGACATATCTGGAGAAAGGTGGTTAAAGAAATAAAAGACTGAAAAGACTACAACCAGCTTGGAGAATAGATGTCAGAAAGGAGCTAGGATTGAGATCTACAAAGTAATAAATTATCTGAATAATGTGACTGCGGAATGATCAGTCATTATTTCTTATAGAACAAGACATGGGAATACCAGAGGCAGGACTCAAATGAGAGAAATTCTTGGGGGCTAGACAGATACAAAATAATCTTAGCGATACAGCCTCCAGATCTGGAAGTTTTTGTTTAGATTTGCAAAATAATACAGCACCTCAGAGTACATATTAATGTACACATCCCTGCACTTAAACTGTTTCCCTGCATATTAGACTAGACGGCTCTTTGGTTTCTCCTAGCACATCATATCCCATGTTTCATTAATAATCTAATGTCTATTATCCAAAACACAACTTCTGGACTTAACTGATGCTAGAAGACTGATTAACTAGTTTTAGAGAGAATATATTTTATTTGTTCAGAAATACTCTACATCCTTTTATATATCCAATTTATTTAATCTTTCAAAAATGCCATGAAACCTTGTATGAAAATATCTTATCAGGTAAATCCTCCTTCCTGATTGTATATCTGTCATTGGAGGATTTTTAGAGTAGGTAAAATCATCATTCAATAGAAGGACCAGTAATATATTTTTATGTCAAGATAAAGTTGTGATTCAGAAAATTGTTTTCTCAAAAGATGAAGTTACTATTAACAGTGATACACCAGAAATGAAGTCTACCATTTTGTGGGCTATACATCTGACAGTTAGCAAAAGAAAATTCATTACCATGGCAAACGATTAAGAAAAACAAAAAAAGCCAGGAATATCTCAAACAATTGGACTGAAAACTGAGATACATGAAATCAGTTCAGAAGAAATTGCCTAATATATTACCTGGAAAAAAAACAGCCTCAAAATAATCATGTTCCAGACTGAACCAGAACTGTTTTCTGTGTGATTGTACTTTGATAAGTGACGTGGCTGATGCTCAGGTTACATTCTTTTAAAAGACCTCAGACAAATGTAAAAGTAACATCTAGTAAGAGCAGGAGCGTGGCAAACAGAGCGGGTCAAGGCAGTTTGTGTGGCAGTTCGCACGGGCAACCGAGTGGAATGACGAGCACCCGTCGTATGACCAGAGCCCGGTCTGGGAGCTCTGCTCTGGCTGCCCCGGCGGTGGCCAGCGTAGTCACCCAGACAGAGCAGATGACTAAGGAGGCCATTACCCTGGGAAGCTGGGAATTAGTGACCAAAAAAAAAAAAAAAAAAAAATAACAAAAGAAGGAGGAAAAGGACAACTAAAAGCAAGGGGCTTCCTCCTAAATCTGTTGTCCCCACACAGAACCACTTTGCTGTCCTGCAGGAGGCTAATGAGGAAACGCACTTGCACCAGAGACAGCTGGCTGATGCACAAGTAAAGATCTTTACTGGTGCTGCCACGAAAAAGTGGCAGGTCGTCGTAGTAGGGGACTCTGAAAGGGACAGAAGCATTCGTCTGTTGGCCTGACCTGGTCTCCAGGGGCATGGATCAGGGATGTTACAGAGAGGCTGCCTGCTCTAGTAAGTCCCATGGACTATTACTCACTCCTAGTGATCCATGTGGGTGCTAAGGATATAGATAGTAGTAGACTGGGGAACATAAAGAAAGACTACAGAGCCCTGGGGGAGGTGGTTAGGGGCTCTGTAGCTCAGATTGTCTTTTCGTCAATTCTCCAGGACACAGGGAAGGACCAAAAAAAAGCTAGGAGGATTGGCCAGGTTAATAAATGGTTAAAAGGGTGGTGTCATAGGAGTGTTGCATCCCAAGGGAGGTGCTCAGGAGTGTTGCATCCCAACTAGAAGGACAGAGCAGCAGGAGGGTCAGGAGACCTCCTTGGATGGACAAGGAGCTGCTGAGGAAAATTCAAAGGAAAAAAGAGTCTTATAAAAGTGGAAGCAAGAACAGGTGGCTTGGGAAGAGTACAGGGATGTTGTCCGGAAGCTAGGGACCAGGTTAGGAAGGCTAAGGCCCAGTTAGAATTAAACCTGGCTTGGGATGTTAAGGATAACAGGAAGGGATTCTACAGGTATGTAGTGAATAAAAAACAGACTAGGGAAAACATAGGCCCCCTGAGGAAGCTCTCGAGAGAACTGGCTACACAGGATTTGGAGAAGGCTGAGGTTCTGAATGACTTCTTTGCCTCTGTCTTCACTGTCAAAGGCTCTGACTGCACCACCCAAGTCTTGGAAGGCAGACGCAGTGGCTGTGAGAATGAAGACCTTGGGCCCACTGTAGGAGAGGATCTGGTTCGAGACCATCTTAAAAATCTGATCGTGCACAAGTCCATGGGACCTCATGAAATCCATTCACAGGTCCTGAAGGAGCTGGCGAATGAAGCTGCTAAGCCACTGGCCATCGTATTTGAAAAATCATGGCAGTCAGGTGAAGTTCCCGATGACTGAAAAAAGGGAAATATAACCCCCATTTTCAAGAAGGGGAAAATGGAAGACCCGGGGAATTACAGACCAGTCAGTCTCACCTCTGTGCCTGGTAAAATCTTGCAGTACATTCCCCTGTAAGGCATGCTAAGGCACATGAAAAACAACAAGGTGCTTGGTGACAACCAGCATGGCTTCACTAAGGGGAAATCCTGCCTGACCAATTTGGTGGCCTTCTATGATGGGGCTACAGAACTGATGGACAGGGGCAGAGTAGTTGATGTCATCTGCCTGGACTTGTGCAAAGCGTTTGACACTGTCCCACACAACATCCTTGTCTCTAAATTGGAGAGACATCAATTTGATGGATGGACCACTCGGTGGATAAAGAACTGGCTGGATGGCCACACAAAAACAGTTGTGGTCAATGGCTCAATGTCTGGCTGGAGACCAGTAACGAGTGGTGTCCTTCAGGGATTGGTGTTGGGACCGGTCTTGTTCAACATCTTCATCGCTGACATGGACAGTGGGATTTAGTGTGCCCTCAGCAAGTTTGCCGATGACACCAAGCTGTGTGGTTCAGTTGATACGCTGGAGGGAAGGGATGCCATCCAGAGGGACCTTGACAAGCTTGTGAGGTGGGCTGATGCCAACCTTATGAAGTTCAACCACGACAAGTGCAAGGTCCTACACCTGGGTCGGAGCAATCCCAGGCACAGCTACAGATTGGGCAAAGAAGAGATTCAGAGCAGCCCTGCAGAGAAGGACTTGGGGGTGCTGGTCAATGAGAAAATGAACATGAGCCGGCTCCAGTGTGCGCTCGCAGCCCAGAAAGCCAACCGTATCCTGGGCTGCATCAAAAGGAACATGACCAACAGGTCGAAAGAGGTGATCCTGCCCCTCTACTCTGCTCTTGTGAGACCTCACCTGCAGTATTGTGTGCAGTTCTGGTGTCCTCAACATAAAAAGGACATGGAACTGTTGGAACGAGTCCAAAGGAGGGCCACGAGGATGATCAGGGGACTGGAGCACCTCCCGTATGAAGACAGGCTGAGAAAGTTGGGGCTGTTCAGCCTGGAGAAAAGAAGGCTGCGTGGAGATCTCATAGCAGCCTTCCAGTATGTGAAGGGGGCCTATAGGGATGCTGGGGAGGGACTCTTCGTCAGGGATTGTAGTGACAGGACAAGGGGTAATGGGTTGAAACTTACACAGGGGAATTTTAGATTGGATATAAGGAAGAAGTTCTTTCCTGTTAGGGTGGTGAGGCACTGGAATGGGTTGCCCAAGAAGGTTGTGAGTGCCCCATCCCTGGCAGTGTTCAAAGCAAGGCTGGATGAAGCCTTGGGTGGGACAATTTAGTGTGAGGTGTCTCTGCCCATGGCGGGGGGGTTGGAACTAGATGATCTTGAGGTCCTTTCCAACTCTAACTATTCTGTGATTCTATGATTCTATTGCAGTTTCTGACCTAGAGGTATATGATCTGGTATTTTCAACATCTTCCTACACAAATGGGGCAAACACACAATTTAAGATTGTGTCCAGGAAAACAGCCTTGGCTTGCCTAATGAAACCAGAACAAGATCTCTAGACAAATTGGGATCCAAGGAAGATCATTATGTGCCTGCAAAAATGCTGTTCTAAACAGTTGCAGGCACAAAACTGTGTGTGCAAAAATGGAAGGAAAATTAAGAAGCCTTTGAAAATAAAAAGAAAGATGCTGAGAGTGGCTCAGGCCATTTGATGCTCCTGGCATTGTACAGATTGATTTGAACATGACCCATATTAGTACTGGGAATCTTTGTTGGTGTAAAACCAGCATCTTGCAGCTATGCTAGAAAGAAAAGAGATCTTAAAGAGAGGACAGACATGGGAAGAGATTGGTTGTATGTCACATTCTAGGTTATATGACATGGTTTGGCAGCAATTCCCCAGATGACCTATAAAGTCAGGGTGAGTTACAGCTGACCAAATGAGTTAGGAATAAGAAATAAAGCAACAGAAGAAGCTTATGTAAAAACTGATTCAGATTTCAAGCCAAACCAAGCCCCTTTGTAAAGTGCTTAAAATGTAACTGGAAGTCACAAGAAAATAAAAACACAGCAAGAAGCAATATAAAAATAAAAAGGAATTTGACACTTTTTAATTATATGCATATAATTAGTGTCATAAAGCATTTCCCATGCTCTGGTAATTGTCCAGGGTGTGTCATGGGCATTAACAATTATTCCTTTAGCTTGTGAGAGACATATCAAAATGTAATGTGTCAAATCTAGCAGATATGCCCATTTCACACGTGCAAAATGTACAAAGCCTTGTAAGCACTTGCACAATGATTTATCTTTCCTCATACAAGTAATCTTAAGGAGTTTGAAGGAGTTACTTTAGGGAGTAAAGTTTGGCCTTGTGTGTTTGGATGGGAGAGGAAAGTTTTAAACATCCTGCACATAAGGTAAGATACCAGTGATTGTAGCAATCCTTAGGAAAATAAGTAATTTCAATCTCTTTTCTTAATGTTTTCCAGCTGCACAGCACTAAGACATCGTTACAAAGCTGCACTTGGGTTCCTTTGTTGGTTACTGGAACCTCGGTATACAAATGTACTGGAGACAAACTGGATAAAGTTCAAAGGAAAAAAAAAAAACACAATGTTGATCAAGGGGCTGGAGAAACTGACACATAGTGAAGAGATAAATAGCTTAAGTAAAGTTGACTCAAGCAGAGAGAATGGCTGCCTGAAAACACAAACCTTACCAAACAGAATTAAGCATAATTCAGGATGCTAGAATGGAGGCGAGCATTTCACAGAAACACAATTGAGTTGGGTTTTATATTGCTCAGACTGTGCAATCCAGATATATAAGGTCTTCCAGAGATACACTTTGGGTAAATACCCGTTTCTTTGTAATTATTGAAAAATCTATTCTAACAGCTGACTTTCCAGTAATTTTTTCTCTCTGTTTTACATTTTCCCACTGGCAACATGTTAGCGAAAGAGGACCAAAGTTCTACCTGTACCATATTCCACACCATGTCCAATATCTGAGATGTGATCTAGTAGGTCAGCTGGATCTATTTTTCTTCCCATACTACATTGCACAGCAAGCAATAAGGAAAGAGTAAAATACAAGAAGACTGTAGTCATCACATTCAGTGGATGTCTGATGCTGATATGTGACTTGGTTTATGCAGATCAGTGCTGCATTTGCTCCTGACCATCATCAGAAGCTGCAACACCAGCAAGCAGAGTGACTCCAACTGCTACAGGAAACCACGATTTGATTCTGTTTTGAGGTAAAGGCCTGTAAGATCAATTCACTGCTAAGGATTTTTGAAAACCATCTGCTCCCTGGAGACCTTTGGCCCAGTAATAACTCAGATAGCAGCATGCAACAAAATTAAAGGCAGAAAAGGCAAATCAGGTCTAAAAACCCAAAATATTTTATTAACAGAGGTGTCTGCCTTTTGCATAGGGCGGGTATTGTCAGGCAGTAATTTTACTGTTTTGAAGCACATAAAGCCACTTCTTTAAAATGCAATTAATAAGGAGTAACCCAATGTATCTCCAATACAATATTCTCAACTTCTATTGCCCCATAACCACAATCTTTATCATGGTTAAATGGATCTTTACAGCTCCAGATGAAGTTTGGCTGTTATGTGATAGGTGATAAGGTTAACAGAAAAATCAAAGCCTGAAATGCACCCAGAGAGCACAGGAGTGACACTGGCCAAAATGTTCTTACAGGCACAGACAAGCGATTCAAGCCAATAGGAATTCTTCCCTATGGCTGAATGTCAGGATCGAACTCTTCCCTGGGTAGCAACTTACATAAGTCACTAGCTCAATGGTATGGCAGTTTCATTACAGGCTTTACAGCATTTAGAGTACTTAAGTACTTTCCTACACCCTGCCCCTGTTTTAAGATTTGTTTAATCATTTGTGTCTGTATTTCTAATGGGGATTTCAGTTTCAAAATGGGCTTGAAGCCAGAGATGTAAATGGAGGACACAATATATTGCTTCCTGAAAGATGACATGGGGTAGAAGGGAGCAAAAAGGAAGAGCTCAGAAGAAGAAAGAAGGAGGGGTAACACAAAGAAAAAATGTGTTCTTAAGATTCAGGCTAATTGAACACACCAAAAGAAGAAGATAGATGATCCTCCTGGGCAATTAGCAGACTAAGCAATATTAATAAAAATGTCTCTAAGAGGAGAACTTCAAAGAGATAAAATGGTTCAGGTGGAGGAGCTGAAAATAAGAGCTCTGGAGAGTGATGTGGGAGGGAAGTGAGATGCACAGAGCTGCCATTAAATCCAAATAGCTAGATTTGCAGCATTAGAGCTAAGTAAAGAGAAAAGCGATGCTTGACAGACAGGGTGTCCCTTCTGAATATTACAAGGATGCAATTCAGGAGGTCTTAGCCTTCCTAGAGATGAGCTGTTTCCAACATACTGGGCCAAGTTACAACAACAATGGTAGACTCAGAGACAACACTGGGTCTCCTTGGTACACAGTTGTGCCAGTAGCATTTATGCCTGCCTGCCCACTGACTGCTGGCACAAATGACTCATCGTACAAGAAAAGAAAGGTCAGAGATTCACAGCTAAATTCTGGACTAGTTTTTGTCTGGCCTTTTATTTCTTTCTTTATTTTTCATTTTGAATTCCCTTTGTTTAGAACCATTGGATAGAGGACTGAAAGGAATTTGCCAGGGTCACTAATTCCTAGCTACTGCAGTCCCAGGCTGCATCATAAAATCTTGGTAACAAACCCATAGAACTCTGCCTTAAAAGCAGCTTAGATTACTTTCTCACTTCCCCCTTGGTCTAGCTGAAAGCTGTTGCAAGAATCTCTGTCCTTGAAAACTGAGGAATGCTTATCAAATTTTCACTCTAGATGTATTCCTGTCTAGGTTATACCCATTTGTTCTTGTGCCAATGTTTTCCTTTAGTTTAATCATTCTTCTCCCTCCCTGGTATTTACTTAATTGCTTTTATCTGCTTGATTTAAGAGCTTGTTATGAAGTCGTTTTAACTGTCTTTTAGTTTGTTTCTAACTAGACTGTACAATGCCCCAAGGGGTTTGGCAGGGGCTTTCTGTTGTCATAATTCTCAGATTATTCTTAGTCCCATGAGCCATTCCTCTGTCAGGGATGGTTTCAAGGTAATTAGAAACAGAACTGTCACAGTGTTACTGCTCGGACCAGGATGCTAAACCAAGAATATTCTGTTAACCAAAACCCAGTCCCATTTACATCTGTGAAAAGTCAGAATGCAGGCTCGTTGGGGCCTATGGGGTCCCATCGAAATGATGTGAAGACATTTTTCAATTTAGAGCAACTGAACACCTTCTTGGTCCAAGGAATAACTGGATACTTTTCAAATGGCTAGGGATATTATTAAAATATAACTGGAGTCTAAGTAAAGTGTTAACTTTCAACAGATACTCTCAGAAATAAAATTGATATTATTGATAAATTCCCGCAACTGTTTAAACATTTATACAAATGAACATACACTTAGACCTCTTAGTGTATACAAGAAACCTCCTCTCTCCAATATATTGCCCTTTCTTTACCGACTAGATATTGAACCTGAAAATAAATACCGCCTCTCCTGTTCACATTTTGAAATGTAATTCTTATAGGTAGATGGAGATGAGTATGTCTTCTACACTGTGAGTACCCAAATCAGCAGCAGTTCAATGAAAGTGTTCTGCATGTGGAAAGCATCACACTGATAACGTGTCTGTAAAACTGGTGCTTTGCGTTGAGATGTAAGAGCAGTTCCCTGCACAGTAAGTCCTTGCCTGCCTTCTCTTTGCTGGTACCCTGAAGCCTGCCTTTGCTCAGCTAGGCAGTATAAGCAGGAGAGAGATAGCTGTAAGCTTTCCCATGTACCTGTTTTGCTGTTTCTGAGCCAGCAGACAGCGTATGCGCTTGATTTATTTGATGAATGGAAGTTTAATTATAAAGCAGAGGAAATCACCAAAGCATAAATTTATGGGCTCCCTGAGATCACCCCATATGTTAACAGGAATTAGTGGTAAGAGTTAATGTTGTGGCAGCAGCAAAGATATAATGAAGAAGGTGCATACCTGCAGGCTTTCCATGACTGTTGTGAGGTGGGGGGATAAGGCAGAGGATGTGCCAGCAACCAAAGAAGCTCAATTGGCAATTGCTTGCAAGCAAGTGCCTCCTTGAGTCCAGGATGTTATGACAAGTGAAATATGAAGACTTGGGTAAAAAGTCCAGCATGTTCTGACAGCAGCCTGTCTCACTGTTTGGATATAACATGAAAAACTGAGTCATAAAGGACTGAAGCTATACAGTGCAACTTTGTGCCCATTTTTGGCTACATCTTGAATTACAAAAATTACAATGACTTCTTAGAAAGGAAAGCCTTGCCTTTCTACTAATACGCTGTAATAGTCCTGGAAGGGAGCCAATATGTCAATTTAAGTATCCTCTCAAAGTGCAAGGGACTGTGATATTTCCAAGCCACAATGCCAGTTCGGGCCTTTCTGGAATGTGTGCCAAAGTCTTTCCACCAAGAAGAATGCCTCGCATTAAGCGTGTCATCCCTGGGTTGGCCCTGAGCTCCCTCCCCAGCCCTGGAGTCTCAGCTTTAACCTTCATTCCTGTATCCCATTTCTCAGTCCCACGGATAAAAATGCCGTGGAAACACCCACCATCCTCCTCTTACATGTTAACGTGAAATGAAAAATTCTCATGGTTGGATGTTGACAAAGAATAAGGTAATCCTGGTGGGGAATTTTAATGCCACATTTTTCTCATAAGTGGGATGCTGCTAAGTGTATGCGGATTTTACTCATCACTACATCTTTTAATTTACCGTTATCTAAGGACCTAGCCCTGCAGAGGTGTTCACAACTATTAAAAGGTCCAGATTTGAGGTGCCTTCGTGGAAAGCAGCAGAAGTTTTGTCAGGGTACAACTTGTTTCAGAAAGACTTTCTGAGACAGGTTGCCTCTGTCCACAAGAACGTCTCCAGACATATGTTACTTTCATTAGGTATTTAGATACATCAGGTATTTAGAAATCCAGCTAACCAGCAAGCATTTGCAGTTTAATGGAAATAACAGGGCAGCCAGTTTCTAAGTGCTGATTTCCAGATTTCAGTTTCCCTGAAATTCTGGGTGTCTGTTCTAGTAAGAAGACAAATTTCTGAATGTCTTCATTCACAATTAATTTTAAGTAACTTTCTATAGTACTAGAGTGGGGAAATAAACAAAGCAGTCTAATGATGTAAAAGACAATGACTAAAACAAATAGACTTAAAAAAAAATATGTTTTAATTCATTTTACAATTTAAGGAGGAAGATTTTGAATGTTTTTCATTGAAATTGCTGCAAGATCAGTGATTACAGAAGAGAAGAAAACCTTAATAACTTTTTACCTAGATCTTTCTTTTTAAAACAGACACGGGCAGGAAACTTTTTCATCCTTACATATTAGTGTAAAAGAATAACAAAACAAACAAAAAAAAACAAAAACAAAAACACAAAAAAACCAAAAGCAAACAAACAAAAAAAAAATCCCAAAACAAAAAAAATAAAACCTGACCTCATATTAGGGGAGAAATTCAGATTTTTTCTTGATTAAGGTCAGCCGCATTATTCACTAACTTCAATTTAGGATAATCACCTGAAAAACAGGAGACCTCCATCTGAACTCTTTGCATCTCTCTCACTCCAGAAGGACCTTTTAACTAATGGGCTATGGTTTGTGTTACATATTTTGATTGTTTTGATTGCATTCCTGTTATAGCTGTAGACATAATCACCAGTAAATTTTTTTTAATATAGAAATTGAAGTATTCATTGTATCTCACCATTCTAGGCTTTGGTAATGGTACTGGAAAGAACTGTTTGAAAGTAGAGCATACAGTTCTAGGATCAAAGTTTCTAGCATACTTAGAGAAATAATATCTGTTTCATAAGGCAGTTTCAACAGTCTTGCTGCCAGAACATCACAGATTTGAAAAAACATACAGGATATCACAGGTTAATAGTCATGGGAACTTCACGTTGGTGTGAAATTACTTGATAGTTAGAAGTCTTTTAGGAAAACAGGCCTAATAATCCTAATCTTGTAAAAAGTAGCAGTTTAATGACCCATTTTCCCCTTGGGAAGCACACATACACACTGTGACATACAGTGCTTATTTTCAGCTTAAGTGTACATGTCCTGAAAGTCTGAAAGGTGAGACCCACCACAGTCAACATTGTGATATTTAACCCCATACTTGGCCATCATTTTAGCATAATTCCCACGGGATTATTAGATATGCCTTGTTCTTGAATGGCTTGGGTTTTTTGCTTTGGCTTTAAAAAAATTTTGGAGAGAGGAAGAATTAAGTACTGTGGAGCTCTTATACCATTATAGATACATATCGCAAAGGCTGTAGCTATTTAGGCAAGCTGGGGAAAAACATAGCTCTTGCTTAGTTCCCAAATTTCAAACCTGGAATCCTGGTCAGTTAAGTGCCACCTAGAAATGCTGTGCTGGGAGAAAGGGGTCTTTGTAGATCTAATCAGGCAATTTTGTCCTCAGATCTATTTTTTACAATATGGGGACAAAACCTAATTCCATACTGGGTTTTGCACATACGGCCCAGAAGATCAGATTTCAAGTGTTATGTAAATGATCAACAATTCTAAATCTCATTTAAGCACACACATTCCATGTACACACTGTCACATAGCTCACATTCACAGAACTCACAGCACTTTTACCACCTCTGTTGAAGGAATTGTGAAATCCAGGTAACTTGCATTGGATTTTTCTTTTTGGTTTTGTTAGTCAATATATACATTTTCTTTTACCGTTAACATGGAAATGTTAACATTTCTCCCTACTTAGATCTTTGGAGGGTTCCAGCTTGATTGGTTTTCTTTTTTTAATTAAGAGATACAGTAAAGGAGATCCTTCACTGCTGTATATCCGGACAGTGCCAGTGGTTTAAATAAGCAGTCCTTGAGACTGACTTAGGATACAGTGTTTACAGTATGTGTACTCTTTTAGCTGAATATGCATTAAATGAACACTATTAGATTTCTTCAACTGCTTAATCTCACAGAAAGATAATGAATTAGGCTGAGGAAGAACACATAGATATATATCTAAGAAAGAATACATATATATAATTAAAATGTAATCTGCATGCAATAAGCATATTTATTTAGAATAAATATAATTACTAACAACATAAACACACTATTAAAATATTTTCATATTTTAATTAATAATAATATTTTCATTTATCAATATTCAGATTTACTGTATTTCTACCAAGAAATATTATTATTTGTTGGGGTTTTTTAAGACTTACAAAACCACTGAATTTTGGACAACTTTATGGCTTGGAGAATCATAGAATTATAGAGTGGTTGTAGTTGGAAGTGGGGTTTTAAAGGTCATCTAGTTCCAACCACCTTGCCATGGGACCAGGAACAAGTTTTGTCAAGCTTTCCTCACACATAATTTGTGACCAAGCAATAAAACCAAAAAAATCATGTGCTGTCAATCAGCAGTCTTTGCTTACAGAGGAAAAAGAGTCTTTCTTAATGCTTAACTTAGCTTCTCCTTCTTCCTAAGAGAAAAACTTGTGGGAACTTACCCCTCAAGCATAACACAATACCAGGATTAGGACTCCTATATACGACAGGTTGGGACAGTCTCTTCTTTTCTTTGCAAATGAGAGAAGCAAGTTGCTTGGAGCATCTACAGAGAAACTCAGAGTTCGTTTCCCTCAGATTTTCTTTGTTCTTACAGTATCTTTAACCTCAGGGTGTCATAGACATCTTGTAGTTCCTCCAGAAAGCGTAGAGTTCTCTTCTCAGCTGGTGAAAATCCAGAGCCTGTTTTGGAAGTATCCTGGGTTTTAATCTTTGTTTGGCTTTGGCTACCATGGGAGCTGATCCCATACGACACTGAGAACTGCTATTAAAATTAAAGGTCTTGCTTGTGATTTTACACATGCTACTTTTCTATTACCACAAAACCACTGGTTTAATTGGACTTGTTGCTGATTCACACCTGCAAGGGGCCTTTGTAAGGCCAGAGCAGCAGCTGAATGAAGTGACCTCCATGGAGGACTGGGCCTGTGGTTTGTTTATGAGAAACCGATACGGGGCTGAAAAGCTGGAGTAGTGATTACACAAACCACTCGCCTGCTTCAGCTCCATCTTATGTGCCAACAACAACAGTGTAACACGCTTTCGGAATCAAACCTGCTCATGAAAGCTGGGGATGAATGGAGGCAGCAGTCAATGAGCAGGACTCCTGCCAGCTTCTAGACAGCACAGGCGTTTTGTTCCTTCTTAATTCACTCAGTAGCCAGATTACGTTTGTCTCGGGTATTGGGTGCAATTCAGAGGTGCCGCAGGAAACAAATGGGAACATTTTGAGAGCCTTGGCACCGTCCCCACTGGCAGCAGAAATCATCCACTTGGTGTTATCTCCTTCCTTTGTTCATCCCTATGCCTTTTCCCAACTCCTCCAGCTCCTAATTGAATTTTACCACCAAATTTATTCAGGTATGTTTTCACTTTTAAAATTGCAAAGCTTGCATTTCCTTACCTACATTGATTAATGAACTTAAGACACAGTTATTGTGGGGGGAATTGTTGGGAATGCAGATAGATAGTACAGATAGACAGAATTAACCATATTTATCTTCAACAACTATATATGTATTTGCTTTAATATTGAGAGAGAGATGTATACATATATAAGCTGCCTGTAAGTACAGTCTAGGGAGATGAACATTTTAAAATACAAAAATGCTTGTTGAGGACCATATAACACTTAGCTCTTCATCACTGAAAGATGTGATAGAAATGGAAATGAACCTTTGAAGATCACTGGATAATTTATATGCTATACCACTCACTGTAAAAAGAAGACAGAAGTCATTACAGTCACAATGAAAAGGATTCCAGAGGCCAGCACATTGGTAAAGCAAAGATGATAAAGGCTGGATCCTTACCTGCAATAAATTGATACTCTTTTGATTGAATCAACAGATCTTCATTAACACCATGAGCTTCCCTTGAAGTAATGAAGTGTTTCTTTGCAAAATTTTTCCAAAGCATTTAGAGAAGGAAAAGCTTAAACAGTTTATTATTTAGGGAACACAAACAGAAAGGTGTAAATTTTAACACTATAATTTTTTTTGTAGATCCACTGAAGCAAAAGAAACAGCTGCTTACACCTGCTGTTGATGTAACACAGCTCTCTACAACATCTAATGTCTCCAAGCACTTTCTTGAGGTTTTGTCATTTTGTTTTTCTTAGATAAAGGAAAGAAAACACAATTCTAGAAAGATAAAGGGTAAGGCTTAAAGGAATGGAATGGAAAGATCTGTAGGCTAAGAGGGAGAAAACAAACTAAATTAAGTTTTAAACAAGGACAAAAAAGGCAAATACTAAAACTTGTGAATATATTTTAACTTTAAGAGTAAAACTCCCTAAATTTTGAAACTGATCCCAAATAGAGATAGAAATAAATATATATGGAGAGTTGAATCAGAATTACTACTATTTATAACACTTTAAGAGAGTATATGGTTTTATAAATGTGATATTAAGAAGACTTGTTTTACGTTTTTGCAAAACACTACTCACCATCAAAACAAAATTTGCAAAACACTACTCACCATCTCTCATACACATAAGTAGAACCTAGAGGCAGATAAATTGCACTTATTATGCTTTAAAGACTGTTCAAAATTGAAATATTTGTCCTACATTGAGATGATACAAATCCAAAATATCACTTTTTGATTTATGTTTGTCACTTACCTTTCTGACCAAATAAAAATAATCCCAAGCAAACTGGGAACATATTTCTTTACAGCTTTGTTCAACACAATCTTCCTTCACTCAAGATCTCCTTAGGATTTGTAGGATATGTATTTTAAAGTCTTTCTGTCATCATTTTGTTCCAGTCATGGGTTAAACACTGTTTCCTGAGATACACTTTGCTCCTCTGATGTCCGCGACTGACATTTTAATACCTTGGTGTTAAATGCAATCCATCATGCAATGAGTTTGTCCTGCTTAGGAAACTAGTATTAGGAGATAGGTAACCTGAACTGCAGCTCTCAGGAATAGGGTAGAAGAAAGGAAGAGTCTGATTAATGTGGAACTATCGTAAAAAAACAATTCTGCTTGAAAAATATTTTAGAGTAGCTAATATCAACCCAAAAGGAGTTTCTCACTCCCCCACCCCCTCTCCTCCCCTTGAGTAACCAAAAAGTTTGGGGAAAAATCTAACTTCCTAAAAAGAAATACGGTGGTTTTCATAGAAACTCAAAGTAACCCAAGGCAGGAGTCCAGTTTACACTGTGGACACTTATAAATCACTCTAGTAATGAAGAGGAGACATAACATGAGAAAGAAATTACCTTGGCTTCACTACTTTTATTCATTTTGTTTTTAGCTGGATGTAAAGCAATTTTATTCTCAGTGGGTTTTAAATACTTTGACATTAATTTCAGAGGATAAAGCGCATTTCTGAACTGTGTAAAACCTGATAAAGGGACCATTTTACCTCTCTGCTGGTCACAAAGCAGTTAAAGGATCAGCATACATACTCCATGCTCACAAAACTGGAAGACTTTCATAATCATATCTAATGGAAGAAAAAGGCCAGTTTGCTTCATGTCTTTCCTCCCACAACCCAGACCAAAAGCAAGAACATTTCTCAGCAGAACAGCCACTGCCAGCAAGAGATCACAATGTTTATCCACCTCCCTGGAGGCTGAAGTGTGCTTTTCTGCCCTTGTTATGTTAACCCCTAATACTAAATGTTAGTCTTGCCTGCCCTGTGTATAACATTGGCAGGCACAGGGGAGTTGTTACAAAAAAAAAAAAAAAGATTACTTTGGCTCGTCATAGCAAAACAACAAAGATGGTCCATTTGTGCATACTTTCAGATGCTGCTCTGTGATAGCTAAATGCTTTCTGACTGTGTTGTCACAGTCATATCCATCTGTAATAAAGGAGATCCAGTAATTAATCTGTGCTTGCAAAGTTGTGGATATTTTGTTCGAACATTAGATATGGAATGCCCAGGAGAGGACTCGCCATTATCATTCTGCTCTTACAAGGAGAGGAGGTCAGAACAATCATTGTATAAGCCAGCAAACCCCAACCCTGCTTCAGTAGAAGTTATTAACAAAATAATCAGAGTCAGCTTTCCCGCATAATTTTTACTGCACTATGCCAGAACAGAGTCATCAAAGGGTATTAATCTTTTAATGCAAGCTGGGTGGAAATCTGTTAATCAAAATGCAATTTTTGAGATAAATACATAAATACAATGTAAGTATTGCAGTAATATGTCATTCTCATTGAAGTTTTTCAGTAATTTAGCTTAAAATACTCACACAATATTTTTTGAACACCTCATCCAGATTGATCTTCCAGTTAACTTGCTTTTAAAGCTGACTTTGAAAACTGAATCCTTTCAAGTCCAAATGTTTCGAAACAAAAATAATCTTTTAAGTAGAGATTCAGTGTTTTTTTAAATAGACCTAAACCTACATTTTTTCCTCAGATAGAATGCTAACAACATGCTGGGCTTGTTTTATTTTCATGGAAATAAAAATGCTGTAATTTTTTTGGTTAAAATGCTGTGGCAGAGTGAATATCTAATTTGAGATCTTGGAAATATTCAGTACCAGAATGAACTGTTCATAATAATCTGAAACTAATAGCAAAGAACTATGTTTTCATGTCAGAGTTAGACTCCGGGTGCACTTCTGAGTATAGAGGGTGATAATTCAGTTGTAGCTTTTAACAGCTGGCCTGAGTAGGTGGTAGTGTGAAATAACTGCAAAAGTGATTGTGCCTCAGGCTATTGTAGGAGAAGCAAAGTCATGTCTTATCACTTTCCTCTGCCTGTTGACATGGTTTTGTAGCCTCAGTATACGCAAACAAAGTGCTATCTTTATTTCTCCAAATTCCTTTAACTGCACTTATTCTTGTGCTTTCCAATACTATTTACTTTTCCAACTAGCTATTCCGTCCACTTGCCTTTTTGTTTGTCTCCCACTTCCTAAACACTATCACTCTACTTCACTTTTTTCACACAAAACCCAGAACTGGTCTTATGAATGGGTTGGTGATGTGTTAAGCACTTGGTTGGGACCACAGAACACATGTTATACACACAATCCCATGTGTGCAGAACACAAGGATGTAATATTATCTATAATTTGGGGTCAGTGATAACAGCCTGCACACTGAAAAGCCACTGCAATGGTAGAACAGCACTTCGTAAAAAAGTCACTGTAAATCACGCAATATTGGCATACCCAGCTCATCTCTGTTGGGAGATGAAAAAGAGACATGAACTGAAACAAAATCCCAGGAGATTTTACCTCAAGGCACAAAGTTTATGCAAGCTAAAATTCGTAGGCACAGAGCGTACTATACGGACACCCTAAAACCACAGACCATGCAACCCTACCAGGCATCTGGGCAGTGAGGATTTCTCTATTGGCATGCAGTACAATTTCTTAATGCATTCACACTTAAATGCAAGCCCAATCTTTGAATGGTTTTTATATCTTCCTTTTACAAGAACAGCATGAGTATTCCCTGTTTTCCTGTCCCCATCAATCTGTGCATCTCATAGAGCCATAAAAGAGACCGTGACACAAGCATTAATTGCTAACCAATCTTCTCAACAGTAGGGGGTGTTTTAACAGCACAAGCCGTTTATGTGAGAGCAGGGACATGTCTACTGCCTTTTAATAAGTAACCCAAGCATAATTCCATAGAAGTTTTGAATGTTCTTCATTTTATTAAGCTGATTCAGAATATCATCCCTGGGAAAAACACATTGAAGCATGGAAATTGCCTTAAAGAACTTGAGACAGGGCTGCAACAGAAATGACATGTGGCATTTCTCTCAGTGCAGAGTAAGGCATGTTGCATGGTTATTTTTTTCCAAGTGAAACAATTACAACTTGCTGTAGGTATCACATCACAGGACAAAAGCCTCTGTATGGGGGTAGGACTTAGAACTGTGTTGCATGCTAGGAAATGTGTTGGTTCTTCCTAGGCATTTTTAGGAGGATTTCTGAAACTTGCTCACTTACTTGCTCAGTCATAATCCAGATCTGTTACCTTTTCAGACACAGTATAGCATCCTTTCCTTTCTTAGAATATTTTGAAAAATTAAAGTCTGGTACAGAACAAAGGAGAAGGCTGCAATAACTTAAGGGAATATATAGGGATGGTGTCAAGATAGGGTAAAGAAAACGAGCTAATCACTGAGAATGTGGAGTTTGGTATGGACAAATTTAAACACTTTATTATTTGTTTAACATTCTGGGCCTATCCCAGTATAATCAAGTTTACATAATGAAATCTGGGATTCCTGGAGTTTTGCTTTATTTGGGGTTGCTGGGAACCAAAATATTTGCCGTTATCAGCTGCATTCTGACTACAACACTGACTAGTGCCTTGCTGCAAGAATAATGTCTAACTTCAGAAGAACTAGCCATGAAAAACTATTTTATTTTCTCCCAGGATAAAAATTTAATTTTATTCACTTCATGATGTTTAGGCGAGACCATGATAATTAAGGCAAAGCCAAGATACATACTTAGACTGTAAGTAATGTCAAGAAAACTGTCCTTCATACCTTTAGATTGAAACTACTTGCACACATTTCAAGCCATTATACAACATAATAATGTCTTGCTTTACATTAAAAGCAAAGCCTACAGGAATAGAGTCTGTCTTTAACTAACACTGCTGGCTAATAAGAGAAGCCATTCACGCTGGGGAATTACCTTCAGCAGAAACTTCTCAGCAAGGAGGAAAAGCATTGAATTAAACATTAAATCAAAGACGAAAATCAAACACAGCATGTGTATTAGAGAAAATGCATACAATAACACTGTGACAGTTGTGAAGCCCCATAAAGTTTCCTATTGCTACTTGTGTGACCAAGCCTCCATGACTCATGCCTTAGGCTTTGCCAGTAACGGACAATTGTGTGACCATACCCATCTTTCTGTAATAAACACTCTCTGTTGTCCTCTGCTTAACACGTGGTTTCTTCATTTTCCTTCCTTGCAGGGCATTAACCTCAGTTACTATTCTGGCCCTCACAGTGATTGATTAAGAAATAGTCCAACTACAGAACCGGAATGCACACATGACAGACAACAGAACACGTGAGTAGGGACCTTTTATACAATCACAAGCATGGGTTAAACATTGATGATATTTGGGAAGAGAGATTTGCCATGACCATGTAGCAGAACAGTATTTGGCACGAGCTGATCTAGAGGGCAGAGAGAAGAATGAGTTAGAAACTAAGAACTTAAACATAACTTCAGACATGAACAGCCTGAAGCACAATCAGCCTCAACTGTCAGTAGTACTATTCAATCAAAAGAACATGCTGAATTTTCCCATTCAGCCTCTTATTTTCCCCCTCTCCTATGATGAGAGATCGCATCAAAAGCCTAGGAATGCCATGCCATGAAGTTTTCAGACTCAGAAGAAATGACAATTTAAAAATCTGTCTCTTTGCTTCTTTCCTTATTCCCACTCATACCTTACAGGCTGAATTTTTCCTTCCTCTTCTTCCAATAAAAGTGGTGAAGGACAGATTCTAGGCAAAAAACATTTGTTCATTTCATTGGTTAAAAAAAGCCACACATGGCAATGTACAAAAGGTATTCTCTTTCTTTGAATTGAGATCAAAAAAAGTCCCTGAGGACGGAAAAAAACTCTTCTGCCTGTTAACACAGTTCTTTAGGAGTGGTCTTGACTGTAACTGTAGTGCATGTTTGATCAGCTATCTTCATGGGAGTCTCTCACACTGCATGTAGACCAACACCTACCTTGCCTCAGCTCAGCACTGCATGATGACTGCAGGCTTCGGTCCTTGGAGCCCCACGTTCCAGGGAGCAATCTGTGGTGTGCCTTTGCAAGCTTGCTTTCCATAGAGAGAGCCAAACTCAGCTTGAGAACAGGCTCTTGACTTGTGTGTTTCCACTTAAGCCCATGCCATTTGGTCCTTCAGTACTCTTCCAATTCCAATCTTAACACTTTGAGGTCCTGCTCCTACAGTGCACGGAAGATTGTTGAAATCATTACTGTCATCTAATACTAATAAACTAAGAAATCCTGGGCACCAGGAGCAACAGGCATGGAGAGCCCACATTCATGCTAATAACCTGCCTACAAGAGGGGTACACAGACTATCTGCTGGGATGGGCCTGCAGCAGTCCAGCTGCCCAAACTAACTGGCTACTGGGGACACCATCATTTGAAACTGTGCTGGTTCAAGCCAGGGACTTCCTAATAGTTCACTAGTTCACAGACAACCACAGTGAGCTTAAATTTAATACTATAACAGACACATTAAATGTTTTGTCTAAAGACCATGAAAGAGTATGTAGGCAGCTAGATGGGCACACTGCTTAAATTTGGGAAATAGCCTATTTAAAAAAAGATAGGCCAGGACTGACAGAGAACACAGTTTGTCTCAGAATTGTTTAAACCCCCCTGCCTGTACATCTGCATTAGCTCAAACAGGACTTTCAGTTTTAGGCTGACTGAAAGTTGATCCATGCTATGTCTGCTGCCCTGTTCCTCCTCCAGCAGATGTGATTTCACACTACGCTTTCAGAAAATTAAAATGCAGAAGCTCAGCCAAATGGGCATCAGCATCCATCAGATAAAAAGTTTGAATAAAAATTGCTTTAATTCAAATTAAAATGCCTAGCAAGATCAGAACACACAAATACTAAATACAGCATATAAAAGCTAGTGTTGAGAAATGACCCAACAGCACACTGACTTCAAAAGCTGACTTCTGCTGTTAAACACACCTTGTCAGCTGTATTTTGAATCAAGACTTTTTCTGTTCTAGCAAACATAAACTCAGAACAAAAAGAACAACCTTAACTACATTAATTGCCAAAAAATGTTATTGCCCAATTGTATTTCCATTGTTACACTAGCTTTTATCGCTGCTTGCAAGCGAGTGAGCAAGGCTGGGGAGCATTTTTCATGGAGTGTTTTACTATTGCCTTCCTTTCTTTGTATTGCCTTATTTTCTAATTCTTCCAGTAAGGGAAAATGACAATGAGAAGAACACCTATATTTAACACTGAGGTTAAGAATGTAAACACACAAATCAGGACACATTTTCCTGTGGCTAGAGTACTATCAGGTGTATTGCGTGGAACTGTGCCTTTCACTTCAATGATGCCTTTGTTCCCTGTTTGAATTTAACAGACACAGCTTATGCAATGTCGGCAAACCAACAATGCTCTGAGGCCCTTCACCTTGGAACTGCTTGACTTCATTGTAGATATTCTTATTTTAATTTTCTGTTTGGAAAAAAAAAAAAAATAAAGTCCTCTCCTGTATTTATTCTCTTTAGCCTTGCTTCAGATATTATAGTTCCACTGGACCTCAAGGACACAGAAGCATCAGTCCAGGAGAGAAAACCAGTTTACCTCCCTGCTAGGGAAATTTTAATGTGTACTAGTGTTTTAGTAAGCAGGTCTGCTTACTGTAGATGCTTGTAGTTATCTGTAGTACAATGCCCCCAGTGATCAAGTCCCTTAGTGTCCCAAATTGAGGCATATGGATATCTAAAAGAAACTTCCGGAAAGATTCCGCTGAGGAGCTTTCTTCAAAAGCTAGATCAGACCACTAAGTACATGATATTCTTGAAAGTACTTGTTTTCAAAGGCGATGCAGTCCTGGGAAAGATGGGTTGAAAGAGACTACCCAGAACTTCCCTTGGCCCAGTCCAGGATCAGTCACAGCCTTGTGGGTTCTGATAGATTTCTTTTCCCTGTTGTTGTGGACCTTTCATGAAGCAGGTATCACAGCAGCCTCAGGTAACCAGTTCTGGAGCTTGGGCTCTCCAGTTTTATCTCACATCTGACTTGAACCTATCTTACTGCAAGTTGCCAGTTCTTGTCTCAGTCAGGATGTGAGCTGGTCTCTTCTATGCAGAAGATTTTTATAAGTTTGAAGTATTGAACCATAACACCTGGCTAGTTCTCTCTTCGGTAAACGTTTTGCATTATATGTTATGTTTTAAACTATATTACACTTGAACTTAGTCAGAACTGGATCCTACCTCCCAGCTGATGTCTTACCAGAGTACTTCATGCATTTTGCAGGCTAGGCACCTCTTTCTATGTGGAATTAATATTCCTTGCAAAAGAATGCTTCTGTGATTCCAAATATCTTCTTCATCTAGCATCACTAAAAACTGAAGGTACCTCTTCCCAGTTTCAGCTTAAGTAGTGGAACCAAATTTCTTCATGCAGCTTTAGTTTGACTTTTGTTCTTAGCATTTACGTAAATAAGAAGTTGCTTCTTTAGAGATAGTCATGCGAGTTCTCTTCAACTAATTTTGTAATCATAACAAATGAGTAACAGTGAAAAGTATGCCTGTTGTTACAAAGAAGATCTTTTTTGTTTCACGAAATGATGCCTATCATTGACTAACCTTGTTCTCTGCAGCAATTCTTATTTGTTTCTGCATATTTAAAACTGTCTCTGGAAAAATTAGATACCGTCAGAAAAAGGCAAATATTATATAAGTCCAAAATATGTGCTAAATTGATAAATGATGTAGCACGTAAGTATAGTAGAGAGATTTGTAATGACCCATAACTCTACTGCCAAAACAAATAGCAAATGTAACCCCCTTCTTGTATATTATTTAACATACAGCTTTATATTGATATAGAAGTACAGATCCCTATATTTAATTGAACAAGGAAACTTTGAAATGAAAAATATTTGTAACACGCTTTTTCGGTTGAATACTGCTACGTTGTGTGTGTGAGAAATATTTTACATGAGAAACTACTAGCAATTATACTCAGTAGGCATCAAATAATCTGTTATATATTATTTTAATTAATATTATATTTCCTATATTTAATCTCAGTTTGTTAATTCTCAGTCAAGAAAACAGGTTTAAAGGTGAACTACATAAAAGCTAACTCTGTAAAGTGTATTGCTTTTATGAACAGCTCATAGTAACTGCCCTGCAATTTTTCCATCCTACCTCTTGGCATGTCTACAGCTTTGGGTGCCTGTCTTTTACTATGTCATCTTTGATCTAATGTGTTGTTACAAGCTGTTGTAATTATTTTTAGAATTTAACAGATTATTTTCTTATGAAAGAGGAAAAACTGCTGAATATGACTTTCCAGGAAATGTCTATCGGAATCTAATTTTACTGAATTTGTGAATCTTCTTTGGAAATTCTTTTAATGCTTCTTATTTTTCTAGTTTGAGTGCAAGAGTGTAAGGAAAACACAAATGTGAGCATACATGATGGCTCAAGTTCAGCACTAATGGAAGTGTATGGAAGGCCAATGTCAATGAGGTTTCAGCAATTCTTTTAGCTTTGTAGGTGTACCATTGTTAGTCTTAAATGAATAGTCAAATAATGTTTAAAAAGAATTTTTAAGTAACCTATTCTTTCTTACCACCATATCCACCAATTAAAGAAAACCATGCTCAAATTTATTTTTACTTTTAATAAACATTTACAACACATGACAAGAAAAAATCTTTTCTACAGATGTTGTCAGACCCTTTATTAAATTCTGGAAACCTGAACAGAAGTTGTTTTGACATCTGAAACATGAACAACTTCATGTATTGAAGAGCTTAGACAAAATGTTCAGAGGTAATCTTCTGCTTCCACTTCTTGTTTGTCTTTACTTCAAGTCTACCATCTCAGAATTGGAGGAACATAGGGCTGGAACATCCTTCCATCACAGGTAAGTGTGTTAGTCCATGCATACCAAAACCATCATAGGACAACACAAACTTCCTGAAGCACATTCATGAAGACATTCACCCTTCCATTATGTATTTGGGACTTCAGCCACAAAGTGGTGCTGTTGCAAAAGCTAACGGTTAATGGAGAAAACCAGCTCCTTTTATAATGACCCAAGGCATGCATTAAACCCAACTAAGTTTTCCTCCATTATTTCTTCTCTATAAATATTCAATTTTTAATATCAAAAGCAATGACAGTTGTACCTGTTAATATATAGAGAAAAATGCATGTCTTCAAAATATGCAAAATGTTACATATATTGAAGCCTGAACAAAGTGCCAAAATAATCAGATCAATGTCTAGTAATTATTCCAATCAAAATCCCCAGAATTTAAAGATGATTTTTTTACAGTATGCTTTGAGCAGTATTTCAAATTCTTCAAGACAGAATGGAGACTTGTTCAAAATAAATGCTTTTTTGTCATGTCAAAATGTCATATCCAAGACTGATTCATAAAATAAGGTGACCATTTGGGAGCTTTACTGTTTCCCATCAAAAATTCAGAAACGTATTTAAAGTGTAAAAAAAAAAAAATTCCATCTGCACTAAGGTTTAGCATTAGAAATAAACCCCACCACCCACAGAATAACAGAGACACAAAAATATCTAGGACAAAACCAGTTTCAGAACAACAAAAACATCTTTAGAGGAAAGGCTGGAAAACTGCAAGGACCAAACACGTCTCCATTTTGAATAGCTGCAAAAACACCTTGTCTACAATGCTTTTTACAGTGCACACATATTTGGCAAGATTAAGGTGTCACATCTCAAATTACAAGGCTGCCTCAGACACAAGTATAGGGCAAAACCCTTCAACTTGTACAAGCTGCCTGGCTCTGATGGGTTTGCTTCCCATCAGAGGTAGGCAGCCCCTCTGCCTAGGATATTTGCTTGTAGCCTACTTATTTTCCTTCCTGTTTTCCTGGGCTAGCTGCAAATGCAAAGTTCCTGGGCTAGGGCTGCCTTCAGATGCTTAACCCTTTGCCTGCTTCTGGAGGAACATTCACTAGCCACAGGAAAATTTTCTCTTCCTGACACTGTTTGTCCACTTCAGGAGATTAAAACCTGTGCCACATTTTAGGCATTTCTCAGATCTGACTACAGTGCTGGGGGGTGGGGAGAAGGATGGGATTTGATTCTGATTCTCTCCTCTGAGCTGAAAAAGCTCTAAAAAGGACAGAAGCAGCATTCAGCCAAATGGTTGAAGACAAAAAGGTTCTAGAGTTATTCAGGTTTCAGTGCTTTTTTGATTGGCAAAGCAGCAAGTTTTAGTACAGAGTTCTTAGGAGTCAACAGTGGAAGATGACTCTTTCATTCTCCATTTGGGCAGTTAGAGGGAATAAGCATCTCAGAGATGGATGAGACATACAATTTGTAGAGTTCAGAGCTCCCTAAATAAGATTATTTTATGGTTGGAAAAAAAGTCATATAAAGGACAATTACAACAAACGACACTGACCGTATTTCAATCTGCAGTGGAAAATACTCCAATAAAACTGTGACAACTATCTAGGTGGATTAAAATGTCTCAAAGAAGATGGTACAACACTTTGACAGCACGAGAGGGCTGATCATCCTTACAGGGAGAGCAAAGAGTAAAGATTCCTTGGTTAAATAACAAAAGAAAAAACTTCATGAGCTAGTCAAGCAAGTATTCTTAAGGAAACATTCTGGTGACTCTTAAGATTTGGAGTGTTGTATCTTACATGAACACATTATTATGGTTGTGACTTGCTCGATTATGCTTGAATCAAATAGAAAAGAAGGATGACTTAAGCATGTAAATTTAGAGGGAGACTTAGAGGCATGCAGCTAAATTTATCAGCCATCTCTGTAAGCGATCACTCTAAATAAAAAGTTTGGAAACCAGTCGCTGCTGGTTGCTGATGAACTTTCCATGTTTCTGGCATTCACCATCCTTTACTTAATAGACTAATCTGCAAATCGAAACAGGAGGAATATCTGGAAACAAATTCATCGTAAGGTCTGTTCTTAACAGTGGATATTTCTCCCAACACTTATTTTGTGTCATGGGGGAGAGACATGATTGACAGAAATGCTGACCAAAAAGATAAACTTGTCTAAGATTTTTTAGTAATTAAAAAGAAAAAGTTAAAAAAAAAGAAAAAAAAGGAGCCGGAGGGAGAGAGCAGAGGCTTACGGCATTCTGGTTCTGTGTCTCTGTTTCACCTGTTTTACATGTCCTATAATGACTTCTGAATATGTGTAAGAATAGCAACACATGCTGGCAGTTTGACCAAAGGGTGTGCGTGTGCATGTGTGTGAGTGTGCATGTGGGAGACAGACAGAGTAGGGGGGGGAAGGGTGGGGAGAGTGGATGGTCCATTAGAGTGCAAACACAGAGACACTCCTGCAATAAAATCCTTGTCTTCTGAGAATCGCAGTCTGGAAGAAATGGTTATGATTTAACAAAAGAATTCTCTAAAATGTTCCCTGGTGCTAATACTGTTCTTAATAATATGAAAAAAATTTGCCAGGAAGAGGAATAAAACCGTCGATTGAATTAAAAAAAGAAAATAGTCACATGATGTTTTTTTAGAGCACACAGGGGAAAATATTGCCTTTATGACAGTTTTGTCATTTTCAAAAAAATGCCATATTCTCTGAAATTCCCCAACCAGGCAAGGTTATTATAAATGGTAGGTAAGGAAAGCAGAGCATGGCAATAAAGGGGTTAATCTGCAAAGCACAGAGCCATCTGGCTGAGCTGGTTTGTTATAATCGAGCAGATTATGTTCACGGGACTCAGAGTTTAAGGCTCCTCTCCCATAGAGCAACTCTGCACAGCCCAAGCAGACCAACTTTGGGACTTTGAATGAACATATTTACATCCACCTTTCTCTTCATGTCGACTTTTCTGGAAACATTCACACGGATGCCATGGTTACTCCTACCACGGTAAGGGAAATTTGACGTTTTCTAATAGGGTCCTAAGAGGGCGGGGAGGGGAGGGGGGGAGAGGGGTCCTTTAAAGAAGTATAATGGGGAAGAGGGGGGTTCTTGTAAGCAGTAAATCTGCCCCAAATGTTGCCTTTCCTATTGTGCCTCCTCCTTCCCCCACCCCTACTTGCCCTATAGCTTGCTTTAGTCCTGAGGTTCCTCTCTTCTCCTGCTCTGCACACTGTTGTTCAGGTCCCTGGCAAGAAAACAGCAGAGGAGAAATATGAGGTGTGAAAGGAATCTGATTTAAGAGGCAAAAGCAAAAGAGACTCTTGTTTTTATTTTAAGAGGGAAACCAGCAACTTCAGGTATAACAAAAGGGGCTGGAAATCTTGATTGTGGATTGCAAGAACCAGCCTCAGCATACGTAGCATGCTTGCCCTAAGGGAAAGTTAGAGCCCATGACAAGCAAAGTCAAAATTCTAAATTTCTAGACTTTGCCTGCCTCAGGTAAATAACTTCACCGGAACTTTCTTTTTTGTTTGTGCCAGACACTGGAAACCCTATTAATGACCTTTGAATTAATTCCCATTCTCCTCAAACCCAAACATTAAATTCTCTGGGAGAAACTGGAGATCAAAGGATTGCCTGCACATCTGTGTCTAGGTGAAAAAGATACACTCACTCTGTGCTAGGATGGCAGGAAAACTATTCTTACGTTGCAATTTCCTTCTAGGAATGAAGCACACAACTAATCAACATAGACGCACATATAGAGAGCAAAATAGAAAGCTGTTTCTCATCTAAACAGCTGAAATGCAGCTTAAAGCGTCAGTTACTGGCGAGTCCTTATGGAGACACCAAACTGCTATTAGCAAGAGGGGAAAAAGTCCTTGAATGGTTTAGATAGCTTTCTGATCAGTTCTTAATCCTTCATTAAAATAAACGGGAAAGCTCTGTGTTGATCCTATCTCTTGAACTATAAATATGCAGTATCCGGAGAGATGGATATTTTGGATTGAATAGGGCTGCTATGCGCACATTCTCTGGTTCCTATATTGCAAAACCAGTTATTTAGAGATGACTCTGTGTGTGTGAGAGGGGTTGCTTCCCTCCCCCTCCTCTTTTAAATAGACAGGGATGCATGCTATATGGTCCAGTCAATTGTTACGAGCTACAACCTTTCAGAAAGCACTCTTTGCTCTTAGGCACATGTGATTTGTTGCATGAAGAGTGCAAATGGTATGTAAAGTTTGCTTTTACATTGCGCCTTCAGGAAAATACAAATAGGAGAGACATTCTCGGGCACAGAGAAATACCTGATCTGTGCAAACCTGTAAGTGGAGGAGAGGTTTAAGAAACACCCATAAATGAGATGTAACAAAAAAGAAAAAAATAATAATAAAAAGAGAAAAAAATCACTTTGTGGGAAGGCAAACAAAAGCAGTAGAGAATGGGAGAGAGTTCAGCATGGTTCCAGCTGCTAGTAGTAAAAAGATTGGTCTTAGATACACGTGTCAGTACCAGGAGCTCTGTGTGTGAGCATAGAGGGGGGAGGAAAACTAGACGTGATTGCAGGTGGTAGACGTAAAATATGTAGAGAAAAGAGGATGTACCAGAGAGCCAGGAGGTGCGTGCTTTTGTGCAGAAGAGTGCTCTAATTTGGGACATGCAATACACATAGGTTTAGGATTTTTTTGTCTTTTTCACCATGGAAAGAAGAACTAAATGCTACTAGAAATACAGATATAAGGAGTTTGGAGGTAAAGCGTTATGTACTGAAAATAAACTGCTATGTATTGAGTATTGTGTATTGGGTTAATTAGGACAGATGAGCCATGCAAAGGTGGTCAGCTAAAAAGGGGAACTGCTGCAGGTCAACTGGAAAAAGAGGATCTTTGTGGGTGGAAAAAAGTTTTAGGAGCTCAGAAGGGGAAGTAACACTTGAAAGGGATGGGAAAAGGTGCAGACTGGAGGCTGCATGATGATGTGAAAGGGATATACAAAGATGCTAGGGTGTGCAAGGGGGAGGCAGGGTATGGAGTGGGAGTGGAGGGAGAAAGGTGAAAGCACAGGGCACAAAGGATGTTTGGAGGAGGAAGAAAAATGTGAACTATTGTCTATTTGAAGAAAGGTATGGAAAATAATCAGCTACATGATGCTTGTGGGGGTCATCTAAAGGAGACACCTTTGATTCTGCCAAGAAATAGATATGAGGATGTATTTGCGAGGAAGGTGTGAAAAGCATGAAAAGGAAGGTTTGCATGGTGATAGAAACACACGCCAAGAAGAGGAATGCAGAGGAAAAAAGCTGAGCTGGATGGAGATGGGGTGTGGTGATGGGAAAGGGTATAGGGACCTATAAAGGTATGTGAGGGGGTAGTTGCTTAGAGAAATTTCAGAGGAGGTTGGACGCCTGCTGGAGTGTGCTGCCTGGTTGCAAGGGAGAGACAGAACTGAGGAAAAGCCATGTGAAGGTGCTGTGAGGAAATGCAAGATTGTGGAAACCATAGGGGCAGGGTAAACTGTGACAGGAATATAAAGATGTAGCAGGTCTTGAGGAGCATGAGAATGGGTAAAAAATCAGAAAGGTAGGAGGTATGAGGATGAAATTAAGAGTTAGGTTTTCTGTAAAGATGGCTAGGCATCCAGAGGAAGTATAAGGCAAGAGAGCACAGGATGAGAGGAAATTTAGGGGTTTATTTCTTCATAGGCAGAGAAACTAGTGCAAATATGCAGGAGTGCCTTGGCCAGCAGAAACAGAGGATGCCTTTTTGCCAGGTAGTTGAGATGACACATGAGAAGAACTGGTAATATAGGGGAAGCAGTTGAGGAAAACAATGTAAAGTAAGGAATAATGTGAGGGGTGTAGGAGGAGGAGAATGCATACACAAACAAAAAGGAGTGATTTTCTGTTGAGAGAGGTGTAACAAATGTGCTTATATCTCTGTGGTAGGTACTGGCTAAGTGAAGCAGCAAGAGGGAGTGGAACAAATGTCTTAGCGGAGAAATGACTAGAGATATAAAGGGTGAGAAGAGAAGGAATGGAAGGGATAACTACCTGGAGGGCCCTATAAGCCACATGGTTGTACTAATGTCAAAAGTAAAGTGTGAAGTGTGTGGAGAGGTAAGTGGAGTTAGGAGCTGTAGGGCATGAAGTGGAAGTGAATGAGAATGACAGTTCATGTTACAAGGGGTGAGAAACTTAGCGTAGGTTGTCACATAATAGTGTGTAAGCAAGGAAAGTACCTGCTAGTTTGTGCCTGCTTGTAAGAGCTGTGGAAGGGAAGGTGAAAGGAGTGAAAAGCTGTGTCTGATAAGGGAGATTTGTGCATGAAGCATGCTCTAAGTAAATGAGGGAAGTACAGGAAAGGATTGCAGACCTGGGTGTGGGGCCTGGGAGAAGGGAAACAGCTTATGGGGGAGGGAAGAGTGATGAGGAGTGAGAAAAAGTTTATGACGGCTTAAGCCATCTGTAGTTATCTGCCTCTTAATTTAAGGGAGGCTGCGTAAGTGTGCAAGGGTCTGTACATGCATGCATAGTAGCATGAGAGCAGGTTGGGAGTTAAGTGTAAGGGAGAGCAAGTAGGGGACATAGGTAAATGCATATAGGCAGTGACAATAGCTGCTGGTTTTGTGTGCTCGGACAGATTTGTCCAGTGAGTGTTGTGCTTATGTGACTGGCAGAGTTGTAGAGGCAGGCATGTGATGATAATGATCCAGTGGGTCTGCAGGAAGAAGCTGAAATCCTTAAGGGGCAAGTAAGAGTCCCAGGTTGCCATAAGGGACTGTGTGGAAGTTACAAAAATGTACCCATGAAGATGGCTACAGGAGGCCAGCAGGAGAATCACGTGTCCACTGCATTTGTGGCACAACTCTCTGTGTTGAAATAAGTTATGTAAGGCACACAACAGAGGTGAGTTTCATGAGGACTAAGAAGCAATGTTTGCATTGAGAAGGAGGGTAGGGAAAGATGACTAACTGAGAAAATGGTTTGGTGCGTGGGTAGCAATAGGACTAAACGTGCCCTCAATGTGCTTCCCTTCTGTGTGATGTGCACAGCAGGCAGGCTCTCCTTTAGAGATTTTACAGACTTTTTTTCTAAAGAATGACTGAATAATCCTGAACAAAACCCCAGGATGTCTAACGAAAATATTTATACCAGCTTCATTTGGAGGCATATCAATGTGTCTTATTTTCATGCCTTCAAACTTCACTATACTACTGCAGGTGCAAAATGGCAGAGATATTTCTCCAGGACCCATTACCAGGGCTGTTGGATGAACAACCATAGGATAGAAGTACACATAGGGAGTACAGATGTCAGTCAAAGGAAACAATAAAGAGCTACCTTTCTGCATGGCTTGAAGCAGTGCTGGAGTAATGTGCAGCTGGCTGAAGGTTAAATGCATAGGACACATTATGGGTGTGAGAGAAACACCAAGAATGTCTTTCCCTTCAAAACAATCACCTATATTGACATCTGCTCTTTTAATCTGCTCTACCAATATCTTCAAATTGTCTGGCTTGCCTAGGGGTTTGGTGCCATCTTAAGCACTGTCCTACACTGGGTCAGAAAGTGTTTGTTTACATCCATAGCTAATAAGAAGATTGTGAGCAATTGTGCAAGACTTTCACTGGGAGAAGACAGTCTGATCACACTGAACCTTTAAGCTTGAAGGCTGAAGCCTCTGGGCCCAGACTTTACATACCAACAGTCACATAAAAGTTCATGGATACCAATCTGATTTACTCCATGGATCAATCCCTGCCAAAAAAAAAAAAAAAAAGAGGAAAAAAAAAAAGAAAATAAAATGAGTACTCTGTAAAATATTTAGCTAGTAGGCAGTTAGTACAACTATGGTCTGTGCGGGGAAACCATTGTCATACTTTATACCATTGTTTCCCACTAAGGAGTCCAATTCAAGCTCCCCAGCTGAATAATATTTCCTGATGGTGCTCGAAGCTGGTTGTGGTCAGTGGAAAGCCCCTTTCTCCTACGGTGACAGTGAACTTCCCACAAGCAGGCTGTGGGTGGTGGGGTCATCAAGAGATTGTCCACGAGGGGGAGACAATCAGCCCCAGCCACTGGGATGCAGCTGGGCTCAAAACAGGTCCCAGCCTACCCTGCCCACTGGCACCAGCATGGCCCAGGGTAATGCTCTGGTCTCTGGCAACACAGCTTCCTCCCCACCTAACTGCTGAGAAAATAAATAAAAAGCAAATAGTGGCATTGACTTGCCAGCTGGCCAGGAAAAGAGGTATGGATTGATGGGTACAGTTAGTGTTGGACTGGGGCAGGCAGTGGATCAAAGTATGAGTGATCAATCTGTGTTGGAATGAGAAGAACATGGGGCATTTGTGCCTGCCTGGACTCCTCTGTAGCCATGCCACAGCCAGAGAAATGTGTTTGCTGGAACATCTGGGTGTCCCTGCAGATGTTTGCTGGTGCGGGAACATGTGTGTGCCTCCTCATGGTGACTAGGAGCAGGCAGTGGAAAGAAGATGCGTGTGGGTAGGGATGACAGAGTTGGATGGCAGCTGTTTCTGTGTGGGAGACAACCATCCCTGTTCAAGCATCTGTCGATGGGGGATATGGGGATAAGTTGCTTTCTGGAGGGACAGATGGGAAGTGCATGTGAAGAGAGAAGTGGTGAGGGTGGGTATGGAGTAGTTTCAAGGTTGTGTTCTAGAGGAAATATACAGAGCTAATGTTCCTGACTGTATCATGGCCTTCAAGTCCATAGGGGAAGGGGACTCCTCTGCAGAAAGCCTCAATGAACATTACATTTCCTGAGGAATTAAAAGAAAAACACACCCAAGTATCCAGTACAGTTAAGACTCTCCTTCTTTCCTTTATGTGATACAAGCACCTTGCTGTGTGAGCAAGCTAAGCAAGGTGGCCCTTTCCTTCAGGACAGCAATGATTTGGAAAGATCAGAACACATCATATACTCCTCCCTCTCTTATTTTTCTGTATGTCTCGTTCCTCTCCACCTCTTTGCACACACACAAAAGGGTCTTTCCCAATTTGGCTTCTAAGTTTGTGTTTGAAATTGCCCTCTGCGGAAATGTGTGATAGAGGTATGTTTGCATGAGCACAGTGGTGTGTCCAGGAGGGTTGTGTGTCTGTACATGTTGCAACAAAGTTCATCGGTAGTCATCTGGAGCTCAGAGAAGTCAACATATTGGTTGTGTTTCAATGCACATGGAAAGGATAGGAGGTAATTCCACTTTTCCATCAGGCAGTGCCGGGAAACCAACGTGCATGAGTCATTGCCACTCTGCTTGTACTTTAGAGGGAGTTACTGCCTGCCTAGCCATGTAAATACATATATTCCATAGAACAAACTCCATTTGTGTTATCTATTACAAGCTTGTACCAGAGGAGATGAAAACATTCGTGGAGTATTGCAACCTATGGGGTAAGATTTGCAGCAGTCCTCCAAGATTTTCTGTCTTTCAGCTGCATGTTACCGATAATGGAACCACAGCAATAAATGTCCTTTTTCTCAGCTGCTCTTTCACACTTTCCAGCGATAAATTCCTTTATTTTGGGTTTGTCCCTGCTATAGATTTTACATGCTTTATCTTACATTAGCTGAGTTAGCATGTGAGAAAGTGTTAATCTAGTTAACTTTGAAATATATATTTCTAGGCTATGGCCCTACAAAAATTCATGCACATTTGCCAAAAGTCTAAATCAATATTGTCAGAGGTAACTGGCAGTTAACTGGAGAGTTACAGAAGAAGGAAGCTGCACTCTACATGAATGTTTAAAGGCTCATCTACAGTCAAAAGCAAATTCAGGTTGTGAGTGTGAAATTTAAATCCAGTAACTGCTTCTGAAAAGCTCTGTGGTTAGACAAGTTATAAGTTAGCCTCCTCTCCTGTGGCTTCTGCCTCAGCCAGGAGGTAGACAAGCACACTCACAAGATGAAAGCAGCTTTTGTCCCCTTGAGAGATAGGATTAGGGCAATATTTGGTATCTGCTGCAAACCAAGATCAGATGTTATGACTTTTAACTATTAAATACAGACCTTATAAATGTGATAGAGACATTTAACCAGTTTTCCCAGTATGATCTGTTTGAGGTAAACTTGTAGTACCACTAGATGCTGTGATCTGTGATGAGCTTCGTTTCAGAAATACTAAACGATAATGACAAATCCTATGCCTTAGGGGAATAAAAAATATAATACATAGTCAGCTGAGTGAAAAAGAAAGATTCCTTATATACAAATAGTATAGCAGAAACATTTAAGAAATGCTTTGGAAGAATGTGGAAATGTTTGTGTGTGTCCTCTCTCTACCATTCCCCACACTTCCTTACCTACTCCTAGCATACGAGCAGTAGGCACAAAACCAAGGTAGCTGCAAGGTAGCAGCAAAAATAAAGTCCACTGACACCATCTTAGACTTTGCCCTGCTCTGGATTAGGTAACAAAACCATGGTCATTAAGAGGGATATGTCATTTCATGTGCTGGGGGTCTTTCCTGGATTTGTACAATCGAAAGAAAATATTTGTTCAGTTCATTCTTTTCAGCTCCTGTGATAGGTACAAAATTATTTCCTCCACACATTTCTCAAACAATTTCCATAGTCTTTTACATGATCAAAGTTCCAAATGGATGATGCAGATAAATCTATAACGTAAAAAAGTCTTCCTGAAAGGACAGCTTTTCTTCAGTGTTTATTGATATTTGCATGTTCTCCCACTTAGATCCCCCAACATCTTAAGCAACTTTCCTTTGTTGTTACTGTTTACCAATATATTTTTGAACCTAATGGCCTTAAGGTCTAGAAAAAGCAGGATTTTCAAAACCAGAGTTGACACTTCTTTTCAGAAACAAATGGAAGTTTTAGTATTGATAGTAATAAAAGCACAATTAATCCAATACCATGAGGATCTGAAAGTCCTACAAACTAGAACTCTTTTAAATATTCTTCGCCTTGTAGGTAAGAATATGAATACTCATACTTTACAAATCTCTGTGTTAAAGAAGAGTCATACTTTCTGCTCAGGCCTATGTGGTGAGTACCAGCATTTGCCAAGCACACCTCTCAGTACTTCTGTGTGACACCTGCCCATAAAGCAGCCTACATGAAGCAGGCTTTGCATCATATCCTGGTCCTGCTTTATTTAAAAGGATAGGTTCCTAAAATTCAGCCCCTGAGTGACTATGTATTGGCTGTCTAGAGTGACTGGTATAGTCCAGCTACTTCTGGTAGCAGGTGTGATTTGCAAAAGACAATTTTACAGAGTAAAACTCCCTTTCAGAGAGATGGCAAATATCTCACATTATTCTAACATCTTTAGGAAGTACTGCCTTAATATTTCTTTCCTTGTGGATGGAAACTATGTGTACTTGGAAAAAATGTCGAATCAGCTTAATAATACAAAATCTATTCATGAAGCAAACTAGACAGAGACTTCATCTTTCTGCTGAAAGGTTGCATTTGAATCACTCAAGAACAATGTTTTGATTTTATATTGAAAGAGTGGCAACTACAGGCTCTGAGAAAAGCAAACCAGTCTACCAATGCAAGATGAATTAGTGGGTTTTGGTGTTTTGCCTTTTGTTTGTTTGTTTGTTTGTTTGTTTCATTTTTAACAAAAACAAAAAAAGCTTCATGGAGTTAAATCTTGCCTTGGGAGGCTAAAACTAGTTTTAACATCTGCTAGGATAGGGAGTGGTCTCTCTTGGAAGAGTTTGCATTTTGAGGAAACAGATATGTTTTTAAAGTCCAAGGAAATATTCTGATTTTTCTCCTTTTTTTTTTTTTTTTTTTTTCCGTCTTTTCTCTATTAGGAAATCTTCCTGTTCAGTTTGCTTTCTTTCCCATAGTTTGTTCTCATTTGCTTTATTCCTCTGAAATAAAAGCTGGTGTCTTTTCAGTGTTTGCTGTCCCCAGAACCAGCATTAAGCAAATCTGATCAGTTTAGTTGTTCTTTGGTGAGTTCATTGGTTTATTTTTTCTCTGGTTCAGATTGTGCTTTTCCTGACAGTTTCTGATGACACATTTAACACCAGCACTTCCACTGAACTCAATGGATTTATTTCTGATTTACACAGAAGCAGGAATCCTCACCTAAGCAAAAGTGGAAAGGCATCTGATTGCAGGCCAAATTCTGACCTCAGCTGCACCCAGGCAATTCTCCTGAAATTAATGGGACCATAAACAAATCTTAAATTTGAGTCTTGGTGTTTGTTTTTTTTAAAACCATGGATGCACATTCAAAGCATTTTAGTATGTTGAATCATAAAAGTCAGAGAGGGGAAGAGAATATGCCTATATTAGATGAGCGGTGTATTTGATTGCAAAAACTGTAGCAAATACATTTATTTGCTGGAATTTGCCAGTTCCCTAGAAACAAACCATTCCTCTGTTTGTTCTACTAAATTGCAACTAAGTCCCCCTGGACAATGAAGTTTAAAAATGTGGCAGGCTTCCCCCTTGCTCAAAACTCTGTCTCCTTGTTGACCCATCTGTTAGCTGCTTGAGACACCAGCCATCCACAGACCAGGAAACTGATACTTGCAGCTACAAAGATAAAGCCAGTGAAGTTCGTTGAACTGGAGCAACACAGGGGTTCATACTGTCCCCTCACAGGCGACTCTGAAAGCTGCTGAACTTGGGGGGTCAAGTGGAATTCCTCAGAACTGGAGAATTATACCAAACAAAATCCATCTCCTACTACACTGTAATAGCTCCTAACATGGTCTGTGGTCCTAAGATCCCAACGAGCCAGATAGCATATTCTTCAAAGCTCTGTCATGTCTAATTTTAAATTCATCAAGTGACTGTGTCAACTCAGAATCTTCATAACACCCCCCATGCAACTTTAATGCCACTCATTACTACAGTATTGAGTGCTTTTCCATGTAAAAGTTGTTAGCAACAGCACAATCCTCAGTGGCAGTAGGACAGCTGGCGAGAGTTCTTTTTTAGAGTAGAGGTTTGGTTTCAATTTTATTTTTTTATTAGTTAAATTCTAGTGTTTTTTTCTAATGATGGCATTATTTGAGAAAGAGCTGAAAGTAAAGGGTATCATTGAAAATAACAGAAATATTTTAATAAATAATCCGTTCTTTGTCACTGTCTCTTTTTCAAGAGATAGGTTTAGCAGCATCTCCCAAGATAATTGAGGTATGTCTATAGGCTGGCAGCAACCTGGACAGAGGTCCAGAATGTAACTTTATACACATTGGCATGCCTACACAATGCAGCACCCTGCTCTAGTAGGGTCTCCTGATCCTACAATAAATTGGTAAAACTACATCAGGGTAACTAGCTTTACTTCTGTTTGGATGGCATTGCAAAGCTCTCCAGAAAAAAATTGCTCAAAGACTCTCTGTAGATCAGTGTGAAGACATTCACATGTGTAGAGAGGCTCAGGTGGAGCAGAAAAGGCAGCACTTTATGAGCCAGCACCCTGAACTGCCTGCATAGTGAGCACAGGCTCTGCCATGCAGAAGACAGACACTTGCTCTGCCATGTCCCTGCAAACATGTTAAGGCTCCTCTCACGTGTTCAGACTGTTCTATGGGAACACATGAACTAAGCTACAGCCTATTTCCAGTTTCCTCTGGTCAACATGCTCTTTTAGGATGGCTGGAGTCAGAAATCTTCTTGGTCTTCTAAGGGAAATATGCCAAATCATTGGCAAGAGAAAGATAGAACAGCTTCTTGCTCTTTAAGATATTCAAATGTGTGCACACATGGCTACCATAGCCTTCCTTAGCCAGGTCCATAAAATTGATTATTTTGATTTTTAGTCATAAATATCTCTAGCGACTTGTTTAATTTAATTGCTTTCTGAATTTTCTCCAGATTAATTTTAATACATAGAAATTTACAGATTACAAAGTAGCATCCAAAATGAGTTCCTCGTTACCCAGCAGATTTCCAGTGGTAGATTTCACTTTGGTTTTTTTTTTTTTTGTCTTTTCCCATCCATCAGCTTCTATCATACTCCTGCTGATTTTTCTTGCATAGTCAGTTGCTAGCTCTGGAGATAACTAGCTTAACAGAAGCCTAATTCTGACCCCACTTACATGGAAGAAGCCTAATGGACCCCCAGGGAATAAGTTCATCTTGAGGCAGTGAAAACTTAGCCCAGAGTCAAGACCTGAGAACTCAAAATTTAAACTATAGCAAATAACCAGGGAAATTAGAGTAGTTGTTTCTGCACAAAAAGTTTTCTTAATGTATAAACAGTTTTGTAAATCAGAACTAGCAAATTTTCACCTGAAGTTCTGCTCTGACCTGACTACTGATAGATGGCATCACATGTTGTCTAATCACAAGTCTGATACCCCTCTTGTCTGTTTGCTTGCCGGCTTGTTTTGTTTACTCTTTTTACAAGTATGTGCTGATGTGATGACTCTGGCTGTTTCAGTTTTTCCCATCCATGAACCTCATCCAGATGAATTATCTCAGGGAAAATCTGAAAAATGAAACACAGAATTTTACCTTTGATCTGAGGTAAATAATTGTAGGTGCCATCACCAGCCTTCCACAGGAAGGTGGTCCAGAATAAAGGACTTGAAAAGAATCTCAAAGATCCTTCTAAAAGCCATGAAATATTTTAGTGATTTCATTTCTTCCTTCCTCTTTCTTACTGAAAAGGAACAGATGGGAACAGAAGTAAACTTTGCCATCTGGAAAGACTGAAAGATTAGTATGAAAAGGGCCAGGTGTCAAGTTTTTTCATCACCAGCCCATCCTTGCCAGCTATCAACATCAAAACCCAGTCTCAACAAGGGCTAAATAACAAGAAAGATAAATGATTTTGGAAAGCCATTCCTTTCAGTATTTTTTGCAACCTAATTGTTCAACTATTTTGAATATTATACAGCTATACACAGAAGCACAAAATAATTTAAAGTTTTACCTTTTATATCAGAGGAAATTTTCTGCCTTGGTCTTTCCTACACTACATTTAATGCTGCCGTCTGGATTCCAGTTAAGGTGCATTAGCTGTGTCATCATCTTCTGATGTTATGCTAATTAGAATTTATTTATAGATAATATGGACCTTGTTCTTAGAATAATTTCAAACGAAATACAGCACCCTTAAATCTTTGAGTGGAAAATCAGAAGTCTAAAATCCATCATAGTTCAGTTCAGTTCAGTCTCTGGATGGTGTTAGATCCACTGACTTTTCTGCTTTAGATATTGGGAATCATATGTGCATAAGTGATATATATATATGCATGCGTGTATGTATATATGTCTGCATATATATGTGTGTGTACAACAACTGTACATAGAATAGGACTGAATATGCCCTGTTCCTTGTCTGAGCAGATTTTCTGTTTGGCTTTTCATCTTAATTTCAGTTACGAGAACTCACAATGCTTCGGTTTTAAACTTATGACTTACATTTCCAGTGAAGGACATTTGAGAAAACTATATAACTTCTGCATACGAATGAGATAACACAGATCCTGCAAAATTCAAATAAACAACCTGTGCCAGGCCTGGCCCAGATGAAAGTTCTGGGAAATCACCACCATTAGTGCTGTGAATTCCATTTTTTAAAGCTTTTCTTGTTTCTTTATGTTTTTATCTCCCTACATTTCTTTGAAGTAACATGTTGCATCTCTGTCTCATGTTTTCCACTTGTGTGTAACTACTTCTCATGAAAGAAAACCAACAACAAAACTACTTTATCTCTTAAATTTAAGGACAACCTTCAAATAAAACCCTATCACATAATACCATAACATTCCTTGATTCTTCCCCATCATTTCAAGTTTCACTTTAACTTGGGCAAACTTTAACATGAGCAAAGTCAGAAAGTTTTAATTTGAATTCAAGGTAATTTGAATTCAAGGTAATGTCCAACTAATACATGTAAAATTCTGTTCAGCAGTTACATTTGCAACCAATGCTTTCTTTTTTCAACCATGCAAAATGCATGCACACTGAATTTCTTAGCATATACCCTCAGCCCTGTTTTGCCATCTTTTGCAGAGCAATTTTGTTACTTAGTTGCAAATATAATTCTTCCCAGAAGCTGGAGCTGCATAAACTGGTACTTTTCATAGTTCATAATACAATCCTTTATGCTTCTTCTACACATTGGCTGTGATTGCCTTTCATAAGTTTTTTTCTTGTAGTCCTCAATTTTCTCCTGTGTCTGCATGTTTGTATTGGTTTGTGGTTTGGTAACAGAGTCAGCTGTGGCCTTCTTTTGCTTTCCCTCCAAATCATGCACTTTGTTTTCTTTCTGCTGTGCAGCCTGGCAAATTTTCATAGCTTTTATTTTTTTTCTCTCTCTAAACATCCGGAGTTTGTATATTTATTTTTTTTTGTTGACAACTTTGTGCCCCATCTGAGCATATAAGGTCCACAAGCTCTGCTGAAATTGCTTGTTTGATTGAAAAAGTCTCAAATATGTTGTGTAAAAAAGTTTTGTCCCCATTTTCTTTTTCTTTCTGTGATTCTGATACCTTTCAAAGTTTCTTTACCACAGTCTGATAACTGCTTTGCTCTTCTCTTAATGCCATGGAACAAAGCAAATCTAGGACTTAGGACCAAGCCTCCAAGACATAAAAGACATAATAATATTGCTCATGTTCTTTCTCAATAACATTCCTTATCTTTGCGAGAAGATAATTCTTGTTTGAATCTCTTCTACTTGACTTCAGGAAAGGTTAGGCTCTTTGATGACCTTCAGCATCTCCATCTCCTCATCATCTTTCTGCTCTTCAAACGCTACGTATGCTCCTCTTTTTCTCCTCATGTTTCTCCTGAAAACATGACTCTGACCAAGCGCTTACAATTCACTATACCCTGATGATAGTTAGGCAGAATTCAGACAGAAAAATTAGTTAAGGGAAAAGGCATCTCTGCATCCCTGTATCAGAAAGACAGAAATTGAAACCATCTTTCAATGATTAAAATACATTTTTGCCAAAATTGCTTAGAGGGACAGAAAAAGAATGGCTATATCAGACTTGCAAACTATATCTCCGTCAACATCATCAGATGGTGATTTAGCTGTTTTATTTACTTGCCTTCCATTTCATGAAAGGCTTTTAGAAACTCTGACCCTTGTCTAGACTCTTCTCCTAGAAGTCATTGTTCATACAAATTTAGGATAATGGTTGTCCTCACTACAGAATTAGACTAATTTATCCACAATCAAAATAAAATAATAAATAAATAAATAGATAAGCCACCCTTATTGTAAAGCCTAAAGTGTGAATTTAAAGCAAGATGTGATTTTACCAGCATGTCCATGTGCACATAATCTGATTCTAGTATAAGAGTGCCTGGTTTTGAGTTTAGCATAAATTATTTTCCAGGTAACCATGACTAACGCCAAACAAGTTGGCTGTTGGCACTTACATGAATGAAGCCTGGTTTCTCACAAATTTTGTGTTCTGCCTATGCTCCTTCCCTGAGTTTTACTCCCTTTCATTCTGATTTACTTCAGCTTCCTCCTACTCTCATGCTCTCATTTCCCTGTCATGTAAGCACCTACACAGTGTTTTATCTCTTTTCCATGTTCTCTGACTACTAGCTTGGCAGAGGTCAAAATGTGCTTTTGCTATTTGGGAGCACTGCCTATACCGGTGCACAGCCTAAAAGCTACTTAGCTTGCAATACTTTGAGTGAGACAGTCGCTAACCTGAGTGTCCTCTTCCACCAGATAGAATCATGGAATAGTTAGCATTGAAACGAAACTCACAAAAGCTTTGTATTTTTTGAGAATATTACACTTTTAGTAGATTAGATTAAAATAAGCTTGCAAATTACTGGGAGGGATTAGCAGGTAATGTGATCGTGTAATTTTTTTTTTCTTAATAAAACAGGCTAAAAAGGCACAGAGGGAGTGCACAGGGGGAGTTGCAGGGTAAAACAAGACATATGTATCTAAAGAATATTTCTGTTCCACTAAATATTTTTATGTTTATTTTGTGATCAAGCATAACTTTTAAACTTATTTAGGAGCAACCGGGGGTCCGTCCAGACTGTGTTGGGAAATTCTGTAAAAAGCAGCCAACTCAATTCTCTTTTGTTTTCTGATGGTTACTTGCCCCAGAATAAATCTAAGATGGCTTTATCACTAGTTCACAAACTAGGTCAATCTGTTCCTCTATTTAATTTTGTTTATTGTGTATCACAGTATTGGAAGCACCTGGTCACAGTCTAGACCAAGAGCTTCAGTGCTGGCAGTCCACTTTGTACAGTTATCTTATTTAGTGCCTCTATAAGCCCAGTGAATTAAAAGGTTTACAGTGGTGCTGGATATTGCTCTGGATCTTGGTACTGGAAAAAGAAATGTACTTGTCTGACTTCCTGACCAGTACAACTGTTCAAAAGGGACCACCAGTCCCCAAGAGTTCCTAATGATGCTATTGGAGAAAACTGTGACCAAAGCTTCCAGGCTCTTTCACCCACAACAAGTAGGAACTTGCACTAACACACAGCTTTAAGTTGGTAAATTCCTTTTATCACATGACTGTAGAAGGGCGTGCATCTAAAAAATGAAACTTACTGACTGGGTATGGGTATGTATTTTTTCCTAATTGTGTGCATCCCAAAGAGAAAGGTACTACCTGAGGGTGCAAGGGTGCAGACTGTAACATACTATAGTGTGAGATCTTGTCATAGAACTTCTGCTGTCAAACAAATGCCAGCTAACTATCCTACAGAACTGAGTGTGAGTCTTCAAGTCATGGACTGAAGACACCACTTGATAGACAGTGCTCACCACAGAGGAAGATCTGGATTCTATGAAAAGAATTAGAACAGCTTGCTCATGTGTTCTTAAATCTCTGAGTTCTACTAGTATCAACCCATTAGGAGGCATATTTTCATGTTGAACCCCTGCATTACAAATGTTTTGGGGTAGGAATTTGTCAGGCAGTGGTCTGACAGTGTCATGTCCACACCAACGCGTTTGCATCCAAACCAGTTTGAATGAGTTCTGTGAGAAAGATTTAATGACCTGTAAATAGTAAGGCATTGCTAAAACCTAGCATAGCCTTCTATCATTCACTCAGTCTGTCATTCAGTCATTCATTCTTGTTTCTTTTTGGCCTCCATCTCTAAAGCTCTACAAAGATATTTTTTGTGAACTCATTAGTATGACACTTCTTGCTTTTTAAATATTAAAGTACCATTTATATTGACCTGTGTAGTTTCAGGTTATAGATGATGCATCTACATTAAAAATAAAAAATAAAAAAATAACAAGTACAGTCTGAGAGAATAGAAATATTTTTTCTTGAGCAGAAAAATAAATACCTATCAAAATTGTTTTGCCAGTGTTCAGTATTCCTTTTTTGGTTTTCTTTCCAGAATCATTCCTTCAACTTAATTCACTTTTACAGGAATTTTGGACTTTGAGCCCAGAGTGATTATTGTAAATTTATAAAAAACAGTATCTGCACGGGGACATTTTGAAAGTGGAGTGCCTGTTGAAGAAGCTAGGACAAACCCATTCCATACACTAATGATGCATCTAGTGGCACAGCCTAACATTTAAGCAGTATGTATACAGCCAAAGTAAGGGGTAGGGTCAGGAGCGCTGTCACTTCAGAGAAGCACCAAAAGGGTTGCATACTAGAGCTGTTGACCTTCTCCAAAAGGAGGGCCTGCAGACCTCTAGAGATAGAGAAGTCTGCTGGCAGCAGCTGCGAGGAACCCAAAGATGGGGGAAGGGAGGGTGAAGGGTTGACAAAACAGGCTCCAAAGTGTCTTGCTGTGACTCTGACCAAGTGCTTACAGAAAATTGTCCATGAATGAGTTCCAGCCCAAAAAAAGCAGTCACTTAGTGGAGGTTATTTGGCATGCCTGCCTGAATAACAAATGCACTGAGGTGGGGGCAGGGGTGTCATAATCCACTTAAAACCAGTTCTCAAAGGCTGAAACTCACCCCTTACATGGAGCCAGCAATGGGCACATCCACCACACTGATCACACTGTTCTGTTATTCTGAGAGCTTAGCCTGAGCCCAGCCTCCTTACTAGTCTTCTAACAGAGTGAATTTCAGACAGAGGAAAAAGGGAAATTCATTGAATATATTCCTTTTTTGGACATACTCAGTTCAGCACACCTTAATTTTCTGCATCAATACAGTAATATTTGGGCCATGTGTGATGGTGCCAGCAGTATCCAAATTTGTGCTAATACCCTGAAACATAGCTTGTTATGCATAGTTTGGCAATTCGATGTAGGTAGTCTGCCAAAATGAGACAGGACCCTTATCAGAAGGAGACAGGAAATTCTCAAGCAAATTTGGGAGTTGACTTTTGAATTAGGAGTGTTGACAGGCACAGATCCCTCTGTCTGGCAATTATCAATTCTTCCCCTTACAGCTGCAGAGCAAATCCAAATGTCTTCAGCTTTTGCCTGGGCAGGAGATGTGTTCAAGACTTGGTTCTCCAAAGCCATTCTTAGTTCTGTAGTGCTGGTTACAGCTTCGGTCCAAAAGTGCAAAGGTCACATTCCTATGCTCCACAAGTCTCAGAGCAGCATCTGTTGCTCATGAAAGATTTCCACCCAACATGGAGGAAATTTCAAAGCATTAATGTTGAGGCTGTGACATTGTCAAACACTGGACTACATTTAATCCAGTACCAAAGCACTGCCTAGGTATTAGAGTTGGTGGTGCAAGTCAGTAGGCTGTTTTCGCTTTCAGGCATCTGTAGGGTTTTTTTGGCTTTTTCCCATCCATGCATCACTTGGCTCTGACAGATCAAGCTGTGAGGATACCTAAGTCTTTATGTTAGTATCTTGTATGACTGCTTCAGCATTCAGACACTTGAAGAAGTATGATCAGACACAAGGTAAATGGCAGTTTTTCTTCAAGTGGAAAACTTACCCAATTTTCCACTAAATTATTCTGTCCCTATTGGCAGTTTGTTATTTCCACAGACTTGGCTCATAAATATTGGATGTCTGCCTAGCTGGGAAATTGCATTTCCATTTTCAACACCTGCTATGTGCTAGACTTCTATAAGAGGGCTAGCTAGTTTTCTGCAAGGATGGGATACTTACAGTAAGCATTGTTACCCATGACTATTGTTAAAAAGTGGTTAATGCTCATCCCAGTTTTACTTTTCCTTCAAGACATGTTTGCTATTAATTTTGTAGTAGTGTGCAATTTTGTAATGTGGAATTCTTGCTTGACTTCTGTTGTTCTTATGATGGAATCATGTAACCATATCTCACGCAGACATAAAAGATGCTACACTCTTCCTTATAAACCCAGGCTATGATCTTCTTGGCCAAAGTCTCCTTCCACACCCTGTCTTTCACAGTGTGTCTGTTAGTGGCTATTTAGCAAGATAGATACAAGTATTTGCATTTCATGATGCTGTATGTATAAAGGCTACAGAAAATTCAGCAGATTTACTGAGGTGCTATGTAAACAGAGGACATTTTTTATAATTGTAATTATACACAATTGCATAAACTTATTCATGGAAGATCAGAAACCATCATTACATATTTTGTTTATCAGATCTCAATATTATTTTAGTAAGATAGATTCAGGGCTAAATCTATTCTCTGTCAGGCTGGTAAACCTGGATTTCTGCCCACACACAGCATGAGTACAGAATCAGTATGGTATCTTGGGCTTTTCTTACACAATGATGCATAAATATGTAAATACTGAACTATTTCCTCTCAGGCTTGCCAGAGCACACTATAGTACAGTGTCCACTTAGTGCTATACACCATGGACATATCTTTCCTTGCCTCCTACTTACCTTTATCTTAAGGCTAATACTTGCAAGGGAAACACGGGCATTCCTTCACAGTCTTAGTAGTCTTGTCTCAATAAACACATGCACGCAGGCATGTGTTGTAATATTAACATGGCAGATCAGTAGACCTTGTAACCTAATGCGTCCTAAGATGATGTTTTCATTTTCTATAGCTTAAGAAATTCAGCACACTTACACTGGCTGCTTTGGTTGTTAGGATTTTTTTTAGAATGTACTATTTTTTTGCTTCCTACTGATTTTACAACGACAACGAATGCAGAAATAGACATTTGTGCATAACTTAAAATGTCACAGAATCTCTGTGGGAATTGTGTCATCTATTAAACATAAATTCTGCGACATGAGACACACTTTCCTCTCCTCTTGCAGCAGCCCTAGAGTTCTCAAAAAGAAAAAGATTAAATCAAGAGAATCACACAGACTCATACAGAGATCACCATTCGCTTGCTTACAGACTCTTTCCTGTAAATAAATATTTATCTATCCTGTTCTCAGTAGCTTCCAGTGATGAAAACTGTACATGTTTTCTAAGCAATCATCTGTTGCTGTACTATAACATCTATAGCTCTTAGAAGGACATCCTGTGCCTGCCTGATTCTTCAGCCAAGAAGTGTAGATCTTGCTTCATTGTCATTTAAGAGGGTCAAAAATCCGTTCTGGCAATTTGAGCTCATCATAAGTGGGAGAAACCTGCGCAGCAAGATCTGAATACATGAACTATAACTTCTCTCATGTAAAATACCTTGTCAATGCCATAAACCTATGCCGTTGAACCGTAAGTCAAGAAGATTAGATACAGGCTGCTCAATACAAATCTTGCCATAGTTTATCAAAGACCCATGCCCTTCTAGAGCAGTGTGCCTCATTGGAGGCAAAATAAAATTTTTTGGGGCATGTCAAATGGAAATACAGACTAGTGGGTGAGCAGCTAAGTCCTTAGCTCCCTGTGACAGTTACAAGGCAAATGGTCTTTATTAAACCATTGTGTCTAAAAATGTTAAACACATTGTCCTGTGTTGAGAGGCTTCTGGAAATATCTACATGGTTTATCATGTTTTCCTGGTTCATATCTTTTTTTTTTTTTCCTCATGAAACAGTCCCTTAGAAACACACGTATAAGTACAGGTCTTAGTCTGTAACCAGGTTGTATTAGTAACCAGATTTGGCTGGAAAGATAATATAAGTTTGCTGGACAGGTCATTAAAATCTTCTTCTGCATCTTATGATCTCTTATTCTCAATTATAATGTACAGCATCATCATCTTTTTCATTTCTTAATGCTTCGGTAATATTAGTCTCAAAAGCACTGTGCAAAGCCTTCCCTACTAATTGTCACAGTTGCATCATGTAGGTAAGGCTCCTTGTCCATATGGTACAACTGTTGAAAATAGAGGCACAGAGTTAAAATGACTGACAAGCACAGTGGCAGGAGATTTCTTGTACATTTCTGTACAAGAATGGACTTGTTGCTACAGCCTTCAAGTATGGGTTTAGCTTACAGCTGGTGGTAGAATAAAGATGAAAATGCAATTTCCTGCCTCCTAGACTGAGTGAAATACACCTGGGAATGAACAGGACTAAGGAACATACATAGTTGTCTGGAGTCTTTGAAATGAAGGCTGAGTGGCATAATTTTTGCTGTGGCACTTTCCATAGGAGCACAATTATCTGCTGTATTCATTCCTCCAGACTATGCTAGACGTTATCACTGTTCTAGCTCTTATACTAGTTTCTAAAATTTACACATTAATCAGCAGAGATATGGCACTGAACATTTCCTTGGAACTTCTGCATATTTATTGTCTTGCATGACATATGTATATATCGTTACTGGATGTTGATAAGAACAAACGAGAAGGAAATATTTAACAGACGCAAACAAGCACTATACTTAGCATATGATTTATAAGTTTAAAATGAAGTCCAAATGCTAGGGCTGGTAGCCTTCTATACTGCATATGCAGTATTATGTTCTGCATCACTACTTAAATATGAAAAATTACGTTACTTCCATTTACTCAGGCTATAGTGAATTTCTTCAGTGCTTTATGAATTACTGATCTGTGCTGTCATGCCAAACTAAAAGTAAAAAATAAAAAACCCAAACACCCACAAAAATACTTCAGTCTCTCCACTTTATGAGACTTTTCGAGTCAGAGACTAACATGTGCTCATGCTATCACAGTGTAGTCTGGCCCAAGTCAAGGCAAAACAAAGCATTGCAGAGTACATGAAAGCAAAATAATTCACTGGGAAAGTCCTTTGCAGGTCACTCCTGGAAGGCAAAGGAAGTGATCTCCATTTTCAGGTTTGTCCAAAATAATCACACAGCAGCTTTTCAGACAGTTGGGTCAAGTGGTCTCAGTAGGAGATGAAACCAATAGAAACACTTTCCAGTATTCCTTCTATGACAGCTAAAAATGTTTTTGCATTTGTATTTCTTTTTGGTTTAGTTCGGTTGTTTTTTTTTTTAATGCAGAATAACAGTGAAGGAGACAAAAGAGACTTTTCATATAAAAGTAAAGCATAAACAGAGAAAACATTTCTTCAGAGAAAGCAAAGCAAAGAAAAAGTAATCAGTCTTTTCTTCCCATTCTTACAGTGAAAACATTATGACCCCATAGATCAACCGCAATGAAGTTAACGGAAAGATTCCTCAGGACTTTGGTGGACTTTGGTGGACTTTGGAGTTGTACTGAACTTCTGGTGTTTCATGACAAAGCTGCTGGCATGTGGGCAGGACAGATCCAGTCCTGTCCACCTTATTCCAGAAATAACACAAGTAGTTGATCAGAGACCTATGGGGTCATGGCCTGCTTATCTAATGGAAAAAAACTAGGTAGTCTTTTTTGGTGGTGACAGTTTTCTTCCTCTCTACCCCTCATAATGACTGTAAACTGAAAAGCAGGCATATAAAGCAAGACAATACTGTCAAAGCAGATAGAAATCAAGCTATGCTGGCTGGTGAAGTTATGGTGCTTGGGGAGACATGAAGCATTGCTGAGATGGAGTGTTTACAGAAAAAATCCCACAGCTCATATTTGTATTATGTATTTATAAATTCCTGGAACTCAATTTTATAGAGGTTTTGATTAATGGCTGTACTGCAGCTCAGCTCCAAGCCCATTGAACTTACTGTACTGGAACTCAGCAAGACACACACTAGCCAAATATGAACACTACTACTAGAAAGTGATTTAAAGGCAGTTCATTGCTGTGGAGGCCCTGCTTATTGTACATGTAGGGATCATAGCTAAAGAAGGGCCTCTCAGAAGCCTTCTTCAATTCAGAGTCAGATATGTGTTTGTCCTGGATACCTCCATGGTAGAAGAGGTGAAGAGCAATGAAAATGCTGTGATTTTCCCATTGCTTTTACAATAAAATGGGTGCATCTCTTGTTGGTATGGATTCTCCTAATTATATATTTATGTCACTTCAATCACAGTACCTTCCAGGAGCATGGCCAAATGCTCAATTTTCTGATGCTGGTGGTGTATGCCAAGTGGTATCCCACACTGTGGTATTTGACATTAGTGCTGTTTCTCCCACACTTCAAAGAAGACATCTGTGGTTATGGCTGGCAAATGCCGACTTAACTGTTGATTATCATAATAATATAGTAAAAGCAGTCTCATTCTGTTGAGGTGGGAATCACTTCGTTAAATACAGTCCTTATGGCTATTATGATTTGTGAGGCGAAACTCAATGCTTGCAATCTCTTGGTGTGACAACTGGAGTCAAATGAAGGCAATATAAAAAAAAAAAAAAAACCTGAATGAGAAGATTTTCCAACTTTGATAGAAACTTCTACAGTCACTTGGGTTGCAGCCTTCCCAGATAATGCAGCCTTCAATTGTAAGATGGAATCACTTTAGAAGGTGCAAACGCAGTTGGATCACAGAACTGATATGCGAGAATAGGATCACTGTGTATTTCACCTACCCTCTTATAATTATTTCTTATGAAAAATAAAACAGAGGGTTGATAATTGTTATTGATAATACAAATCTTTATAAACCATAAGGAATGTCTGTATTCCTTTTGAAAACACAGGAGATAGGGCAACTAAATCTCGCTTCTTTCAGAGCATAGCATGACGATGAAGCTGTATATGAAATCCTGGGAAACTGTATTTGCAGGTAAAAATTAATACTGAAGAATTGTTTCTGAGAAAGATTTTCTCCTTTGGTATTTTGGGTTTTCAGTTTTAAAAACACTAAACAGTTGCAATTATGCTGGTTTATTAAATAGTCCTACTCAATTAAAAAAATTTAAAAATGAAGAGGTATAGAGTTCCTGAAATTCATTTAATTACACGTTTGCAGCATAATGGGCTTTACATGAAGACAAGGCTTAGTCTGTTTTTAATGAAAATCGTACTTCTTGTTATGACTACTTGCATTTGGATGAATGTCCTTTATTGTTAAGTCTAAAATATTATACATAGTTAATCAGCATGATCTATTTATGGCAGAATTACATATCTTTGTTTTGTTTGTACTGGTTTTCTTCAGTACTCATCTTCAATCAAGTTTATTTTTACATAGCTCTTGTTACTTTCTTTGAGATTTTCAAGGCATAGTGGCTGTCTTTTCTTACTCAGAGCACTGTTTTGAAAGATAACTGAAGTGACTTGTGTGTTTCTTTTCAAAGAAGACTTTAATTTGTGTCTGCTGAAGTCACAGAATCACAGAATGGTTTGGGTTGGAAGGGACCTTGAAGATCACCTAGTTTCAACCTCCTGCTATGGACAGGGACACCTTTCACTAGAGCTGGTTGCTCAAGCCCCATCCAGCCTGGCCTTGAACACTGTAGATGGGGCATCTACAGTTGCTCTGGGCAGCCTCTGCCAGTGTCTCACCACTCTCAAAGAAAAGAATTTCTTCCTAATGGCTGATCTAAATCTACCCTCTTTCGGTTTAAAGACATTCCTGCTTGTCATGTCACTTCATATCCTTGCAAAAAGTCCCTCTCCAGCATTCAAGTACTTGAGTTCCAGATGGTTCAAAAGCAGCATTTTTCTTGCTGTGTCACATTTGTATCTTAAACTGCTGTGAAGATTTGGTCACAACTAATGGCTGTCAAGCCAGTGATACTTTGATTTGTTATTTCAGAAGTTTTTTTTTATTTGCATGATTTAAGGATGCTAAGTGGGCCAATCACCAGTGGGACACTGCAGCAGAGAGTCAAGCTCCAATAGGCGTGACAGCAAATCATGAATTTGCCAATTTAATAGGAGAATATGGGGGGGGAGGGGGAGAAATGTTACAGTCTAAGTATGTTAACTGGAGAAAAAAAACAACAGTGGTGATTTAAAGAGGAAAGGTGAAGACATCAAGAGTGTGTTCATCTATCTGTAAATCATTAAGATTTTAGATTCAGGTATATTCCCAAGCTTCCCAGGCTTTCAAAGTAAGATTGATGTGATGTAGCGTGGGCATATTTAAAAGTATCAGAAGTTGAAGTTGAGCCTAAGGATTTGGATGCAGAAGACCATTCATGCTGGATAGTTAACTTATACACAAAGTGGTGATTCATGCCATCTTGGATGTAGTCATGCCTGGGAATATCAGGGACCAAAATGGTGGAGGAGCCATGAGTGACGTCACTCTTCAACTCCCAGAGCTAACATTTCTTTGGCACAGTACTTACTTACATGAATGTTATAGAGAGATGACAGCTCCCACTGATATAGCTGTGGGTATCATGCATTTAGAGGATAAACTCTGGTCTCCAGTACCTTGACATACACTATTACTGAAAATACGAAGGATTATGGAATACCAGAGGGATCATGTATTTTCATGCTGACTCATTAAGCAATTTTGAGTCAGTATTCCCAAAGTTTTCCCCAGTGTTCCTCAGCTTTATCAGTCCAATTCCATCTGAACGAAAAGAGACAGACAGGCTCCCGCTGACTTCTTTTGGAGTTGAACTGGTCCTGCAATGTGCTGCATACCCTATATGCAACTATTAGCTTAGAAGCCTAAAAATCGTAGAACCATAGAATCAACTAAGTTGGAAAAGATCTTTAAGATCATCAAGTCCAACCATAAATAGCTAAAAGCATATTAACAAAGTGCATGGATGCTCATGCTCATTAATTGGATTTTTTTTTTTGCATAAATTGTATCCATTTTAAGGTTCATTTTTTTTTGCTGTCAGATTATAAACCAGTCAACAATAGAAAAGTCACCAAAGATTAAGAAAAGCACAGGATAACTATCTTTGGTTGTCATGTAACCTGCATGAAGGGATACCAAGGACAGTCTGTCTTTGTGTCCAGTAAAACTGTGACCACTTAACACTGTTCATTCTTGTAATTGTATGTCCATGTTTTAGGGTGCTACCTTTTTTTTTTCACTAACATACTTTAACAACTAGAAGCCACTTTCATGCTTTCCTGTGTAAATCTAGTGTCAGAAATAGAGGAAAGGACTTTCTGAAAAATATTTCAGTGATACTACATGTTAACCAAGTAATGTATTTTGGTTTTTGAGAACAAAATTGTCAGCAAAAGGTAGTTGTACACAAACTTCATGTGCTAAATCTCTTAGTGGTATGGTTTATCTGTGTAGGGAATATCAATTCTGTATTCCAGGAAAGCTGCGTCTTTGTCAGACAACACAGTAGCAGGACTTGTCCAGATGGTAGATGCAGAGCATAGAGACAAAGCAATCATGTCATTAATATTATATCTTTATTGTATAAAAATATTGAGCCATTCTTCAAAGTAAAAAGTTCTGAGATCTGCAAAGGCACCAAAACACTTTCAGCAGCTGAAAGCGTGAGCGCATTTAGACAAGTTTGAAAATCCTATGCAAGATTCTAGTTTCATCTATTTGTTTCCAGAGATGATGACTCACTGAAAAGAACTGAACACATTTGTGCTGTTTCTTGAACTTACATTTTGGTTAAGTCATCACTGTGAGGTTTCACTATGCGTATGAGGTGCAGATCCCCCAGAAAACTTCACTGATATTATTGTGATCACCACAAATATTTTCTTATAGATAACAAAAATTAATTTCTTTTAAATGGCCTTATATAAAACCAGTAAGAATCTGTGATCAAAAAGTAGTGCATGGATAACTTTTATTAGCAAAATCAGTATCATCATTTACATAAACAAGCCCAAATATGTGATCTACCATACCATCAGCAAAAAAACACTTAGTATCCCTCTGGATGTGAGGGATGAGTGGGTTCACACATTTTCCAAGCACACTTCAGGCTGCCCTCAGACCAGCTGGTCACTGTCTGAATCAGTCATGAGTCTACCAGATCTAGCAATACCATTTACAGCTATATTCATATATACCTTTATTATAGATATTCTGTAGCATGGAAGATAGTGGCAAATATTAAGCTAGCTTTTCCTAGGTTTTATTTTTAGTTTTTGTGACACAGATGAGTGAAATGCACAGTTGAGACAAATATCTAAATATATTTTTGCCCATACATGAATAAATCCAGGAACCTTGGGTACAATAGCTGTCTTCATCTCCCACAGCAGCTCCCACAGCAAATATTGTCTCTCAGATTTTACAGTGCACTCAACAGTATCATTGAGACAAAGCTAATTAGTGCTATCATTCACATTTCACAGGTAGAAAAGTAGCTTTAGAAAGCAACATTCTTCTTATACTTCAAAACCACTAAACGAACTCTAGCTACCCAAGGTCAAAACTACAAAGAAGTTGAAACTAACAAACAAAACACTTCAGCTGTGCCGCTAACAGTCAACTTCAGCAAATACATCTCAGACTAAAACTAACATGTTTTGTCTTTACTAGTATAACATTGTGGCAGCTACATGTTCGTCAGTAATGCTACAGTAAAAAATGAAGTTAATTTTAGCAGCGTAAACAAGTCCTCAATGTCTTTCCCAAACTTATAAGGGCAATTCCCAGGGGAGTTAGAAACTGAACACAGGTTAATGGCCTTAACCACCAGACACTCTTTATGACTGGTTAAAGACTGAGAAGAAATCCTGCAAAATTCTGGGAACTGTCAGCTTTCAGTTGGCCCCAGCAGTACTTACAGTCATGAACATTCAGAAAGACATAAATAATGGTATTCATGATGTTGAAGCCTAGTTCTGATAAGATCATAGATGTTTGTAACATTTTTCTAGAACGGTATGAAAACCCAGATTTTAGATTTATTATATATTCAGTTAGTTATGGTAGATTTTTAATTATTAATGCTATTGCAATAACATCTGGAGACCTTCATCAGGATCTGGCTTCACTGCCCCAAGACTGTGTAAGACACAGCTCTTCTGAGTTATAGTGAATGAGACCCCACAGACTTCATCATGTAAGGGGAGAGGAAGTAGGGACATGCTTCTGGCATCTAGGGCTGGCAAGCAACCAAGATGTTCTGGAATTGTCCGATGGGCACATGTCCAGTCAGGAGAAGGGCTGTAGTATGAGGCTGCAGCTGAAAATAAAATCTTCTCGTAATGCTGCTTTCACATACACACTGTGAGGTGAAATACTCAGCTACAGTGCAGGCACATGACATCTCTCCTGCTCTATGACTTCAGTTAATTCAGCATGCAGGTTCACAGAACAGGAGAAAAGCCACAGCAGTGTTTGATGAAGATAGGAGGTTCGTCCTTTCCCTGCTCAGGAGTGATAGGAGCCTCATACTTAGAGTTCTGACAGAGTTCACGTTCAGGCATGAATTAAGGTGTCAGCTGCCATCCCACAAAGCTCAGAATCCAACAGAAAAGACTGAACACATCGCTTAAGAAAACAAGGCAGGGGAGGCGAAAGGCTGACAAGAGAAGGGGATATGTGTATCTGTGAGATGGGTGCTCAGTTCACAGACATACCCTCAGGCAGTCTATACCAGCAAACACAGCAGTAAGATGTACTTGTAAATATATATTTTCGCTTACTCAAACTGCAAACAGTGATGACAGCTGGGAGAAGAGCAAAGATGAGTAGGTGGGAGGAGAGGAGATAATTTTTGTTTTTAATTTCTCAGGAAGAAATAAATTTGTGAATCTCAGAACTGGTGAAAAAGTGCACTGGCATCAAACCATGAAACAGTTCCTGCATGTCACATGCTGACAATCGGGGGGGGGAGGGGAGGGTGGTTTGGGTTTTGTTGGGGTTTTTTGTTGGGTTTTTTTTTTCACTGAATGATGTAATTTCACAAAGCATTGAAACATTTTCAGTTAAGGGCCAGATCCTCACCACAATGCAAACTAGAGTAATGACACTAGCCATGATGCTATACTACAGAAGATCTGGCCAAATTCAGATGCCTATACTGTCAGGGATAAAGGACTTCCAGGGCTTTTAAATATTTGTAATACTTTGGACAATATTGTTCTTATGACTCCACTGTAACATTATCCTTCAGGTCATTGACCTGTTAGTATCTAGCAAACAGATGAGATTCTCACTTTGTAATGACACCATACATCTCAGTCTTCCCAAATCCCTGCAAAGGTTTTGAATCAGAAAGCTCTAACCAATTTAATTCAGAGTGTGTGGAAGGAAAGCCTATTTACTTCAAACAAACAATTTGTGTTCCTAAACATATTTTTGTTTGTTTATTTCTTTTAGAGTTCAAGTCCAGCAAGCTCTTTTGATCTTTTGAACCCAAATATATTTTCAGATGGTCAACTTGTAAAGGTTTTGACGTTGACTCATGGTTTTTTTTGGCGTATTAATGATTTTTAACTCTTTAGGACTTCCTCAGCTTTTGGGATACATCTTCTCAATTTCAAGTAGAACTTCAAACCCCATTTTGTACTTGTAACTGAAACATGCTCCAGTCATTTAAAGTGGTTTTGGCCTTTTGCAAACCCAAGATTTAGCTTTAAGAAGTTACAACCTGCTGTGCTTATTTGCTCTAGGTATTTAATCTTGTTTCCTTCTCTGTGTACAATTCTACTCAATATAGGTTCCTACACTCCCTTCATCAGCAGACTATGTGACCACACTTTGATTTGGTGGGATTTTTTGAAATTTTCTTGCATTTCAAATGCATATTCTATTCTTCCTTACATTAAAGGTCAGTAATGTAGTATTTTTCTGGGCTGAAACAGGCTGACAAGGTCCTGCAGGCTACACAAAAAAGTTAACATTGAAGTCAACATTTCTATTGAGTGTGAGAGAAGACTTCTCAGCTCTTCATGAAGGGCTTTGAATCAAATGGCCTATAGAAACAAATAAAAATAATGACAAAGAACAGAAATACCCAAGAAGTAATTTGTGCAGGTTCTTATTATTACACAACTCAAGCTGGAATGAAAGTGCTAAATCAAAGCAGAGGGTTTGAAAGCATGGAGGTTCCATGGCATGCTGAGTTCAAAACTGAGATCCTGACACAAAGTTTGGCTTCTTGACCTTTATTTAAACCAGAGAGGCACTTTGCATGCAAATGCAAGACGTGCGCTATTCCTGAACACTGAAAGAAGCAGTGCATAAGAAATCATGTTAGAGGGGATGTCAGACTGCCTCTTTCTCACAATGAGAAAAAATATGAACTGACATCCTAACACCAATTGCTTCTGTACAACTTAAATAACACCATATCAGTTTTGCAGTTTAAGTTACTATGCATCAGCCCAGGAACGGAAGTATAAACCTCAATTATCCCCAGCTAATTAGCTTTATTTTCTGCATTCAAAGTCTGGCCTCCTTTGCCCACCTGGGCTAAAGTTTTCAGGAACTTCTGTGGTGTCAGAAAGTACCTGCTTAAAGACATGGGAAAGAGGCCTATGTTTTGCAGCTATCCCTCCTCCCTCTGGAAGCCATTCCTGCAGGAATGAAGAACAGGGACAGCTTCTTTCTTTGTCAGGCAGTTTTCCACCTGCAAAACAGGAAGAATTGGAGCACAGTTCAGCTTCATGGGAATATCATGAAAGTAAATATTATAAAGATACCAAATCACAAGTTTTATAAATTTGAGGAGAACAGAAGGGGCTGTCTAGAGCCACAATTCCGCCAGTTTCCTCTGCCAACAAAGCTCTCTAATGGGATGACAGCATATGACAAGAAAAGGGATTGAGCTACCAACAGAGTCATGCCCTTTCCCAAACATAAGCTAGCTATACAACACAAGGACTTTGCAGCAGTAGGTCTGTGTCAGCATTTCAGCTGTACAGGGTTTGAGAGAGAGGTTTTTATTTTAAAATCAAAAGGAAAAATTCTGATGTAGATCTTGCCTGGGCCTACAGATGGTTGACTCCACCAGATCAATATCCTTGTAAGCAACAATCACCAGAGGCATGATCATGTGTAGATACAGCTACCTTCCACAAGCAAAACAGACTAAAGGAGTAAAAATCCATTTTTTGAACCAGGACAGCTTCAAAGAGTATTCTCCCCATATGGTTGTGTCGAAGGCAAGCAGAAGTAGTGTGTTTCTGGGGGGGAGATGCTTTTTTGTCATTCAGGCTTGTTTTGCACAAGTTTAATTGTATAAGCTGCAGAGGAGTTTCTCCCAGTCTAAACTAACTTTGAAGAAAGAGGAGAGGCACAGAGAAAATCAGAAGTCCACAGTAAGGGTGTTTGAATTAGCTAGTGAACTGAACAGTCTGGGAAATTTTTAAGTGCATACCCTTCTTACACGGGAACCCGGTGGGAAGGCAAAAAGAAAACAATGCTTATGAAGATGCTAAATGCAATTTATTCCAAGAAAAAAGATCAAAAGAAATATTTGTGCAGGAAGAAATTTTATGTTGTATGCAAAGCATAGAAAAATAATTGGGAAGCCACTGTTAACAAAAAAAAAAAAAATCCTCTTTGGCTTCTAGTCCAGAAAACAGCAGCCAAGAAAAAAAGAAGATAATAAGCTTCTGCCTTGCATTACTTTAAAAATTCACTTGAAAGAAAGCAAGTAGTATAATAATGAACTGAGGCAGAAAGCACTGTTCATTTTACATGTAGAATTTAAGGGAGTTTATAATAGCAACACTTACAAAGGATGATTTGGTTGGGCTTATTGTTATGGAAAGGGAAAAAGTTGTGGTGAGTTAAATGACATTTATAGAATAGGAGGGTCTGATCTAACTGATCCAGATTAGTCCTCCACAGCAGTAAGACCTTAAAATTAGGTCAGAGGGATGAAAGGAGAATTTAGTCTAAACTATTTCATACAAAGGCTGTCTGACATATGGAACATGTTACCCTAAAGAGTAACTAAAGCAAGGAGCATGAATATTTTCAAGAAAGAAAATGACAGGGAACTGCATAAGGAAGTTTCCAACCATGAAAGCTTCAAAAAGAAGAAAATTCCTATTTATTTATGTATTTATTTAGGGTAGTCAATCAGTATCTGCCTTCTGAAGGGAACTGACGATAAACATTATTTCTTTCCACCTACCCCCTTCTTAACTCTGGTGTTTGTGGGATTTAGTTTGTTTTGTTTTCATTGGAAGGGCTGCAGTTTAGTCTTCCCAGAACAGAAAGGACAAAAGCTAATGCAATGTTAATGGCTGTGTACTTTTTTCAATATGTAGTGCTTTAAAAATGTTATTCTTTGTATTCTGATCTACTTTCACTAATAGTTTTATGAGCGTGAAGATTTTTTAGTAGAAAAGGGGCATTTTACTTCTTTTTACATATCAGGACAAACCTCATGTCCTGAAAATGTTCTTATGGTTTAGTCTGGCTAGAATTAGACACTGGCTAACTGTCATAAGAACAAGTCATGAGACAATCTGTGATAGTACAGCTAGTCATATTCTGCTGTCCTTTCATTCCTTGAACAAGTTCTTGTTCAACCTGATGGCTAGGTATTGCAGACACTGTCTCCTGCATTACCCTTTGGCCTAAAGAAGTACAGTGCTTTTTTGATTCCTGTATATTGAGCACCAACCTGTAACGTAATGTTTTAAGACAGATGCAAGGACTCAACTAAGTAGAAAAAGAGAAAAGACAATCAGGCCAAAATTGCAACCTCTCACCTGAGCCCTTTCAGCCTGTAGGAGAAACAAGATTTCACCAGTGGTTAATTCAAAGTGCTGCAGATTTCCCCCACCTAACACAAAGTATACCATTTAGGCAGCTCAGCATAGATAGGCAGGATGGATATTTACCTTCCTGCACATAGTGGAAAGTCAACCCTCAGTGATGCAAGGGACTTAAATCCTTTAACACAACTGTGTAGTTTTGGAACCAGAACTGAAGGCAAATACTGAAAATAAATCCAGACCCTATTGAAGTATGAAAGATCTTTTCAGTTGAAACAAATAAAAGAAAATTGAAATACCATTTTCTTTATACCGTGAAAAAAAGTCTCTTTTCCACCACCAAAAACTGCAGGTTAGGAAGAAGGCAGTGAAACTGCAATATGTTTTTGTGGAACGGTCCTTGCATTTTAAGGTATTTATTATATTTAAGGTATTTATTTCATTAGATTTATTTCATTAAATAAACTAACCCCCTTCCTTTCAGTAATGTTATCTTCTTCATTTCACATAGCTGTAGAGCATCTGAAACAGCAAAACAGATGACTCCAATTTTCACAGCATATACTAATATTTTTTCCAAATTTTAGAGAAAGAAAAGAATTTGGAGAAATTATGATCTTAGTTTCAGCTTGTTCATCAAAAACAAAAAGGAGGGTAAGAAGGTAATGTGGTTTTACCGCCTTGTTCAAAAATTTCCATGTGCTTCCTTCTTTCCTTTTTATTAGAGCTATGACATGGAAAAGGTCTTCTAAACACAGAGTCACGTTTTCTTCTAAGTTGCACCAAGATAAATGTGAAGTAGCAGCACTCTAGTCAATGGAGTTATTTTAATTCTAAACAAGCAACTTAATCAGAAGACACAGCACCGTTTCTTAAATTCCTCCAATTTATTTGGAATCATGTTGATTGTGAGCATTAACACCTGACCTGTTCCCTGTTGGATTTCCTCAGAGTAGCTTACCAGTATTGACATTAGCTGAATAGAAAACTGAGCCAGCTCAGACACTATGCCAGATTATGACCTCAGTTATATGCAACTCATCTTACAGTCGCCTGCTTTCTGCGTGACCAAAAGCAGAATTTGGCCTCGATCTTTACTTTTTAAGAGTTGCATATACACAACTGTCTCCAAGCATAATATCATTTAATAGTTTAAAATCGGAATAAATCTTTGCAATTTTCCTTAATTTCTAGCAGTCCCAAAATATGTGTCTTATCTTTTCTAAATGACTGTTTTTCTTGTAAATCCAGCCTCTGCCCATGTACTTGAGTCCCATAGTCCAGGTGATCTGAATCCCCCAGTCTTGGCCTGCCCAGTTATCTTCTGCTTTCTACTCACCTTTCTCCCAATCAAAGCTATACTGAAAGTTTGAAATCACAAACTGTACCCCCGTATATATGCTAACAAGAATAAGGCCTTTATGACATGGTCAGATAAGACATTTCTGAAGCTCGAGCTGCTTCCAGACCACAGATGTTGGTTTAGGGTGAGATGAGGGGATCATGGGATAGAAAAGATGCATGTGTGCGCTTTTGACTTTTTCTGAGAGGACTCAGGAAATATTTCCCAAGTATGTCTAGGCTTCCTATCGGTACCAGTCACAGGAAACATTGCCTTCCATTTGAAAAGCCCTTTACTACTCATAGCTCAGCAAAGCTCTTTGTGTTCTGTTTATCAAAAAGGCCTGAGAAATTATCCCCTTTACATCCACTTATCCCAAGATATTGACTGACCTCTCACCTTTAATAAACAATTTCCCCATATGTTTGCCTCCCAAAAGTTCCTAAGGATGTGATCACTTTGTTTTGTTTTTGCAATGGGCTTCTTTGCTTATTTTCTAGTAATAGACTGAGTTCAGGTTAGGAAGATGCTGGTCTTTCACAGGTTTCAGTGAACATGCTCCATTTTCTAGCACTGATAATATCGTGTATCATTTTAACGTTGGCCTCTAACTTGGAATCTGTACAGAACACGCTTGCTAGGTTAAACTCACCACGTATTATCTGCACTAGTACCCAGTCAGACAGAAATATAAGAGAGAGTGAGGACTGTGCCGCCCTAAACACGCCTCCCCCCCACACACACATTTACTCCCATGACTATTCAAGTTCAGCTTGCTCAGTGCAACTCTGCCGGCAGCAAGGAGACCAGGGGCTGCTCACCCTATACTCCCTGCTGAAAGGAAGTGAGTGGAGAGGGGGTGTTAAGATGACAGAAGTGCAGAGAGCCCAAGCTTCACCCCACTCTGCTTCCTCGCTAGCCAAAATAGCTGGCTGGGAGCATGGGAGAGTAAACTGCTCCACAAGAAGTAAAAAAAGAGAACAAATAAAAAGGAAGGATGAAGTAATTGACTCTTGTAGCAACGCAAAGGGAGTGACTTTGGTGGTGGAGAGAAGATACGGGGGAACTGTGACTCTGACTCACAATATATTCTGTACTCTGCTCCTGGGGAGATGCAGCTGTGCATCTCCCCTTGTATAGGCTACACTGTAGTTACACTGTCGTCCAAAGTAAGCATCCCTAATTCTCCCACTTCCTGAAGCACAACAGCTTTTGGCTCCTTTTTAATCAGTGATTTCTACTGTGCAAATTGAAGTCTAGGACCAGGCTTTTCCTATGTGCAGAATTAAAAATCTCTCCCTTGATTATTTTGTTAGCTCCTGGGGAAAACTACTGAACTGTTACAGCCGATTTACATTGGCTTGCTCATTGTAAGGCTGATTCCAAGTTATTTTTAATTCCTCAAGGCACCTGAGAACTTCTGCATGGACACCTTTGGCAAAGTTTTCCACATCCTTTTCCCTCCCTTGCTCCCTTTTCCCTCTGCTTGCTTCCCAGTTACTTCTAACTTCACTACAGTAGGGGCAGTTTCCTTTTTCTACTGTTTCAATAGGAAGAAATATGGCATAGAAGTACTTCTAATTTAGGACACCTGACCCAATGGACTTCAGTTGGGGCTAGCAAAGTGTTGGGAAAAAATGGAAAGAAGAGTCTGCTTCAGTGGGTAGAACCAGCCAGAACCTAGACCTCATGAGAGGAAGGTCCGAATACCCACTCTCCCATTATCTTCACATATGACCTTGGGCTCACATAACCTTGGAAAAGTCACATAAACTGTACAGATGTTAGGTTCCAAACTAAAACAACAGCAAAAGCACTTGGTTACCAAAGGCATTCTTAACTATGAAAACAAAATTTTATGCTTACCCTCCATTAGTTCTCCTGCACTCACAACATCTGTGCTTGCAGTGAGGTTGCGAACACCTCATCTTTCATAAAAGGAGTAAACTTCAAGATGCAGCAGCACCTCCATAGCTCATATCTATCATGCAAGTCAATTATCCAGTGATGTAGTGATGTAACTAGCTTTTGTGTTATCAGACGTCAGTAGGAGTCTTTCATGAAACGTATAAAGTGTGCATATGACAAGAGGTGAACAAAAGTCCAATTAAAAAATTACTGTTTCTGCTTCTAGCTCCCTTACCCTGGGAATTATTTTATTCTTGCCCTTTTATAGACACAATTTTTCATAACCAGGGTTCCTTCAGTAAGAAGAAATTTTCTAAAAAGGCATACTAGTTTTTGATCATATAAGGAGAGGAAATGCCAGCTGCTGTACATCTCATTTGTCTCCTTCCCATGCCCAGTTTAAAACCTTACTTTTCTACCAAATATCTGGAAATCATATGCCTGGTGAGAGACAGCATGCGTTAAAGTACTCCCAGTTCTAAAATTCTTCTTTCAAAGATTTTTCGCAAAGTGGAGGGGAAAGCATTGTGTATCAACAGCAAAATGACATCTGTATTGAAAGATAAGAGAAAGTACAGTGGTTTCCAAAAACCAAGTCAGTTTTCAGATGAGTTTTGGACCCGGCAGTTGTGCAGAGCCTGCAACAGGAGAACACAGGGATCATGCTTTGACTTTGGAAGGGAAGGCTAAGCTCTGCAAATTAGCAGACACTTTGGATGCAGTTTAGCAGAGCAGTCAATCATAAGCTTCATGCATGAGCAATCTGCATTTCAGTGGGTCATCTCACGCAAAAATCATACATTCTGCTAGACTGGAAGCAGAATACTCTCACTGTCCTTGAGTATTAACCCCTAAAGGTAGTCAAACTCACAGCAAAGTGTTAACTGAGAGCTAAAATTAGAAAACTTCTGTGTCTCGAAGAGAACTGCATACTGGAAATTTTATCCACATGAACACTGATGAACCAGGGGATTCACAAGCAAAGTTCTACTTCGGGCAAATTTTTACAAGGAAAAAAATGCAGAGTAGCTAGATTTACCGGAACAGTCTTTACCCTCAGGACAGGCCTATATGTAAACAATTTGCTATAAATTAATGTAATTTAGTAGAATTACTTTTTTCTCTAAATGGGCAATGGCTTTTATTCAGATGCAATAGGAAAAAGTGTAAGTCTTTCATGGGCACACATTATATTTTTGAACTTTTCTCCACAAGGAGGGTTCAGGGGTCTCACTGTGCAGCTGGGAGCAGTTCTAGGAGAGCCGTCAGGATTTCACAGCATAAAACTGAGCAAGGCTGTTGATAGAACTGATGTCTCATATCAGGCCAGCTTACCAGCTTATCAGGATAGACAGACTTCAAGGCATATAAACTCTTTTTAATCTAAAGGTTTATATTCTTTTCCAAAGAAGCAAACTTCTAACTTTAAATTTCCCCCCAAACCACTTTTCTGTATTTGTCAAAAATGCAAGACCCTTCTTCTCTGAGAATTGCTTAAAAAATGTAACTTTAAGTTCATTGTAAGCCAACTACACCACCTGTGCAGAGACCATGGAAAAGGTATTAATTATATACTGCCATGCTAATTTCTCACTATGATCCTGATGCAAACAATTCAGTTGCATGCTACATGTAAGCTAAAATAAGGATCAGCCATTAATTGTCTCTGGCCACATGGTCATTCCCCTGCACACCTTACTGTTCAAAAGCATTGTCTGATTCATGCTGAATTCAGTGAGCTCCAATTGGTGGTTTTAAAGTATTTGGATCAGGCCTGGAGTCCTGTTCTTGAGAAGTCTGCATCAGATACTTTGTACCTGCTGGTCTAGCAGGACATTTTTGTTTAGAGGTTTGTGAACCTTTGAGAAATAGGGAGAGGCAATTCAGAAACAAATTTTGTTTCACCAAGTGGTCATGAATGTATTTCTGTACACCTTTAAAGAAACCCAGCTTTTGCAAAGCAAACACATGTGCAGTTTTGGATGAAAATGAAATGAAATGAAATGAAATGAAATGAAATGAAATGAAATGAAATGAAATGAAATGAAATGGGGCTTCCCCAGGATCTTCTTGTGCCACAATCCCCACCTCATGAAGCACACCTGGGGTGGCAGTGCATTGCACGTGGAGGCATAGCAAGGTTCATACTGAGTGCTTGGGAGAAACTCTCAAGCAGTAATGCTGCTCCTTCTAAGCAAATGGTACCTTAGAAATTTGACTGGGCCTTGTAAAGAGTTCCTACGCTCTTCCTGTTCTTGCTCTCAATGCAAACATCTGTATTCAAGGGTCACAGTAGAGCTGGCAGAAAACAAAAGAAATACCTAATTTTGGGTTTTGTTTTGTTTTTTCAAGAGAAACATCTCAGGGTAACTTCAGGAATTTTTACTTCTAACTAAACAAAAGATCATTTCAGTTTAAACTAGCATTCCCTATTACTATATTTCTGTTTCCTTGTGGGTGGGAATTCTCTTTGTACCCATAAGCTAGGTTTAGGAATGCAAGATTTTTCATACTGAGACTCCAATATTTTTTGAAGCTGTAACCTTTGTTTTCTTCTGTTTGCTTGCTATATTGCACTATGTTTCTTAGTTCATAAAAGAAAAAAAGAAATTGGAAGGCATTAAAAAGGATGGAAGAGGAAGTTTCCAGTTTCTAAACCAAAACAAAGTAGAAACCCTTTTGGTTTCAGTGTAAAATCCAGCAAAATAATGATCTTGAAATTCACAGTTTGAAGCAGTTTTCTTCTTGAGTTTCATAACATTGGAAAAAAATACTAATAAAAAAAGTGTTTTAAAAATTTGTCTTTAAGAAAAGGCAGGAAAGGGACAAAATTCTGATAATCTGAGAGGTGCTTCCCTTTCTCCTCCTGCTACTAAATTGAATGAAACCCACCTCAGGCATTTAAAAATAGAATTATGAGAGCAATGTGGACCAGTTCACCTTAACCGTTTACATGGCTTCCGTTGCTCTTTCCAGGAGACACCAAATATAGCCATGCCTTTGATATGCCCAGAGGCCAGGCTCGACCCACCCCCTGAAGTGTGGGGAGGTGAAAGAAGTGAGTTTCATCTGGAAAACTACTCTCAATTTTAATTACAGAGAGCTTAAGCCCTCAAAGCATCTCTCTGACCAAAATAAGAGGAAATGCAACTATTGCCTGACTTTAGTACATAACAATTAATCAGCCCTGGTTGAGCCAAAGTAGGTCCAGGTTGACTTGAAAGGTTAATGGATCTTCAAACTGCTTTAAAAAAAGACTTAGATGGAGTTTCAGGGCTGCAACGAAACATGAAACCAGGCCTCTTTGGTGTGGCTTTGGGCTTGTTACAAACATCTTGCAGAGCTTGAAAACTGCTTTTGATGATCAGCCGAACTTCCCGTTCCTTAGTTTAATCCCATTTTTCCTGATTGCACTCCTTTGCCCCACCCTAAAGTGAATGCTCTCTGTCACCAATCCACTGTGCTGTCATGCCTTTCTGTCAGCTCATAGCAAAGGCTTGCACATCCAAGGCAATTTCCTCAAAGGTCAGTTATACAACCCTTCTATTAAATTTTGCTGCTCTTTCCTGATTTTTTTTTCATATGACAATACCTTCCAGCTTTTGCACAGCTTTCTCAGTTTTTCTGCTGTGCTACAAAATGCAATGGAATGCCTCAGTATTCTCATTTGCTGAATACTGTGCCTTTCCAAGGTTTTAGATCATTCCTGGGGCTGATCAGGTATTGCTCCTTTCTAAATTTCTTTTCCCCTCTGTATATCATGGCTCAATACCACTATTCCCTCAGCACGCTAGCTTGTAATTTCTATTTTAACTTTCATTTTGTAATTTTCTGCCAATATTTTATGTCTCCATCTCCCCAGCAGAGATTGTATTTCTCTTTGCTCACTGCTGTTTGCATCCCCTCCAAATTCAGCTGCAAATTTAATTTGTTTGCTGCATGGCCCTGCCACTTTTAAGAAACAGTAATGAAAAGATTAACTAAACACGCAAAGAGTTTAGCAGCTTAAATTATCCACTACCATGATTTAGTTCTGGTGCTTTCTATTCTTCTGTTTATAAATGACTTCTCAAAGAACAGCAAGAACAACGAAAGGCAATTGCTAAGTATGGGAAAATCTTGGTTTTGTAAAATTAGCCAGGTCTAGTCAAGTCATTGGAATTTATTGATTTAGCTAAGGATATGACCTTTAAAATTCTTACTACTTTGGACAGTTTTCAGAGCTACACAGCACTAATATGTAGACAAACATCAGCTTTTGTGGAAATTGTTTACCGAAATATGGCTTTAATTCTTTGTCATGACTAAGATGCAGCTGACTGCTCATCTCAGATGGCACTGTTTTTATTTCTTTGCATTTTGTGCTTGTCATTTATCTATCACACTTCCATACAGCATTACAGATGGACTTTACTGATGCAGCTAGTACATGAGAACCACAAGGACTTTACTGATACAGCTAGCACATGAGAACCCCAAGTAACAGCAGAATACCTGTGTGACCTTGCAAGCATCATGACTTTTGTCTATTCCAGTTGCTGCTCTTTAAAGCGGTAACAATGGCAGCCCTCCTACTTCGTTGGTATTAGTATAAATGCTTATGGAGTGCTCAAATATCAGTGACATGAGAATGGTAAAAGAAAACAGAAGATAATTTACACTGAGAATATTTATAGAAATATATTTGTTGAGATGCCTCATTACTCTCAAAAGAGACAATCATCTCCCATGCAACATCCAGGCTATCACATTGTAATGCTATTGTGCCTTGTGTGGAGAAAAGGACTCTTTACTTTTGCTCTCTTAGTAGGGCAACAACATCCAGCTCTTTGAGGGAGAAAACAAAGGACATCAGGCTATATATCTGGGACAATAAACACCTCACACCATTCCACAGATGTAGAAAGTAGTGAACAGAGACTTTGACTTGACCAAACTCTTCCATTGAATCAGAGAAATCAGTATACCAGCCTCCCAAAACCTTGTTCTGACCTTCTCAATACAGAGATCAGTTAGTAAACTGGTTAATGCAAAATTGTACCATGGCAGTCAGGGTAGACAGAGACAGGTGTAAACATCATGTCACAAAAATGTCAGTGATGAGAAGAATTAAAACAGAAAAAGGTGTGGCTGTGACTGAGAAAAGCCTGCTTACTGCTGTAGTTGATTATAGACCTGGGGATGTAGCTAGTACGGTTGACATTGTACCAGACATTATTAATAGTGAAGACCCTTGCTGGGACTGCTAGAGGATGCTGGGGAGTGTCAAATGCCTCCAGGGAGGTTTCAAGTGCCCTGAACTCCAGACAATGTTGGTGGCGGGGGAGGAAGGTGCAGGGCCAAAACCTAACACAATTAACTTTGCACAAGGTGTGAGAAGCAGCTGCTGTTCCAACTAGTGAGGTAAGCACGGAGGAACTGCTTCTGACCTTTTTCTCTTGGAAACAGGCAGGTATGTGTAAGGTGATCACTTTTTGATCTCCAGAAAGATTTATCTGTGGAAAGATCAAATATAGACACACATGCCATTGCAATCAGCTGTGTCTGAAATGAACCAATATTGCCATGGTTCTACACAGCACATTTAACTGTTCATACAACATTGTCCCTTGCAGCAGATGTATTATCACAAAACTGTCCCTCAGAAAGTTGTCACCAGTCAGAAAAGCTTTCCTCAATGAGCAACAGGGTCATGATCGCAATAGTAATCACTGTATTGTAGATTGGTTCAAAGTGCAGATGATACTTTTCATACTTGGGTGAACAGCTGTCTTGATGTGCTTTGCTCAGCCAGTCTTTTGAAGGGGAAAAGGAAATGTCAGTGACTCAGAAGACTGAACTCCATTGCCAAAAAAGATTAGGTGTACACCATTCACTTGAGACTACTGGGGCTCAGTGCTCAGATGTGTCTTCTCTTTTAAAAATGGCCTTGAGTAATGCATAGTTAAAAACTGACCTGCTGCAGAGATAAAGAAACTTTGGTGGCCTCAGCCTCATATACTGTGTGTAGCTGCATTCTCTAGCCCATCTGCAAGAGGAATGCATTAGTTTCAAATTCCTTTACTAGCTTACATTTTGGTTGACCCTGAGGATGGGAGGGTTAACACTTAAAGCTGCCGTAACTCAGTCCCACTTGATTTTGTCTCTGAATTCTTCAACTTCTTAGTGGGTCTGGCTCTTGTGGAAACTTTAGCTTCAAAATGTATGTGTTGAAATTTCCATATCTTGAGTAGTGGAAATGTTCAGGAGGGTCTTACCATCTCTAGAGGCATTCAGCACTCCAGAGCAATCTACCTTAATAAATTCTTCTACAGGAACATATTGTCCAAATAATTGATTACTATTATGAAATACAGTGCACATTTTCATATGCAACTATTGTATACTTGCATCTTTCTGAATATTCAAAATGCAGTGATATTTTTCTTGTTTGTACCTTTTCAATATCCTCTTAAGCACAGAGGAGAAGAGCTACATTTCTTCACAACATGGTTATTAGGATGAGGGAATCAACAGGGTGTTCTGCTACTTGTTGCTTTCTGTGAGTTTGTGAAAACAATGGTTAGCAAGCAATGAGAATAATTACACTGTCATCTCTGGCAAAAGCCTGAATAAGCTGTCAGCCACCACAAATGATCATTAGTTACTCAGTCTGAAGAACAAAAGCTGCTCTTAAATTTTTCAGAAAGTGCCAAATACTTCAAGCTGACTTACATAAATCATGTTGGGAATTACAATTCTGAATATGAAATTCACCAGTCACTTTTCCTTCTATTCCAATTCCTCTTAGCAATGATTTAAAAGTAAATGCTTAGGCAGTACCTCACAGAACATCATTATTTTCACATAACTTCATTATTGTCACTAAACATATTAAATGAAGCTTTGTTCTTCAGCTGCTTAGACTGTTCAGAAACTGATTAAAATAAAGCAATATTTTTTTTAATCACCACAAACAAAGCAAAACTAAACAAAGCTTTCCAACATTATGTAAAGTGTTGAGCCTGAAAAAAGCAGAAAGTGCTCTGCCAGAGTCTGTTGGGGATTCATTTTATTAATGAAAGTAATAGGTAAGCTTATTTATTTCTCCTAAATTTAGGCTTCCTGAGACACCTAGATTAGACAGCATTAATGCTCTGTTAACACTGCAATGATAAGCAGGAATAAAACCATTAAAATGTTTGCAATCACTTTTGAAAGCCTAACTCAAAGAGACTAACATATCTTTCCACCTTCATGTCCAGTGCTTTTCTAAATTCCACATAGCAGTGTTTTCTGAGCACATTTAAAGGCTGATTTAAGAGCCATGTGTTTTCACCTCCTTTTTAATTAAATTGAGCAAGAACTCAAGGCATCCCAACATCTAGAAGGACACACAGAGCAGCACAGCACAATAGCAGAGCTGGTCCAAAGCTTCTGAAGTGGACAAGGAAAAAAAGCTCTCTGGAATATGTCAGCAGCCCTAGATGAACCCCCAAGGTACAAAATAGAAAAGGAATTGAGTGATACCGGAGGAAAGAGACATAAAACAGGGTGGATATCCCAGCAAGAAGATTGTGTCAGGCTGCTTATGCCCATCCTAGGTAGCTGCTTACTATTTGTGGCACAGGCACAAAGTGTCTGACATTATGTCCAGCCACTATTGAGTCCCCAATCAAATGATGAGTTTGACATAAACTGAAAGGTCAAAAAGGGATACCTTTTGATGTGAATCCAGAGAAGGCATTGGTTGATTCTTCTGGATCCACATCATCTAAACTGTTCTACAACCATATGGCTTCTAAGTTATGTAGTAGGTACTGCACGGTAAGATGAATATACTGGTTCAGATGGATGTGTTGTTATATCCAACATATACTGAAGACCCATTAAAGTCACATGCTTTCATAGACCTTACTGTCAACTAGCTGTGTGACCTGACAGCCCATGGAAACAGAAACTGGGCTCAGGTACCTGCATTAATACTCTAGCACAATCAGATAGCAGGCAAAAATGAAGTGGAAACAGTCACTGATTATGGTCTTCTCCATCTGTGTCTACTAACATGACTTCAGTTGATACTGGACTAGTGAGCATTCTGCTGGGCCGTGCTTTTATTCTGAAGTCCCCATGAAATGATTGCTTATGCCTATTTGGGACCTAGACCCAGGCACTAAGTATAGTGTTCTAGTCTGTACTTTCTGTAGGAGTGTAAATAGCATTGTGTCCATTTCTAGGACTATTCATCACACTTACTTGACTGTGAACAGTCCACAAAGACAGCTAAAATGACCCTTTACAGAAATTTACATATGGAAAATTTCAAGAACCTTGAAGAACAAGAAATGTTTCTCACAATCACCAGCTAAGTAGAAAAACTTTGGCTTGAATAAAATTTGCTTTTTTACTTGAAATGAATACTTTAGATTTTAAGAATTTTTAATGAAAGAACAGAAAAAATCATGTGAAGGAATAAATTCTTGGGACATTTTTATACCATTCTTCAAAAAGCTAAAGAAGGAGCTATTGCTAATTGTGCTGGAGTAGTTCTACTAAGGTACATACAAGTCTGTGCCCCAGGAGCCTGGAAGTTATGTTGGTTAGCCTTCTTTTAGACAGGATACCTCTGTTGAGATCTTGCCTCTGAATGCAAGTCTCCTCTATAGGTAAGTTACTCACTAGGCCATAGTGACTAAGCTCTTTTTCTGTTTTGTGAATTCCATTGTGTAACTTCTGAAGCATGTCCAGAACACATCAGAATTATTTACTTTGAAAACAGGAAAAAGTAAATATTTTAATATTTTACATTTCACTCACCTTATCAGTTTAGCAACATACAAAAAACAAAAGTAAAAATTGCATATCTTCAATTTAGACAGGCACAAAGTTCTATTATGGCAATGAGCCATTTATAAAAAAATACATAGTCAAGACCTACAAGCCACTCACTTTTCAGATGACTTATACTCAAAATAGAGCCAAAGCCATAAACCAGCTGCAGTTTCCCTGTAATGTCCATTTCTCCTAGCCAGAATAGTTCTTTAGGCATATTCTGAGGTGCTGGACTTCAAAGACAGCCTGACAATTTCAAGTTATGGACTGGAATTTCTCAACTTTCCACTTCTGAATCTCCTAAGTGAACTGTCTTGGAGGGACTCCCTGAAAACTGCAGTCTCATCAAGCATTTACATTTTGTTTCCAAATTTTGCACCCTGAAACAGTTCAGGAAAAGGATAGAAATTGGTTTTTAAACATTTTTTGCTTTTGAAGCAAATAATTAGCTAAGAGGTAATCAACCTACAATTTGAATTTCAGACTAATTTAGCACCCTTCCCTCCAAATCCACAGTAGCTTCAGAAAAATACTTCCAAACATCTTCTTTCTATTAACAGTGTTCCTCCATGGACAAGAAAAATAGCTTATTTGAACTGATCTAATTCTGAGGTCCTTCCTTTTTGTGCACACCATGACCTTAAAGAGAGTCTGCAGGAACTCCAGTCTTATTTTTCCCACCTCATCACCTGCTCCAACTTGTGTATTTTGCTAGTGCCACTTAGTTTTGAAACTAAGCAGACCAGTGATTACATGCAGCTGCATGTTGGCATGAATAACGCTTTCAGCTTTTGAGCTGAGCATTGTCAAAGCTTTGCTCACCATCCTATGAACTTGTGTGTCATACTTCGTGTGGGTTAGCCCTTCTGAGTACTGTAAGGCAATCTGCTGAATGACAGCTGTTTTATAATATTTTTACTGGTTTTAAAAACAAATAATTTATCGAGGGAAGACCAAACTGAACAAGAAGAAGTCTTTTTATACAGCACAGTCTGGGTTCTGACATCCGTCTACGTTAAGTTCGTATTTATTTAGGTATGACAGTAATTGTATGGTAACTGAAAATCTTGGATTTTTTTTTTTTTTCCCCAAAGCATAACATTGCTGCAAGCAGCAGTCTAGATTTAGGTGAACTCATACTGTGACAAACTGAGAATGGAGAAAACACATTTCTTGTCCATAAAAGGACAGATCACACATCCACAGAGGGTAGCTCTGATTTTGCTGCAGTTCCAAACTATGAAGAGGGGACTCTCTGTTCCTAAAAGGAGTTTTACTTAAAGTGGATAGAGGATTGTCCAGTATTTTTTTCATTTTGCTTTGCCTTCTTAAGCAGAAAATGGTGGGTTTTTTTGGTTTTTTTCCTAAAGTGGAAAATTTTCAATTCAAGAGGTCTAATATTTCCACAGTTTCTTCTGAGAAAAAGAGAGAATCCATAGCGTCACCAGTTGAGGGAGGGGATACTTCCCTCTGTGTCCAGTTCTGAGCTCCACAGTGCAGGATAAACATGGACATACAGGAATGAGTCCATAAAGATGATTAAGAACTAGGGCATCTGTCATGTGAGGAGAGCCTGAGAAATCGGGCTATTCAGCCAGAAGAGAAGGCTTCAGGGTGATGCCGTCAAACTATAGAAATACCTGATAGGAGGGAGTAAAAAAGATGGAGCTAGGATCTTCTCTGGGTTGTCTCATGAAAGGATGATAAGAAACAGTGTGTTTTGAAAGGAAGCATTTTTTCCATGATTTGGTATTTTACATTGAAAATTGATTTGATTTAATTTAAATGTAAATGCAAATAGAAAATATACAGTATCCACATGGAAAAATCCCACCTCCTTAAATCGATGCTCACAATTCTCAACTTCACAAACAGGGTGGCAGAAAGATTTAATAAGAAATGACAAATGAGCTTCTAGAAGATGCTCAAAAACTAGAATTACAAGGACACTACAGGAATCCATAGAGGGCAGTGAATGCCAAAGTACAGTACAACAGAGAAGAACTACACTTTTAGGTCCAGTTTTCAAAATCTTGATCTTGACTTCATTTTGATCTTCTTGAACAAGATTCTTCCACTGAGGGGAGAGAAGGGAGGGATGGAATGTGAGGGAGGGAAAATGGATAGACAGAGGGCAGGTGAAAAGAAGGGAAAGCAGGGGAGGGGAAAGGGGGTGTCCTCCACCCGTCCTTGAATATTTCTGAATACTGTCAGGTTTTTTCCACTTTATACAAATGTAACGAAGGAACTTCATTAGAAAACAGCAACAACACAAAAAAAAAAAAAAAAACAACAAAACAACAAAAACCAAAACAAACAAAAAACCCCACCAGCACAAACAAAACAGAAACAGGCCCCAAACCTGCAAGCAACTGGTACAAAATGGCCTGTGGATCCATCTGAATTTCCCGTTTGCATTATTGAGGCTTTCTGAAGCTCAAAATATAAGAAACCACACTTTGCTGCTTGACTGCATCCTTTTCCTTCAAGAATGTATTCTATTATAACACCAGAGAGAGAAAGAGAAAGAAAGAGCTATTGAAACATGATACATATTTCCAAGTCTATGACACTGCTCTTAGGGTAAAGTCAAACACAAGCCATTTGATGAATAGGAATTTGATGGATCCAGATCTCAACACACAAAACTTGGCAACAGGTAACAAAGACAGAACTTCCTCATTTTACATCATTAGATAGTCTGCTACTCTGCATAATCTCTTAATTTTGAAACTAAACCACTCTGTAGAACAGACTTAGTGAACATAACTCTGGACTCTCTCTGCTGCCAGGACCTGGATATACTATCCTAAGATCTACCTAACTCTGCAGAGATAAGACCTAACTGACATATATGCCACTATGCATGGAAAAAGGAAAGGTCATCCTGAAAAGTTCATGCGATACAGATGAAACACTGGAAAAACAAAAAGAAAAGATAAGAAAAGAAAAAAGACAAAAAAGGGTTACACTCATTATAAATATATAAATAGTACCTTCAAAGAAACACACAGCCTATGTACATCTATGAAGTGTAGATATTATTAAAACAAATCTTAATTTTCATGTTTACAGCCTCTAATAAACTTTTCTATTTAATTGTTTTTATATTGACTTTCTGTTTCTCCGCAGATCTTACAGGTGAACAAGGTGATGTCCATCTTGTTTTATGTGATATTTCTTGCTTACCTTCGTGGCACCCATTCTACCAACATGGATCAAAGGAGTTTGCCAGAAGATTCAATAAATTCTCTTATTATTAAACTCATTCAGGCAGACATTTTGAAAAACAAGCTTTCTAAGCAGATGGTAGATATTAAGGAAAACTATCAAAACACACTGCAGAAAACAGACCCTCAGCAAGACATAGATGGAGATGAAAATGTGAAATCAGACTTCCAGCCAGTTATCTCAATGGATACAGACCTCTTAAGGCAGCAGAAACGTTACAGCTCTCCCCGAGTCCTCTTGAGTGACAACACACCACTGGAACCGCCGCCACTGTACCTCATGGAGGATTATATTGGAAATTCTGTGGTGGTGAACAGAACCTCCCGGCGTAAAAGGTACGCGGAGCACAGAAGCCACCGAGGGGAATATTCTGTTTGTGACAGTGAAAGTCTATGGGTCACGGACAAATCATCTGCAATCGACATTAGAGGACACCAGGTAACTGTTCTGGGAGAAATTAAAACAGGCAACTCTCCAGTTAAGCAATACTTTTATGAAACAAGGTGTAAAGAAGCCAAGCCTGTAAAAAACGGCTGCCGTGGCATTGATGACAAGCACTGGAACTCCCAATGCAAGACATCCCAAACTTATGTTAGAGCACTGACTTCAGAGAACAATAAACTGGTAGGCTGGAGATGGATAAGAATAGACACCTCCTGTGTGTGCGCATTGTCAAGGAAAATAGGAAGAACATAGATCTGCATCTCTTTGCTATATAAATTATTACTTTAAATTATATGATATGCATGTAGCATATAAATGTTTATATTGTTTTATATATTATAAGTTGACCTTATTTATTAAACTTCAGCAAATCTACAGTATATAAGCTTTCTCTCTCATAAACAAGAGTAAAGGGTGTGTGCCTCTGCTGTGGGCAACTCTGGGTTTTCTAGGTGATGTGACACTGCTTGTTGGCAGCATATCATAACCTTACTGTAAAATCTGTGTAAAATCAGTATTTTTCATTCAGTATTGTCAAGACAGTGACTGTCGTTTAGTAAACTTGTTAAAAACCAGATCAATGTCAAGGGTTGTATACATACTTATATTCCCAGCTTTATACATTCATGTTGAATTGGATGCAGTGTTGACTCCTTACCACCAAACAGAAATGGACCAAAATACATGCTGTAGCCCACAGATGATGTCATCACTATAGACATCAAGTATCCATAAAATACAATTCCCGTGTATTATGCCTTTTTTGCCAGTGAAATGGTCATTTTCCCTCTGTAAGCATTTCAGAATGACTGCTAATAATCCAGCAACTTTCATTTATGTTTTTGAAGCACATTTGTTTTGCAACTGTTTTTAATGCTGCCAGTTCTTCATAGAAAAAATACGAAAAAAAATCTAAAATATTCATAGCAGAAACTTACTGAAGGCAAGAACCAATCTGAATGGATCTTTAATGTAATACATAAAAAATTATTTCTTCAAAATTCACGATTTATTTTGATCAGCATTTTCATCCTCACTTATCTTCTGCTTGCACTATTGGATCATTCCTCTCTGTCTGTTTTTAAATTAGAAACAAAGCTGGTGGTGTCTGAACCTTAAAAGAGCCCTTGGCTTGGAAACTGTAGTAAAGTATCCTGGCATGAATATCAAAGCCACACACCCTTACAAAGTTGTTCTCTTCATCAATCCATTCTCCATTTTTTGCAGAGGGAAAAACATGTAGAATTGCTCAACAGACCTGGTACCTTTCATAGGGATGTGAAATAATACATCTTTTTCATCATTACAGTGACTAAAATCCAGGTAGCCCATAGCTATAATGAAGTTCTTCAATTATACAGGTGAGTTATTACTTAGAACAGGCTAAGCACTAGCATATATACCTCAAACTCTTCCTAGTATTGTCATATAGGTCCACCGGGGCCAGCAATAATTACAGTACTTGAAGAGACGGTCTATTATACATAAGCTGTATAATGCCCTGGATGGGATCCCACTCCCATAAAAATAAGTAAAAGTCTTGTCATGGCTATCAACAGAATTAAGATTGGACTGCATATATTATCTGTGTCTAGCTAGATCTTAACACACAGTTAGGGCTGAAAAATGCCAGCCATTGGAAAAACATTACAGCTGCAGTGGTCTTAGGTTTTTACACTACAGCTTTCACTCTTGTAGAGTGTTCAGCATCACAAATGACAATGAGATCAGAGCATTCAAAACCAAGGTGGCAGGATGCCCTTGTTCATACAGCTATCACTACTGGAGAACCAACTTCAAATCCGTGACAGGTCATCAGAGGCAGCAAATTGTGTGGTCTCCCCTAATACTTTATAGAGAGTGTTATGCACTGTAAAACCACCAGAGAACCGGAGAGGTCGCTCATGAGGTCAAACACTGGAATAGCAGTGCCCCTGAAAGCCAGGTTGGAGCTTGTAGGTATAATTTTGCAGGGGAGGCCATAAACAAAGGTTTTGAGAACCATCTCAATTTTCAACAGGATGCCAGTGTATTTACCTCACAGGAAATATCACCCCGCAGTACTAAATCCTAACTTTGCTTCAAGCAAAAATAACTTCAGAGGTTCAATAAGAAGGCAATTGTTAAAAGGAGAGAATGCATTATAACAATGAACTTACTATCTAATATATTGGACTAGAATTATGCCAGTGTTCTCCTTCCTTGGCAAACATTACAAAATACCAATAAAATAATCCTCCACAGAGCTTTTGTTAGTTTTACTTGTAGGAAAGTTGAAGTTTTCAACTAAATATTTCTGCTTAGGGAACAAGCATATTTTTGAGAGTCCTGTCTCATTGAATTATTTGCAAGTTAAAGGCCTATTTTTATGCCATCAATTCTCAAATAAAGATAATTTTCAGATGCTGTGAGTAACTGAAAGCAGATACTGTTATAGGTCATTAACTTTAGAGATCTCTGTGCTTCAATTCGAGATAGGTCTTTCTCCATATGAGAAGAGGAAGCAAGAAGACTAACTTAGCTCAGTTAAAACCCATTAATCAGAAACTACTTTGTTTCTACAGTTTGGATGACACACTTGTTTACATCACTGTAAATCCAGAGAAATTCTATTGAAGACAGGAGAGAAAATGTAGGTTTGTAGCAATGTAAACAGCGTCGGAGTTGATCCTAATGCCTTTAGGATCATTTAAAAGGAAGCGATGTTCATTCTTCATAGGTTCAAGGAAAACGATTTGTCATTTCCCACTGTGAATCTGGTAACAGAAACTGGTCTTTGACTCTTAACTTTACCAATGCACCAAGCATTTTACAAGTGGCCAGCAAAAACATATCAGAATAACTACAATGCTTGTCACCTGAAACACATTGAATGAGAAAGAAGCATAGTGCCTAAGGTTATTAGATCGGCTGCCTCTTTCCCACCCCAGTATAACAATGAACGGAAGTGTTACCCTCTGGATCTGATCCAGTTTCCGCTAAATGGAAAAATGGAAAAATTCTCACCTTCCCCAGTGGAAGCTGGATCAGGCCTTGAGCAAAGAAAAACCTGCAGATCTCAACCAGAGAGCACAGCAATCACACACATCAGTGACGCATTCTTGTAAATCCTGTGTACGCATAAGATGCTGTATAATTTTGTAACTGTTTTGTAAACAAAGCCTGTAATAAATTTATTAAGGCCTAATTCTGTTTTCACTGTAACTGGGGATGGTTTTATTGTCAACTTCAGTCATGGCACAATGAATTCAAAGTCCGTATCCAACCTTTTTGTATGTGTGTTAAGTAATTAAGCAAAATTTTCATCTAGCAATGCTAGTTTAATTTAAGTATTCTAAAACCAACTCCCTTTAGGCAGCTCAGATGCTCTGTCAATATTGTTTTGCCAACAGATCATTATAAACACACATTTTATTTAGTTTTCTCCCAAACAACCGAATGCTATTCTGAAATTGCCTGTCTGTGTCAAACTGTATTTTCTCAATTTTTCCCTTAGTTTTTTTACAGTCCATTTAGTAACAGTAAAAAAAGCTCCACTGAGGTTTTGGGAAACCATCTGCATTTATTTTATCACCTTTGAACATGTGTTCAGGAATGAAGTCTGTGCAGCAAGTTTACTGCTACCAAGAGATTTGTGCGGCTGCACCAGGAAGAAACTTTGACTGGACTGTACAGAGCGTGTGCTCAAAACCACTCTGCTCATACTCTGTTGTTTCGATGCTTTAGCAATCCGAATCTTTTGCTTGGCTATACATTGTGTATCTGCAGACAATACCAAACAGGAAACAAGTCTGATTGGGAGTTTCAAAATTAAAAATTTAATGATAATGACCTGTTGTTTCTGACCTTTCGGAAAATGCATTTGTACAACGAAGTAAAGTACATAACCACTCTTTTCATTTAATAGAAACATTGTGGCAAAGTCAATGGGATTCTGTGTTCTCCACACTTGTTACTCGCGTATGTAATTCATCATGAATGTTTGGGGGGGGAGGTGAGGAAGGAGGAGGAGGAGCAGAAGAAAGAGGACTAGAAGAGGATAACAGGCACTACAGCTTGTGTGTAGTAAAAGTCTGTGCTGTGGGTTGGAGCATTTTAAACTGTGGAGGGGTTGTTTTCTGAAACACTTTGCCTGTATTTTGTTACAGCAGATGGCAGAATGGCGAAGCAAGCACAGATGTAGTGTAAGAAAGTCAAGCAATATAACGATAACAAAAACTTTCCTGGGAAAGTCAGCCATTCAGTACCAGTGTACATCTGTGGAGTTCTCTGCAGGTTATTTCAGAACTCAGCAATGACATTCCTACTTTAATTATTCAACTAAACTCTATGGCAAAAAAAAAAAATACTATTTTTATCTGAAACTTATTATATTCACAATCTGGATAATTTTATTTATGGTTTTTTACCCACTAGCTGTTTTGGTACCTCCAATGAGCAGCAAATGGTAACGCTTTCCATGAAGGTCCCCAAATGTAGATTTCTGTGCTGTTTTACTGCTGAGCTTTGAAGCCAGCGGCACCTGAAAGCCATACTTTCACTATGAAACTGGCCTTTTGATGTCATGACCTCATGCTTCCGGACATTTTGATCACGAGATCCTATTTTGGAGTCATTAGCCACACAATTAGATGAGATCATGACCAGGCTGCTCTAAATCACGCTTGAGAAGTGGCTATAAACACAGTGGCCAAGGAGAAAAAAAGAGATTGAGGCAACCCTAAGCCATATTTATATTCACCTTCACAAATCTGCTCTGCTTTCAGTCTTGAGCTGCAGGTTGCATGATAAAGGACTGCATAATTAAGGGTTGCCTCTTGCATGTTGAAGGGTTGAGATGCCAGGTAAACCATTGACAGCCCAGTTTCACAGATCACAGTTTTGCCTGCCCAGAGGTGTGCTTATGTGAATCTGGATGCACCTTTTGTAAAACAGTGCTGTGACTGCTGGACGTTGGTTGTCTCCTTTCTCAAACACAGCATGTTGTTAGTATTTATGTGTGTCACAGGGAGAAGAGAGCATCGATAAACCATCTCCATCATTTGTAAATTACATTGAGACCATTTGACAGAAAACACTAATCTGTCCAGAGGAGGATGTTAAGGAAGAAAGTAGAATGCTCCATTTCTATAAGCAAAAATATTTCCATGGAAGGTGGGAGAAAATGCTGGAAAGAACACCTAGAGGTTCATAGGTGTTGGCTGGCAAACATCTTTCAGAGACTTAGGAAAGCAAGGGAGAGAGATTGTTCAACTGTAACCCGGGATGAAAGGCTTTTTCCTGCTCTGATAAGAATTAATAAAATACCATGAGATCATCTGAAATTCAAAAGGAAAATGAACCTCTATTAATTGGGGTCAATCCCACTGTGTTGATTGGGAATTAACTATGCTCACTGAGCACAGATAAAGTTTTGCTCTCTGTTAGCCCTCTGCAGCCTCTGTTGTCAGCATTTTGGACTATGAACCTGTTAACTGAGGGCAGAATTTGGCCCAGAAGGTATTAAATCCAACTTAATGAATAAGGGAGAGCCTAAATTGAAAGCATTATTCACTACATGAAACAAGCCAAGATTTTAACATTAGCGTCATGAAAATTGCTCATTGCTTTGTCTAGTTCCAGGGATTTAGTTTTTAAAATAAATTTTGGACTGCCTGATATGACCAGTACACACATATTTAGCAGCAATTTACAAAAGAAAAAAAAAACCTGAACAACTGTAAATGAAAGTATGCAGTAAAATACTGTTTCTAGCACTGTAAAAAACTTCTGTTGATTCCCATTTATGTTCTCAGTGTCTGAGAAGGGAATTTGAATACAAATCATGGTTTTGTTTCACAGATGGCATTTTATATAATAAGCAGCTCAGCTTACTGCTTGTAGATGTTTGTGGTGTCCAATCTGTGTGGATAATAGAGCAGAAATATGTCTCTAAAGTTGCTGCAAAAATTTCAAGTCCACATTTGTACAGTAGATAGTTAATCCAAACATGTGAAAATGACAGAATCTGCCTCTCAGGCTCAGAGATTAAACATGTTTTAAAATATTGAATGGCAGCTTTTGTCAAGTTATTACAAATACCTTGAGTCAGATTCACATGTGACACAGCCTGCTGCTCATACAAAGTGTATTTTTTTAAATCTTTGTTATTGCACAAATCTACTAAATGTGATTCCCATTAAGTTCAGAAGATAGAAATTTCCTCATTTCTACACTGCTGACAGAGCATGCACCATAACCCCAGAATATGAGCCAAATCACAGGTCAGAGCATGACCCCTGAATTTATGTCCTGAGGAAAATACTTCCAGGAAGGAACTTTTTCTGTTCTGCAGAGAATGAGAGCTCAGCTGCCACAGTCGCATTGTCCCTGCCATGATACCACAAAGACCTATGTTTAAAGTGCTGAGGAGGTAGAAATTGGCCAACTGAAGTGCTGAAAGGTAGAAAAAAATGAGATGGGTAGGGCAAGAATTATTACATTGGTTCCTTGAAAGTTAGACCCCTTAAACACATAAATAGACTGTACACCACCATGATTTTCCTGACCTCAGGATCTGACTCAGAGGCACATATCCCCTTGGTCAATAATCTTGACTGTCTTGGATTCCTGAGACTTGACATCAGGATATGATACTTGTCCTAGGCTGGGGTAAAGGTGAAAAAAAACAACCTTCTCCCACCATAATCAAATAACAGCAGTTATGCAAATAGGAGTTCTCATGGGAACAGTTTTGCCTCAAACTCCCATGTTTTTTTTTTTCTGTTGGGGTTTTTCCAAACCAATTGAAGATATGGGTTCCTGAGAAAGGCCTACTGTACGTAGTTTTCTCAGAGGGATATGAGAATTCTGGAGAATGGAAGTTAGACAGAAAGAGGAAAGTTCTCCTTTGGTGGAGTTATTCAGTAGTCTATTTTCCCTTCATGTTTCTTCTTACCATGTTGGTGGTTCACTATGAAAATATGTGGTGAGGTCTTCCAGCTTCAGTAGTAGATCCTGCTACAGGAAAAGAAGAGTGGAAAAGAAGAGCACTGGAGTACCACAACTGGATTAAGGAGAGGGGTTCAGCTGTCCCTGTGGCACCTTCTCTTTTCCTAAATGGCACAGAGACTGGGGGGTGCCAGTGGCATGAAAATGGAGAGCAGTAACAACATAGCTGTACAACACTCTTCCCCATTCATGACAGACAGGCAAGGAGAACCTGAGGTCAATTCCATCATCTCACAAGCTGATCCTGGGACAGTTCCTACACCTCTTCCCATAGAATCTTTGAAAAGAAGCATCCACACTGCCATTTTATAAATGAAGTTTAAGAAATATCAAGGCAATCCTGCAATGATTTGGACCTGTTCACACCTTTTTCTTTAGTGAAAGACTAAAGAAGAAGGCAAAAGTCAGTGTAGTTTTCTAAGTAATATTTACTCTTTAACAGTTTCACTTGTATCCAGAATGTACAGAAAAAACTGGTCTGAATAGTTGAGTGTTTAAGTAATCCATATAGTTTTAAGGGGAACCACCACAACTACGACTAATAGATACTTTATTCTGATCTCACACAGGTTTAATATCTATTTTCAGCAGGATTAGTCCCAGATTTTACTGATGCGTTAATGCTTAGAGTTATGCCTGTGACATTTTAAAGCAGGTGGTGAGCTCTGAACTTGATCAGATTATCAATTTCTTTATACTACATGGATGACGCCTGTATAGCTACATGATGAATACCAATCAAATTATTTAGTGATAGATTACAGGGGTCTTACACTTCAGCACCATAGCAGCTTTCAACTATGTCTGCCCTGCATAGAGGGATATTATTTTCAGATCTCAGACTGATTTAATGCAGCTCACTAGGTAAACCCAGGGGCTTTCCATGGCACCAGCTAAATGGCCTCCCCTGAGAACCACCATACATAGCATTCAGAATTAACTTTACTTCTTGCTTCAGGTGTAACTTCGATGGGCCTTGTTTTGCTTGAAAATATTACGAGAAAGAAGTAAAAGATTTGCAGGTAATGGCATTCAGAATTAAATTCTGAATTTTGTAACTACTGTCAACACAAGAAACACTGGAAATTTAAGATAGCATACGCACACTGCAAGATCAGCGAAGATGCTTTTCTTCAGATCCAAAACTGTTTTAAACAACTAAGAAAACAGTCCTGCTGAAAAAGAGGTCTTTTTAATTTAATCTTCTTTTTAATTTACCAGGAACTTCACATTTTGGCTTTCCTAAGCACTTTTCATTAAGCAAATATTAGTACCATTAACAAAACTTACTACATTAGAAACACTCCAGAACTACAACCTAAAATAAACTGAAATTATTCATTCTGGATAAGCATCACATCCTGAATTTTGTAGCCTTTACCAGCCTTCGATAATAACTACATTTGCAAACTAGGACATAAAACTTGACTCTGTGGGCTTGGAAAACTTCTTTGAGTTTTTTCTTTTCATCTGCTTTTCGATAGAACCTTCATAAATGCCAAAGATTTTACAATCCTTAAACATAATCTGAAGTGTCCACTTCTGTCAGCCCTAAGGTCATTCATTATTCCATGAAGTGTTTACTAAATATTTCATTGCCTCAAGCAATGACCTACTCAGTGGAAACAGTGCAGGCTTCCACAAGTGAAGAAATACAGCTCAGGAGGTGTGAATACAGCAAATAACAAAAAAGCTGATACCAAGACATTCACTGGAAAGCCAAAAGTGAAGTTTAATGGGAGACAATAATATAAGAAACAGAAAATGAAGAAAAAACCCACCAAAATATTATAATCTTAAGAAAAAAAGATCAGCTGACTTTTGATAACAACAATAATCATCTTTTATCTTCTTTTAGTTTTCCTCATAGGGTTCATCCATCTGATGAATTTTACAAGGAGTACTGCTCTAAAAAGTCCATTCCCTTTCCATGAAAGTAAAACGTAGTAGCTTGAGGTAAAACTTTGCTGTCAGGCAAAGTTTTGTGCTTAAAACATTTAGCGCATCTCTAATAATCTCTGTGAGAGTGGTTTACAGGTTCATTATTCAAAAAAACACAGTCAGGATTTTCTGAGATCCAGTTCCATAGCTTGGGCTGCATTTAAGTGGATTTAGTTCACTCAACCTGCTTGCATAGGTCTTCATCAAAAATACCCCATAAGCATATGTCCAATTTTAAAGAAAACAGGTATCTTGAAGTTGGTGAGATTAACCGAATGCTTAAAACTAAGTGTATGGTCAAATGTTTTTATGGACCAGCGTAATAATAAGATTCCTTAGTGATTTTATTACTGGAAATAATAGTGGTTCACTAAAAAAGCAAATGCAACATGAATACGAATGAACCAAGTCATTCATATCCCATAAATTTTGCTTGAAATTCCTAAGGAAAAAAAAAATAATAGAGAAGCACAGCAGGTAATCTGTAAACATTTAAGAACCGACTGATCCAAGGTCCATCGTAGTTCTTATAAAGCTCAAAAAATTTCCAGTGGTTCCTGAATTATGTGCTTAATAATTGAACCATGATCAATAAAATGCCATGGATTTATAGGATAAAGAAAAGAACACACCAAATAAAACAGATTTTTTTTTTTTTTAATCATTAGAATTAGCAGAGAAGGTAACATCTGGAGTACAGTAAAGCATTCAGCAGCACTTCACAATTTTTTACTGGAAAAAGTCATTCAAATAGACTTGTATATGAATGCAATCACCTGTATGGGGGCTGGGGAGGAAAGGAATATGAGTTACATGCAAAGATAACTGGAAGTGTGCAGGGGAAAAAGTCTTTCAGTGTGTAACCATGGAACAGCTTTAGACCTGGGGTGAAATTATCAAAACCACCTTAATGATTCAAGTGCCCATGTCACATGTTTGAAGGCAAACTGGACACTTCCCTTCAAATGAGGGGTTTGACAGCAGCATTTTCTAAAAGGTGCTGAGGAAACAAATAAGAAAATGTTTTGGGTAATAGTTTGCAATTACTTTCTCCTTGCCTAGTGACTGTTATACATATAGTCCCTTAGAAGACTGCTACAGCTGTAGATGAATATTCTAGGTGCATGCCCAAAGAAACTTCCCTGATATTTCTCTGAATATATCCTTCTTACCATTAAGGTAAGAAGGATAAGCAAGTTGCTACAATGCAGTCCTATACCCGTCCAAGTTGTTGGTAGATGGCTCCAGCAATTTATGGAAAATTTAAAGCAAATGTACGGAGAGCTGAGAGTCCTCCATCATGAGACTGCTTATCTAGAATTCAGACTAAAAGCATCCTTGCCATAGCAGTAATGTTTCTTCTCCTTACATAGTAAGAGACCTAGGATTAGGGTCACACCAAACAAGAATGAATACCTTTGACTTCTCATACAGTTTTGCTGAATGTATATTGCATACAAAGGGGAAGAAATTAAGCATGTTCTGCTTACAAACGGAGTATCTTATATGCAAAACAGGTCCTATTTTCCATTTCTGTTAGTAGCTGTGCTCAGTGTTGCTTTACATTCGGAGTCCAAAAAAATTATTGCTCCCTCTCTAAGAAGTGATTGGTCCTATAACTTAGGTGGAAGTAAGTGGGACACAGATCAGCAATTTAGCTACCCCAGTTCACATTCACAAGCACCGTTGCAAAGTGCCTAATTAGGCGCTGTGGGGCCAAACATATGCATCCCTCCTCGAGGGAAGTGAGTCAGGTCTAAAGTGGCCTGACAAAGTAAGGTGTCAGTTGAGCAACTTGATTGCCCCTTCCCCCTCTCTTAGTTTCGCACATATGTGAGAGTTTTCACCAAAGTGATAAAGTAAATGTAGAGGTGCTTAAATCTAGATCCACTGCTATCACCACCAGGGAAACCCTGGCAGTCACATCATGGAAACAAGCAGTGGTGTGTCACCATTTGCATTAAAGATAGCTGATGCCAGTCTCCTGTCTTGCTGTCAGCAAGTGCCATGCAGATAATCAGTGCAGACTTCTGTGCCCAGTTCTTGCATAGCCATGGTTCTTGATGGCTGATGGAAGAAGAAACATTGCTCTTTAGAAGAAACATTGCTCTTTAGAAGCAGAAGGGCAAGTACTAGTTAATGGGGCACTTTGGAGAACTCCTCCCTACCCAGTGCAAAAAATCAGCACAGACACTACTTCATTGGCAGCAGATGGAGGAAACAGACAAGGAGACTTTTCAAACATTAAAACCAGAATTTGTTTAAGACCTGGGAGATTCATGGTTCTTATCAGCAGAGGAGACTAGATACTGGGAGAAATGGATGAACAAACATTCTCTTCTCTCTCATGTGATCTGACTAGTACTCTAGATGCTTAAACTGTGGGTGTGATAATGGAAGTACTTGGGCTGTTTCCTTTCTGCATTTTCCTGTGTAGCTTCTTCCTACACTTTTGACTTAAATGCTGTTTAATGTCATCCTTGCTGTCAGGATAGACAAGCATCTTTCACTGTGGAGATCCAGAGGTGTTAAAAGGAAAGGACTAATAACTGTCACTGAAGCTGGTAAACTGTTGTTAAGATAGCAATAACACTTACTTTCACATCTGTCTTCCCTCTACAGTTAGTTTTTGGTTCTGGATGGAAGTATCTGTGTTTCCTGTCTGCCTTGGAGAGGCTGGGCAACTGTCACAACCAATACAGGGAAGTCTACGAGGTTGTATGCCATATAGTTAAAGTTACCATCTGGGACACAAGAAACAGCTGAATCTCTAAGGTGACCAGTTCTAAATGAAAGTTGAGTTATTGGTGCTACTTAGGGTAAACCAGATTTCTGTTTCTTTCCTTCCTAATTCGTTATCCAGCTTAATCAATTAGTCTGTCACCTATATGTGAGGGACTCCAGAGAAAAGTGCACAAAACCAGACTGTGAGATGAGCTATTTGGCCAGCTGGAAACAGCTTGTATGCTGCAGGCTGGGCATCCCTGTCTTAGGGAGTGATGGATTTCATCAAAGACTTTAAAAAAGGGAAAAAATAGATTATATTACTTTTTTTGTCAGTATCACAGCTTCATTTGCACACCACTTAATTTGTCTTCCAGCCCGATGTTCCCCACCAGATTAACAGCTAGGAACCATGTATGAGGAGAAATGGGATTGAGCTAATTGAGAGAGATTTTTGGTACCATGAGAGAGTCAAATGCTCAGAAAACATGAGTATAGCCTATAGAGAAATCGGTTTTCCCTTAAAATAATGAAAGATATAAGAGTCCACTGCAAATAAATATACTTATTGATTCCCTTTTACCCTTGGCGCTAGACTGACTATGAGGTGTGATTGTTTTGTTGGGATTTCTTTTACAGACATACTGTGCTCTGCGATTCCAGAAACCTCCCATGGGCTGGAAGCCTTGTCCCTAGTATGGTTTGCCCACAAATTCCAGCTAAATAAAGGAAAGTGTCATGGACTGAGAAGCACAAGACCTGCATTTTGACTTGAGATGTTTTGTGAAGAGGAAGTCCCAGGTGTTTTCAGCACAAGTGTGAGCTCTGAAAATGAAGATAAAGCTGTCAATCCTAACTGAAAATGAAAGGGGTCATGTGAAAGTGCAAGTAGGAGATAGAAATCCCAGGGCAAACAGCTTCAAAGAGAGGAAAAAGAGAGGGAGAGAGAAAGGGAGGGCAGGAGAGAGCAAATGAGGAAGAGGCAATTTCTTTGGACATTTGGCAGTGGGGATAAAATGCCAGTATACTCAGATAAAAATGTGCAGTTTACAATAGAGATGATGAATTGGGTACACAACAATCAACCATTTCTGATCTGGGCAGGGAACACCATAAACTAGCAAGAAGATTGACTAAGGTTAAGGAATAGTTGAGGCCAAGAAGCTGAAGGCCACCCACGCAGATCAAATAGGAAAGCGCTAATGGGAAAGACATTTTGCGAGTTAAAAATATAACTGATTCCTTCATCTGAGAACACAGAGCTGTAAAATAACAGCTGTACAGTAAGGCAGAACAAACTTTTCTTCAGTGGTTGAATGAAAGGTGGTTGGATGGAAAGACACCGTCTGCTTTATCAGAAATAGGCTGTGCCAGGCTCTCAGCCAGGGCAGCTCCGGGTGGAGAAAGGCATGGTTGCATTCCTCTGAGATGGCAACACAGCTCTGTCTCACAGGCCAGTGTAGCAGTCTTCAAAGTAACACTGAAATATTAGACGTTTTAAAAGGATTTCCCACTATATTGATGTTGTTCCCATAACACAAGCCAAGGAGTAGGAAGGCAGAACATCAAAACACATTTGCATGCCCTTGGAAACAGGCGTCTCCTCTGTACCAGATAATGCTTTCTACTGCCTGTAAAGTCAACATTTGGGCTGCTAGTCCATGGAAAAATCTTCCTATGGCACCTGCACCGAAAGCAGGATGCTGAGAAAACAGCTTCCATTGCTGGTGGTGTTTGAAGTAGTTTAAACCCATGGGCATTTTGAACCTTGTAGGGATGAACACTCCAGTTCTGCCCCAGCATTTAGCCTGACCACTTCAATTGCTATGAGGACAACACCTGGCCCTGGAGTTTAGGATTGCTATGACTGTAGTGGCTGACTCAGTGCAGAGCGTAGACTTCAAACATACTATGATTCAGACTAACTACATAGAACTTGTGCACTTCAGAAGTACAACTGATGCAATGCAGGCAAGGTGTTGCTATGGATGCTTCAAGGAGTTAATTATTCATCTGTCAGTGGCACCTCTGCTTGAGAGTGAGCATTGGTAACACTCAAAGCACCACAGAAGAACCACAGGTCAGAAGACGCAGGAGACCGCAAGCTCAGGAACTGAAAAAACTCTTTGCACTTCCCAGTCATCGCAAGAATGTAACAGCACAGAACACAGTCACTAATACTGTCTGCCTCTCTGCACTCTTCTTCCTGCCAGCCCAGTGTTCCCCACTATGACAGCTCTTAACATTTCATTTTGAGCTGCAATACATGACAAATGCAAAACAATGACAACTTCTACAGTTTTTTATCTTACAGCCTTATCAGCACTTACAAAATCCTCTACAAAGCTTGAAAGAGTCACAAAGAAGAAAAAGACTATCATCTTGCAGCATAAAGACTGACTGCTTTATGATGCAGTAGTTACTACTCACATACTCACACTGGGATAAGGTGTTGGCATGCCAGAAGAGAAGGGCAGTTTGCTGAGCTTCCTGATGAATTTCATGCAGACTAACCACATTCATACAAGAAAATCATGTAGAACCTTTGCTGCTTCATCAGACATTAATTTGTAGATAAGCCTGGCAGTTTTTCTATTAAAATTTCTGATTTGTGATGGAAATCAGGTTTCCAAATTTAGTTCCTTAGCTTTGCAAATACTATTCTTTCTTATTCCAAAGTCATTATTCCAATATCATTATTATTCCAGTGTCCTTATTATCTCAGTGTTATTCCATATTACTTTTCAGGAACTAGCTCTAAAGCATTCAGTGTCATCCAGATTTTTAGCTGATATGATATGTATCAAGGGTGGAAACATTTACTGATACTATCTGGTGAATCAATGTATGATAGACATCTGAGAATGGCATCCATACACATCTGTTTGAGATGTAGCTTATCTTTTAGTTATCATGCCTCTTATCAACTTCAGCTGTTACCTCTGCCTTTTATTTTCAAATCCAAGAATACAGCAAAATGAAGTTTACTTGTACAATAAAAAGGGTACCTGTCTTGTACCTGTTTTAAGTATTTACAGTGAAGCACGGAGCTGCCTGAGCTAGAGAGAAAAACAAAAACATCCCTTAAAATTGCAAAGGAAAGAGCCTATGGAAGATTGCTCAATCAATGTAATCTGGCAAACTGCTGCTTGCTGGAACAGACCCTGCTCTTCAGTACTGGCTAAAGAATAGAGACAATTTTTCAAGGCAATGGACATTCTTTTAATACTAGCAGATGATGTGCTACAGCATTTTCACCATACTCAAACACAAAAGAAAAGTCAGACTTACCACTGGATGAACCTTTTTCAATCACATGCGTGAGATGCAGGGATAAGAAGGAAAGGGCTGTGGAAAAGCCTAACAGGTACTAACCAGACAGGAGGCAGAACAGGCACCCAGCAGTCAGCAGTTGCAAAATGGCTACGGTAAGACTGGAGCAGTTCGGCTCTGTAAAACTTAAAGGGCCAGATTTATACAAGCACACTGGGGGAAAAGCCTGTGTAAGAGCATAATTCTCCACTGGGAGAGGCAGACCCCAGTCCCGGAAATATTTAAGCATGTCCTTAACTCTAAGCATGTGAGTACTCCTGTTGACTTCAGTCTGTACAAACAATAAAGCATGTGTATAAAAGTCTGCAGGACTGTGTTTACTGACACAAAAAGTTAATCAGGAAGGAGATGTCCTAGCAGAGTGCTTGTTACAGCTTCATCACAAAAGGAATATGGTACAGTCATGGTCACTTCTCTCACTGGTGAGTTACTCTGATCACTTAGCAGTGTTAAGATATATTCTAGGAGTCCAAGGTAAAAATAAAAATAAAAATTGGTCTAAAAATTGATGCAACAAACATTGTTTATGTATTCAGTTCAATATTTCTATTGTATTCAGTATGATACCCATAACAGGCCCCGTCCAATTCAAAGCACTTTGGACTGGCCAAAGTAAATGAAAGTAACCTCAGTTTCTGATTTACAACTGCCCACTTCTCTATAACCAAATCACAGAGATGCAGCCAATATGCATCAATATTTTTGAAGGGAAAGCAGAAACACCCCAATGATAGGGCACAGGTATCTTTGTAAGCTTACCATTGGAAAAGTGATCTTCTGCATACCTGTGCTCTGCTTCGATTTTCCACACTTTATCAAAGAAATAACATTTTCTTTATCTGCCACAACCAGTGACTTTCATGACTGATAAGCGTTTCAAGTGTCAGCATTTATTCTTACAATTACCTAGACGGGAAGAAGACTTTAAAGCAGAAGGCACTGAAACAGTATCAGAAGGTTTCAAAAGAGGGCTCCCTCTTACCCTTGCTGCCCAATCACAGCATGGCTACATAGGACAGTTGGAGCCGTACAGTGTGTCCAGCCCTTTGTGAATTGCAAAGACATACTAAAAACATATTCGAGCTTTCCTTTCAAGCATGCTGGATGGAATCACTGCTTCAGGACAGTTAGTAGTGTATTTCTGCCGTTACATGATACGAATAGGCAACAAATTTTGACTGAGACTTGCTCCGAAGTGACTTGCATACAGCCACGGGGATGCAGCTATTGGGTTGCTGATGGGATTTATTTGCTTATATTAAATAATGTAAATAGTTAAAAATTGACAGAACCGAGACACTATTTATTTTTGGTGTGCATTTTTTCCCTATGATTAGAAACTAATCATAGCAATTTTCCCAATGCCATAACTTTCCTCCCATAACTGATTTTCCTCTGTACTCTTCTCAGGTTTCCACAAAACTGAAATCAACATTAGAGCCTATTGGAGATATTTTACTTTGTAAAACTTCATTAAATTTGTATCACCAAATAAAATTCTCTATACGCAATAGCTCTGACTTGCACAGAACCCATAAACTACTCATCGATTGCCTCCAGACATAAGAGGCTATGACCTTCTCAAACATCTTAGCACCAGAGGAATTGCTTTGCAAGTTTTGTTTGCTACAGTATGTTTCAGGAAATGTGGTGAGTTTTTCCCTACTAACTGAAATGCCCTGAAATGTTGTCAGACCTATTCTGCTCTTACTTACACCACTAGTTTATATTATTTCACAGTCATCTCAGTGAGGCTGATTACTACACTCCAGTTTCCTATGCTTAGTGCCAGTAGTTCCCACTTCACATTTCGTATAGCTGTGTGGGTTGCAGCTTTTTTAGAGTGTGTCATGATTGATTACATGTTATTAACATGTCATAAAAACTTGCCATATGTAACTTAAAATTGGATTCTTAATGAATATCTGGGCCTGAATCTGCTTTTTCTTATACTTTGTTAATTCTGAAGCATAACTCTGAAGGCAATGTGTGGTGGAGTAATATTAAAAGGGATCTGTGGGCTGAATCCTACTCCCAGGAACAACTCTGAAGACAGTGGGGTGGGGTGACAGACATTGAACACATGGCAATTTACACAGTTCAAACATTACTAATAGGGTAAGACTTCATGTATTCTGCAATCAGTTAATGGGGTTAGGCTTATCGCCTCAAGACTGCTTAATAATAGAAATTCAAAGGCAATCTCTTAAGGGGACTTCTTTATACCCTGCCATTAAAACAAAGGTTCCTTGTAAGGCATTAACACAGGTGGGAAGAATTTACCATACAGGGATAAGAAAATCAGACAGGAAATGTTCCAGTGATTATTTTAAATATCTCTGGGTGAGGTAGTAGATAAACAGGGCTAAGGAACTTCAGCAAGTTTGAACCCTTTTTCTTTCTGAGCCAGGCTGCACTTTCCAGAGACATACTCCCAAAAAAAATTAGTTACCAAAAGATTTATTATCTGGAGAGAAAAAGATTTAAAATATTTTTTTCTTCATCGCTTTAACATGAAGCAACTCAGAGTGTGTGTCCCTCTAGACATGAAGGCATAATAGACTATTCCATGATACAACTATGCTTCGATATATACAGGTCACTTTATAGCTTTGTACAAGGTTTAGTTTAATTGTTTAAAAGCTGGATTTGTGCTCCCTTGAATATATGTAGACATAAGAATTTGGTTAAGTAAGCATATAACTCTTTTTACTGTACTGAAGTTTGAACATTCATCTTTCGCAGTATCAAATGCTAACATATCCCACATTAGATGCTTATACCACACATATACACTGACACCTGGTGTGCAGCTTCCTGCAGCCAGGGTTGTGTTAGGCAATGCTCTACAGAAAATGGAAATGCTATTTAGTGCACAATTGTCTGGCGGTTATTTTAGATTATGTGAAATTACCTCTTCACATTATTTTCAGAAGTAAAAAAGGTTTCTGAAAGACTGTTGGCTGAAAAGCAACATGATAAGGAAGAAGTTTGCAGCAGAACCCTGTTATATTTGCAAAAGGAAAAACGAGGAAGCAAAAAAAGCAGCCCTGATGGAGGAAAAAAGAGAGGCTATAGAAGAGATAAAGATTTCCTGTCTAGTAAAGACAATAGGCACTTGCTTGAGAAAGCAGAGTGGAGCAGACAACAGCAGGAGAAATGTTTCCAGTGGTTCTCACAGAATTGGAACAGAGTTTTCTTTGGCATATGAATTAGCTGCAAGAGCCAAATGTCTTCAGAAACAGCTTATCCTCTGGTAGCTGTCTTTTGCTTAAAGTCTCTAAAAACCCATCTGTAAAGCACTGTGAAGCATGAAGCCATTCCAAATGCAATCAGTTAGGTAAGGCAGTGTCCATTCTGACTTAGCCACTTGTTCTAACAAACTTAGTAATTCAAAGCTCTGTGGAGAAGAAACTTCAGGCTGTCTGCTGCACGGCAGGACGTCATGGATTAGGTTCTTATATACTGGCCAAGTGGTTTAGCAAGAACTCAGCCAAGATGCAAAGACCAAAGGGCAAATCTTGCTCTTAGACCTGCAGGGCTGATCTCAGCAAACGACCACCCCCCCACCCCCCCACCCCCCACGCCCCACCCCCATCTATGAAATCAGAGTGCAGGTCTACCACTGTACATTTTTTCTGTGTGCATTCCTGGGAGAAAGCACCTAGTGGAAAACAACAGTTGCTTGCAAGAAGTTTCTCCACTTCCATTCTGTATCTAATGCTTGATGGGAGGAGGGAAGACACTGAGAGACAAGAAACATTGGTATGTAGCATTCCACAAGAAAGAACTTTTCTTCAAGGGTATACATCAAAGTTCCGAGATTGTTGTATTTTAAATCCATTCCTTACAAGACAATGATCTCATTGAAGAGGAGAGTCTCTGGAGACACACTGGCTCATGAGAGGAAATTAACGAATGGCATGCAGCTTATACACTGCTGGTCATGTCCTTGTTTGTCGGCTACCAGCAGTACAGGCAATTAGAAAAATTCAAGTCCAGCTGAAGCCTGGATGCTGGTTGCCAGCTTGGCACTAGCTTCCCTGCTGTCAGGTCTTAGTTGACAAAACATTCCAGTCTCAGAGTGATTCAAGTGTTTTATACATTATATATAAATGATGAAACACACTTGAGATTAAAAAAATAAAAAAATTGCTAGAATGTCTTTATTGTTACCTAAATGGACATGGGGTCAGGGTCATGTATTCTATGCAATTCAGTGTTGGTGTATAATTCCAAGAACGTAAGTGGAGAAAAAAGGAGTCTTCTGTGCCAAGATGCTCAGGATCCATTTATATGAAGACTTACACATGTATTCAGCTCCACACAGTGCAAAACCAGTATATGGTGACACTGTTTGCAGGTTTAAAATGATGTCTAGAGATTTTATAGGATTAGATCCCTCATTTTGCTATTTGAGTTGCAAATTCTACAGAAGTGCTTCATGTGTTGATGCATACAAATGAAATAAAAAATTATTTTTTTTTAAGTTGTGAGGAATTCTACAGTAACCTAATGAGTAGAAGAAGTCTTTTCATAATGGATGGGCAATAACTAATAATTTTCTTACTTTCACATCTATTATCCCTTTCTCTGAAACAGAGAAGTATAAAATGAATTTTCCTTTCAAGTTAATATTTTGCATGTATTTTATTTCCCCTCTTTTATCTTAGCATTACCTAGCTCTATGCTAAGAAAAATTTTCAAATATGAGATATGATTTATGCTGTCTTTTAAGATGGAAATCTGTGGAAGCTTATTATTTATTGCAAGTGGGCTAAGAATTCACCTGGATTTCATTTCTTTCTTTCTTTCTTTATTTATTTATCTTTAGGCATGCCTAGCATTTTGTAGGAAAGAGACAGTTGTATCCCTGCCAAACAGGGCAGAGAGCTAGGTCAGAAATCAAGGATTGATCCTCTTACCACACCTCAGAAGACCATGTTTCTGTCTTCTCAGCATGTACACGATTATCAGAATAGAAGATGTGTTCTCACTTTGCGTATTCTAACTTTCAGCACTTCAGTTTGATTCCCTTTCCTCATTCCCCAGGGGACTTATAAAACAATCATGACAGTAATCATACATAATTATTGGGTTTGAATACCTCTGTTTCAGAGCCATGACAGTGATTTGGTAGATATTACGGCATAATTGGAATGACTCCCCTGTAACATCGTTGTGGTCAGATTTCTTTATTCAGCACAGAAAGCGAGCGTTCAGCTCCTTCTTACTGTGCACAGAACTGCCAAAAACATTCCAAAAATAACAGAGGTCATAAGCATCTATACATGCTTTACTCTTAAGGTGAAGATATTCTGTAAAGGATTTTCAGTGCTCTGCTTAATAGTCTGTATGTTCTTCCTCTTGGTAATAAATATAAATATTTAAGTCTGCAAAGAAACAACCAAGTATGCATGTCTTGGATAACTGCGACAGTTCCAGGTAACATGGAAGTCAATGGAAAGACTCTCCTTGGCTTCAGTGAGGTACGGGTCAAGTTGCAAGCCAAGAAAAGTGTACAAAGTATTGCCATAATAGTTCCTCTCTTCTGATATCCAAGCTTTAGAGATGATAAGGGGAGTTCTGTAGGGCTTTTGGCTCTCCAACTCAATTAAAGAGTCTATATTTGGCAATGGAAAATAGCCCTATTTAGAGCATTTTGTAAATAATGTTAGTTATAAGCAATGAATTTTTTCCACTGACTATATATAGTTATCTGAAGCACTGTTATGTTCAGGTCAAGAGACAAAAAAGTTATTTAATACAGCTTAGGTTTAATGTCACATTGAACAGCTTTAACTCAACATTGAGAAGCAGTTGTACTCCATGAGAAGTTTTAATGTGCATTTTCCTACAGTATTATTAAAAGCACATCTAATTTACCAAGATCAGATTACCTACCTAAGTCATCAAACCTGAAAGTGTGGCCTGAGACCACTTTTGAAATACATGTAATTCTGCATCCTAAATGAGCCAAATACAGCTTCATAGGGTGTTGATTCCCAATTAGGTAAAGCATCGCAGGAACACCCAGACAGGCTTCAAGCATACAGGACATCCATGTGGCCACAGGGTTCATCTTAGTGTACCTGATGTTCCTCTCTGCTCCTTAGGTCTTGCTTGTACACACACAGCCAGAGAGAACACTGATGCTCCTTGCCAGATGAGATATACTTTGACCTGTGCAAGGATGCCAGATTTAGTGTTTTTAATGAAAAATGTTACCCCTAAAGCAGATTCCAAAGGAATTTTCTGTATTTTATTCTCATGACTATTGGATGCTTAATCATACCTATTTGAATTATTGCTCTTTTCTCTTTAGTCACATTAAAAAGGAGCTGGTATTTTCATTGTCTAAATGATAAATCAGTCAATGTTCATTAAGAGTACTTTAGGCTTCAGAATCCAAACTGAAAACCAGAGTAGAAGGCACCCCACAAACATAAAAACCTGATGTGCTACATTACAAAGAGTCAAGGTGGAAAAAGTAACAAAATGTTTCCACACAATTATAGTGAATTATGACGCTCGTTGTAGGATATCACCGAAACAAAACCACAGATGTATTCATAGAAAACTAAGAAAACTATTCACAGATGCTGCCCCTGTTGACAAATATTTAGCACAAATGTTCAGATGCCTGTCCTGATGTTAGATGTCTCCAGAAGCAGGGATAATGTTAAAGACACCTGAATTAGCCAGTAAAGTAACAGTTTCATCTCCAGTGGCCTATGGTGCTGGTAGCCTCTCCTTCTCACATGCCAAAGTCCAGTTGTGGCAAACACATTCAAGAAGAAGCTCCAGATGTTTTGGGGTTTTTTTCTTCTTTCTAATTAATCATTGTTTGTTTGTTCTGGGCATTGCATCTGTAGGAGATGTCAGGATCTGCTATTTCCTCTCTTGCCTAACCCTGCAGTGGGTTTAAGGTTTGCTTAAGGACATACTGACCAGTTAGAAAATATTGAGTCAAATTTTGTCAAGGTGCACAAAGAGTTTCAGAGCAGTAGATGCTGGGAGGGGGGGCAAAGAAAGGGACACTTATTTGGGTAAAAATACTCATATCTCATTTTTGCTGTGCCTCCCCATGGTCTTTCATGTCTGAAGTGGGCACACAGTCGAGGCATGTCTTTCCTGGAGTTAATTCAGATGCTTGGCATGTGAGGTTTTAAGATGAGCAGTTAGCTTGGACTGAGAACACCACTGAACTGTGAAACATGCATGCACATGGAAAATCACATCATTGGTTATAACTATTTGTAATTTATCCTGTCTATGAATGCATACTGTACTTCTCTGTTCTCTGTTCCGAGAAATATCCGTTGCTCCCTGTACATGACCTATCCGTTACTCCAGTACTTGTCTACCTATTATGGATCAGAAATGTTTTGTATTAACTTCCATGTATGCTGTATTATCAAACAATCAGAACAGACTCTCATCTGATATTGCAGACAATTACAGATTAATCTTCTTTGAAATTCTAGATCGCCCCATTTGAAATATGATAGTCACATCAGTATAGTACTCAGACCTGTTTATATGCAACCAGTTCTTCAGTCCGTTCCTTTTTTGTCTCATTGTCACTCAGTCTTTCATCCCAGAGAAGAAATTTAACTTGCACAAACTCTGTATTTTCTCTCTGAAGACCTCTGCAGTCATACAGAGGTCCTAGCTCATTCTCTTATCTTCTATATCCCATCCACGTCCACAGAATCTTCACACAAGAACTATACAGCACTTTGTAATCACCAAGGAAATAAGCCAGGACAGGGAACAAAGTTTCATTCATTCTTTCTAGAAATCATAGTGGAAACAGGTAAAATTACCCCTTCTTGCTCATGCCTTCAATGGATGAAAAGCAGCAGTCATGAGACCTTCAAACTGGGAAATGGGGGACTAAATTTCTAATGCAGCAGTGACAGGAAGGATGACCTTGACCCAGTCATGTTTCACCCTGAATTCAGTTCCTCACCTGTAAAGTGGGAATAGGATGTTGTACAATTAAGAAGCACCATGTTAGAACTGGTTATTGCTATGTGGTTGCTGAGAACAGAGGCTGGTGGGCTCCATCAACTGATTCTTTGAAAGACCCTGCAGAAGAAGACATCAAGAGAGACAAGAAACTCCTGCTACCCTTTGTCAGGCAACTCAGTGACACTAAAATCTTTATACGCTAAGGAGGGCTGCAGCTTTGGACAGGTTTTAAAAAAAGATAAAAGCAGACACAGCCGCATGGATGCACAAATGACATCCGTTCAGAATCAGCTTTACCCCTTTTATCTTCATAAAAAGTCAAGCTGAACTCCAGCCTTTGGATTCTCCTGAGGCATTAGCTTTTCATTGTGAATGAATGGCTGATCACATTATGACAGACAAATGATCGGCAGCAGGAGGGTTTACCAACATACCATGCACTCCCACAGTCACTGAGGGCGAAGTCTAATGAGCAAATAACCTGCTGCAACTTTCTACATATTTCCTGTAATTGAGAACTCTTCTGTACTTTGTCTGGAATGCAGATGCCTGTCAGTCACAGGGTCATAAATAGGATTAGGGGCTGTTTCTGGAAAGGCAGACAACTAGCTTTAGATGCTCAGTTGAAAATACAGATGTTTTCTGGCTGCATGGCTGTTAGGCAGTGGTATCTCCAAGTCTGCTTCAGCAGGCTTGGCTACTAACCCTTCCCTGAGGCCCCAGTCTTGCAACTGGTGCAGATCCCTACTAATTTTTGCCTATGCAAGCAGTTGCAAGATCCAAGCATTAAAAGCTCTGTTTAGAGACATACAGCATAGAACTGTCTTTCCAGCTTCTATCAAAATGATCTCCAACATCTAATGGGGACTGAGACCTCTTTTCTGTTAAGAGAGTCGTTTCAGACCATTGCACAACAAAGATTTAAAGTATAATTTCCCCTCAAGGAGAATCCCTAATAACTTCCCTAAGCTACCCTGAGAAACCTGATAAAATAATAGTCTTCTGAGTACTTTAACCTCCTCTATCTCAATTACAGCTGCTGTGTGTGTCAGAATTGTCTGAATAGTTAATATTCACCAATATTTGGTTAGATTTTTTTGTGGCACTGGCCAATACATTTATTTCACCACTACAGTTACAAAAAGCAAGTATTTCAAGAAAAAAAAAAAAGTTGTTAACCAGAAAAAGTGAGTGGTTTTGTTTGGGGTTTTGTGTGTGAGTTTGGTTGTTGTTGTTGGGGTTTTTTTATATGCAACGTCTGCTTACCAGCTGAATTGCTTGTGCAGAGACTGTGAAAATTGTGTAACTTGTGTCAAAGTAACATGACCACTTAGGGTAACCGACAGGCTCTGCATCACATCTTTGCTGTTCTTCTGTTTGTTCCTTCATTTCAATGTCTATATTAGAACTTATTTCTCTTGTCAGTAGAAGCTATTTGTTCCTGTCAGTAAACCTTCTTGGTCTAGTTATGTTAAAAAAGAGCTTTAAGATCCCAACTAGGATCAGGGCTGGTGAGCTACTTCATAAGCATGCAGAAACAATCCTGGCCCCAAAAAGCACTTTAAATCTCTATAGCCAGGATACAAAGTATAAGATGAGAGCTTCTGCAGCGAAACTTCCTCAAGGTCACACAGGAGATCAGCAACCAGACCAGGAATAAAACCTTCACCTCCCACGCCCCATTGCTCTGCTCTATTTTATTTTAGTAGAAAGGAGTCAGTGTTGAAGCTTATTGGTTTCATCCAAGGCAAATTCCACTGACTCTCACCGTAATGAAGATAGGGAGAGGGGTTGTAGCCACGTTAATCAATCTACCAAAGCTTACAAAACCCTTGCATGGAATGCAGCTGAGTACAAAACCATCCCATTTCAGCAGCTTATTCAGGATATGCAAACCAGATGGAAGTCTATGTATTACATGATTAAATGTACTCTAGATCGGAAAGGAGCAATCATCGAAATCATCCAAAGCAATGACATGAGAGAGGTCATTGTCTTCCATTCATCTATGTTAAGGTCACAAAAGCCTCCATGGAGATAAGGGGATGTGGTCAGTGCCCTGAAAGGCTGACACACTAATTACAGGCAGAACAAAGGGGCCAGGGGATATAGCACAAGCTAGGGTAAAGGAATGACGCGGGGTGATGAGGATAAGGCCACAAGGTTATTCAGCAGAGGCATGCTCAACAAGGCTGCCCGTGTCTCCTGCTAATGTTGGGTTGATCCTAGTGCAGACAAGGTTCTGCCTCTTTGGCAGTGTCATTGCAAAGAGACCATACCTAAATGCACTCTTTTGTCACAGGACACAGAAGAAGGTTTCAGAGGAATATTTCATTCTGCTGAACAGTGTTCCTGTATTCTTAGATCATTGCCTATCTCTAAGTCATAGCCAATCTCTTTCTCACACACACAGATACTTACTGCATTTGCAGTAAAAGAGATGTTCTACCTAACTGCCAGCCTTGTATGTGGATTTTATTTCCAGACAGTGTATCAGCACAAATTCACACTTTTTAGGTAAAGAACACTTTTCAAGAATATTGGGTTGGCAGCTGAGAGAGGACGTGGGTATTACCATGACCCCTTATTACATTTTACATTATGAAGCATAAAATTTTGGAATCTGAAACATATGGATGAATTTTATCTTGAAACAAATACAGAGACTGACATGCTTTCAAGTGTTTCTCCTCACACTGGCTTTTTCCAAGTTTAGAAACAGCATCATTCAAACTGCCACAAAGAATGGCTATATTTTGTCACATAGCTAAGTTAAAAGTTCTATCAAGCATGCCCCAGTCAGAGCAAACTAGTTGAATTTAATGTTCTTCTGTCTACCCCTAACATTACATTTGCCTTGACAATACCCTGCAGCAGTGAATTTCGCTTGTCATACACAATTGTGCAGGCAAAAGGGTGTCTTAAATTAGCACAGGACATGAAGTACTTTATATAAAGGGACTTTACTATCCACTAATCTCCTAGGTGTTTCCAGTGCACAGCTAACAGAATGATGCCTAACATGTCCATGAATTATTTTTATATTGCCAATAGCAGAATGGGATTAACACTTAACATACCTCAAGTAGTTAATCAGAGGCTTTGAAACATACCACAAAATAAGCAGCAAATCAGGTTCACAAGCCCCCAGTCCTCATTGCCAGGTTCTCAAATTTCCCCAAATCTCAACATTTTCTTTCCTTTGCCCAGCTGGACTCCCACAGCCATGAGGAAACTCAAAGTCTGTTACTTTGGATCTGTCAAAGCCCAGCATTTGTCTCTTGGGTTAGAGGATCTGTGAGTAAATAGATGTCATGTTTATCCAGTCACTTGTGACCACAATAACACCTTGTGAGCAGCAGGTCTGTAAAAACATTTCATGCCTAAAGACAGGCATGAAATTAGACAAAACTAGTAAGTTATCTAAGACCTAGTGGCACAAAATCCGTTTTCTTCCACCTCTAGGGAGATAAATAACTTAAGAAGATCTACTTAGAAAAAATGTATAAAAACCAAAACTTGACCTTCTTTAATTTTCAGTCTTGAGCAGTGTTTGAGTTCATTAACACTCACAGAATGTTTAGTATCAGCATTTTTCTCCTGTTAATTAAGTATTGGACTATAAGCTTCCTTCCCCTTCTTTCCCTCAGCTTTCTATGTCAACTATTACAGTTTTTTTCATCATTCCTGCCTGTGCACCACCCACCTCACATCCATACTGAACTACACTGACTGAAATCCCATAGGCACGTACGTATCTACAAGCTTTTCAAATACCAACTCTCCTCCTGAGATGGCTGTCAAAAGTGATATACTTGTATAATCATTTAAAGTCCTCCTTCCTTCAGTACTGTGAAGCTATATTTGCTGGAGAAGAATCAGCCCCACAGAGAAATAGCACTCACCATCCCTATATATTTCAATGCCTTGTTGCACCAGGTCTAGAAACCCCAGGTTTCTAGGGTTTTTCTTTTTGCTTCTTCCCTGCTCCCTCATCTTCTCCCCTTTCCTCTCCTCCTGGCAGAAGCAGCCATCCTGTAACTTCACATCTGTAAGGCAATAGAATTCAGTTTCAGGCGACACTGCCAAGAAGCCCTCAGCTGAAACAGAATGCATTATTTACATCATTGTGCAGATAGAATATTGGGCAAAAAGGAGATACCAACAGCTCTATTCATTTGTCTTATATATTTGTCTCTGTCCATTTGAGCTCCCTAAGCATGCCCCAACTCATTCTCACCTGTCCTTTTGGAAAGGCATAGGTCTCCAACAGAACTTGTGACAAATGAGACAGTCCCATGAGGATGTTTCCAATAGCCCAGAACATCTCCAGGCAGCAGAACTTGATTGTACCAGAATAAGGAAACTGATCCTCAAGTGACTCTTTTCACTTCTTGTAACAGCTGGGTATGAACCTGTGCTTCCCATGCCAATGTCTCTGTCATAAACCACTGGGCAAAACAGGAACTTGGGAGAAATGCCCCTTTTGAAGAGATAATTTATTTATCTGTGTCAGGTAGACAATGGAAATCTAATGACTCAACCATCAAGAGGGATGTGCCAAGGTAGAAAAGATTGGTGATAGTCACCAAAGCTGTGTTATGAAAGTACATGAAGGAAAATAAGAGGACAAAGGAAAAATTAATAATTTATATGTCTGAATAAGAACAGGACCCAGGGGCAATGCAGCTCTTTCAACAGTTCTGCCTGTACATTCATGAACTACTTGTACCAAGAGACTGTCAAATAGCAAATACATTAAATCTCCAGAGAACTGAAGATAGCGTAGACCTCACTGTGTTTCCTGGCCTCCAGGCAACTCATTTTCAAATCAAAAGTGTTGCCTCATGCCAGCACTGCCTAACTGTAGACTCAGTTAGGATAAGTTTTCCTCAGCAGGGCTGTGCACCTTGACAGTAGATGAGTGCACATTTTCAGCTTTCCTACCTGTAAATGCCAGGACACCTACCACCATTTAGAGGTAACTGGAGTATCAATAATGTTAGCACTGAAAACTCAAGAGCAGCAGGAGGATCTTCAGGGAAAAAGATGAGGCATTTGGAAGGATATTAGGTGAAGCATGCTCTCTGACATATCAGGGACATGGAGAAAACGTGTCTGCCATTAGGCTCATCCATGGGCAGTTATCAGTTTGGGGTTGCGTTAAGTGTTTTGGAGGATAATTCTTCCCTCCAGAGGAAAAGTCCATTAAAAAATCACAGAGAAGCCCAACTACTATATGCCATTTTTCAAATTACCAAGGAAAGGAAAAACAGTGAAGGAAGATCAGAATGATCCTGTTATGCTATGGCTTCTTTCTCGTCTCTGTAGCTAACGGAAACATATTCTTATTACATTAGAGAAGCACACTGCTTGTGCTGCCAGTGCAAAATGTGGCTAACATTAAAGGACTATTTCCTTAAGACACTTTGGGCCCGTGCCTCAGCCTCTTACCCTCTAGCAAACTATAGCAAGCTCTCTGATTTGCACCACTGTTCCTTTGTAAACACAATGTCAGCACCAAGCTGACATGGTCTGTTGATCCTAATATCCATGTGATCCTAATATCCTGGCTGGCTTGGATACCTTGGCCCAGCACTCCACCATATGCTTGTACCTATAGTTTCCGCTGCATGTGTTGGGGGGGGAAGTATGTATTATTTTTAATCAATCCCCATTGCTTTTTGGTTATAAATTCACAGAAAGGACTTTATTTGCTTGCAAGTACAACATACTCCTATGCTAAGATCACTGCTGCCAGAGAATAAGTGAAAAATTGTCCTAAAAATTAATATGTGGAATATCACTCAGGGATCTCCACTTCCCTGACACTAAGACATAAACACTGAAGACTTTTAAAACAAGTAATTTTGGAGGAGGCTGAATGAGGTTATGAGAGTAAAGTGGTCTGATTAATAGAAAGCATGATATTCTACAGAGATGAGCTTTACAGAAAAAAGTAGAGAGCTTAAAGGTTCTGGAAAATCCAAAACCTAAGATCATTCTAACTGTCCACCTGGTAAGCGGTTCTTTTGACTATTACAACAAAAACAAAAAACTATATAAATGGACAAAGGAAGATACTAAGTTCTCCGTGCCTTACATCAAATGTAGCATGTTTTGCACAGCACTCACAAAATATTCCTTTCTAGAGCTGCAGTGTATATACAGTTAAGCACCCTCAAATGGATGAAAGTTGGATGAAGTACCACAACTAGTGGGCAAAAAACATACCCAACATTGTTTCAACCCAAGAAGCAGAATGTAAGTAGCTACCAGAAAGTGCTAAACTAGGGCTTGTTTCTTTTCTGATTAATTAAGTACAACTCACATTAGCATTATGTGTACACTTACCATGCAGTTAGATTTTGATCTTGACTACAGCATTTCCCACATCTGTCCCACACTGTCTTTTCTTTTTCTCCCTGTTGGCTGCCTGCACTGCTGGCTGGTAAAGTTAGAGGTGAAGAACAGCTCAAAACATCCATGCAGTTCTGCACCATCCTGCCTTCAGCCATTATAATATTTTGCCTCAAAATCCACAGAGGTGGCTTTCCTTCCGACTGCCATGAAGTGCCTTACTAAACCAGGAGCCAAAGCCCATATTCTTTTACACAAATGGACAATCAAAAGCATGCTCTGGCTAGGTGTTTTACTGAGTTTTGATGCATCTGTTCCCCATTTTTATATGCATCTTTATCACTATAGCTTTGTTCTGATTCTACCAGTGACCATCACATATTCTAGCCACCTGGCACCTGTTTTCCTCTTTAGTTTCAACTTGGGTCACTTTACACAGCCATAATCTGCCTGTATCTGGCGGAGGCTGGTGCTTGTGGGCGGCTGGGAGGACAAGACTGTAACTCAGGAGGAGAAAATCTTGCAGTTGTTTGAAGGATGGAAGGGCAGGCCTTTATCCTGCATCAAAGAGGATAGCTTTGAATGGAAACTCAACTTCTCATTTTAAATATTCCTTTGAACTGGGGAATGACATGCATAGTCCATTCCTAAGAATAACATCCTTTTATATTTTTTTTTTAGTTCTGAAGAAATCTATTTCTGCCCAAGCATGGTATCGTCTTCGCTTTTAGCCTTGAACATTATTGATATCAGAAATTTAGATTCAGGAAAGAAAAGATGGGATTGATTTCATTGGATTCTTAGGTGAATACTTCTACTGACTTATTTTGCTCCCTTCATTTCAGCTCTGTATTGAAGGTAACGTCCTCATTGTCTCTGCTTTAGTTCACACTGCAATATGGTCTCATAGCACACAACCAAGATTACTTCTGGGGGAAACTAACCTGGAAGATGCATCCAGAACTATACTTTAAGGGTTACAGTCATTAACAGAGTTCAGTCCAGACAACCAGGTTGGACACAGTCTTAAGGAACCCACCTCCCAAATGTGTGTAAGGCAGACATCTGGGCTGCACCATGGTATGTACTGCTTGCTCACGTAAATATAAAGGCAGCATGAACTGCCATTCTTACGGCATTTTAACATATTCCTAACGTCACAAACTTAATATAATAGCTAAGGGGGTTGAATCGGCAGCTTATGGAATCAGATTAAAATCTGCAATAAGTCACATGAAGCCTGTGGCAAGATGTGAGAAATTTCTGACCACAGAAGAAAAATGCTGAAAAAAGCCCAGCTAGAAAACTTTCACGTGGAAATTACCAGATCAATACGCTAGTACCAATGAAATCTTTATATGATAACAGCATTCAAATGCTCTAAGTATGTTTGCACTATTACAAAATTGGCCAGCCTTTGTGGTATCTGAGCATACTGAATCACCACATGGTAAGAATCTTGAAACTACAGTTCATAATAAATTATCATGTCTTTCATGAGCATCTATGCTTAAGTGATGCCTATTTTTTCTCATCACTCTGGTATATTTTAAGAAAATATGATGGTTAATTGAAAATAGATATTTTTTCCATATGGCGTGGACAAAGTTTTGGACAAACAGAAGACTGAACCGTCTGGAAACAACAGATGGCAGTGTTTTAAAGATGAAGAGATGAAAGCTTGGATAACCAGTGCTGAACGTCAGTAGTAACGTATGATGGAAGCAGTACACTTACATCTGGGAATTTAGCTCTGCCATAATTGCACGGGATGTACACGTGGTCGAAGTAGAGACCTTTTTTAAAAATGAAAAGGGGGAAAACAAGCTACCTGTCCTATTTCATCAGTCAGACACAGTCTCCTTATATTTAATTTCAGAAGTATCATTTATAGCTGTAAGTAATGTTCCCAGATCAATTGACAGATGCAGAAGAGTTTATACAGCCACTGCAAAGGCTTAACCAGTTTCTGTTATATATTTTCTTAAAATCCTGGGAGAAACATTCAAAATAGGACAGGAATGAGAATGTAAAAGGAAAATAATAAAGGTTCAAATGCATGTGATAATTATGGTATGTAATACATAAATAAAGAACCTACCTCATCCTTTTCCATTTACCACAATCTGGCACATTTCCATAACTAGTTACCATGTAATATAATACATCAACCATGTATTTAGCCATTATTAAAAGGCCTATTTCTTTGACACTTTGAGATGAGTACAGATTTACTTGAGTAATACCACACATGGCAAAGGGAGATCTGGTCCCAGTTTTTACTTCAAGTTATGCTAATATAGAAAGGAGATCCCAACCCAGCTCAAAGGCTGGCTGGAATAACACTTCATTCTCTCATTATAATGCTCAGCACCATTTCTGAATAACTTTTTTTGTGGGACATATAACATTTTACAGAGCAACTTCTAAGGTAGAGAAGGAAAGAATACACTTTTTCTCTCTGAAAATTAGTACTTATGTTTGTAAATGGGAGAAATGGGGGTTGGGGAACAGAAAAAAAGTCAAACTGGCCTGAGCTAAAGACAAGAAAGACATTTGGTTTAAATCTTCTTACTCACATTTAGAAGTAGACTTCTTTCAGTTGCCCGAGGCTAAGGATCTGACCTATACACCACTTTCTGTCAAGATAGAGTATTAATATATACTTAGCATACATGTATAGGAATGATAGTTTGAGAAATAGAGCTAAGTCCTCTAAGACTATGTCAAGAGAAAAAGAGAGGAGGGAAAAATAGTACTGCCATTTGCTCTCACAGCTATGTGTAGAGCCTAAGGTGGGACAATACTGCCATGTTTCTAACAGAGGAAATGTCAAAAATCAAACATTTCTGATGGAAAAAAAATGGAATTTCTTATATGTAGAGGTTAGGCTTCTCCAGGCAAGAGCCCATTCATCAAGCAGTGCTGTCCCTAAAGTGCTACGTACAGTACCCCTGTCAGCCCACCTGCGAATGTCCAGTTCTGCTGGTGCAGATAATACTCCAACTCCTTTTCTCAGATGTTCTGACACTGAGATTCTGGGGATAACACAAGGCAGATGTGCAATGGGGAAAGCTAAAAATCTGTCTGTGCCTTTTTGTGCTTTCTTCACTTCAGGAATGTGGGATAGCTCTGTTTCTGCCTCAGCTGAGAAGGGAGGGACACACAATATTCTTTTGACCGGTGTCTTTCTGGCAGAGACAGAAACAAAGTTATTGGGCATTACTGGTATTTTGTTGTTTAGGCTTTGCCTTCAGTTTCGAGACCCGATTCCTTCCTCTTTCTCTATCCACAGACTGTTAAAGTACAGTCCATCACTCTCATAGCTGGATGCTTGTGTAAAGCCACAGCAGGAGATCTGTTCGCACTCTTATTTTAAGTACAGAATGACTTTTTTGAGAATGTGCAAGTTCGTGCGGTTATAGTTTTATGCAATAGTCATCTGATTATCATTAATACATTTCAGTGTTCACATTAAGAGAAATTATCTTAAAATGCAATATGTCTTACACATACTTTTTCTCCAATAAAACTAAGAATTTGAATATACTTTAACTGTTCGGGATTTTATTAGCATTCTTGGATTTCTTTTCAATTTAACAGTAAAGTTTTAATTTCCTTAACTTGAAATGCATGGGGGTTTTTTGATCATTACAGTGTTTTTATAACACCATTTGTTCATGTGTTTCTGGTATAGGCTTGCAGAACTGCTCCCAGCTTCATATAGCTTTATGTCTGTGAAGCACATAAACCAAGGATATGCAAAAGCAATACTAAAAAAACATCCTTCCTGAACAGTAGTGTTAAAAATTTCAGTAACAGCACAGATTATACTGTGGATAGAAGGAAATTTAGTATTTTAATAGAAACCTGTGTACAAGAACAATGTTGTATTGTAGCCTGTTCTGCATTTAATATTCACCAAGTGCCACACAGGCATTTTACACACTTATATCTCACCTTCACTGTTTTGTTTTATAGCATTTATCAAGCTGAAGTAATTCTGTAAAGGTAACTGAAGTTACCCTGGGTTTACAGAGAAAGGGAGCAGGAACAGATGGGGAGTGTGTCTCAGCAGTGGCACAGGGCATGGGATATATATTTTCTTACCTTGTTTTTGAGTGAGATTCTCCTCTCACCGCTGCTTTGTTTATGCAGCCGATTTATGCTGGCATCTGAGGGAGGAGAACAGGTGGCCACTAAAAAGGGATGTCTGCTCTTCATATCCATGATGCTGTACTGAGAAACCATGCATTGCCTTCAGCATATGCATGTTTTAAGCCACTTATTAGCGGTTGGAATGAAACCGATTAGGCATTGGGCAAGCCTTGTTAGCAACATCATAAGGGCAGAGAATCCACTGGGCTGCCTAGATGGCTTGAAGAGCAAGACTGTGACTAATAGATTTCCTGAGGATCAGATTAGAGATGTTAATTACATGTCTTTTTAAAATTAAGTGAGAAATCCTCCAGCCAATGCAGTCTTGTCAGTAGAGCTGAAACAGCTAAAACTTTTTGCCAAGAATCATAGAGCCCTTTTCTCTTTCAAACAGGTGAAATCAGGTTTGAGCCCGTTGGAGTCTAAAGAGTTACACCAGCAACAAAAGAAGGTAATTGTAAGATAAGACAGGCTCCAAGCATCAGGATTTACAAGGTGTTACTGTTCAAATGACTTTCAGACTTTGCATTAGCATCAACTCTATCTCCTTTTCGTTGAATTTATCCACTAATTGTGTAATTCATTCAAAAGAGCAGCCAGATTGGTTTCATCTGTTACATGTTGTATGGGCCAAAACCCAGGAAAATATTTCCCTTGGCTCATCCCAAAGAAAACATTCACGCACGCTGTTTATTTTGATATTCTCAAATACTACTTTTATCTTATGTTTTAGCTAGATATTTCTTTAAACTTGATGTTCTGCTTTCTTGTCCCTTTGGTATTTCTTAATTAGACCTGGTGTATAATTCAAAAAGAATTATTTATTTAACAAATCCCACCCTTTCCTATCACAAACATCTACAAGCAAAACACATTTTTTTTTTCCAAGTTGGTATTAATTAAAAATTATTTACAGACATTCAGAGCAGAATCCTCATTCAGCAGCTTTCCCCATATGCTTCTTTGAGATGCGCCATCAGTGCCCTGCTCGGATGTGCTCTGCATGACAGTGATGCCTGAATGACTGACATGGCTAACTATGTGACATCTTGGAAGTGGAAATGTTTATATTCAGACATAGAATCTTCTACAAATGTAGACTAATTAATAGTGTCAGACATCTCCCTGTTCTTCACTCCTATCTCTTGCTCACTGTTTTGCTTTCCTGGACAGAAGGTATGGCCCTGGACAGCTTGGGAAGGTCTCCATGCAGTTGTTTGTCCCTGTGGTTGCAGTCAACAGCTGTAAAATGCTATGTGAGCACAGTGTCCTATCTCGCTGGCTCTCTTCCTCCCTGATATGCTAACTCTCATCACTCAGATGTCTTCTGCTTTTACTGAAGGAAAAGGGGGAGGGAAAGAAAGAGAAGAGCTGTGTTTACTTCTTCATGCCAGGTGTCCGCAATCCTCATGTTGCCCCGTGCACTCAGATACAAGTGCATATCTGCATATGCACTTGAATGCTGGGGCTGTGTGTGGGCACCTTTCCATTGCCTTTCCCTATACCCTTCTCCAGATGTCGCTGGAGAACAGACCTCTCAGCTGTGTCTGTGCCTGCGAGTGATACGTGCCACATTGGACCTCGAGGACGCAGCTGACTAAAGGTTTTTTTTTATAGGAGACAAGGGAGTCTGCCTTTCCCACGGGTTTGAACCTGATGAAGGAGAAGAAATTGATAGAAATGACAATTTTTTTTTTATTAAAAAAAGAGAAAATAGGAAACCGTACAAACCTGCTGGGGTTACCTGGAGCAGAAAGAACCACTGCTGTCTATAACACACTACAAGCACAGACCATCCTATACTGGGGCTGATGCAAGCCTGTACATTCGTCACATGTGCATGCGTCATGGTCACAAATCGCAGCTGTGTACCTTGAAGCTGAGGCAGACCCACTAAATGAAATGACAAAACGGCTTCCCACATCATCCCTGGCACGCACACACTCTTGCTGCTGGCCCTGGGATGGAAGCCCAAGCAAAGGAGTCACATTTCCACTACTTGCATACTCCACCTGAATCACTGGTCGCAGCCCGGCCAGCTGTGGATTTGAGGCAGCTGTGCAGTCAAAACCCAGCACCAGCGTCTCTTTCCATTCAGGTCTTCCCATCTGACAAGCACAGGAAAACAAAAAGTTTCTGTGAAAAATACCTTTCAAAAAGGAGGCAGTTTTAAAGGAGTTGAGCATCTTTGCAATATTTTACTTGTGGTTTTAGCCCTGCCGGTGGGGATGATCACACAGGGCTGAGTCACAGGCTTAGGAGTCAGGGAAGAAGCAAAAAGAAGGGCTGACTTCCCCCAAGCTTGCAGGAGGAAGGACACCCTCCTCCTCCCTGTCAGCAGGGAAAGGAGCCATGCTCACAGATGTTCCCCTTTCCCTTAAGCTGGGTGTCACAGACTTCCTGGGCCAGTGACAGAACACAGGCCTCATGCTGGTCGGCAGCCGGAGGCTTCTGTGATAAATAAGTCCAATTAAAAAAATAACTACTGATTTGAGTGAGAGGTCAAAAAAACAAACGTTTTGTTTTTTGGTTTGGTTTGGTTTGGTTTGGTTTGGTTTGGTTTGTCTTTCCTAGAAGAGGTTAACTTGGGGGAAGAGAAAGAAAAAATCCAGCATGATCACAAATGAAGGCCTTGGCATTACTTTGGGTCCTGAGGTGCTACAGTGTCTCCCAGAAGCTGCTGCTCAGATGGCTTGTGCCTGCGCCAGGCCGCTGGCCATGTTTCCTGCAACATGTGATGCTGGCTGGGATGCATGACCTGTTTATAAACAAAGTAACATACATCGCACACAGAGTCAAGAGAGAGAGGCAGTAGACAAGAAGAGGCTGAACATCATATGGAATATGTAAAGCTTGTCTCATTGAATACTTTTTCACAGCATTATCTTTTGTTAAAGGATTAAGCTGTCCTAATCTCTGCTAAAGCCAAGAGAATAACAAACCAGTTATAATTAATCTAACTTCTTGGCTTTGGAGGAAATCCCAAGTGGTTATTTTTCTTCATCTACTTCGCCAATGTAAAAAATACAACCCAAAACCTCCTGTCAGGGTCAGTTACATGAAAAGTATTTCTGACTGAACTTGAATCCATGGAGTAGCTTTGGAAGTACTTTCTCCTCTGATGGTTTAAGAACGTTCGTGCATATCATGTCCTGCCTCATAAATTTGTCCACCTCCATTGAATACCCGAGGTATGTGGCATTGTTTTCCTTCTGTTTTCTTGCTCCATCTACTGGAACCAGTTCCACATGGCATTTGAAGGGACAAGTCGCATGATGAGTGTATTTATTTATTCTTGTTTAGAAAAAAACGAAGAAAAAAGAAACCTCTTAATCCAGTCTGTGCAGTTTATTTGTTTTAGTTTTATAACAAAGTGCACATTTTGTAAACTAAATCTTCCCCTTTTCAGGCTCTTAATCAGAGCCCTGACAGCAAGAATACACTTCTAGATCTAAATGTCCTTAGAGGTTTGTGTTCTTACTGACCTTCAGTGTTTCCAAACTCTCATGAAAATATGTTATTGTTTCTCAAAAGATTAGATGTAGCAAATCAACAAGTGAAAGAATTCTCCCAGCATCAACAGAGGGATGCTTTGTGGAATTAGCTGAGATTTGAATTGTACCAGTCATATTTAACTGTCTTTTTGAAAATAACAAATATAAAAGCTTCAGAACAGATGGAAAAGAAGGAAAAAATGAGATGCCAGAGGAAAGTTTACACCACACCTGTAAGATTCAAGATAACTTTATTGTCACGATTGCTTGTCCTTTCTTTAAAGAAGTAGCTACTGGAAAACTTTTTTGAAAATAATCCTAATATAAGAATTAGCTCTTTAGGATAGAGCTAACTTTCTGTTTAAGTGTTGGGTTGAAAATGTTTGAAGTTCTCTCTGTATTTGCCTGGTTAAAGCCTCTACACTTTACTGAATGGACCAAGATATTTTACACAGGAAAATTTAGAAACACTAGCACTAGTGAGTCTTTTCGTCTGATCCCATTATGAGAGTTGGAGCTTCAGGAAAGGATGAGGCTATGGACTGCAATAAAATATTGGTAAGTTCCAAAACACGTGTCTACCAACAAACAGCACGCAGAGACCTTTATTTGAACAAGAACACCTTGTTCTCACAGCTTCACGTGCTCCCCTAGTTCCACCTCTGTAATTAGCTTCTTCCAAGTTTTAAAGACTTTCATTTTCAGAATTGTCTTTCCCAAAAATGTGTGGTTCATCATGGAAAGGCTGCAATAGCCTTTTCAAGATGGATCACATTGTCTTCTGTTTATTCACACCCTGAACTTACTGAAATCAAACACTATAGCATGGGCTAATATGCACCCTGCCACCGGAAGTTTTGTATCTTACATAAAATACATAGATTTAGCTAGACTGTTGATCAACATTCCTTCTATATTTAAATTCAAGTATCATGGTTTTTGAAAGTGTATCATAGTTGTGTCTGCCTTAAATCCATGCCACATGGAAACTCAGAATGATAACAGTTCTGAAAATAGAGTTTACTAAAGCCAGCCCTAACAAGACATCAATATGAATGTAGACAAAATTGCTAGAGAGTTTTGAAGGCTGATCCCATCTGAGGAAAATGCAGGGTCAAATCCCAAACTGCTGTCTGCCCACATTTTCCATAGCATTGACATAGTGGGACTCGTTAAAGACCATAGCAATGTAAGAGCTTGCTGTGAATGCACATTTCTCTACCCTACTGGTTGAAAGCTGTACCTAGAGTTGCAAAGAAACACTCTCTGATCAAGGCAATATTGAAGCCAAAAGAATTCCACTGCTTGCAGTGAGATTTGAATCTGGGGATCTTGTCTCAAGTGGCCATATTAGAGATAGATATAACCGTGGGATAATAATAATTTTGCTCATTAAATCTGTATCTGTAGAACTAGAACATCAGTGGGAATAACTTAGAAAATGCTATCCATGTGAGTAGAAGAGTCATTATTAGTGACTTGCTTAAGAATCAGGAAAAAAAAAGCTTCAGGATTGTGTTGACAAGCAGACTGAAAATACACATAAATAAAAAGATTTAATTAGATCATTATGTATGAATAAAATGTATTATCAGGCTGTCTCAGAGTTGCTACGGAATCTGATTGATTTTGACAATTTCATTGGTGGTGTGAAAGAGGCAGTGAAGCAGCCTGTTAATTAATGCCATGATTAATAATTTAATAATCAATTAATAATTAAGTAAAATTGCAGATGATGGGCAAAGGACAAGAACTGTAGGGAATATTCAGGCGTTTGGCAGTAGTGAGGGATTTAAGAAGGGTTAAAATACATTTAGGAAATAACTAAAGCAGAACCTTCCTTGAAAAGTTTGCACATAGGGCATACAGAATCTATACTCATTTTCTTGCTAAAAATATTCTTCAACCTCCACTGCCTCTGGGTCTTTCAGATGAACCATGTACTGCTGTCCTTCACAAGGTAAGAACTGGGAGTTCTGATGTACACGCTTCTCCTCTCTGTGTACCTCTAAGTGCAATAAGGGCACTTTCTACTGGTATATCTGAAATATATCTGGTATATCCTGTGTTACTGAACAGGCATGGTCTTAACCAGTATATGGTATGGAGGAATTTGCCTACAAGAATAGGTCACAAACAAAACTGGTTCATATTTTTTTCTCAAAAGCAAAAAATTAGACCAGATGGGGAATACGAAGACCATCTGTGCCTAATTAAAGGGTGAGACTGCATAACAGCAACAGATACTATATTATTGTAGTCAGAAGAGTTTATTGCTGACAGAGGTAAATATTGTGCATGTTGAGTTGGGTATTTCCAAGCAGTAATTTAACAGACATACGTACACATAGGCTACATTTTCTTTTCTTTTTTTTTTTTTTTTCTGGACTGCATTTCATTAGTTTTGAGTGTCATGAAAGGTCAAATTGCAGAAGTCTAGATACCAGTATTTTCTACATACTGAGAATGCTGAGGGCTGAAAAGCCAGTAATACCCAACAAGAAAGGCATCTAGTGCCAATGATTAAAAAGAATAGGCAAGTCTGCATGAGGAAGGCATGACAGAAAGTGCTAACATTTCTGCAGCTTCACTCAGTTCCTGAAAGCCCTTTTTAAAACTAGATATAACCACTGTGAGTGGGTTCATCAGCCGGCATGGGTCAGGTGGATTCTGTGGCTGATGGTGTCTAAGTATAACATGACTCAGGAGCAGAGAGCCACTTCAAGTCTGGGTCAATTTTTTCTAAATAACTTCCAAAAGCTGTTTGAAACTAGCTGTGCCAACAGTCCTGTGGAGAAGCTGTGGCAAGTGGAGCAGCAAACTCTTTCAACCACCATAAGCTTCTGCTGAGCACAGAGAGGTGGACACACCTTACACTGCCTGATAATTACAATGTCACAACCAATTATACCTGTGTTAAGGCTTTATGCAAGCCTCATTCCTCCCTTTTGTTACTATTCACACTGTTCTGATTAGATATGCAATTACGTACGTTCCTATTAATGCAACTCCTATTAATGAAGCCTTGAGTGTGGATATGGTGGTTTATGACTAAGTGTAGCACTCAGTGTGGCATTAGCTACTCATACACAAAGGCATGTAGGTTTTCATTTGTTTGCTTGTTTGTTTTAATTGGGGTTTTCACTTACTGCATAGTTGGAACAGTCCAAAGAGCTATGAAATTGTGAAATAAGTGTGCAGACACATTTATGCCATTTCTTGTCTGCTTACTTTTTTCCTTCTGTTTGAAGAGATTTTAGCTCATTTTCATTGCAAAAGCAAGGAGTGCCATTAGCTCACAGGTTTTATTACCTTTGTGTTTCTGCTTGCATCCCTGTTCTCTCCTTCCCTAGAGAGAAGTTTCCATGCACGCCTCTTGAACAAGTCATTTTCTGCTTCTGAGACGTAACTTCTGGTAAGGGGTGCTTTGTGGGTAGACTTACAAGTATCATGCTGATAAAAAGGGATCAGATAAAGTCTCGCTTTGTCCAAAAGAGATAAGTTAGAAACAGGGAATGAATGAATGCCTGATCAGTGATCTACAATTACAGGGGCTGATGGGAAGCAGTGTCAGGAGAATCCAAAGATTGCCATAGAAATGTAACAAAGGATGCAATCCTCAGGGACTGCACCTGAGTCAAGCACCAAACTTGCAGGAATTCCCAGTGAATGAAACTCTCAAGTTTAAGAGAAAAACAGAAACCATATCACAGATAAAGATAATTGAGCTGTTTGTGATATCGTGGTAGATCCCATCTGGACGTTAGCCGTGATTGCTGTTATGCCACTTTCCCAGCCTTGTTTGGGTGAAATATATAAACCTCAGGAGAACGTTCAGAGCATCAGTGTATGTCTGCCAGCTTCTCTAGTTCCTTTTGCTAGGAAATCTAGAAACACATTATCATTTTGGGACCACAGCAAGCATATCAGTTGCTTGTTATGGAAATTCTGTGCAACAACAGCCTAGTGCATTCAACTTTGGGATGGCATTTTTCTGACTGTTTTTGAGTAACTCGCAGTTTTTAAAAAGACAAGAGGCTATTTCCTGGGTAGAGGGAGGGTGTACAAAAATGGTTCTATTTAAGAAAAATAACTTAACTCTGAATATATTTCTTCAAGCAAGCCACTGGAAAAAATGGTGCCATGTAACTGTCAGCCTCTTTCTAAACCCATTTCTGCATGCACTTCCATATCCCTTGATAGAGAACAGGGCCATTATGATAATTAAAAGGTCTGGCAAGATTGATATTTCTACTGTTTGGATACATAACACTTATTGCCCTAGAGTTGCAAAAGACAAACATAGACAGTTCCAAATCCCCAAATCCACCAGCAGAATACCCTCTAGTATAAATGAGGGAATAGATGTCATTAGTATTGACTGCCTTAATATATGAGACCATGAATCCTCAAAAGGTCTTGTTGGACTTTTGAAAGTAAAATGAGACAATTTGGTTTTGAGGAGATACAGTGCCCTCATTTAATGTTAATATTAGAGGGGGAAAATAAAGGTTTATGTTTCAGCCCTGTTACAGATTACCAGGTGGCAGCCAAATTCTTAACAAAAATATTCAGTCAAGCACCTAGCAAAATCAAAACTAAACAAAACAAGCATTATCAATTGGGAATCTAGCAGTCACTAATTCTTTCAGAGATCTAAACATCTTAAGCACTCTGACTTGGAAGGTTAGGTGCTGGTCTTCTGCAAACTGTAGCCCAAGTGCATAATGTAAAAAGCGGATGTTTGGGCTCCTGTTACAGAGAAGAGAAGCAGATGGGCATCCTCTGAGGTGATCCATCTGTCCATGTCAGAAAGCAGGGTTGAGATGGGAGCAGTATCTGGCTGGTGGTATCTTTCTCTCTCTGGTGACTGCTGAGGGAACCAACCCAAATTTTAAGAGCTATATTTTGTCCATGCAGATCCCATCATCTGAGAATCCCCATGATGTAGCAACACAACTTAAGGGCCTGACAAGTGCGTATTTCGCATGACCACAGGTAACTGTAAGGTATTTATACTAAGAAAAAGCTTAAATTGTGTTCAAGAACACTGTTTTCCTACAATTTTACTGTCTCAGTCAATTAGGAACATCAAATATATACATGGCAAATAGCTTATACTCAGTACATTGTGTTTAGATAACGTAAATCCAAAAAAAGGAGAAGCGTTGTAATACTACATATTTTTGCACATTTACAAGCTGTATTTGTAGTGTTGAGTGTATATAAACAAACTGAAATCTGGGCAATATGCCTAGCAAATTGTTATTAATTAACAAAAAAAAAACAAACCAAACAGCTTCAGAAGGTAGAAGAACTCTCCCTGAATTAATTTAAAACTCAGCAAATTAATTTTGACAGTAGAAAGAGAAGAAAACATTTTTAGAGGTCAGACTTTTTTTTCCCAACAAAGTTAAAAATTTGCAATCTTATTCAAGTTAAGGTTATAATTTCAAATATTATCTACTATATACAAGGGATAAATAACCTTAAAGGAAATGCTAAAAATGAAACTTTTAATTTCAGCCCACCCTGAAAGTTCTCCCATTTTCATTTTCTTTAGCTTAGGCGGTAAATGAGGGGGAAAAAAAACCCCACCACAATTATTTTCACATCTCTCATTAAACTATCAAAAGTTCTCATAGAAAAATATTCTTTCCATCTAAGAGAAAAATGAAATTTTTAGGCTTCAGAAATATATAAATCACCATCGTAATGTTAAACAATCATGTTGTATATAATGCCTGCTCTTTGTTTTGTGGGTTTTGATAGTTTTGAACGCACTGTTGGGAAGACAAAATGAGAACAAAATCTTTTATCCAGACTCAATTTCAAGCCAAGCTAGAAACAGAATCTGCAGTAAAAGAAACAGATTTTTTTAAGAAAGTTTTATTTTCATTCATAACAGAATAAAGTTATTCATTAAATGCTTGTAGATGAAAGCTTGGTTAGTGAACATGTTTATCTTTCAATGAGATGTAGTTCTGCAAAATATTTTACTTTACAGTAAATGCACAACCGCAGCAACTTTTGTTACTTTACGCGCAATGTACATGAAAATGCCACATGATTTACAGGTCTTGATTCCATTCTCACTTGTCAGCTTCACAGTGGTGTTGGTTTAGTGGCATGATTCCTCTTGATACTGGCTGGATTCCCAGTCTAAGTGAGAGGAGAATCAAACATGCAGGGTTTGGGTTTTTTTTTGTTCAGGGCAATGAATAAATGTGAGCTTCCCTGGTTCTAGTAGCTTTACTTCATTCTGATGCACATGTTGTGGCCTCTGCTCATTAGCACATGCATTCAAGATCCTGCTAAGTGAAACATAATATACCTGTAGATGAAAGTGCTTAGTGATTTTCGTTGCTTCTGTTCCCACAGCTCTGTGCCCTTAACATCAGCCCTGCATGCCCTACAGAGACAGCACCATGTGGCAGTATATGTTAGGAAGGCACAAAGACTTGAGACTTCACATGTACACGAACCATCTGCTGGCAGCTATAAGCCATGACAACATGTGTCGCGTGCACTTCACCATGATTGGTCAGATCTGCTGAAAGATAGATACTAGAGCAGGAGTGTCCCTTCTATTCCCTGTGGCCCATGGGGTGTCTGCAGGAAAAGCGATGGTCGTGGTCCTACTGTGGAGACTGCATGAATGAGGAGAATTCCTGCATGCCTACTCAACTCACATGCATTACCACAAGGACCAGCTACAGCCACAGTATAGCCCTTATGTTGCACTGATGAAGTCTGAAAATGTTGCAGCTCAGATAGTGTATAAAATGTGACAAAGAACTTTGAATATGGAGTTTCTAAGGAAGCAAAAGAAGCCGATGTTTTGCTCTCTGTCTGACTGCCTCTCCCCACCTTGCTCCAGGTACAGAAGCATGTCACACAGTAAGCAGGTATTACAGAGGTAAGCACAGTATGTAATTCTTCCCTAAGGAGTCACACTTCTGTGTGCTGTGAGCTAAAGGAGGCAAAGCTGCCTTTTGGACTTCGGTTAAACTGGCTGAAGCTGGCAGCCCGGATCTTTCCACCTTTGGTCCCACTTTTGTTTTTTTCCTTGTCACGTGCAATAAAGCTTTCAATCAGCTTCAGTTTTTCATGTTCTTCCTTCAGAAAGAAGTCAACAAGCATACTTTTCTCCTTTTTGATCTGTTCACTGATGTCCTTGGGGATGTCAGGAATCATCCAGTCAACCAGAACACTGAGGAACATCACCAAGTTCTGCAAACACAACAACAGACATGAAGCAAGTATGAAAAATCAAAAATACTCACACTAGATCAAAACCAAACTTTTTCTATGGCTATGAGGCAAATATCAAACGCATTTTGGTGATGGCATGCAATATTAAGCAGTTGAGTAAGGCCTGAGTTCAAGAAACAGCTCATGTTTGCGAACACCACCATCACCTCTTTGGAGATGCCAAATTAAATACATGCTTCTGTTAGGTTTGAGATGGGAAAGAAGTTGGATTCATCAAATGATTCATTGCCTAAGTAGCTAAAACAGCCTTATTCCTTACAGGTGTCTGAAGTTGCTAGGCTCTCAACACCAAATTCATTGAGACTGAATTTGGAGTCGATTACTATAATGGCAACATCAGTGAAAGCACTCTCCAACATAACCATACCCATGTGTTTCCAATATGGCCCGGGCAGACAGCAGACAACTTTCGTGGTCATTCTACCCTCAAATCCTTCTGTCTGCTGGCAAGTAGGATTTTATTACACTCTGCGCCATGCAAGCCACAACCCTGAACCTCAAGTGTCAAGGTCATCATAGGTGATGTTCATAATACAGAGGCAGGGAAGCAGACTAGGCAAGAAGTTCTCCTTGTTTGTGAACTGTAGAGATAAATTATACCTTGAGGTTTGTATTATCATCATAATGATTTGAAAACTGCTGTGTTGTGTAATGCCTCAAAATGTGTCAGAACATTTGCTGACAAGGCTACTAGCATGAATCCTCTGTCCCCATTTAAGACAATGGAGCTAATTAGTCAGGGAATGTACTCTGGCAGAACAACAGGCAGGCTATTTGAAGCCCAGCATAACCAGTTGGTTTAAAATGTTTAGCAGCCAGTGGTGGAAAATTACAGAACAGGACAAAGACAGAAAAAAGAAGCAGAAGATGGCAAGACTCATGGTCACACTTAGGAATATTTGGCAGGTGAGGAGAAAAGACAGGAAGATTTCAATATGAGGGGTAGGGCCAGTTTGACTATGGAGGTATCCCAGATCATGGAGGAGAGTAGAAAGCTTCTGCCATTTGGAAGGCAAGTCATGATAGTAAATCCCTTGCTGATGAAATCTCCACACTGGGGAGAATTTACTTTATTTACTTGCAGAAAGTAGCAAAAGACCTTGGAGGATTTACTATTTCTGTTTGATTCTTGCTTTAGGTAAAGTACAGCACTTAACAAGCCTATACAGCATTTATGTGTTCAAAGGTGCCCCTGAGAGTAACAACAGCTGATAAAGTCTACTTAACTGAAGCATCCAAAAACCTGGGGCATTTTAGGTATTACTGTTAGTGTCAGGGCCTAACACAGGCTGTGAAGCTTCCCTTCCTTGAAGGGAAAGGAAACCCCTGAGGAAGTATTCTGCAATGCTCCAAAGAGAGAACTTGTGCTGCAGCCCACTGGCACCTCAGCAGGCTGGATGCAAGCTGAGTATTTGAGAACAGAAAAGCTCTATTGGACATGGGCTTCTTTGGCACATGAATTTCAATCCATTTGTTATGATATTTCTGTGACTGAAATTGCAGCAACTCAACAAACTTACCTGAAATAGGATAACAAAAGCCAAGCGAGCTGATAAGACTGCCCAGTACTGTTTAGAAAACTCATACTGATTTGGGGACCAAGGTGGTTCTCTGTAGTCTTTGAACCTGTTAATGGAGACAGCTCAGTTATGACACAGTTCCACCAGTCTCCTCCTTCACCAATTCCTTTGGTTAACGTGATTTTCCAGTCACAAAACCTAAGGAATCAAATCCTCCAGATGTTGCTGCTTCATTCCTTATTACGAAACACAACTCCAGAATTAGAGCTGGACTATCTCCACTGAATTTAGCAAGATTCATCTGGTTTTCACAGTTGTAACCAAAATCAGAACATTGTTCTAATGTTGGAAATTTCCAGATTTTCCTGGCTTTACAAGTGTCCCCCTTTTCTTTTTTTCTTTTTTAATGTTAATTTGATCTCAGTGTAGAGGAAATAAAGTGTCAAAATCAACGCACAGAGGTAGTTCAAGGCATTTTCACGCTAAAGGAGACAAGCCTGTGTTCGTCTCACCTAAACCTTGATTAATATAGGTTATAATTCAGCCCACATAAAATCTGACTCACTCTTTGGTGGTTCTTGTCATTGCATTAACAACAGGGGGAGCCATGGGTAGGGCACTTCCTAAATTAACTGTCTGGCCTCAGACAGGATAAAACAGAGCCTTAGTGGTTTGGTGTATAGAGTGGTGATTTTAGTATTATCATCAATCATTTGGAAGTAAACAACAGGCTAATAAAAGTCACAGATACTCCTAAATTGGAAAGTTTTGCAAATAGCAGGAAACATGGGAAGCAATAAGAAATACGGACAGGAAACACAATGAGAATAATCTGGGGAAATGGAAAATAATTAAAAACAAAACAATTGAAGGATCTTTGAAAGGATAGAGTTTGAAAGAAAATGCAGTGAACATAGCCTGGAGCTTACAGTAGCCAGCAAGTTAGCACAAGTCTGAAATATTGCAGCAGGACGGTATGACTTGTGGATGTGTAAACAAAAGGCACAATGGTGCTGGGGGGTATTAGCCCTTCTCTGAACAGCTCAGGTAAAACCACACCTGGAATGCTTCATTCAGGCATTCAGCTGTGGGGATTTCAGAGTTAAAAAAAATAAAAAAAAAATAAAGGAAAAAGAAAAAGGTAGCAACAAATTGAAGGCAGCTCAGCAAAACAATCCAGGGGCTGAGGAGGCTGGCTCACCAGGAAGGATTAAAGAAGAGCACATTTTGGTAAGCAGCAGCCACAGTTGGACATGATAACCATGCACAAATTGTGCCCTTAGGACTGAAAGGGATAATTTAGTGCTGTTCACAATGTTTGACTAGGAGTAATGGGATGAAATTAAGAGAGGGAAAAATCTGTTTTGAATACCACAAAACCCGTCCTGACAGTAAGATTCATTAGACTGTGGAAAAGCCTCCGTTGGGGGATAATGGAGAAGGTTCATATATAAAATCTGTCAGTTCCAGTTTGCAGGTGCGCTTACCAAAATTACCTTCGGGTTCTATCTGCATGGTTTTGCATGTTAAATTATACATTTTCAATCACACAGCCCCTACATCCTGCTCTTTCCCCGCCAAGAAATTCAGACTGAAATGCTGGATGTAATTTTGTGCTGCACCTTCTGGAGACAAAGGACACAATGTACAACTCACGGTGGGGAGAGAGGTGATGGAGATGAGGAGAAAACACTCAAATTTGGGTCTGTACTAATTCGGGGAAGCACTATTTTGACACATTTAGACCCTTGATTATTTGTTTTATTCAATGGTGCATGCACAGTGGCTGAGCTCTCTGTCCTGTCTTACACAGGACTCCTGTTTGGTCCTGTGCTGTGCCTGCACTGTGACATTCCTACTCTGGTACCTTTCTGTACAGTGTGGGCTTTCGCATGCTGCTCAGATCTGTGCACAGGGGCTGCAGCAAGGGCCAGAGTCAGTTCCCTTGAATCTAATCTTCTTGAACATCAAAGCCAACGAAAACCATTGAGTTTGTGGTGGATTTTGCCTAGCACTATAAATCAGTCGCAGTCTTGAAATGGATCCCAGGTTCACCTGGAAGGGTCACCAAATGTGGTGGGGTTTCCATTTAATGTACTCTGAGCTTCACAAACTATGTAAGTGTTGCAGCACATCAAACCCCATGGAAATTTCACCTGGCTCAGATGGAAATCACACTGCTTATGATGCTGAAATCTACATTCAACAGAACACTAACAAATGATTTATGGTGAAGTGAGATGTTTTCAGAGCTATGGACAAGGTGGCTGGGCCTCCTCCCCACCACCCTTTTTAATTATTCTATGGCACATGGGACTTCAAAGTGCAATAGTCCGTGCTTTTCTAATCCACATATAGTTTATTTTTTTAAAAAAAAAGACCATCTTTTCCCTCACCTCTTCAATTCTTCATGCTTTAAATATTTGATTCAGCAGGTATGCCAGGAACAGCAAATGACCCCTGCTACATAGACTACAGTGTTTCAAAAATAGCAAACAACTCTACTTCCACTGAAAAAGGACAAGAAGGTGAAGTAGTTAACGTGCTTTATGAACTGAGCACAGGAAAGTTCTGAGGGGAAAAAAGAAAAATGCACACTGAAAGCACAGAAATGATGGGGAATGTATAGATGGCAAGACTTAGAAAAAACGGAACTGAAGCCAGAGCTAGGAGAATTCTGCTAGTATATTTCCCAAGTATATTACATGGGTAAACCCTGGTGGAAAAAATCAAAATGTATATGTAGGTAGAAATGCAAATCAGTCCAAATAAGCTGATCTGTTTGATATACTTTTTCAGCTGGTCTTTGACAAGAAATTGAAAAAAACATGACTGAATTAGAAGGAAGTGGTGCTTCAGCAATGCAGGAGTATATAAGAATTGCTCAGGGGAAAACATTAGAATCCACAACTGATCACTAGGAGTAGATGAGAGGGACTAGCAGAGCCCACAGGGAACAACATTTTGAGAAAAGAAAGAGGACAGACCCCAGGGCATTAAGAAAATTAATTCATTCAAAGACATTTTATACATTTGCTGAATATTGGAGCAGACTTGTGTTAAGGGAAAAGTCCCTTTAATGATTCTGTATTTGCTGCTTTCTTCTTTCCAGTGTGATCAGCATGCTTTCATGTATTCCAACACCATACCAGATTATAAAGATTAAAAGGGCTAAACCAATAAAAATGTCACATAACCTGACAAGATTTGCTTTGAGTTTGCCTTCAGCTACACAAATGTTTTTCTCTGAAAAACAACGTTACAACTAATGCTATGCGTCAGAATGGTGTTAGAGCAATGTTTATTTGGAAGCAGCGTCAAAGAGCTCACAGCATTGTTAGAAAATGCTGCCCAAAATATTCAAAGAATGTTTTCTGGATGTTTGGTGGGAGAGTTGTTTCTGGCTTGTTATGGTTATTTTTAAGATACCTTAATCTCTCTCAATGCCCGTAAGGAGCAAAATGCGGGCTTGTTGTAACCACATTTATCTCCAGAGGTCACAGAAATCTAAGAATAAAAGAGGTCAGCTTGTTCCCAACATATTTGCCAGAAACAGAAAAACAGATTTTATTTCCAGCTTAAGGGACAGTGTTTGTTCCCTGTCTCTTGGGGCACAAGCTAGATAACCCATATTTTATCACAGTGATGGCTCTGGCCAAAACTGAGATTTTGATAAGATTCAAATGAGGCGGTTGATAATGAGAAACAGTGAATATGAATGCTGACATCTTTTCCTAATTGTTTCAGGATAATGGAACAGAAATTCTCTCACAGTTATTTCTCATTCAGACTACTCCATGGTCAAATATCTAGCATATGCCCCTTCTTTGCTATCAATTTTATTTTTTTTTATTTTTTTTTTCCCCTCAGTGACATAGATTTGATATTATCAGGCAGGGACCACTTTTATATTTAGTGTAGATTATTCCCTTCTCTCTTTATTTTGGCTCTGTTGAATCCATTCTAGTCTGAGGAGGGCATTTAATCACTGTTATGATTGAACATATTTCCAAATACACTGGCAGTCATACATCATAAATAGTGGCCAGAGACTGAGACCAGGTAAAAAGCAGCAAAGTGAAAGTAGCCAAGTCACAGCAAAGTAGGAGAACTATATGGATCAAGATTCTTGAAGGAAAACACTAATTTGGGGCTATAAATGAAAAATTGCTAGCAACTGAAAGGAGAAAAGCTTTTCACAGTCTTACAAGTCTACCAAAAAGTACAGAGGTGCTGCATATTCTCACATCTAATAGTACACTAAAAATAACTTATAGCAACACACTGAAATGGAAAATAGCAGAGTTCAGAGGGAATAACATTTTGACAAAAAGGACAGGCCCCTGGTTTAAGGTGTTTTACCATATCTGCCACTCATTACTGGTCTCCATTTGGACATCGATCAGCTGACCCCAACTCTTTGAGCGTGATGACCCAGCCAATATTCTCTCTCTTTACCTGCTTCAAAATTAGGAGTCTTATGTGTGCACCTAGCCTCTGTTGTATTCAAGGTGAAAAGGTAGGTACATCCCAAAGGCAATCCTAAGAGCAGCAGGGGCAGATAAATTTCACAGAATCACAGATAAATTTCTTCATTATTTCTTTATTAAGAGCATTATTTCTTCATTATTTCTTCATTAAGAGCAGGGGGCCAGATTTCTCTACATTTACTCTGCTTCTTCCAGTGAAGGAACTGAGATGAATAATTTTTGTGGGTTATAGTTGGGTGAGATAAATACCCTGCTTAAAATCAGTGGGGTCCAAAGTATGATTACAGTGTGCTTGCACAGCAGCAGAAGATAAACATGTGCAAGCTACACTGAATGCCTATTTTAGGACTTCTTTCTTGAAAATTATTACCTTACAATATTTAATATATTATCATAGATGACCGTTGATTTGTAGGCCTCATGAACTTCCACCTACCCCTTCTCAAGTTACTTGAGCAAAACATCTTATTCCCTAATAAAATCAGAATGGAAAAAAAAACTGATTTCATGGGAGGTAGGTATGTAGCCTACATTTAGAAGTGTGCAGTCATTCAGAAGCAAGGGAAGTTTTTGCCTACTTCAGGAACCTGGCTAGAATGTGATTCCTTAAATAATCAGTGAAAAGAAGTGTACTGCTCTGAAGGGCGATTTACAGCACCTGTTAGAAGGATAATGACAAAATTAATTTCTCTCTTTGCTTTTAAGTCATTATTTTTCTAAATTAATTTATTTCTAGAAGGGTAAAATCAGCAAATATTTAGAAATATTTGAATTATGTGGGGTTTTTTTTTAATGAAAAAAAGGTTGATTTGTTTGAAATATTTTCTTTCCCCAACTTTAACCTGAAGACAAAGATTTTGGTAGCACAAAAATGTGCATCCTAAGAAGCATTAGTTACAAGCCTTCTACATCAAGCCGAGAGCTGTTCTTGCTGATTTGTAGAAGAAACTAATAGTTATGACTTAATAGTAACCCTACAAAAACCTTTCAGCTGCCTTACCTGTCTCTCTCCACTCTGTAAATACAAATTCTTAAGAAACTTTGAATGTCAGACATGCAGAATGTAGGGCTATTGGAAGTAATAATGAAGAAATCTATATTTTAAATGCAGATTTATCAAGGACAACTAATACAAGTGAATGGGAGGAAAGAAAAAAGAATTCTGAAGCTCTAACCAGAAAACACTACTTGATATTTACAATATCTACAATACTAGCAGTATTTTCTGCCAGTATCTGAGTATTCACTGGTCAGTATTGCAAGAAAAGGTGAAAACAGCTCTTTGAATTTCTGCATATTTTTATTAAAAAGTAAGGTTACTTTGTGAGCCCTGGAACCATGTTAGTGATTTCTCATGCAAACTTGGAGTACTCCATAGGTATCTGTACAACTGGAGCACTAGGCTAGACATTTTGACCATATTTTGAAGGATGTCAAGCCTTATTTCCCTAGTCCAAAAAGATGAATATAACATAGAAGACATGCAGATGGGGAATGCTGCAGGTTTTAAAGATGGGCAGAACATATTGAAAACTCTGTAAAGTAAACACTGAACTTAACAAAGAAAAAGAAAGCCTGGTTCTAATCAGTGGGTGTCTGCTTTAAAAACTCATTGTTTTTAGTGAAAGTTCTGTCTTTTAATAAAGGATATTTTTATTCAAGTAAGTCTGCCGAAATTCTTTTTTTTTTTTTTTTTTTTGCCTTTTAATGCACTGGGAAAACCCTTCTAAGACCTTCTAAAAGCTGTACTATTAAAACAACCTTTCAAAGCCAAAAATATTGTCAGTTCCCACTTGGAAAAGTTTTGTCTGACAAAATACCCTCTGACTACGCAAACTCTCATTAGAAGTACTTTACCTGCAGAATAAAACATCCTGTGCAAATGGGGAGTTTTCTGGCTGTGTTCCTGCCTTGAGATGACTGACATTGAAGTATGACAGCGTGTGATTGATGAAGCCATGCATGGTTCCATTTTGACTGTATGCATATTGATACATAAGGCGTGGAATGAAATCAGACGTGACAGCAATTACAAAAGCCTGAGAGACAAAAAAAGCCAACCAAACAACAGTGTCATGAATCTATGTCTAATGTGCTTCAGGTTAAGTCCATTCAAATTTTAATTTTCACATTCAATTAAGTGTAGAGTAGTGAAGTGTGAGTTAAATAGCCAGACCTGGTACAGAGCATATATAATTGCACAGTAACCTGCTCTGTCTCTCTAGGGAAATGTAGCAGTTAGGGAAGTGCAGCATTTCTTAGAGCATAAAGTATCCAATGCAGTTAATGTAATGTACATTTCTCCAACTATTTCCATCCCTGGAGCCATTAGAAAGTTTATCACTAGTTTAAAAAAACTACAACAGGACATAATAGCTAACTGTTAGAATTTGATGTAGATACACATTATCTGAAAGAAACCAGTTGGGTGTAAGGTAGTCGTCTTCCATTTCCCCCTCTGTACCACACATCTGACATGCAGGTATACAACTGGTATAATTGTGAAGTGAACCAGACACTGAAGTATCTAGCTCATATCAATAGGAATTCATTAGATTTGTTTAAAACTACATTTTGCTAAACAGTTCCTCTGCACTAGTCTTTCTCAGATGGACAAGCAGATGTGGGCATTCAGTATTTTTTTAAATTGGATATACATATATTTACATTTCTGTCAAGAAAAAGCATCTAACTGATACTTTAATGGAATCCCCAGGAAATAAAGATATTCAGAGTTTGTTTGACACAGAAAATAATCAAGGATCATAAATCTTCAAGCTATATTTGGATAAGACTGAGAGGCTGCAGCACAGATCAGTGCTGGAAACCTCAGATCTATGCCTGACAGCAAAATTATGGATTTGTGCAGGGCTGCACACATTTCCTACCTTAAATCCTGGAAATTGCCGAGCCGTAAGTGAAGAATGCTCTACCCAAATCAGAAACACTGCTTTTCTGGAGGCATTACAGTTCTCCCAGTTGTAATGATAGCTTACATACTGCTACAGAGTGCTGTTGTGCTGGAAGCTATTGTGCTAAATAAACTGCGTATCACTTCTGTACAAGTTTCCCCTTCAATAGTGAAAATCATCTGCTTTTTTAATGTGCTTTGGTATCTTTGATATTTTGTGTTTGGATTCATTGTTCTTAAAGGATCTTCTCCAAACTAAATTCTATGAGTTTATGATCTGTGATTCAAAATGCACTAGATAGCATTATAATTGAACTCCTAGGTGCAGAGTCTTTTTTATCTTAAATCATATACAGAAAGTTTTTACGTAAGGAATACATGTAGAACAATAAATGCAGTATATATGTATACTGGACACACATTATGTTGATGAAATCATTCATTCTCTACAAAAGAACATATTTTTCCATTAAGATTTTGTATCCTGGGGAGTGTGTAGCCCAACTCAAAGGAAAAACAAAAGCTACTTTTACAGAAATACTCTGTGATAGAAATTATGTTTAGGGATTAACCATACTTGTATATAGCAGAACAAATGCTAGTGCTATCTGGTTAAGAAATTTCTGTTCCTATAATCTAGGACATGATATATTTACATCCTTTTTATTCATACCAGCAGTTACACTAGCAAAGTAGCAGCAAAAGGCATAGGTACGAAAGAAGTTGATCTTTGTCTATTATCTGGACTGTTGCCTGGTTACATCCCCTTCACTGGTTATTCTTATATGAATTGGACTTCCTGTTCTATGCAACACAAGGAAGGAATGAGATGAGTGAATGGTGATCTTATTGGTAGTTAAATCATATTTTACACTTCCACAGGAATGAACCAGTTAATTTAAATTTTACTGTATTTTATAGCCATCAAGACTTCACTTTTAAATCATGCTGGGGACAGTATAAGCTCCCAAGATCATCTTTAGAATCTGATATAGCAGAATACTTACATTAATGATAACTGAAAGCTTTCCAATACAACTCAAAATGTTATACCAAATTCCTGTAAGTGAAAATAGAACTCATTAAAGGATTTATTACCATTTTTGCTCTATCTTATGAAATTTTTGGTGTTATCTTCAGTTTTGAGGGGGTTTGTTTGTTTGGTTTTTTTTTTTTTTATTACTTACCTATATCTTTTTCTCTTACTGTGTCTGGTCTCCTCAGTTCAGTAACAAACTTCTTTGCATCAAGCCGGACCTCTATGATGTTGTTCAGGAGAGCAAAGAGAGGTGCCAGAGGAAAGGAGGCAACAAAGAGTGTGACAAAGCCAAACTGGATAACTGGAAGAGAAACGTGCAATGGTTTTTTTTATGACTTCTAAAGAGATCTGGTAAATGCAGCTGACAGCAAATCATTGATGATGAGCTTTGTGGGTTACAAAACCCAGAAAACCACTTCACAACTTGGCCCCAGTAATAAATATCACAAAACAAGACTATGAAAGAGAGAAAGGTTTGTCAATATGCTTTATGAATGTTTCTAATAATGCTTCCAGTCTCTAGCACAATCACAAAGTGAATAATAAATCTAATGAAGGACAACGAGTTTGGAGTGTATTATTCTGTATTTACACAGAATTAACTGATTAAGACTGCGCTGTTCTTCCGTGCCCTTTTGCCTGTAAGTAAAATGATACACAAGCAAGCAAGAGGAGCATATATACAAATTGTCACTGTTTCTTCCCAGCTTCCTTTGGGAAACTTGGTGGCAATCTGTCAAGAGCAGTATCAGGGTAAGTATCTTCGTGTATGCATAAGCCTCTGGCGTCATATAGCATTTTTATTCCTCCTTATGTGAGTTATACCCTCCAGAATTAGAAATCTTCCTCTTTAAGTCCTAGGGGCTTAAATGCTATTGTCACTTTTTTTTTTTGTTTGTTTCTGCATCTTCAATGTGGATAAAGTAGCTTGGGAGAAAGAACATTAGTGCTAAAGGACAGGTAGTACTGCAATGAAGTACAGACCCAAGTTCCCCATGGTTCCTGGAACAGATACATAACTGACAAGCCTGGCTTCTTCCACAGGGGAAAAAAAGTGTTCCCAATACCAGACTGAGTTCACTAGAGAGTTCAGTTCAGCACCCATTGTATAATGACCTAAACAAAAAGACCACTTTATTTTCTGAATGAATTATACCTATTTTCTAGGGCATGGGATGACCTGTCTCCATGCAAACAAATTATCTTCTAAACAGCTAAGGAACTGATGCCACCCGGCAAAAGCATAATGCTGACACAACTGTGCTTTTCTGAGAAGTCTCAGTGCTCTGGAGATGCATGGAATAATGTAGCAGAAAACCAAGTTCCTCTAAACAAGCTTCTTTGGGGAGGAAGGGGGGGGGGGGGGTGACAGCCATGGTATCCTTAATTCTCCTTTCTTTCAGTGGCACTTCAGGATCTCTCCTGTCTGGGTAAATCTCATTTGGGTATAATTACAGTCTGAAAAGTCTGTGTCTTCCATGGAAAGCAGGAGGAATCAGCAGTGAATGTTACTCATGAGACCGGACCATTTCCTTGTAAAAATGCTACCTTATTTAAAGTAATATTTCAGGGAAGTGGGAGAGGTTTATTACCCCAGAAAACTAAGTAGAAGAAGAAACAAACCAAAATGCATGCTGCCCAAACACATAGACAGTAACCCTAATAAGATTAAACAAATAAATCTAAATGTGATTTACACCTCACAATTAAATAAGTAGTAGTATAGAAAAAAAAAGGTGTTGAGGCCCTATTCATTGTGGTTTCTTTTTTAGGCAAATCCCTGTACAAGTTCCCTCTCCACTATTGGGAGGAATCTGTTGCACTTTTTGTGAAAATCAGAGGCTAATATATTACAACTGTTTAAAATAATTTCCTTAGGCAGTCCTGTCACAGCCTACAGCTTACTGATAAAACAGCTTTCTCCAGGATCTTGTCTTATGTGCATCTTTTTTTGTGTGCAGATTGCAACTCTTCTGACTTTTGAGCTTTTCTTTTCTCGTTTACGATATATTTTCACAGTAAAGTATTATCTCTGTACATGTATATGGCCTTTTGATTTTCATTCTCATTGTTTTGCTTCGAGATGGAGAGCATATCCTATCATACACTTAGATGGAGCTATTTCAAAGCATAAAAACATCCTAACCTTGAAATAATAATTTCCTGAATATTTTATGTTCTGAGTCAGGAAAAAGAATTAACAAGGAAATAAAAGCAGATGTTAATGCCAAAAAAATCTGGGAAATGCTTAGAAAAATACATAGCACCAGAATACGTCTTATTTGTTTTAAGTGAATTTAGCAGGAAAAGAGCTGGGAGGATTCTGTTAAAAACAAGAAGGTATTCTTTAAGTACAAACCACACACGCATTTGCTTTGATGTTGTTTGCAGCCCCTTTATTCATTGCCTGGGAAAATGCAGTTTAATTTTTTTTCAAGTTCATGAAAGAATGTTCAAGGTATGCAAAGGACTTCTGGACAATTTTGGAAATATGTCTTCATAGAAAACTCTATGCCAGAAGTGTTTGTGTGGCCATCTTGAAATCTCTTCTGTCTTCTAGCCTTCTTTTTACGAAAGTGTGAATGATGCAGAAAACAGGCAAAACCCCCATGAAAACAAATCCAACCATGCCATAATTTAGATGTTCTTGAGTAGTAAACTAGCAAACCATCATTCAAAACAAGTAGCCTCTGTAAACCTCAACAATTTAAAGGCACTTGTTTAGTTTGGTCAGAAATAAAAATAAATAAAGCTGTTTTGACTACAAAGGAACTGTCAGCTCTACAGTTCAGGTCACAGAAGTAACCTAGTTGCAGCATCCTAGAGTTCTGTGGATATCTCTCCCATCACAGCGGAAACATTTAGAATACTTTTAGGGCACTCATAAATACTGTTCCGTCCAGGACAGCTGACACCAAGACACCTTTTTGCATTCACACTTATACCACCAGCTCTCTACACAAAGCTCTTCTAGTGTTCATTTATAACCCTATGACTCCATATAGGAGCCTACCTGAGTTGGGTGATTATTCGTCTGAGGTTGGAGCCAAAAAACTAAAGAGAACTGTGCAAGGAGCTGGACCTCTGGACAATCAGCCTTTTCATAGCTTTCTTACTTGCCTGGTAGGCCAGCCTGGAGACAACAGAAATGAGCATCACCCAGCCTCATGGCACAAGCTAGTGAAGAAAATGATTGCAGGTTGTGTATATGAGGAAGCCAAGCACATGGGAAATAACTCCTCCCAGGGCATCAAAGAAGGACACAAGATGTGCTGTCAGTGACACAGACTGTATTTCCAATGACAGAAAATAACCAAACCACCAAACTATTTTTGTTCAAGTCTTCCTTACTATCTGACTTAAGCAGGCAAGAGGCAAGGCAAAGACAGCTCATGAGGTCCTTAACACCTGATGTCACATCTGCAACACCTCATCCAGGCTTAGGCTGGCTTGGCCCTGAGACAAAAACTGTGAAAAACAAAAGCTTCAGGAGAAGTCTCTCAGACCACAGCACTTCTCAAAAGTTCACTTTTCACAGAAGCTGTTCCTCTGTGCACAGGGCCTGAACAGAACCCAACGCCAACAAAGACATAGCACACACTGTCCCTCTAACTCTGTCCTCCAAATTATGATTAAGAATTTAGAACAAGGTTTTTAAATTATGGATCTGGAGAGTTCTGGCTAGTATTCTTGAGCAGCGTAAATCCTTCCATGGGGAATATTACTCAGGTTCTACCAGATTTACACACTGAATAGTGTGAATAAACCTAGGTCTTTTACATCAAAACTTAACATAAGAGAAGGTAATTTGTTAAGATTCTGTTGTGCCTTTGTCTTACTTCTGTGTCAGTAGTATTTGTCATAGGATTGTCATAGGATTTACTTCCATTGTTACTGGAAGTAAACAATGGAAGAATCACTCCTGTGCCATCACTCCATTTTTCCAGGTTCTAAGAAGGAACTATTCAATACATAGCCAAACCTACCTGATAAACCAAGGAAAAGCTATAACTTACTACTTTACTTTTTGGTAATAAACGTATATAACAAGCCTAAACACAGCAGGCTGAGTTGGTATTTTCAAATCCATTCTCATTATAAAGATTATACAAAAATGCAGGTTTCTCTTCAATGATTCCTCTTTTCTTTTCTTTTCTTTTCTTTTCTTTTCTTTTCTTTTCTTTTCTTTTCTTTTCTTTTCTTTTCTTTTCTTTTCTTTTCTTTTCTTTTCTTTTCTCTTTTCTCTTTTCTTTTCTTTTCTTTTCTTTTCTTTTCTTTTCTTTTCTTTTCTTTTCTTTTCTTTTCTTTTCTTTTCTTTTCTTTTCTTTTCTTTTCTTTTCTTTTCTTTTCTTTTTTTTCTTTCCTTTCCTTTCCTTTCCTTTCCTTTCCTTTCCTTTCCTTTCCTTTCCTTTCCTTTCCTTTCCTTTCCTTTCCTTTCCTTTCCTTTCCTTTCCTTTCCTTTCCTTTCCTTTCCTTTCCTTTCCTTTCCTTTTTTCCTGCCTCACACATTGCCTTTTTGATGGATTTTCCTGCTTTAGGGGAAATTCTTCCAAACTTCTGAGATTAATCCTTACAGTAGTCGGTAGCTACAAATGCGGGATCTGATAATTTTCTTCTTCAAATTCAAAAGGGAGTTTTGCCCTTGATTTTTAATTGAAGTTCATGTTCTCTTTGAGAAATAGTGTTTCCAACTAATTGCCACATGAACTTTGGACTCTTAGACGAGTTAGACTGGAGAAGGGAAGACTCAATGAAATAAACATCTGAGTCATCGCTGATGTAATTTTCATTTCAAGAAAACTATAAATTTCAGAAATTCACATGCATAATTTAGCTGGCTTTGGAGCCCATTTCATAGTTTGTCTAATTAGCAATATTTATTGCTACTCTAAACATCAATTTGCTGCCAACTCTATCACTTCAGGCTAGTTACACATGTTGCAACCTTGCTACCAGCTGGATGAGGAAACTGCTATATATGCTATATACTTTGGGAATTCATGTGGTCTGGTATATTAGGCTGGGTCAAAAGTCATTGCACAGTTTTAGAAACAGGAAGTACTAATGACAAATCTGACACATGTTAACAGCGTCAATTTATGTTTCAGAATTCCTTGAACCAAACTTTCTGATCATGCAGAAACAGTAAGAGTATCTTTGCTGAAGAGTGTCTGCTAAAAAATACAAATATATATATCAGTCAATAATATCAAAACAAACAGTCATCAGGAATTTCACTGGTGCAAATCAAAACTATGTGCAGACATGCTATTGACTGACAAAGCTCATTCAAGAAAGAAGTTCAGCACAGTCTGCTGACAACAATCACATTCAGAGTTCAGCTCACTGAAGAAATGACCCACAAAAGCTTTCCCCAGAAAGAAACTTAAAGGTTTATTTGCCATGGTGAAGTGTTAACCTCTTCCTCCCACACCACTGGCATCTTTAAAATGCCACTGAAGTCAATAGAAGTCTGCCTGACTTGCAGACTTTGGGTTTTTTAAAAGTAAATCATAGAATCATAGAACCATAGAATGGTTTAGGTTGGAAGCAACCTTTAGAGTCATCTAATCAAACTCCCCTGCAATGAACAGGGACATCATCAACTAGATCAGGTTGCTCAGAGCCCTGTCTAACCTGGCCTTGAATGCTTCCAGGGATGGGGCATCTAGCACCTCTGTGGGCAACCTGGCTTAAGAAGTTATCTTCACTGCTTTCCAGGATGGCCTACAGCTCACTGTGCTGCTTTTCCAGCAGATATCAGGGTGGTTGATAGCAAGATGAGAGCTTGTGAATGTGATGCCTTGTGTGGCTGGAGTAAGAAGGCTTCATCAACAGACTTCCCTTGATCAGGTGGCCTGTAGTAGACAGCAACCTCAAGGTTCCCCTTGTTGTGTCAGTCTCTATTCTTACCTATAAGCTTTCAATGTGCTTGTGGCTATTCTTCAGAGGCAGCTTTTCACTCTCCATCCATTTCTTGATGTAGGGAGCAACACCTCCACCCCTTATTCATTTCCTGTCCCTTCTGAGCAGCCTGTAGCCATCAACGGCCACACTCCATTCACGGGATTCATCCCACCAAGTTTCAGTAACTAGGTCATAGCTTTCTAGCAGCATGGTGGCTTCCAACTCCTCCTGTTTGTTGCTCATGTGTTGGTGTATATATTGGTGTAGAGGCACTTCAGATGGGCTGTCAGCTGAGCCGCCTTCTTAGAGGAACACCCCTTAATTCCTTTGAAGTATTCCACTGATGTTTCCCTGTTGGCTCCTATTAGCTCAGCAGGCCCTGGCTCATCTCCATAAGACTTCAAGTGTGCTCCAGTCTAGCCAGCATGACTCAGAGCAACAGGCTAAGGGACCCTGTTAGCACCCCATCCCTCTAACACTGGTGTGTTATCCCATGGATTGTCACAGGCTAGTTTAAAGCTCTGCCAATGAGCCTCACTAGCTCATTAGCAAAGACCCTCTTCCCCCTTTATGAAAGATGGAAGGCTAGCAGGCCTGGTGCCATCTAGGCCATTCCATTATCGAAAAATTCAAAAGTGTGGTGGTGACACCAGCCACACACCCATGGCTGGTGTTATTAACATGTATTAACAGACTGTGTCCATCTGTTTCTTTCAGTGTCACTGCCTGCAACAGGAAGGATAAAAGAAAACTAATCTATACTCCAGATTCCCTTACCAAATGTTCCAAGACCCTCTTTTGATCTGTTTTGAACTATGCATTATAGCTTCACCACCACCCTTGAGTAATAGTCTGAGGGCCATACCAGACTAGGAAGTTTCCTAGTGATGTCCTTAACCCAGGGCCCAGGGAGGCAGCAGACATTTCTAAAAGGAGGTTCTCTCTGGTTTATTGGACCCTTTGTCCCTGCAGAAGGGAGTCACTTCCAACTATATCCCATTTTTTCTTCCTCTTGGAGATGGTTGTGATAAAGGGGGTAGGCCTTTCTGATCTCTCCAAGGTTTCAGGCTTCCTCATACAAGAAATCAGAACTAAAGAATATCTTAGCAGCTTTGAAACCATAGAATCATAGCATGGTTAGGGTTGGAAAGGACCTCAAGATCACCTAGTTCCAACCGCTAAATGGCCATTCCAAGATAGACTGAAGTAGGACAGTTATCATCAAAATCTCCTTTAATTGTGTCATATCATACTGCAAAATACATCCTGAGACCACTACAAACATTATCCCTCAGACGACTTGTGATTTATCAGAGCTAATCTGCTTAATAAGGGAACGCAGAGAGAACATATGACTTGCCACTTGGGGAGTGGGCCAGACTCCAGGTTTCCATTAGAAAGGACGCATGTCAACCGTTTTGATAGAAATCAGTCAAAGAGATTCTACATAGGCACAAAAGGCAAGGACTGCCTGTGATTAGGTTACAGCCTGTAGAATGGTAGACCCAGAGTCAAGAGTCTCAGCTTGGTCAGAGGTTTTCTGTGTAGTCTTAAAGATGCCACCTACCTTTAAAAGGAGGAGCACCCTGGCAAGACAACCCTAAATGTAGCAAATATTTACACACAGATCTATGCCTGTTTCTGCATGAAACCCCATCATCATCTGTATTGGGAACCTAAAGGCTACAGTAAGCCCAGACTACAGTTTTTTATTCAGCTGCTTCATTCCTGGTTGAGCAGATAGCCACTGATACCAGTGGGAGCATGTCTGAGTAAATCAGTGTGATTAGGAACTAAGTTCTGAAAGAGCAGTCAGATTTCTCCTCCTTAGCATCACACCTCTCCTTACATTCTAGTCACTCCGCCTTTTTAAGCAACTCAGTGAAAGAAAAAAAGCTTCCTTTGCACTTGCTGCATTGTTTCCCTTCCCTCCCCCTCCCAAATCAAATTTAGAAAAACAGGTAAATAAGCTGTGTAACTGCTTCTTGCCTCACCATTTCAGCTTGATGCCCTTCACAGCAATCTCAGCTGACAGGTTCAGTGCTGAGCTGTACAAAGTGCTTCCTGCCAACGTGGGTGGTCTGAGTCACTCCACAGTGAATCTGACAGCTGAGTGCAGTGATATGGACCCGGGGCAACAAGCAGGCTGTGGAGGTGCAGCTTGGGTTTCATTTGCTGCACATTTGTCTTTTATCCCACGGGTAGGGCATAGCTTGCTGTGGTGCACTACAAGGCTCAGTGAGCTAGTCTCTTCACTTGAGAAGCTAATTCTTGTGTTGTAGACAAATGTTTAGATTAGTAATTCATCCATTCATTTGTGGGGCATCTATCTCATTATTTCTGAATGACTGCAGATTGGGGCACTCAACATTGTTTATGATCTAGGCACAAGGGACTAATCTAAAACACAGGCTTAGTGTCCAGTGATTTATAACATAAGTAGCTTAGACCCTGATACTACAAGTTATTCCAACAAGAAAAGCCTTTGCATCCAAGTAGTGTCCTTATCAATGAATCAAGGGTAATCTCCTACAGAAATCTCAAATCAGGGTGGCGGCATCATCTCAGATGCAATGTGAGTTTCCTCCCACACCTGAACACTTTAATTGGGTCCAGCTACAATTATAAGAAATAAAGCAGCAGCATGTAATATTCGGAAGGTGGAACATTCTAGTTCATAACACACTCCAGGCTCTATCATGTTTCTATATCAGTCAGCCACACCTCTCAGCTATCACAGATCATACTCAGCATTCTCTAGCCCATTATATAGTGAGAAGAAGTCTGATTCCTCCTTAATCTTCCAGTGGCTTTTGCTGCAATTAGCCATTCATCCTGTAACTGATCATGAACTCTAGTTCCCAGAATTAATAAGATCAACTACTACAGATGTGCAAGGACAAGAAATTAAATACTTATAAACAGTTGTATTTATTCTGTTTATTACCAATAACTAAAGGTCCTTGTCCTTAGAGAGAACTAGCTAATCAGGAAATTTTGGATGTCAAAGTGCAGATGTTTTTTAGTTATGCCTGAGCATAAAAACATATGAAAATGTTTACAAGGGGAAATGTCTATAATTTTTCATTATTGTTTAACTCAAAAATTGCAAAGAAGCTTGCTTAAAGTTTCCAGGAGGAAAATAATCTCAGGCTGAAGTAATGTGTGGAAAAAAAATCAATCCTAAATGAGAATTTTTCAACAAAGTATCATCATGTGCAGAAGGGGACAAAGTAGTAGAGGCTGCAACACACAGCCAGATCCTAAGGTGCATTAAAACAATTGATAGGGAAATGACTGGCGTCCTGTTGGACAGCATGTTGAACATGAACGAACACTATGCCATAGCTACAAAGCCCAGTGGCCTTCTGGGGTACATTAGGAAGAGTACTGACAGCAGGTCAAGAGAGGGAATCCTTCCTATCTAATCAGTACTACTGTGACCGCACCTAGAGTGCTCTTTCTAATTCTATGCTCCCCAGTAGAGGAAAGACATGGACAAATTGTAGTGAATCTAGTGAAGAGCCACTAAGAAGATCAAGGGATTGGAGGACCTGATGTACAAGGAGAAGCTGAGAAAGTTGGGATTGTTCTGCAACTGGAAGAGAAAGTTTAGGGGATTTTACCAGTCTTGGGTGGATTAAAGAAGACAGAGTTAGACTCTTCTCAAGGGTGTCCAGTGAAAGGACAAGAGGCAAAGGGCACATACTGAAATATAGGAAATATAATTTAATATAAGAAAAAACTATTTTACTGTAAGGGTGATCACATACTGGAGCAGGTTGCACAGAATGGTTCTAGAATCTCCATTCCTGAAAATATTTAGAACTCAACTGGACAAGTCCCTGAAAAACCTGCTCTGACTGAACCTGCTTTGAGGAAGGGGATGGACTAGATGATCTCCAGAAGTCCCTTCCAACCTTATCTATCCTATTCTGTGGCTGAATGGTTCCTATGCACTTTTCTCAGCTGGAACACTGAATTCTTGCAGTATAAGTATTAAACAGATACTAGGACACATCATTGCTCCTATGCTGATGATGTGGTATCCTCATAGCCCTACTATGTTGCATACGATTTCTGCAAACTAAAGTGTTTTGTTATTTTTTCCCCTTTATCATGACAATTTATGATATGCAGTCATATAATATATGGTGATTGGTAACTATGGGTGTTTCAGAAAGGGAGAGGGAATTTGAAAACTTACTCATTTCCATGTATTCTGGAGTTAGCCCAGTGAAAGGTTCCAAAGTGTAGTCCAGATCCCACTGCTGAGGGTCCTTTGATTGGCTGGTGTTCACTTCCTTTAGCTCAGTTCTTTCATCCTTCAGCTTCCTGAAGAGTTTCTTTAGCTTCCTGAGAAACAAAAGTTCAGATTGAACCAAGTCCTTTTTTTTTTTTTAACCCTACAAGATTTGGCCCAAGTTTTTGCACAGCAACATAAAATATGGACTATGTTATTTTGGTGTCCAACAGGCTTAGTCTGCACCATCTTTTAAAGTTCTAGATGTTGCTTATTGCCAGGTGACAGGCTGCTGGATTAAGCAGTTCCTATTTTCCTGCGTCAAGAGAAAAGTTACAACAGCATAATGGTGTTGAACCCAGTACTTTTTAATAACTGTTTCTCTCTAGATGTGTTGAATGGACATCTTCCTGAAGCTCAAGCACCTTCAGGCCTAAATATTGATAAAAATTAATACACTCAAAAACAACACACTGAGCACTTCTCCCTTAAGAAAGAAAGAAAGAAGAAACAAACAATATACCAGAAGGTAATGTGATATCTTCATTGAACATATCTAGCACAGGTAAATTTTTCTCTCACCATGAAGCTTGGAAACTTCCAATATAGTATACTTTTAAGGTCAAAATGACCAGACATTATGCCAAAAAGAGTGCAGGAATGTACTTACGAATAGTTTAAGCATGAAACCTGCTTGTCGTTCAAAGTAAAAAGAAGTAAGTACCTCTGCTAATAAATCTGCAGCGCCAAAGAAAGTAGTGTCTCCAAGGTACTGATAGGTCCAAAGCCTCTCAGGGCTCCAAAAAGGAATAATACTGACATAAAGGCAGCCCTGTGACCACCAGGAAACACCCACAACTCTTCAATTCCAGTGCTTTCCTGTCACAAGCACATATACCCGAGTCTATCTAAAGAGACATAAAAAAGATGCCGCTTCTGAAAGCTTAAAGGGGAAGCACTCTTTAATTAAAATGATGTTGGAGCTAATAAAGACAACAAAATATGTACCAAAGAAATGTTAAACATAAACAATGTCTTAATTTTACTAATGGCCTGTCATCCTGGAGAAACGCAATCTCCTTGCTTCTACATAACATGCAAACAGGGTTTAAAGTAACAGAGAGAATCAGATTCACAAGAGTTTCAGCAAGGTCAGCAGAATTTGGTCTCAGAGAGGTATACCTTTCCTGTCAGCACAAACAGAAACCCTACCTTAGTCACTTCACACTCTTTGGATTCAGTAACAAATTAGTGCTAAAAAAGTGTAACTTGGGATGCATGCAGTAACAAACTCTTCAATGCTCCACAGAGCAGCCCCCACTGGAACTCACTGGGGAAGAACTGGAATTCACTGGAAGCCACTGGAAACTACAAAATTTTAGAACTCCTAACATAAAACCTGAAACATTTGTTGAATGCTTATGAGAATAATTTTGTATTTCAGAAGTAACTATTTTTCCTGAGAGCTTACTGAACATGTATACAGCAAATTATGCACATCTATATAGACCCTGAAATATGTACTTCACCATGAGTTAGATTCTTTATTTGCATAACAGTATAATCTTCCTTAAGAGGTTTCTTATAAGGGTTTTAGAGGTTCTGAGTTTTCCTTCAGATATGTCACAGTGTGTATAAAGGTGGAACACTGAGCTATCGGACTACTGCTCTTGTGGTGAAACTTGGAAACCTCTGATTATCTCGCAAGCCCAACTCTGCTGATGAGTTTTCACTGCCTCCAAGCAGAAACACAAAACCATTTAAGTAAGCATAGATCGGTTATATCTCGCACGTCCTTTAGATCAGAAGAGGTCGTATCAGAGTTTCTCATTTGGACCACATTTTACAATAACATAGTTCATTTTGACCAGATTATAAATTACTCACATGGGTGAGAAATTATTTGTGCAAGTATTTCTTTGGACCTCAGCATGAATAGTAGTATCAACCACTCTCCTACTGAAATGGGGGTACATATTTCACAACACTGACAAATACATTAATCCCTTAAGTAGTAAAATCCCAGAGTAGAATGAATCCATCTCCAAAAGAAAAGTATTCCCAGTGCCCTCCCAGAAATGACATTTAAAACACATACACATCAATAACTTCATGCTATTTTATACAATGAGAAATTCCCATGGAAAAAAAAGTAATAGATTGAGATATTTCTTCAAAATCAAGGAAGCGAAATACAGCAAATTACCATAAAACAGTAATATTTATACTTACTGCATGTCTTCCTTTGCAGATTAAATTTATCTTTCTCAAATATGTACGACATTTTATAGTTCCTCAGATATGTGCCATATGAGTGAAAATCCAGACTAATCCCAGTGATGTTTTGCCAACAGTGTAAGCAGGGCTCTCCCACAAACATTTCCCCCACAGCTTGTGATAAATCCTTTGAACTAGAGGTGTGTGGCCTGGAGGCAAGATTGTATGGGGTAGTGGTTTTCATTTGTTCTTCCAGCTAAGCAGAACCACTTTCTCAGACCCTAACTTTAGTAGCAGGGCAAGGCTAGCTGGCAAACACACTAAAGGCTTTTCTGGGTAGGTTTATTGCTTCGTTCATGGATATACACCAAGCCACACAGAAACACAATACAAGGCTCTACAGCAGCCTGGAAATGACCACAGTGGCTGCAGAATTTCTACACTGACCAGTGTCTACAGGACCAATTCAATTTCATCACCTATGTATGGAGGAAATGGGGATTGGCAGACACTCTTAAAACAGACCCACATTGCATCAGGTCCTCTCTGTGCCAGGATCACAAAGTTGCAAAAATCAAGAGATCAGCTCCAGCTTTTTTACAAGTGCAGCTAAGGCATACCTCTAATAGCAGCTAAGGCATACCTCTAATAGTAATATTCTCAGTACTTTGCCAATACCCAGATACAATAATGCTAACCAAATACTTTCAGTACCCAGAACATTCAGTTTACACAGTTTTAATAAAAGGATGGAGAGTTCTGAAGTATTTCACAAGAAAGAATTAGACAGATCCTTACAAAGACATTTACCTTGCACATCATGCAAACTCAGCCATTTCAAGACATTAAAATTCCCGCCTCCCCCCTACTTTTATGGCAATCAAGGGAACTTGTCCATAACAGAGGTGATATAGTATTCAGAAGGTAGGAGACTGGGGGCAGGATTTAAAACAATCAAAGAATTCCCAGGATGCTCCTTCAGCATATCCCAATTAATTTCCTAATGTAGGGACTCTCAGAGGACAGTGAACAATAAGTTGAAGACAGTGCTGATTCTGATTTCTGTTCCAATAAAAGAATATCTGCTATAAATGTTGCTCGCATTTCCATGGCCAGATGAAATTGAAGAGCATCTCGCTGTCACTGTGCTGCAGCTGAGATAAAATTTGGGTGTTTTTAAATGTGAAGTCTGCACATGTGTGATCTAATCCTCTGGTTAGAGCACAATGAAGTTGAGTTACGGAGTTTAACGCATACACTCAACTCTCCTGAGAACCCAGTAACTAAAACAATAGTTGTTGTTTTTCATGTTTATTTGGGAATACACTAAATCCAGGGTTTTGTGATGATTTTTAATTTCTCATCTGCCTATCTATAAGCCAAGCATGAGGAGTGGCACCTTTCACCAGTTTGAGTTAAGCTTTGAAGAGTGTTCTTATTTTTATTCTTATGCAATTTTTTAAAGGATCAACTAGCTGAAAGCAAGCCAAAGTATTTGTTTCAAATATTCTATGAAAAAAAAATGTACCTTTGTGTCATATCCAAGCATGTGAAGTCTGAGACCAAACAGAAATGTGTCAGAAAGTTAAAGAACAGAAAATAGGAATTAGCACAGTGTTATTCTACAGCTATACAGCAGTAGGGCAATGAAAATGAGTTTTGCAGAACTCCATAGCTGCACATATGATTGTGTTATTAAAACTGAGTAAGGTTTTTAAATGCACTTGTGTGAAACCTGTTTTTTAATTCCTCAGATCAACATTTTTAAACAAAGTTGACAGAATTATAACTATCAGCCATTTTAGCTTCTGCTTTCTGCATGCTAGGCAGCCCCACCAGTGTGAAAGAGGTAGGTTTGCTCCTTCAGGAAGCACCTCCAATAAGCTTTGTGCTGAAGAAGCACATGCAGCAAGGTTTCATGACCTTACAAGTAGCCATATGAATCTAGAAGGAGAAAACTACAGATTAGCTATTATTTCTGGTCCTTTTGCCAGTGAATATTAAAAAGCAACGTACATTCTTAAAGAGACTGAGTAGCGTTGAAGAGAATGAGTGTAGGATCAGGGAGAAAGAAAATGAACAGGTTTTTGTCAGAAGGCTATGTCTAGAGCAGTTAAAAAACGACTGCACTTTCTCACAGGGGATTGGCACCAAACTGTTGTGTTAAATAGGAGGTTGGAACGCGGTTTAATTATGTTGTTTATAATTCCTAATATAGCCAATAAGTATAGCATTATGCAAAGTAATCAGCATCTGAAGAGAGCATAAAATCACTAAGGGAAAATACCCCACCCCTGGAGAATCCACAAGCTTTTGATGAAAATTATGAGGAAAAAAAAAAAGACAGAAATCAAAATCAAAGTGATCCTGGTTGGGCTGCAAGCACATGGTGCTTTTAAAAAAAGACAGATGACTGAACAGTTGCTCTATTTACACACTAAAAAGGAGTAGCAGGATTTGAGGAATCTGGGGGAAGACATGATGATGACCTGAGAAAAAAGAGAAATTTGTGCAGTGAGAGTGGGAAGTATAGAGGCTGGAGAGGCAGAGCAGCTGGGGGCAGGTTGAAATAGGACAGAGGCACAAGTCTGCATGTCTTTTATGGCTATGCAGTCCTCACGGTGCATCTCCACCACAGCCTGACAGAAAGATAATGAGGATCAGCCTACCAGTTTCTCAGAACTCTCAGTTACCAAATACTCTTGTGTACTTCAAGGCAGATCACCTGTGACAGTCACCAAGGGCTGAATTTGAAGTACTGCAAGGCAATACTTGCTAGAAAGAAATGAAAATAGGCTATATGAAAAGACAGAAAACCCCTAAAATCCAGCTGCTTGGGATGAACGGTTTATATCAGGTGGGTTTTAAGGCTGTCCTTCCATTTAGCATTTTTGTCTTGGTAGCATGATAGAAAAGTGTAAAGGGAGAAAGCTAGACTGAAAAAAATTAGTAGATGGACACTTGTATCTAGAGAAAAGGAAGTGCAGTGGCTCAGACTCTTGTGCTCTTGCCTGTAATTTTGTTTGCTGTGAATGGAGTACTGAAGCTCCAGGCTTTTCTTCAGTCATATTCCTACAGTCTGTTCGCATAAGGAGAGACCTCATATTCACACACAGGTGGTACAAGAAGGATTCAGAGGGAGAATTAAAGGACTTTAATCTCTCATTTGATTCCACGGTTTATGGTATAGTCATGCTTTGCTAGCACATTCAGACCTCCTGGGTTCTATGGGAGTTTGTGTTTGGGAATTTTGATTTCTCTAATAGAAGAAAACAGCAACCAAAAAACAGGAAAGAAAATTAAAAACAAAACCAACAAACTCTGAAACCTTCCAATGCCATTAATTGACAGCAATATATTAAAGGTGAAAAGTGACACAGGGATAGTAGCTATGAAAGGGTGTCATTAAAATGCTTTTTATTAACTCTTGGTATTCTTATCCAGCATAGTCAAATGCATTTTTAACTAAGTGATGCTGAATAAAAAGGCCAAATTCATGGCCCCACAAAAGTCAATGGGAGTTTTGCCATTGACTTCAATAGGGCCAGGATTTCACCCTAAGGGTTTAGCACCAAGGTCAAAGACAGAGAGTAATAAAATAACCACACAGATTTTTTTCAATAAGTTCAGAAAAACAGAACTGAAGAAAAGGTTAAGGCTCTCAAGCCCTGAAGCCTTTTAGGGTCAGTTCCTGTGGCAACAGTAAGAGAATTATGGTATGTAACACATCTGAGTGAACTGTGGCATATTTACATCTGTTAAACTTATGAATTCCAGCCCCACAGAACACACATTTCAATTCAAGAAGGCTTAGTTTCCCATAATTCAAATGCTGTTGCATTTACCTAGCTGTTTTGATATTCCTGGGTGCAGAAATTGAAAAAGAAATCACAGAAATGTTTAGAAGACCAGCAAGTCACATCTGCCATAGCTGTGCAGCAGTTTCTTCAGAAACGTTGAAGGAAACAACAAAGAAAATAGCATGTGTCCCCATGATGCCAAACAATGCAGGGCTGCCCTCTGAAGTTTAACTGTAATTTTTCAGCCAGCATTGACAGTGAATAATCCAGAATAAAGACACTGAATGATGGCTCCCAATAGCAGCAACAATAGGGTGCTAGAGATTTAATGGATGGCTGTTGCTTATGAACTCGGTCTCCCATCTACTTAGTACTATGAGGGAAAGAGACAGCAAATTGAAGTAAGGTTTCGTGATTTTCTACAAAGCAATTCAAATGTGTTTGGTTTTATGGTGAATGAAATAAAAATGTTTTCTGAAATAATCCCAATATCCCAAGATTTCAATAAGGGAGAAAACTCTTTCAATCTGTGTCATCATATAACTTAGCAGAGAGATACTTCCATGTTGCAGGCATATAGAGGACAGTTCCAGATTCTGAAGAAGAAATCACCATTTATGTTAGTCCCTTCTGCCTCTCCAGATGGCTAAGGTTCACTGCAGCACTCATACTCTGCCTTCAGTGGATATACAGGGAGCCAGTGGAAGAATCTGTGTTACTCACTTTCTCATTCCCTCCAAAGAGACACACGGCAAGGGGGGGGGGGCAGAAAAAGTGCAGCTGCTGAAACTGGACATAGAAAAGACTGATCTATCTTTCTGCCATGGGAGGCCTGTTCATCACAGTGAGGCTGCCGTTGCAAAAGTAGACACTGGAAAATACAACAGGGGCCTGATGAAGGTAGAGAAATCCTGAAAAGATAAAAACTTACTGGTAAAAAAAGGATAATCTAACAGAGGAGATGAGTGGACTGTAAGAGTTTACCAAGGAAAATAGGTAGCAGAATAGGATGCAGTAGGAATCATAGAATCACAGAATGGTTTAGGTTGGAAAGAACCTTAAGATCATCCAGTTCCAACCCCCCTGACATGGGCAGGGCGCCTCACACTAGACCATGTTGCCCAAGGTTCTGGCCAACCTGGCCTTGAACACTGCCAGTGAAGGAGCATTTACCACTGCCAGACAAGAAGGCAGATAAGAAGGATGGAAGGCAGAAGGCAGAGGGCAACGGTATTTTTATCTATACATCTGTCACATCTCCTAATAACTATAGACATAGTAGATGATGTGTGAGACACAGAACTACCACTTGCATAACACATGAATGTTTGGAGTCCTTTTTGGTCTGGAATTATGTGTGTCCAGCAGACCTATGCACAGCCTTCTGAAAAACTGCCAGTGTGCCTGTGTATGTGCGGCAGATGAGTATTGTTAAGAGTCTAGTCCAAACCAGTAGAGTGGCCATGCAGAAATAGATGGCTAACTGATTTAATTAACTCAAATTCAGTACAGCACAGTGCTTCTGGTGCTAACAGGTCCAGTGAACCCTACAGACATGCATGTGATTTTCTGGAGAATGCAAACAAATAAAGGAATTCAAGATGACAAGATAACATTGTGACTAAAATGAGGTATTTCACTGGGAAGGAGAGAATGAAAGCATGTTTGTTTTTAAACAGTTTTTCAGATTTAAAAACTGAGGCCACCATAGATTGTTGGCAGAAAAGTAGGGCAGCAGAAATGATAGAGAAAAATGGGATGAAATTGTCACATTCTTGCACCAAGAGTTGTAGTGAGGGAACTGAGAAATAATGTGACAGGAATTTTCTGTTTGGACTGGATCAGCCTCTGCTTTCATGAGTCAAAAATAATAAATTTGGTATTTCTAACATCATAAAATCCCAGTTAAAAAAAGCCGGTAGCAGTGAGTTTTTGGAAGATGGGGGGAAAAAAGTCACACCAGGTTTACACTGAGAAAGCTTTAAGCCTTCAACATGTCAGATATTTTTGGAACGATTTACTACCCTTTTTTCAAAATAAATTGTAAACTCAACGAGATGCAGACAGAAAACAGGCCTTCCTATTGAACTTTGACACAAGAATAATGAAACCATCCATAACCCACATTTGATTTGTTTGGGAAATTTTTCTCTCTATTTAAATTACTTCTTGCTAGGAAAAGGGAGGAAAAGGGCTCATTTTAAAAATATTTTATAATCTTTCAAGCATCACTCATCTTTGTTTCTTTTTAGCATCTTCAAGGCCTTCCTTAGGGATGCAATCCAAAAGCTACTGACACCAGAGCTGAAAGTTCTGACTGACTTCAGTGGAGCCAAGGCTTGTGTCTAAGCCAGATTCTTCATCTAGTACAACATTTCACAGACCACTGCCACCAGAAAGGATGATTCAGTTAACAGAAACAAGAACAAACCTCCCAGGAGGAAGGAGAGCAGGGTATTCTCAGTGGATTCTCAGTGCCTGAAGATCTCCTTGACACTGGAGACAGACCAAGAGAGATTTCTTCCCGCACTGGGAGCAGAGGATGCTGCGCAGTAAGCATCCTGTGGCAAACAGACTTTGAACAGCATGCCAGCATCTCTCCCGTACTCTAGCTCCTGCATCATACAGTGACATACAGGCACCTTAGAAATGTGTGGACTTCATCTGTAAACCCATAGCATAGTCATAGACCAAGTGATACATTTTAACATCTTTTAGGAGTTATCGCTTTTCTCCATGCCATCTCTCCTTCACTTTATACTAATTTGATAGTATTTGATACTGCTACCCTGAAAGCTTCTCTGAAACTTCCCAAGAGATCTATCATACCTTGCCAGTTTTCTCAGGTTACTAAAATTAATTTAGATCAATTATTTAATATATTCAATCACTTTCTTCAAGCCATTTACTGCAGATATAGCCAATTATTCAACATAAAATACAACCAGATCATTTCAGCACAACCAAAAATGTGATTTATCATCACATTCAATTAGAACCCACTGAAGGCAGTGGCAAAAGTCCCATCCAGCTGAATAAGGATCAAGCCTTTAATTTACTGTGTCATAGGAGTGATGCATGGTAATGGAGAAGTTGGGATACATACGGGATTCCAATCTCAAACAGATTGTTTTGAATCAGTTGTTTTCCAAGCATAATGATGCTCAGTTGAATACAAAGTTCCATCAAACATCCTCCTGGAGCACACTGTAATTAAACAAAACCATAAAGTGTGAAGCGGTTAAAAATATTAATTTAAAAGTACCCACTTAGAAAACATACTGATGTCTATATGTGGCCATCTCCCCTGCCACCAATTTGCACAAGAGTGTGGAGCTTGTCAATCATTTGAATTCTATGCTTAACAAGGTGTTTCATCTCTACTCATAAAACTGCATTATGGAAAATATGCAGAGCTCTGAAATAACTGACTGTGCCCTGGGACTACTATATTTCCTTCTAAATATTTACTATATAATCAATGTAATAAACATAATGCAGTATCATCAATACTCTTCCAATCTGATGTCTCCCAAGGGAGAAGAAAGTCTTCAATCTTTCAAAGACTTATGCATAAGGTTTATTGTAAAACCTTTAGTATGTCTATTGATTTTCAAGGGAATACCCACAGCAGTTAGAAGGAATTTGGGGAGGGAAAAAAAAAAAAAAAAAAAAACAAAAAAAAAAAAACCAAAAAAAAAAAAAAAAAAACGTTTACAGGTTTAGCACAAAATGGCTATAGCTTTTTAGACTATTAAATGCTAGGCTTCTAGTTATCTACAGTATGATAAGCCAGATTCAAGTTCCAGCTCTGCCAAAGGTTTCCCAAGGGCCTCATTCAAATCATGCAACGTTTGTGCCTTACTGCCCAGTTGTGAAATATAGAAATGGTGAAGCTTCACCTAAGAAAGACCATAGATTATCCAAAACTGCAGAAGAAAGAACATACAGGTGCCTCAGATGGAAAAATTGAGGGGTTTCTTTTTATTTTGAACATTTAGCATCTTGTCTTCATATGTTTTCTATTTTTTCTTCTTATTGTCTGGACTCTGGTGAAATGCACTGTACGCATATCTTTTTGTTAAGGATTTTTCCTCTTCAATTTCATACATACTTACCTCTTCCATTCGATAACTGTCAAACACATACACATAACGACCAGGACGGCCAACAAATCTGAAAGCAATAACAAGATATGAAATAACATAAAAATAAGACAAAGTTAACTTTAACAACATAAGTGTTCATGTATATTAAATAAAATAAATTTCACAAGTAGTCACTTCAAAATTAATTTTAATACTCAACACTTATTCAACTTCAATTATTTAAAATTCTTTTGAAGTAGTACTCTACAAATGTTTTTCATTACATGTTGATGAAAATATTTCAATCAAATATTTTTCTGTGCTGAACAATAATAATAATAATAATAATAATATCCCTCTCTTGATTGAGATCACAAACAAAACTGGGAATACCTACCGTACCTCACATGCTATTGCACCTGAGTAATGCCCTGAATGGAATTATTTACACATCTATGCAGTCAAGGCTCTTCCAACTACACAGGGAGAAACACCAAAATTGATTTTATTCGAACCATAAAACACAAAAATATGGTTAAAAAAGAAAGAAATTGGGAATATTTTTAATTAATGTCTTAGAATATTTACAACTGCTAGTAAAATATATCGTTAATTCTTTAATCGATGATGCTGAGTAGGATTACTGAAAAGTATAGATTAACAAACTTTACAGCCCCCCAAAGGAACAGAAAAATAGCATGAAACAGAATCCAGAGGATATTTAAAACATTTTTGCCAAGGTTTTAGCAAACATTTTAAACTTCCCATTCAAAAGCATGTGTTATGCTGTGGATAACTGGTCCCAAAAGACAATAATCCTGAACCCATAGGAAGTCACACTTATTTAGCAGGACAGCTGAATTAGGTTTTTGGTCAATCAGTTCATGTGCCAAAACATGCAACTTCCAGTTGACTATAACTATTCCTTAATTTAACTTGATATAGTCAAATTGTGCAAAATGTTCAGAAAGTAATAATGTAGTTCCACAATTCAAAATGAAACAGGAAAAATTTTCTTTGCTAAATGATGATTCAAGAAAGATTTGCTAAAATGTGGAAAGTGAAGACCTGTATGCACTACCATTCCCTCATAAATGCAACACTTTTTTTAACTAGAAAGTATTATTTTCTGAGGTGAGGATTATTCCTATTTTAGAAAGAAAACTTACTTAAACTGTTGCATTTCTGAACAGTGCTCTACTTAGAACAGAGACAGAACAGTACTCATTACACCCTACCATTAAAAATCAAGCTTTAGACAGCCCTGCTTATGATACTTTTTCATAGCTGGTGAAGGTGACAACTCCCAGACTTAGGGAGCCCCTGGTGCCTATTTTTAAACACAGATCCACTAATACAGACATATATACACATAAATATCTATATAAATAAATATCTGTACCTAAAAGAGATTTTTACCTACCTTCCTTTAAAAAAGGCAACATAAAAAATTGGTGCATAAGAATTCACAAACTTCAGTAGGAATGCTTTCAAAATCAGTCTCTCCTCAAAGTTTTTCTCTGTTTTGGGTACCTCTGGGAGAAGGAAGGGGGAAAAACCAAAGAAATCAATTAGTAAATATGCAAACATCCCTAATATCCCAAATACAAAACTAAACTGTAAACTAATACTAGCTATTACTAGTTTTTCTTTTCTCCTTTTAATTTGTACCACTGCACACTAGCTCTGCCATTGACTTCTGATATTCAGAGCCTTCCCGTATTTCCAGATGGAAATTGAAAATTCATAAATAGAAACATTAATGAACTTGATTCTCTGATAGGCCTCTGACAGCTTATCCCAAGATGCTCTTGGCTGCATATCAAATACCCCAATGTCAAAAAAGACAGTAAATCCTGACACCTGGCCTGGACCAGGCAATATTTCATTTTTCCTGTCTCTTTCATTGCCTTACTGAGAAACCTGGGCAGATCACATCACCTTTCTTGGCTTCAGGCCCCATTTATGAAATATTAGCACAGACCTCTGTCATTTACTCTGTTATTTATTATATTCTTAAATATATAATAGCATTAAGTGTATTTTTAATATAATGTAAATATTATTAATAATAATTATAGACAAAAATAACTGTCATATATTTATATGGTTCTCCTCCTAGCTATATGGAGTTTAAAAAAAAATTGGATTTTGATATTCAATTTCATAAAGCTTAAGCAGTGCAAACAGCTTTAATTGTACATAAGCATGTCTATCAGCATATATATCAGTTACACAATTGAAATAACAAAGCATTAATATTCTCAATTCATGAATGATGAGAGCAAAGCACAAACTTTCATCCAGAAAAAAAGCCTTTAAAGCCTTTTTAACTTTGTGTGCACAAGCCTTTTTTTTTCTATAACAAGATTGTTAATGAGCTTGACACTAAACACAAGACTAAAGACCTTTCTGAATAAAGCATCATGTGAATCGTTAACCACCATGCAAAATAAATGCACGTTTGCTAATGCTTCTCTGTTCACTCTATAGTCTACATTTCTAGACTTCTTTAGACAAACTGTAAAAAAGTATCTTAAATATTTTGAGTATTCATTACTCTGCTCCCAGATTTAATTTCAATTTCCATGGAAATTTCCTACCAATAGGACACATCATATGTACAAGACAGAACCTTTTCAAACTGACAGTAGGATACTTTTAAAGATTCTATATGGCTTAAACTCTTGTACTGCTACACTAATTCTGAGCTGTTAACTAATGTGAAAGGAGATGATTTTATTGTGGTATGTTATTCACTGAATTTCTGTAGCACAATGGAAGTGTGAAATAAAAATGTAGATCCAGAGCTTTGGCTTTAAGGACTTCCTTAAAAACACTGCTGTACTTGTATGGTTTTGTTTTGGGGCACAGTTTGGGTATTTTGGTTACTTTATAGTTTTGCTGGGTTCGCTTTTTCATTGTGGGTGGGTTTTTTTCTTTTTTAAAGAAGCATGGTGTTAATTTGGGCAGTAAAGAATAGCAAAACTAATGAGTCGCCGTTGACAAACTTTATTTGTGATACTTTCAACCATATTTTCATAAAAGGTCAACATACAATCTGAGGAGCTGTAAGCCATCATTCACCTATATGTATTGAAAATCTGAATTAAACCTTTAAACGATTTGAACAGTTTGCAGATGATCCCAAATGCTGGGCAACAACTCAGAACGACAGGAATATTGTGTAATAGTGGTGCAGCTTTTAATTTGAGGGAGAAAAATCCTAGCCTTTCACTCATGGAGAACTCACACAAAGATGATCTCAGCCTCTGGATGAAAATTTGCACACCATATATGGTTCCAGAGACTCACTCAGCTCTTCACTCCCTCCCCACACTCAGATATACTATACCATACTGAGGCATGTACAGAATTTGTCCTCTAGCTGGTGGAGTCTGCTATAGAAGAAATGCATCCAGCCAGAATAGATGCATTAGTAACAGAGAAAACTTTCCCCCCCAAACTGATACACTAATATGCCGTTGTTTGTGCATTGGCATAATTGGGCAGCTGAAGCTTACCAGGCAGAGAATGAGCTGAAATATCTGTGACATGGGCCTTAACTCACTGAAGGAGTTGCTACCTTTATAAGGCACAAACACAAGTAGTTTCAATTTTGTCCCCATTTAACTGGTTCTTCCTTGACCTGAGTGCAGTTACTAGTGAGCAGATGAGATGTAGGTCAGGTCTTGCACCACCTTATTACTGAAGATTACCTACCTATTCAACTTGTGAATACCAGGATATAATATGAACCTTTGCTGGTCTGATCAGTGATAAGCAGGCATCAGTGCTCCACTTTGCTGAGTCCATAAGAGGTATGTAGAGTCTTAGTGCCCGCTGCATGAGCTCTCTGCATTGATTAGAACAAAACTACTGGGTATTTACCCCCAAGAACTGATTCAGCCAGTACTGAGGCAGATCCATTACTGTGATCCTATGATGAATGGAATTGCTATCAGTGGTAATATTAGTGTGCTTACAGTCAGAAGTTTTCACTTGACCAAAGATTCAAGTGTACTTGATGTTGGAATAGAAACCTATGCTGACAAGAGCTGTAAGTGAGATATTCTTGTTTCTTTCACAATTCAGAAGGATGCACGTTTCAAAGGGAGAGATTCTCCTCCTGTGCTTCCCCCAGAGAGGCAATGGCAGTGGCTTGCGCTTTCCAAATTTTGCCTAGGAACAGCCAGAAAGGAGAAGCCTCACCTTCATCTCTTCCTACTCTTTCCACTCAGTCCTATCATGCCTTAACATCTGTGTCCTTTCTTACCTGGGCAGGTGTAGCGGACAGAAATGATCAGGTCACACATAGTTAGCATCTTGTCAGTTACATGAAAGCTGAAAATCTGGGTATAGTTTTGGCCTGGACAGTAAGCCTGAGTTTCCTTATGCCACTAGAACAGAGTTAATTTGTTTAACCCTGCCACATTCTGCCCAGAGCCTGATATAAACAGAAATAAACAAATTAAGCCCATATAGTGGCATTTTGTGAAAATTAATTGCTTTATCTCCATTTCTTTCAAATACTTTATGAATTTAATCTGAATTATCAGGCTACCTTTACTGATAAAACCACATGAACATATTTCAAAAATTCAGGATTGGACCTCTATTTTGACAGCTACAAAACTTAAGTTTAGGGTGTTCTTCAAAAAACAGGACTAACAGAGATGTTTTCACTTGTGATTTTGAAAGTGTCCTGAGAAAGAGAGAATAAGAAACACAATTCTAAGAGTTCCTAAGGTTTTAATCTGAGGTTTGCTAGTTCCAGCCAGCTTCACATCACTGTAGGTTTTACAGATAGGGAATCTGAATTTCAAATGACTCAGTCAGGCTCTAGATGTCAAATAGTTTCTAATTTGGATGCCTAAGTTTAGATGCTCAAAACTGACAGGTAGAGCACCTGCTACAGTTAATGGCATCTAAACTTTGCAGATTGATTTTCAGTGTTTTGGATAATTGACTTTATTTTCCTAGATTGAAATAGATATTACTATAAAATGTCCAGCACAGACATGCTCCTATAATGGGAAAAAAGGTCCTTTGAATGGTAAGGACCTGCTGAAAATCACATTAGCAAAACAACACCTTAAGTATTTGCCAGAGTATTGCAGCTTTGCCAGAGCGACCAGCATCTTAAAACAACTCAATGACTTTCAGTAAACCCAGCTCCTAGAGGTAAAGATATACATCAAAATACATACCAGGTCAAAAATTCTCAACCAGCTCTAGAAAAGTGGATCTTGGCCCAGGACCAGTGCAATGCAGAAATGCCAGCTGAGGCTGGAAATAGCACAGCTGTGTTAACATGGCATTTTGGCCAGGCTAATTAGTCCTATTAGTGGCACACTGCATATTGTGGCTTAGACTCCTAGTTTACAGATGCATGTCTGAGCATCTTACTCCATAGGCCTGGATATTTTCACTGTCACTCTTCAGTGGGAATTACTCTTATTAGAACCTTCTTGCATAGTCTCATGTCAATACATGTAATATACTAATGAGGAATGTGGTGAGATAGTTTTACCAATTTCTGTCAGCCATTTGGCAACAGCTCCATAAATTTCATCAAGTATCAGTATCACAACGAGGTTGATGATGACAGCAGTTGCGGTCACAGTCACTCGAACGTTTGACCTGGTTGTCTCGTTTGTGCTGAATGACAACGCTGCTGCTGTAGTAATTCGGTATACAATCACACCAAACACTGCTGAAAACGTCAGCATAATCTGCAAACAACCATACAGATAGATTAGTTCAAGTTTAATACTAGCATTTAAACAGAAGCTTTAACTGATATGTTGGGTTTGTTCCATGAACTGTCATTGTGTGGTTATTTCTTAGAGCAACACAATAATACAAGCACAATCCAATTAAAATGTGAGAATTCAGAACTCTCTAACAGGGATATAATGATGAAAATGGGTTCTGAACTTGGAACTGACACAGTTCCTGAAGATGTATGTGTCCTTTCTGATTAAATTTTCATACATCATTCATGCAGTACTAGTGAAATTCAGGTATTTCACATTCAAAGGCAGGTATTAAGCAAGTACTTTCATCTGGCAATAGGTCCAGGTGGCTTGGACTGTAGCACCTACATGTATGTGCAGTCAAGTAAATGGACTATACTGGCTGATACAGCTTCACCTCTGCATAGCAGAAGTGGCACCTTACACTCCAGTTGTGTTTGTTTTATTATTATTCTAAAACTGACCTAAACAGGGTTACTAGGGCTTCACTTTACATTTCTGTCCCAGAAATCAGCTGGTATTCTGGCATCCCTCATGGGCTGGCTTTGACCCATGAGATGAGGAAAGTCAGTCCTGCTACTTAAGGTCAAGTTCCCACAAGAAGTATTTGAATTTCACAGGGCTGTGGTATTCTGGTTTCAATAAAACTCCATTGCCCCACAATGAAAAAATAATCAATAAAATAATAAATATTAGCAAATTTTCATAGGCATAGCAGGAAAGGGGGAGAGTGTACATTTTTCTCTTTCATTTTTTGCCTTTGGCAAGAATTCCAATGTACGTTCATTATTTTAGGTTAAACATATTGAGATCTTCAGATGAAAGAGACTATCTAAATGTGAAAGATTAGACTATTGCAATTATTTCAGTGAGCCTAGGGGCCCAGATACACAACACACATTTAAGGAAGTTTAATAGTTCATTTGAATGGCCTAGCAATAGTTTATTGAAGTCCTTTATACAAAGGAAGCTTGTCTCATGAAAAATTGCTATTGCAGAAGAACCAGAACAAGAATCAGAGCTATACTAAAGGCTGAAGATGAAACCTGGGCACATTTTATTTTAATGGAGAACTAGTAAACATACTTAAAAATAATGATTTAGAGAAACTCCTGGACATATCAGATAAAATTTGCAAATACATTTTGTGAGAAAATAGTAATAAAATGCTAGATCTAATAAAACATCTAATTTTTACTTTTTAAAGGACTGCTTCATTAATTTTAAATTAAATGTAGGTGAATTATGAGTTTTTCCTTCTTGCTAATATTTTTAATTCAAATACTGGTCTAAAGAAAAAAGTCTAAATATAAAAAACTTCAAAACATTTCAAATGGCATAAAATATTCTTTTCTTTCCTTTTATAGTTTTTAGTGCATCAAGAATACAGTTCTAATTTTTGTCCCTATTTTTCTCTTTTTTTTTTTTTTTTTTGACTTAGCTACAAAACATGCAGACAAAAAGCCTAATTAATTTCTAACTATCTGCTCAGCTCTTACTATGACAGAAGTGGTGCAGGAACACAAAGATCAGGACTTTTTCCTAACTTGCCCCTTGCAGAAGCAATCACTACATTAGTGAGCAGTAGCCCCATTAAAGAGAGAAAACAAAACAGCACTGCCTGAGAGTAATCTAATACACCTTCCACCTCTACAGTCACCTTAACATTTTCTTAGTTTGAATCACAGTTTGAATTCATAGTTCGAATTTTAATCAACTTCCAAATACTCTTCTCCTGCTTCCTTTCTCCATGGTGGACAAGGAAAGCTAGCAAAGTAAACTTGTATGCATCATTCTGGGAATTATGAGCAATTTGGGCACCCATAGACACCCAGTCTCCACACATCACTCAGAAATGTCATCTTAACGGTACAGGAAGAAGAGTCATCAAGAACAGTCACAACTAAATAGAGAAAGAGGAAACTTTATGTCAGAGAAGTTGAATAGCAAACTCTTAAACCAGACCAAAGGATTTCAGGGAACTAGAGCCATGAGGAAGATTAGTGGAAGATGAGATAGTATAGGAGGCTCTGCTATTGCAGTTATTTTTGTTCATGCAGTGCCATAGCAAGGTATACAAAGTTACCCCAAAACATGTTTCAATTGCTTAAAGAACAAAGATACTTGTTTTGCAAAAGTGCTAGGGCTTCAGAAACTCCTCAGCTGCTGAACCACTTTTAAACGTCTTCTTAGACACAAAAGGAAAAACATTCTTTCAGGACTTTTCATTATCTGTGCCTCCAACAAAAAGAGAAAATTGAGGAGGGCTTGAAGAACTGCACAGTAACTGAAAGCATATTTCATGCTCCCCAAATAGTCACTGAGATGGAATAATTCCTGTATCTTCACAGCATTTCTCTCATTCCTATGAATACTTTTTGCCCAAATTCCAGATCAGATGGCGACCTTTCGTTCAGGTGCCTATTTTAGGTTTTGTTGTCATTGCCAACATTTCACCTGACCAGTTCTGTCCACTACTACAGCACTTTCTTCACGAACACGGAGATGACATCAAGCTGAGTGGTGAAGTTGGGAGGGATGGGAAGTTATCCAGAAGGAGTTGGAGGGGCTCGAGAGATGGGCCTATGTGAACCTCATAAGGTTCAACAAGCCCAAGTGCAGGGTCCTGCACAAGTACCCTGTATCGCCTACAGTATCAATACAGGCTGGGGAACGAAGGGATCAAGAGTAGCCTTGAGGAGAAGGACTTTGGGGTACTGGTGGGTGAAAGATTCGATATGAGTAGGCAGTGTGTGCTTGTGACCCAGAAAGCCAATCGTACCCTGGGCTGCATCAAAAGAAGTGTGACCAGCAGGTAAAGGGAAGTGATTCACACCCTCTGTTCTGGTGAGCCCCGCACCCTGCAGTCCTGCATCCAGCGCTGGAGTTCTCAGCACAAGAAAGACATAGACCTGTTGGAGAGGGTCCAGAGAAGGGCCACAAAAATGATCAGAGGGCTGGAGCACCTCTTCTGTGAGGAAAGGCTGATAGAGTTGTAGTGGTTCAGCTTGGAGAAGAGAAGACTCCAGGGAGACCTTATTGTGGCCTTTCACTTCTTAAAAGGGGCCTATAAGAAAGATGGGGAGAGACTTTTTAGCAGGGCCTGTTGTGGTAGGATAAGGGGTGATGGTTTTAAACTAAATGAAGGGAGAATCAGGCTGGACATGAGGAAAAAATTCTTTACAGTCAGGGTAGTAAACAGGTTGGAGCATGCTGCCCAGAGAGGTGGTGGATGCAACACCCCTGGAGACACATTAAAGGCCAGGCTGGATGTGGTTCTGGGCAACCTGATCTAGATGAAGATGTCCCTGCTCATTGCAGGGGGATTGGACCAGATAACCTTTGAGGGTCCCTTCAAACAAAATATTTTATAATTCTATGAGTTAAACTAGTCTGTCAAGGACTGAACTGCTTAGAAACAGATGTGAAAATTGGCTGCAGAAAAGGTCACCTACTGAGCCTGGTATGAATGAAAACAAACAGGAAAGCATACTAGATCTGAGAAGGAAGCTGTAAATCCCCATGGGCTAGACTGCTACCTTCATCCAAATAGGATAACAATTTAATATCCAAATAGTTCTTTGTTGAATTATCCCCAGTAGGGCTATTCTAAAGTTGAGTATTACGCCATGTGAATAAGAATACCGTAACAAGGTCCAAAAGAAGGAACAGGCTAAACTCTTGTGCCATGACACTAATTTGTTTTCTTCTTCCTCTAAGCCAAATGCAATGAACACAAGGAAGGGCTTCAGTGATGGCATTGCTCCATGCTATCCTGCTTTCTTCCAACAGCTACCAATGTTTTCATCCTATACCCAGAAACCTTTGCCACAACATGAGCTTTCTAAACATGGAGTTTCTAAACTATGATGTATGTTATTACAGTCACAGACAAACCTAATGTGTACATGCCCAGCTCAGCTTAGACCTTCTGCTCCTGTTGGTCTTATTGGACAAAAATAAGACCTGTGAACTTCTGTTCTAAAATCCCTGCAAAAGACACTGCTTAAATAAAGGTTGGATCTTCTGTCCCCTCTGCAGTCAAGTGAGGCTTTGTGTAAAACAGAGGAACTGTGACCAGATTTTAAAGCAGCCATAAATATGTAAAATGATCTTTGGAATGATTTGGTGGTGTAAACCACCAAGACCGACTGGGCAAGAGAACCAAATCCAACATTTTATTTGACATGCACTTTTAAAGAAACAAACAGGATGCGCAGCTTAATAAAAACAGGAAAAAAAAAAGCCAGAAAGAGGAAAAAAACCAAACCAAACAACAAACAAAACACCAGAACACAGTTCTTGAAGAGGATTGATGAAAGTGAAGTGCGCAAAAGAAGTACACAAATGAAAAGAGAAAAGGTTTTACGATAAGAAAACTGTTAGCAGCTCCAAGAATCATCAGGGAAAATATGGCATGCAAAGTTGTGGGAAGGAGGGAAGAACACAACAGCATTATTCTATGGCAATGTAGACATCTTGATGGAAAATGCCTATAGGTTTGTGCTACCAGATTCTTTGGCCTGGAAAAGGCAGTATTAATAATTCAGCGACCACTTCTGCAGCGCTAGAAATTGCAGCACGTGTGTGTGCGTATCTGTGCCAGTCTTCTGTGTCTGTGTGCTGCATATGTGCACATGCACATGTAAATTCAAGATTTCACCACTTACTATGTATGTAGTGCACACAGCTAAAATATTAGCCTGTGTGAATAACGGAGGTAGATGAGACCAATTTAGTTTTCTCAGTGCAACTCTATTGCACAGACTCACAGTAAACTCAAGTCTGGTGTTTCACTGTTCAACTAATCTAGCAGAAAAAAAAAAAAAAGAAAGAAAATCACATACAGTAAAGAGCAGATTGCAATTTCCATGTAGGAAAGGAGAGCTGGCCTTCTCTCAAGAGCTGACTTGAACTGCATGCATAGTTTGTAAGGTGTTTCTGGGTGCTTATAACTTAGTAATGTTCAAAATATTCTAAAAAATCATCATGGCCGAATGGTGAAAGCCCTCATAGTTCCAGTAGTCACTAACAGAAGTTGAAGGATTGGAGCTCTATATTTTATCTTCATAAATCTCTGAGATGTTACAGTAAAGCAGGGAGTGTAATACATAAACTATGACTCCGGAAAGTACTTTAAGCTCACGCTTAGGGGAGATTTAAACATGTGGTTAAAGTCAAGAGCACATGCAAGCACCTTGTCTGCAAAAGAATGGCTTGTAAAAGCTAAATCAGGGCTACATGCTTAGTCAGTATACTCTGCTTTAAGCAAAGTCTCAACTGATGCTGTGAGAGGTTGTCTAAAAAGCAAGTGCTTGCTATGACCTCAGCATGGTAAACTCACCCAAAATGTTGTAAGTGCATACATATCTATATGAATGACACACCTCATATTTACTGAAAATATACTTAATAAACAATACTTATCTCTTCATAAATATATACACATGTATTCATAAAACTGAAGATATTAATTTGACTTCAATGTGAATATAGAATCATAGAATCATGGAATAGTTAAGGTTGGAAAGGACCTCAAGATCATCTAGTTCCGACCCCCCTGCCATGGACAGGGACACCTCACACTAAACCATGTCAACCAAGGCTTCATCCAACCTGGCCTTGAACGCTGCCACGGATGGATCACTCGCAACCTCCCTGGGCAACCCATTCCAGTGCCTCACCACCCTAACAGGAAAGAATTTCCTCCTTATATCCAATCTAAACTTCCCCTGTTTAAGTTTTAACCCATTACCCCTTGTCCTGTCACTACAGTCCCTGACGAAGAGTCCCTCCCCAGCATCCCTATAGGCCCCCTTCAGATACTGGAAGGCTGCAAATTTGAGGAAATTAGAAATCCCTTAGGTGTTTTAAAATAATGTAGTCCCTAAGTAAATTTCCCGTGTTAGATGCTCCTGTGGTGTAAACTGGCACATTTCATTGACATTTTATACTGGCTCTAAGTGTCAGTACACACTTTCATTCATGAGTTTCTGCAACCAGAGGGATAATGGAATATTTAACAATGTAATTTAAGGTTTGTTAGCCAGGCTTTCATATTGCTGTTTACAAAGTCTAGCATCTTGATGTGTTTATGATTTGTTGGAAACTTTGCTAGGAGAGTGGTGTTCATACTTTACAGTTGGCTGACATGCACACCTTATTCTTGTTCTCAAGTGAGGATTGTGTCCCATGGTCTTCCTCGACTACAGTATAGTTCATCCCTGAAAGTGTGTTGCACAAATACTTCTCAGCAACGGATTTATTTCACCTATATGTCACCTGTTCAGTAGACTCAATATTCCTGAAAATAATTCTGACAGAGTGCACTGTGCACACAAGCAAATAAACAGTGGGCTTCCCTTCACCAGATAATAGAGGATGGAGCAGAAAGCCTGGGGGAGAGATGGCCTCTAGTAACAAGCTGCTGTCATTACAGCAAGTTATCCAGCCAACAGCCCTCTCATAAGCAGCTTTTGGAAAAAGAGAATGAAATTGGAGGTAGGCATTGAGCTCTATGAATCTCCCAAGTAGGACACATATTTCTCACTAACTGTAGGTTATAACCCTAGCTTTCTTCAAATCTTTATCATCTGTGAGAACACTAATTCAGAATTCCACTCAAGATGCTCATTGCAAAGTTTCTCGCACCTAATAAATGTGCAGAAATGGGGATTATATTACCATAAATAAAATCAATCCAAAGTTTGCTGCATATCCAGGCATACGGTCATTCCATGTCAGCTTCTCCTTTTCATCCTGTGACCAACACAAAAATAAAATAATAGACATTACAGAACTGTACAACAACAAATACTAGAGTTAGGAAGATGTGTTATTGAAAAAGCTTCTCAATTGTCCTAATCCTCTTATAATTTTGAAGACGATTATAATATTTAGAACACTAATATTTTAAAGCAGATTTTACTTTGAGAGAAAAGAGGGTAAGAGGATAAATAAGACATATAGAGAATGTCTGCAAAAATCATAAAATACATGTAACTGAGTTTAGCTTTTGAAAAAACGTATTCAGCTCTTACTAAATTATTAGGAGATATCCCTGAGATTCACTTTTATTTACATTTAGGCAAAGCAAGATTCAACCATTTATTTTTATTTGTTTCTTGGAAAACAGCAGAAGAACAGAGCTTGAGACAGAAATCATCAAAAGAGCACTTATTACCATTGAACCCAGATTTTTTGCCTAATGGTTACCTTAGCCAAATGTAGCCCCTAATATAATTCTTGCAGACACACTCCAATCCTTCTCTTGGTAGTTGCTCTATAGTAGAAAGAAACTATAAAGGCAAGCCCGCTCTGCGATCTCTGCTGCCAGCCTTGTTTTCTTCACGTCTAAAAAGCATCTCTCTTCATTGCATAATTTAAAGCAACTGCAATCAGTGAAATCTCGTATACGCTTACTCTCCCCAAACAAACTCAACTCCATTTTTAGCAATGTGTACATCTAGAGAAGATATTTGAAGATGGATTTATATAAGAAATATGATTCCGTACTCTCAAAATAGGCTTCTTAAAATAATAACAAGGTCATTACTTTGTTTAAGTTAAACTAAAACTATATAATCAAATTATCTAAGGACACAGAGCCAGCTGCTGTTTCCATTTCTGTGAAGCACCATTGCTATCCCATGGACTAGTACTTCACTTACATTGGACTTAACCCAGAGTTATTCTGAGTTTAAATGAATTTAAATCAGATTAGAATTCAGGTCAAAGATTTTAAACAAACCATTTTAAGGCACAATTGTCCTCAGATAAAAATCTGGGAGTGTTATGCTTTGTAGAAGGCTTTCCCAAAGTATCACTAGGAATCCAGTATATAACTCCACATGCAGAAATGCAGCCATGAATTTTCTCACAAAGTTTACTGGAATGTGGAATTAGACCTAAGACAAGATCCTATCTACATATCCGTGGCCACTGTGATGGTGCCTCAAACACTGTGGGAAGTAGTATTACTCAGCATTCCCTCTTCTCAGCTCAGCTGTTCGAACAGACAAGTTAAGCAAGTCTCCTTTGGGAGAATGTTGGCAGGACTGGGTCATAACAAACCCGAGCAGAAGCACAAATAATTTGGCCCAATGTATGCAGTACATAAATACTCCATACAGTAAATAAATGGAGTCCATCATTTAGCTGGAAGGCTACTTTAAATAGCATTTCTGTGAAAGCACAGATGCATTTCATTTCATTTTGGCTTTTACCACTCAGCAATTATACAGGACATAAAGAAGGTCTAAGTGATTATACTCCAAGAAGGCCTGAAGGACACCATGTCTAACAATTCCACTAGGGGAAACACACTAAAGAAGCAAACCAGCAGAATGAGTTAATGCTAGCCAAGGCAGTTAAAGGTAAACATTTTTATTTTTTTTTATAACTACACTGAGGTGGAAAGAGAAAATTGTGATTTATACAAAAGGGCCAGGAAGAGGAAAAAATGCCCAAGAAAATTACTTCAAAATGTCTTTAGCAGTAAGAATTTTTGAAAATGAGAAATCATAATATCTAGATCAAACATTTATATATCATGAATCATTCTCATCAAATCCTGAGTGGCAAACTGACTAAGGTTTTTCATGTTTTGGGCTCTTTTGGTCAATATTTATAGAATCATAGAATCATAGAATAGTTAGCTTTGGAAAGGACCTCAAGATCATCTAGTTCCAACCCCCCTGCCATGGACAGGGACACCTCACACTAAACCATGTCAACCAAGGCTTCATCCAACCTGGCCTTGACCACTGCCACGGATGGAGCACTCACAACCTCCCTGGGCAACCCATTCCAGTGCCTCACCACCCTAACAGGAAAGAATTCCCTCCTTATATCCAATCTAAACTTCCCCTGTTTAAGTTTTAACCCGTTACCCCTTGTCCTGTCACTACAGTCCCTGATGAAGAGTCCCTCCCCAGCATCCCTATAGGCCCCCTTCAGGTACTGGAAGGCTGCTATTAGGTCTCCACGCAGCCTTCTCTTCTCCAGGCTGAACAGCCCCAACTTCCTCAGCCTGTCTTTATATGGGAGATGCTCCAGTCCCCTGATCATCCTCGTGGCCTCCTCTGGACTTGTTCCAACAGTTCCGTGTCTTTTTATGTTGAGGACACCAGAACTGCACACAATACTCCAGGTGAGGTCTCACAAGAGCAGAGTAGAGGGGCAGGATCACCTCCTTCGACCTGCTGGTCACACTCCTTTTGATGCGGCCCAGGATACGGTTGGCTTTCTGGGCTGTGAGCGCACACTGGAGCCGGCTCATGTTCATTTTCTCATCGACCATCACCCCCAAGTCCTTCTCCGCAGGGCTGCTCTGAATCTCTTCTTTGCCCAATCTGTAGCTGTGCCTGGGATTGCTCCAACCCAGGTGTAGGACCTTGCACTTGGCATGGTTTAACTTCATAAGGTTGGTATCAGCCCACCTCACAAGCCTGTCAAGGTCCCTCTGGATGGCATTCCTTCCCTCCAGGGTATCAACGGAACCACACAGGTTGGTGTCATTGGCAAACTTGCTGAGTGCACACTCAATCCCACTGTCTATGTCTGCGATGAAGATGTTAAACAAGGCCGTTTAGGTGTGTAGACCTTTGCTGGAAGCCAGATGCCCAACCCAGCTCCTTTTTCATTCTCCCTCTTCAATGAGATCATGGGATAAATTAAGATGAAAAACTTGTGGGTTGAAGTAAAGTCAGGAAGATAACTTACTAATTGCTATCATGGGCAAATGAGAATGACCTGGAAAAATTAATTTATCACAATGTAAAGCAGATTTGGATGGTGAGAAATTGAAGAAAAACGAAAAACTCCTTCCGTTTCACATCCCTCCCAGCTTCTTCCCACTGCCAAGTTCAGTTCTTCATTCCTGATTCCTCTACTTCCTTACGCAAGTGGTGCAGGATGGGGAATGTTGGGTTGTGGGGTCAGTCCATAACAGCGCCTCCCTGCTGCTCTTTATTCCTTACAGTTTCCCTGCTCCTGCTTGGGTTCTGCCACAGGCTGCGGTGCTTCAGGATAAGCCTGCTGCACTGTGGGGTCTCAAGAGACTGTGATTCCTCCAGAAAATACCTGCCTGCTCTAGAATGGGGTCTTCCACATGCTGCAGTGCAGGTATTTGCTCCATGGTGGCTCTCCGTGAGCTACAGGGAAACACCTGCTCCACCATGGTCTCTCCAGAAGCTACAGTACAATCCCTGTTTGGGCACCTGGAGCATCTCCTGCCCATTTCCTGCTCTCACTTTAAAGCTCCCAGGGCTGTTTCATGCTTTTCTCCCTCTCTCCTCACTGACAGACAGCATTTTACCCTTTCTTACATAAGCGGTCACAGAGGCACCACCATTCTGCCTTGGGGCTCAGATGTGCCCTGCAATGGGTCCACTGAAGAGGCCCTAGACTCTCCTCACAGAGGCCACCCCTGCAGCCACCGCTGCTAGTGCCTGTACACCAGCACCCAGCACATTTACAGTGTTGATGCAATGGCATAAGGAAAATCACACTTGCATTTGAACACTGAACAAGGTAATGCAGTGGAGTGACAAACACTCCTGCAGTGCTTTCCCTGTCTTTTCTTACAATGAATGACACAAAGGGAGAAATTAGGAAGAGAAGAAAGGAGAGGGTGTACATTAGAAATCACTAGTGGATAAAGGAAGGAAGAGAAGATCAGCATGCCATCTAGTCAGCTTTCACTTTCACACATGTGCTTCCTTTAACTTTAAGTGACTTCGGAATTCTCTGTAGCCCTTAGCCAAAGGGGGGTCTGAACATCATGCTCGAGTTGCTAGGTCATTGTGAGAAGAAAGAAAAAGCTGGATGAAAATATTACTGAGTTACTTAGCATACATGGCACAAACCAAATCCTGACATTTAAACCAATATAGGCACTTGAAAGATATTTTCTGTTACAGATTTTGCTAAGAAAAAGAGATCTGTGAATCCGCTTGGTATTTTCTGTCGCACCTGATTCTACACTCTGGCAATAGTGCCATCTAGCCGCTAAAAGACTGTACTGTGAGGTATCAAGAATACCTTGTCTGACATCAAAATATCAACTTGCACACTGCAGCAAGTGTGGTTTATTTTAATTTAGCATAACTAACATATAGATTTCTCATAGGATATGGTACGTGCTCAGCTCTAATCAATAACATGCACTACAAAACATTGCCTAGATTTTAGACGGGTGTAGGAAAGCTTTCTTCAAGGTTGGGAAATTCAGCCAAGCAGGCAGGGAATCTTCTGGAGCAGTCCAAGAGGTGTATGCATTTATAGGTATACAACAAGATGAAACTGATCATCTGAAGAACCATTTCAATGACAGGCATGTTATACTGTGAAATTTTCCCTAAAGGAAACTGTATTGCAGGGAAATATTTACATGCAGACAGAAAATCTCACAATAGAGATTATATTTTTGTGGTGAACTAGGCAAAATAAAGGATATATTTTAAAATCTTTCTTTCAGTTTCTTTAAATACAGTGATGCAGTTGTATTGAAGGAAAAAATTGTTGTTGTTGTGGGTGTAGTGATGAATTCCTGTATTAATGTTTAATGTAGTGTTGAATGTGTTCCTTGCAGGAGTACAATTCTTTCCTATTATAAAATAAAAAATTATGTATACATATATTTAAAGTAGAAATTAAGCACCATCTAGTTTATGTTGGGTGGTTTATTTCCTTACGAGTTACCTTACATGGCAAAGAACCAACATGTGCTGCTCTGCATCCTCAGGTGGGCCTCTGAGCTGTGGAAACCTGGAAACATACTGCACTTGGACAGACAGCACCAAGCAGTTTTGTGAAAACAGTTCTATGGTTCTCTGTGAATCAAACCACAGCCAGTTTACTCAGATCACAAGTATTTCAGTTATTTAGTTATACTTTCCCACAAGAGAATACCTTCTCAAAGCAGGTGTTTCTAACCATCAGCCATGCCAGCTCAACCTGCACTTGGGGAGTAAAACAACATACTTTCTCTCTTCTGCATCCTGCTTTGTAACTCCAGTTTTGAAATCCAGGCTCTCCAATTGCGGTTGCACTTGGGCAACCCCAATGACTTCACTGGTTCTGCACAGAGCTGCAATAATTGATTGGAACGTAGTTAAAGATGCTCAGGGAACAACAGAATCCAGGACCCCTCTCTCTTGGCTTCCTAATATCTTGAACAGCTAGCAAGAGCAAAAAGCTGCAGAATTATATTTCTGATGACAAAATCCAGAAGTTCATGTCTAAATATGCCCAGAAGCATCAGATAAATAAATGTCATGTTTATAATGGCAGTATTCTTGGTAGGAAAAGAAAAAAAAAAAAAGCTTTAATTTGTGTAAAAATTGTGCTGTCCAAAAGAGCATCTAGAAATCAGGATTGTGGCATCAAATACAGCTCTACTGTATTTGTGTAACACCCAAAGTATTGCATGTGTACTTCAGGCCTGAGACAAGGAATGAAATAAGATTCTTCTTAAATAAAGGGTTCCTATAATTTTACTTTGCGCATGAAGAAGATGAAGGCAAGGAGAAAAGGATATTTTGGAGCTATTTGGAGGTTAAAAAAAGTTAAGGGCCAGAAAAATCTTCCAGCACACATAGTTTTGGAAGACAGTTCACTCAGGGTGGCAACACAAAAGGAAGCACAATCAAGGCACATCTGCATTTCTGTGACCGACAGTGGTAATTACAGCTAAGAAACTCTGGACAAGTTCATGGGACTGTTCCAGCCTGTATTAGGGACCATTACCCCTCAAACTTCTGAGAGGAAAGACAAAACTGCTGTCATCCTGGGAATCCGACAATGCTTTGTTTATCCCAGTCTGAATCTGTTTCTAGGAGTTCTACCTTAACACTTCCACAGAAGGTGAAATAGCTTTTGGTTAAAGACCTATCAAAAGAGAGAAAAACATTTTCTATTCTTCTCACTTAGAAAACAATAAGGGCAACTTAACAGTACAGACCATTCCGTTTTGTGAGCAAGGTTATGTTTCAGACTTGCACATGGAAAATAAATTGTCAAGACTCATTTGGAGCCAGTTGAAGGACTGCAAAATCTGAAATTAAAAACTTTCTGCTATCATTGAAACATGTAGATTAGCACAAAATAGCTTTCAGTTGAGTTTAATGGACACACGCTGAATCATTTCTGGAAACAATGAATGTTAGAGAGCTATGAGAAGTGTATGCAAGGCTCATTACTAGGATCATGGAAATTAAGGCTAAAACATTAACCATCCCAGTCTTGGTCGTCTTTGTAACCATAGAACATCCTTGAGATTATTTTTCTTATAAGAATAATAAATGCGTTTTAACTTTTTCTTTTTTTTTTTTAGAGAAAGCTCTAATGACAGCATTTTTTATGCTCTAATTGAGCATTTATGTGATGAAGTCAGTCGCAAGCCTTATTAGGTCATCCCAATTGCTAATTATCCTAGCTGTGTGGCTTATTTCCAAGCTGTATTTGCCTATCTGCCTCTTACAGCCTTGGCATTCAGCTGCAACTTTATCAGAGCATCTACTCGCAGATTTTTGGTTTTGGTTATAGGTTTTTACAAACTGTGATCAGGCCACTTCTTGGCTTTTCTGCTAGCTTAGACCACTCACTCAGAATGGGAGCAATCAGTGAAGCCCACAGCTGTGTTTCTTCCCCTGCAATGTGACTGGAAACAAACCTCCCACAGGCTACAGCCTTGACATGGGCCACTCTCTCGGCCCTTCACGTAAGTCATATGAAAGCACATGTGAGTAGTCAAGTTCCTTTGCTTCAAGATACAAACATCTTTTCCACAGGACTGAACATACAATGTGATGGTTATTGTGTCAGGTCAGGGTCATACTTCCAGTTACGGAGCACAAGGAAGCGTAGCAGAAAAGGAGATACCAGACTCTTCCCTGTCAACAGAGGCACTGGTGGAATGGTGAAAAGGATCTGCTAATCCAAGTACTTTCTAGTCCTTAATGCTATATTCTGAACTTTCTCAAAGGATATATGCATGTGCATATATAAACCACTTGATATATATACACATTGTTAAATATGTGTGTTTATATATGTGATATGTGTATATCACATGCATGCAATGAATACCTTTATAAAAACTAGTTCTGATTATTAAATTAGAACTGAGATACAAGCTACAGTTCATAGATGAAATCAATTGTTAAAGTCCTCCCAAGTATGGTGAGTGTGGCCATTTGCTCAGTCATGCCAGTACTGTTGAAATAAATATTAGCTGTAACATGCTAACTAGATTTCTTACTAATTTTCTCTCTGCAGCAATAGCATGAACCTAGACTACATCAGGAGATAACTATTAGCTGTATGTACACAGGTAGAGTCAGAAGATCTCAAAATCACATATGTATATGACAGTGTTACTGAAAATTCTACCTTGATTTCAAATGCAAAAAGTTAATGGTCTTGCTGCAATTTCAGAGAAGTATTTCAAGCAGCTTCATTCACTTAGAAATAAGGATAAAAGACTGGAGGTCTGCTATTACTGTAATTTAAATTTGTAAAGCTAGATTTAATTAATTTTATTTATTGTAGTTTATTCAGAAATGAAACATATTTCTTTCTCTGCTGTATTTTAAACTTTGATATTCTTTGGTATACTTTGCCTTGATATTCATCTTAATGCATCTAGTGCATTGTAGCATATTGCAGTCGCTATTGTGTAAATAGCATTAAGGTGCTTAGTCTTTATATCACTTTTTAAATCAACTTCATATGGTTCAAGTGAAAACTGGCAGCATTTCTTTTTTACAATGACAGTTTAACATATGGCTTTGAAAGTATGAATTATTTATGTAAACTTGAAGCCATTCAGAACATTACCAGAAAAACACTATAATTTACACAAACAATAGGGTTACATCTGTAGTCATAAATATTCATTGTTTATCAATGGTCTTTGTAGATGATTAATAAATCATAATGAGTCTGATCCTGAGAAGGCAAGGGGCCAGATGTACAAATACACTTTGACATCTGGTGGGATTTCCAAAGGAACAGTTGTACACAGGGCTGGCATAGTAGGGAAGATGGTAGTGGAATGCCACTAGTTAAGTTCATGCCATGTCACCTGCTCAGTTTTGGTTTTTCAGTGTAAATGCTGAAGTTTCTGAAAGAAGGTAATGAAATGCCACACATGGTTTTAAAATATGTTTATAGAAATATAGTCACGCATAAGATAGGAAGCATCTGAGCCAGATGTATCTACTCTAATTCGCATTATTAGATTAATTTAATATGCTTTGATATTAACTAAACATGGACCTATTGGGCACGTAAAACAAAGGGAGAAGATCAGTTTCAAAGAGTGTCTGTAGAAAAAAAAAAATCAATTATCAGTAATAATCACTACTTTACACTGTCCTGGGGTTAACTGGATTTTCAACCACTTTGTACCCTGAAATCCAAAACAGCATCACCCTAAGCTGGTTTCATACTTTCTTGTGTAAACTGTGAACATCTGATGGAGACATTAATGGCACAGTAAACACAGCACGTTCTAAAACAATTCATCTGCATAATTTTTTTTTTATTTTTTTTTTTTTAAAGGAAAACTTTTGCTAGTTTCAGTAATTCAGTACCATTTTAATACTGGCAAGGATTTTTAAAGTTTCTCGCTGTAAATTATTTTAAATATAGACCTATCTTCTCTGTGTAAGTCCTTTTAAAGGGTGTCAGTTACACAATCAGACACCCAACTACTTGCAGTATCTCTCCCTAGAATATAAAAAGTCCAAAATGATGTTATTTTTTGTAACTTCATGTCTATTTGCCTCAGACAGATAACAGTTTCCCTGAAATTTATCTGTAAAATCACACATTCAGTCACCATTATACACTTTAATATAAACAACTTGGGCCCAGTGGAACTAAGCCAGCTGGCAATTTTGCAATTAGCAAAGCTCAAATTACAATTCTTTATGTGGGAGTCTCTTAGCAACATTTAATAGTCTTGTTACTTTTCTAAACTGCATATGTTACTTCCCGTAATGTGAAGGGAACACAATTAAAAAATTTAACTAAGCATATGATTTTAGTTCTGGATGAGAAGCATTTGGTGCCAGAGTCTGAGGAAAGTTGCCCTTTCTGTGTTTCCTTGAAGCTTGTCTGGCTCAATTCTGGGCCAGTGTCCCAGGCTGAAGCATCTATGCTGAAGTTGCTGCATCTGTGAATTCAACATCAAAATTCCCAGTTACTCCAGTGAAGCTTAATCGCATCCCAAGGCTTTGGCATTGCACATTTAAAACCAGATTCTCCATTGTCTTACACCATGTGAAGCCACTTATCCCCCACACAAAGTGGGAGAAAAAGGCATGCAACACATTATCGATTTCCTTTGGTTTCAATTTCAAATTTAGCTTACACAAACTGTGAATGATCACACCAACGGCAGAGGAGAGCAAAATGGTATAAATTTTAGTAACATTTTTAAGTTGGTAATGAAATGTTTGAGAAGTAGGGAAAGAATTAAAAGGGGATGTGGATACACTAAATTCTTTCCCTGACTCCAGAGCATTTATTACCAACTGTAAAATGTTAATTAAGTTTGTATTCTAACATTTGAATATGCTATAAAAATTGATGCTAGGTTACAGAACACAATCTACAAAGGCAAAATTTTGCCAATAATATATAGATGACGTGCAAAGAAGAGTTCTGACTAAACAGTCAGCAAATGGGATATTTCAGAGAATTTCAACCACCAGTGTCTATCAATTTAAAATTTTCCAAAATGTAAATTCAATGATAAATTTACTTTTGTAAATTTTGTAAATTTTTACTTTTTATATACATTTTTGACACTATAAAATTGGCAGTCACTTCTCATGAAATACAATACTTCACAGCGCTCCCAAAGCTGGAGTTTCAAACCACCAAATCACAATGCTTGGTCATTCAAGTGTTTGGTGTTTGAGGGTTTTGGGTTTTGGTTTTTTGAGCTGTGGTTTGGTTTTTTTCTTCAACACAAGTGGATAGAGATATTAGACCAAAGATAACTGACAAATACATCATAACTGCTTTCCATTAAGCCAACAACAATTTTGTACAAAGTTGTTTAGAACTCTAACTATACGAGTCTAAATATAAGATGGAGAGCAAAAGTTGCTAGCAGTCTAGTTCCAAACCCTTTCTGATTTCCAAACAGGGAAATAAAAACTACCCATAGACTAGGCTGAACTAGGTAATATTTATTCAAGTTGTATATACGTGCTAGAACTATATAGAAATCACACAAAGATCTCCAGGGAGCTCCTTCCCACCAGCATCCAAGATCATTCATCTTTTCATTTTAAGTTAAGAAATAGTTGTGTTGGTAGTCGGCAGTAAAATGGAGATCTGCTGAAAGTTGCCTTAAAATGCCCCAGTTGGGCATTTTAATGTAATATACATTACAATTAAGATAAAACAATTTGGCAACATTAAAAACAGTGGGAATCAATGTTTCACATTTCACTCTCTTGAAAATGCTTGTCTGATTCTTTCCGATTGTTAAGGAAAGTGGAGTAGGTATATCAACAAAATAAATTTCTGTGGTGTCATACCAGAAAAATGTGGAAGTATTGGCAACCTATACATGAACCAGTGATATGGTATCTAGTCAGAGATCAGTATATTGTTTGTCCTGTATTTAACACAACAATGATTTTGAAAGTTATGTCAATTGAATCTGCAGATGATACTGAATTAGGAGAGGTTATGACGGTTGAAGAGGACAGAGATTTAATTACTGAGCTGTTGAGAAGTCAGAAATACAAGCATGAAACAATGAGATTCAGGTAGGACAAGCTAAGGCTGACACATCTAGGAAGATAATTAGAAACTGCAATAATGCTTAGCTAAGAAAAAAGTAGTTATTAAATAGGTTCTTGGAAAGCAATGAGTTACTACATGTAAATTAATCTGGAGAGAATAGAAATAGTGGTAATTTATACTTGGGTCATCTTCACAGGTAGTAGAGAGATTAATGTTTTAAAACATGCACAATCTGCATGGGAGTAAACTGAACAAACTTTAATTCCACAGAGTGAACTAAGTGAGAGGTAAGCAAAAAAAATCAGACTTCTAATGAATTGCAATAAGACCCCTCTAGCATTCACATACAGTGAGGGATGAGGCTGTGTTTACGGCAGTTGTTTACACATGGGAGAGAGACAGAACAGCATGGGTACATAAATATCAGTGGGTAAGCACAGACCTCCACTGACCCTACCTGTGATATTTCTAGAACTAGAGAAAGGATCCCCAGGATGACTGGATATGAGGCCACCAAGAGGATCTCTGGAAAGAGTCGTAAGTTGAATAAGGTGATTTGGGATGTTCCATTTCCCCTTAGAGAGTTACTCAAAGTTCCCATACCAAGCTGAAGATTATCTGAGCTTTTGGTGTTGTTACAGAAAGTGGACAAGATCCTGTTACTAAAATTATTCATAATCCAGATCATTTAGCTAAGCTGTAGGAACAGGAACAGAAATACTTAGGAGAAATAGACACCTGCCTATCAAGAGGCAAGACTACAATGGAGGCCTCTTCTGCAACAATTTATTGCTGTGCATCTTCTGTGGTTTTAGACTACTGAAATATCTTTTGCATCCTAGAGCTTCACCACCCACTGCAGTGGCATGCGCAGAAAACTCAGAGCTCCTACTGCAGAGCACAGAAGAACATAGCACTTCTATGTAAACAATGCTTATTTACATCTCTTTTTATTCTGACATAGTCCTCACTACATTTTGAAGACCACAAAACATTTATAGTGAAGTCTTGCATTTACACCTTATGTTATAATGAAATTTCAACAAAAGTGAAGAAAAAGTTTCTTCTAGAAAACAGCTTTCAGTCTGAAGTCATTGATGTAGTATTCCCTTAAAGTTCCCAGAAGTATTCAGACTGATATTTTCTCTCCTTTTCTGCAACTACTTTGCACTGGACTGTTGGAAGGCTTTCAAGGCAGACTCTGTCCAAGGGAAAATTGCAAGGATTTGTTGGAAATCATCTGTTGACACAAATTTGATATAAAGGCTGTTATTATATATACCGTTCCTCCAACTAGTAGATGATATGTAGCTGAAATGAAGGTTACAGATATGGCCTAGGCCACCTACATTACTGGTTTGCCTTTGGGTGAAGTTTCAGTTAAGTGGCCTGTGATTTGGGCAACCAGACCTCTGGCAGGCATTCGCTGAAATGTCGGAGCTTCATATTGTTGTTACATACACACACACAAAACAGTTGTGTTGCCCAATGAGACAAAATGGTACCAAAATAAACAGTCTCCCTGAATTGACTCATTGCGTAGTACAGTCTCTGAACTTCCCCTTCAACCACGAGTCAATGGGAGGAAAGGTAGTACAGGGGCAGAGAGAGCTTGTATAGAGACCTCACTCGTGCTTTATTCTACGTGCCTGACCTCTTTCAAAAGGCAAAGGGCATGTTTGTTTTTCACCCTTGATAGAACATGCATTGTTCACTGGTACACCTGCAGAAACAAGGGAAAGAGGAAAAAAGACCTTTGGAATCTAGGAATACTGAGGAATTGTCCATTATTTGCAGTTTCGAAATCAAGGCCATATGCTTTCCTATAGTTTTCTATTTGCTGTAGTTCCGTCAGTTGTTATGGGTTTGTTGCAGGATTCATTTAGTGAAATTCCGTAACTTGGGTAATAGAGGAAATCAGATTATACAAAAATTAAAGCAAAAAAGTATTTTAAAATACATTTATGTAAAGGAAATAGATGAACAGTCTTCATGTCTATTGCTAACATGGGTAAAAAGAAAGTAGGGGCTTAAATTACTACCAGGAAGAATTAGATTGGATGTGAAGTAAGTCCGTGGAACAGTAAATCCTTCAATCCTTCAAACAGGCATAGGTAAGGCCTGGGACAAGTTCCCTAAGGAGGCTGTGGCATCTTCATTACTGCAGATTTTTAAGAATAGGTTAAAGAAACATCTAGCAGACATGACACTGAATATACATGGTCCTGCTTTGGGGAATAGTGAGGCAACTGCATTTCTTCATGGGTTTTCTTCTAAGATTAATTCCTGCATTTTATTTTTTACGTCATGCCAATGACCTCTGTAGTCATAAACTATTTTAAGTTACCAAGAACTTTTTCTATTTCCTTTTCTGGTTCTTCATTTAAAAAAAAATAACAAATGCTGATAAATCTAAAAATTTTCCTCAAATTATCAGTAAGAGAAATTAGAAATTGAAGTTGTTACCTGTGGTTACTGATAGGATGCAAGTAGAGGTACTATCACACACTAACTCGTGAGCACATACAACAACCTTAGCACCATTTCAGGGGAATACTGGCCACTGAAGACATGTTCCTTATTAAATGAAAGAGGTTATTTATTATATGATGGCTACCTCAGAGAAATCAATGCCTAGAATATAACCAGGAAATCTGTATATACCACACCAATGACTTCCACAGCAGCCAGCACCTGACACAAAGCTGAGGAGATAGGGAGACAAGCTGAGACAGCACTTCACAAAGCTGTTTTCACTTGTTCACAGCAAGGCAACCCAACAGAGCTGCTAAACCCCACATTCCCAACAAAATCTTCTATTTTCACATGACATACGTAGCAAACTCAACTGTGGTGGGTTCTTTCCAACTGGGAAGCACGACTTCCTCAGTCAACAGATACATAACTTGTGCTCTTAATTCCAACAGATGAAGCAGGGAGAGCTAATCTGTAGACTTTACAGGCAGGCAAATATGTTTTCTAATAGGCCAAGTCCTAAATCAATGATCTAAGGCATCCTGTCACATGGTATCAGGCCAAAACCCAGAAGTGCTAAGTCTACAGAGTTATGTAGCCTAGACACCACTCTAATGAAATGACTGCTCAAGGGCCTCAGAACTCTATGTCCTAAACAAAATCATGACTACCCAGAAGTTCAGACCTAGTAATAGCAGCCCAACGAGCTACAGTCCATCCAAATCAGCAAGATCACAAAACTTAACTGGCATTTGTTGAGGAAATAAAGGAAGTGTCTGCTTTCTCAGACATTAGCTCCTGCTTTAGGAGTTGTGTTCCTGCTTCTCTGAGGGAGCTGAATTCTTCTTTCATCCCACTGTTTTTCACTAACCCATGACTCCTCAAGAACTGTAGGACAGAGATGCTGAAGGAGACGATGTTCACCTAGAGGCTTTATGAGCATGACGCCTTACCATCAAGCTCCACAAACTAAATACAAGCACAAATACACACGCACGCATACACGCAAGTCAGTGAGTTTAATTAGTGGCCCATGGTTTCTGGTTGGAAATGTATTATTTCCAACTTTTGGAGGTTGTTCACTGGTCCTTTTATCCAAGATAATGCAGTGTCCTTGCCCCAGATACTTTAGATAACTAAAGCTGAATCTACTACAAGTAATTCAAGTTTCCTGAAGTCCTGAGAAGATACATATTAGATGCACTCTTGCTTTCTTTATTTGTGAACTTGTGCTACTACCAGTTTACATAGTTCATGGGATTGGCAATGTGCAAAATTTGCTAACTGCAAATAGATGGAGGTATTCTAACTGCATCACCTACTGCTTAAAATGCATCAATGTAATTTTTTTCACTTGTAGAAAAGCCTAACTCAACCTATAGGATTATAACAGAATATTCATGTGAATAGTAAGATGGAATCATGCCTTCAGAAACAAAGCAATTGAATTTAAGTCCAAATAAGAATGAACAAATTAGCAACAGATTAAGCATCTGGAACCATTTAAATAATTAGACTAAATGTGCAGGATTATTAAGAAAAGATGTGTTTTCTTCTGTTGGGATTTATGTCTAATATTTATTTCACCACAGATGAGCTTCATCAGGCAGCAAGGGAAACAGCCAAAAGAAAACAGTTTACTTGTTTACTCAATAAATGAACTATTTGTTCTATACTTTAAAGAAGGTGAAAACTAACACTGTGCTAATCCTGCCAGGCATGGCCTGTGTGTGGTTGGTCAGCTGAACCCTGAAATCTGTTTTACAAAGGTCTGGAAGTGATACAACATTGACAGGTTCAAAGGAGACAAGTGAGCTCAGGGCACAAATGCTTCCAAGTCCAAATTTCCAAGCTTGCACTTTGGGGCCTTCAGAGGCCCAGCAAGGAATTTCATCTTCCACTTTCCTTCTATTATCGTAAGACATGGAACCTGGCATGCCGGAGGTACTTGCTTTTCGGAGAAATTACATGAACACCATCCACACCTACCCCTTTCTCTTTTGCTGAGTTATCCTATTGTCAGTACCTCCAGGGATGACAGGTGGCTATTCTTCATGCAAAACAAGTTATTCAGAAATGCTGTTAAATATGGATTGCCAGTCTTTGAATCCAGAATGTACTCTGGGGACAATGAGTGGGTGGGATGTTTCCCCAGCAATTACAAAAGAAGCTCTGTCATAATCTCTAGCCCTGTGGAATTCTGCTACTCTAGAAATAACCCAGACACCGCAAAGCCCCTTGTCACAGAACTTCTGGACAGCACATTTTTTAATTCTTGCCTTATTCTTTAGCAAGACAGGTATTTCCTCTGCCTTGCCTCCCACAAGAAAACTCCTCTGGAGTGAGGAACAGGCATCTACGCAGTGGTGCCTCCCAGAAATCCTACCACCTACTTTGTCTTCATCATTCCTTTCTTACCATTCTTCCTCTAGTACCATCTCTCTATATGCACTATGTGGCCTCCCCTTAAAGAACCTCCAGCCCAGACCTCACTTTTCCATGTCAAATCCTATTTCATTTGGAGGCATTAGCCTCTGCCTGTCTTTGCAAGGTCTCTGTCTTTGCTACCTTTTTTTTTCCAGTCTCACTACTGTATTTCCAGAATCACAGAAAGAGCGGATCCATTACAACACATGGGTATTCTATTTTTTTTCTCACTGTTCCTCTTCACATGTCCATGTTCACCTGCTCTCTTCAAGTATTCATCTTAGGCTGGAATCTGTCACTGATAGGGATGGTAATTTGGCATAAAGTTCATAAAATATTCCATTCATTTCCAAAATGTCTGTTAAAATGTATCTTAATGATGGTAGCAAAACTATTCCTTCTCTTCTAACCTGAGCCAGATTGTAAGGATATGAATGATGAGGAAGATAGATAGACCAGACAGTCAACCTCAATCTAGAAAAGGAGTCAAAAGATCTGTTCTGAACAGGTGGCAGTGAAAAATTAGGCTTCATAGGCACTTAAAAAAGATAGTAAGGCAGAAGGTGGTATTTTTTTTTCCCCCTCCAATGAAAGCTTTACAGCATTTCGGAAAAAGAAAAAAGAAGGCAGGAGATATGTCCTAAATTAGGATGAAAAGCTAAAGTGTTTGTTTTCAAAAGTGTTTTTAATTACTGTGAACCAAATGTTTTACGTCAACAACTTGAAATATTTTGTTTTGATTTATTCTATTTTTAAAAACCCTTTAACATAAATTGCATTTTGAAAGAAAAAGTCATTTAATAACAGCAGTTGGAAACTCCTCACTCTATAAAGATTGAACTAAGATATTTCATTAAAATAAAGACATGTTTTACATAAAAATAGCTTCAGTAAATAATATTTTCCAGTGGAGACGGGTTTCAACTCTACTTTTTTTTTTTTAACAGCTCTGCTCTCAATTTTCTTCCAACACAGTACTAACAGGTGTCTATAGACGGAAAATGTCACACGGAAATGTCTAAATTTCATGCTCTGCCCTGCTGTTAATGCTTACCATGCATGTCATGTGTTATCATGTCTAATAATGCCTACGGGTAAGAGTATGATTTCATATAGTATATACTTCCTGGGATTGAAGACAGAAAAAAAAAATACTTCAGCTCACTTGCCCTTGCAAAAAAGGTTTGATAGACCTGCATTCTGTGCTTTGTTCATGCAGAAGTACTACACTCAACATACTCCAACCACTTCAACAGCTGTTGATGAAATCACTTCGAAAAGCAATGAGGAACTGTGAGGACCACTGCATACAAGGTGGCTCTTATCTGAATCCCGGGCCAAAACTGGTGCTGTATTTTGTCTTTTCATACCCTGTAGATTTGTGAAAGACTGTCTTACCCTTGACTAGGTCTCCAAAATGTAGTAGTAAGCGGTATTAATTCTGGTGTTTATATCTGGATAGAAAAGTGACAAGACATTGTGGAATGCTATTCAGATATATCAGTTGCTTCCTGATGCCTGTTTGCCTTGAAGAGACTGTTTGGTAAGCAGAAAATGGGTAAGAGGAAGAGAAGAAAAACTTGCAAACCTGTGCATATATGGTGGCAAGATACTGAGCAAAAATTAATTTTTTGCAAATGCAGACATATTTTCTCAGAAAATCTTTTTCAGTTTTTAGCAGAATAGGAAAGTACTTTCTTGCACCACCACAATCTACATCCGTATTTGCATAAAGAAGCTTGAGAGAGAAAAACAGCAAAAGTCTACCTCATGCAATAGTAATGAAAGACCAAGTATTATGTTTTTATCATAACTATATTAAGAAGAAACATCTTGACGAATGCATGCAACTACAGAGAAGAAATGTATAGTGATAAAGCTGATCTTTAAGTTCTGTGGATTCAAAATTCTATGTCATATTAACAATGGAACTGCTAAGTCCCCACTATAGCTGAAACTAATTATCATGCTCTTGAATAAAGGAGTCTAATCTTTACACTTAAATTCCAAGCTGTAACCCTGTTCTGAGAACTGGAAGTTCTTTCTTTAACTTCAGTTGCTTTAAATTGATATGTGTTTCATATAACATGTACTATTTAATACTTCAGCATTCTCATTCTGTTAAAGCAAGTTGTAACTGAACTCAGAGTCCTGAACATTCAGCAGCTTATCAAAAGATAGTTATGTTCAATGACAATCAATCACTGATACAACTTAAAAGGAGTACATTAGAACAAATCCTTTACCTGTAGGGACACAACATGCTTTATCTGATTTTTCAACAGCTTCTGCTGAAATCATGTTCCTTCCCATGTGCTACAATCCAGAAAAGCAGAAAGACACAGCAAGTAATCTAGTCAATGCTTTCATTCTCTTGCATGCTTGGTTATCAGATCCTCTCCTGCTACTGTCTGTGCTATCTGGATTCCTATTGGATTCCCCACATACAGGAGGATCCACACTTTACCAAGTCTCTGTTCACCATTTGGCCATTATGTAGATGGATAGCCACAGAATAATATTACTCATCTAAAAGCATCTACATAATTATTTTTTTTAATGTTTTCATAGTTAGCAGAATCTGTAGCCTAAAGTAACAATTAATCCTCTGAAGAGCCTCTGCTGCAGATCTCATACATAACAATTGATATATTTCATAACCTTCTGGAAAAAGCGCTGTGAACTATGATATCATACCTCATCTGAAGCAAATCTTTAATCCATGCTTAACGGTTTGATAACACTTGTATTAATATAGAAATGCACCCTAAGCCTAATGGTTGACATAGGAAAGGTGTAGAGTCAGCAAAATGTTAATTGTAATAATAAGTCACATTTCACAGTATCAGCTAGTTGCTCATTCATCTGCCTAATTGTACTAGACTTCTCAATTGTACTAGACTTGTTTCTGCTTCTTCCATATAGAACTACGTAAAAGCTTCATAAATACAGATGAAGGAATTACAGCTGTCAACTTATATCAGAGTTCAAGAGCAGGCAAAGTTTTATTCTAGTTTCTTTCTCTCACCCTCCATTCACACACTTGAACAAAACAGAAATTAGCTCAGAGATCACTGGAACTCCAGTTCCTTGAACTTCCAGTTCAATACTCAAATTAGTACATATTCCCCTGAATTATGATCAAAGGGTAAAGACTTCTCACACTTTTCCACATACGGGCCAAAGGGTGACACCGTGCTTCTAAATACACATCAATTTGTTCTGAGTATGTTCACACTTTCAGCTTCAATGAAGGACAATAGCACACCAGAAATTCTAACTATTCTTTAACATTCCTTTCCTGATGAAAAAAAATCTGGGCTATGTGTGCTCTCTCTTCTCTGCCATTTTGCCAAAGGCTGCTGCCAAAATCCTTGTTATCTTTGTTACTGCAAGATCCAACTACTCAAAGTTTACATTTTCTTTGTGAATATATAACAAAAGAGAATAGAAAATGTATTTTGGCATTTCATATGTCACTTTCATGCCAAAATGTACAATTTAATAACATTCATTTAGGTTTTAAATGTTATCAGGACTTGGGAGGAAATCTGACCTATTACAACTTATCAGAAGCTTGGTTTTGGCTATGTGCTGAAACTGGAGCTGAATGCTGTTGAATAAGGACCTAGAGTTAGTTTGTACTTCTCCTTGAGCATCTGAAGCCAGTACTGAAAGTGAGCATGTATAATTAGAATAAAAGAAGGTCCTTACTTTTTTATCAAAGCTATTTTATCCTGCTTGGACAAAAAAAAAAATTAAAAAAAAATCATCTTTACAGCACATGTATGTATATTCTAATGCTGACAGAATGGGCATTTCTCTATATACCTCTAAGGGTGAAACCTGTTTCTGACCCTTGAACTTACATCTCATTGGTTATAAATTCAGATAAAGAAATAATGATTCTCCGAAGATGACTCAGTGTAACAGTAACTACTAGAAATCTCTCAGCCCCACAGTTCAGATGTGATGCTTGCATATATATGATTTTGTATGATACAGAGCAGTCAGTGATAATCTTTCTCCCAAATGAGGAGACATAGCACAGAGAATGCTTTCCAATAGAATCACTTTTCAACAACAGGATCATGTCAAATCATAACCTATTCAGGAGGTCCAGATACCGTGTGGAGAAATAAGTATCCAGTCTAATGCTGCAGCCAAATAAAGCCATTAGCAGTACAAAGGGATCAGCAATATGAGACTTTTTATACATGTAAGATCTGCAGAAATAAAGTTCCATATAAAACACTGGATCCTTTCTTACAAAGAATTGAAAGGCATGATTTCACAATACATACAGTTACTGTCTGTGAAAATAAAAAACCTGTCACTGTCATCGATCATATTTTACTGTATTATGTAACATTAATTGATTTAGAGTGTATCATCATATTACAGAAATGCAGACATATGCTAATACCTATCGAAGTGTATATGCACTCCTTGACTTTCATTAATGTGGCCAAATAAAACAAAAACCACATCTAGTTATAAAAAGGTCCTGGTACAAAAACCACTCAAGGAGCTACCACATAATCAGATTGTCTGGAGACTTCGGTCTACTAGCTAAATGTACTTTCTGGTGGAAGCAACCAGATATTTACCCATTTTATAAGAAGAAAAGCGTGCCCAACAAACAAGGTGAAGCACAGTAGTAGCTAGAAAAATGCACTGAATAAACTAGTGCATGTTTCTGAGCTGGCCCCTTCTGTTACAACTGTTCATATGATTCAGAATTGACAGAATAATTTTGTGTTTCTCTGCACAGCAGTTATCTCTCTGAGAGAATATGCTTCAGAAAGCAGATTTAGGAATTGGTCAGCAATCTGATATTCCTCTGTCTAATCAATACAAAAAAGTCTGGTTATAAGTGAAGTATTTCAATCTCATACACCTCTGCTTCTACCTTAATTTAATGCATTGAGAAACAATTACTCAAGTGAAACTTTTTTTTTTAAATTCTCCAGGATTACATATGACAATCTTGTCCCTGTTTAGTAGAGAATTACTGACATATCTGTATTTGGCAAATGCCTGCTAATTGGATTCAAAAATAAAATGTATCATTAAAACACAGCATGTGAACCAGAAACATCTTCTGTGGAGCTTTGGATTAGTAACTGAATGACTCGATAATTTGACTAGATTGTTAGCAGTGAAAGAGCTAATATGGATAATATCATTTTAATTAAAAATTAAAAAATGTTTAATTCAAGCTATTAAAATATTACACTATCAAGAGATCAAAATTTAAAGTCTTCATTCCCACGTGTTTAAACAAGTCTGGAAATTCAGAATCATGGGGTTTGGTTTTTTTTTGTTTTGACTTTTATAAAGAAAACTCTTCCCCCAGAACATGAAAACCAAAAAGTATAAGGCAGAATTGTAAAGTTCATATGTGAAAGAAATCTTCATTATTCACTGACAATATTGTTTTGTTTGGTTTGATTTCTTTTCATATACTTCAACATATGCGGTGAGTCAGACTTCAATTTCAGGTCCACATGTGTAAATCAGAAGGACTTTCAATTATGGCTTATGAATTACTCAGGATCTGTAGTAGTTTAACAGAGATCAATGTCTTGTTCAGAAATGGTGACTTGTATCAGTCTGGGACAATTACAATTAAAAGGACAATTACAGTTTTCATGCACATATATTATCTATGATGACAGGAACCAGAAATTTCAGGAAAGCCTATGTATTTCTGACATACTGCTAACTTTCATTACTATTTCAGTTTATGTTCTGTGGTGAACTTTGCAGTGAAATGATCACATTTTTGACAAGCAGAGTGAGACTAATGGTATGCACAAAATGTTTAAGCAGAAACGTAAGTATGTGCTTGAATATGTGCAAAATACAAACTCCATTTGCCAGAAGCAGGGATCTGGAGACAGCATCTAGATTCAGACCAGCAGATGTAGGCCAGCAAGGATGGTCTTAACCTCAAGGTAACAAATGAGCATTTAAAAAAAAAAAAAAAAAAAGGATCTTCTGCCAACTCTTCTTCTTAGGCAAGAGCCATCTTAAAAATGCATAGCCTCCTACAAACAGACACATGCACAAACATGGTGACGCAATCCTATAAGCTCAAGCAGATATATAAAGGTATCCCAATGCTGTTTAGATATGATAGCATGGCTCTTTTTAAATTGGGCTTTACATGCAGCATAAAAAAAGCATTTCAATGAAAGAGGAATGTTTTTATACTCAGTTTCTCCAGTGCAGACTTTCCTACCACAGCATAGTGATTTTGCTTGCATCTTCTGCTAGTACAAGAAGGTGTCTAACAGTGTAAGCATTTGTGATCAGCCAGTTATCTAATATGCATTTCCAACAACAAGAAAAGGTCAAATAGCAGGCCAGAAGCATGCTTCCAGAAAGGTGAGAGCTCTGTTCTTGCTGTTTGCAGAAGGCACTGTGAATAAGCACTATTCCTACACACAAGATAATCGACGTTGTACAAATAACTGTAATTTTTGTCTTCCCCGTATCTGTTTATGAAAACAGTTCTGTAAGCTTATTAGTAGCCATTTCTATGCTAAATTAGACTTTGCCTGAAAGAGCTTTGGGGTATCAAACTTATTTCTATAGTTGCAATTTGACGGTAGGCAATTTGTTATGACTTTCATTGCAACACGTAGATCATACTTTTCCTAGGTCTGAGCTCTGCCTCTCATATTTACATTTCACTATATGTTCCTTCAAAATTAAATAAGTTTACTCTATCAGACATAAAATTTCACAATAAAATCTTGAATACTTGTCACCTGAGGCTCAGCTCACATCGAAATCATCCATGGACCTTAAGGAAATTAAAAGAAAGTGTTTTCCTCAACATTAAATGAAAACTTCCTTCTTATAGAAATTTATAGAATGTAAAAGGCAGATAGAGTCATGAATGGAATTCCAACTATTTTTGTCATCATTTCTCTGCTGTTAAATTCACAATAACATAAGCAAATTAGAGCTGTATGAAAACACACTCTTGTTTCTAAGAATGGCATTTTGAAGTCACACCTGACTACAGCTTTGCCATTTTTTGGCTCATTTATATCTTGTCTTTTAGTCTTCCTATCATCACCCCTAGCTGTAAGCCAAGTTCATCTTGTTCTTGCTTTTCTAGTTTTTAAGCATGGATTGTGCAGCAGTGAGAGAACTTCAGTGCTTCAAACATTATCTTGCATAACACTGCCTAACCTTTCTAATAGGAGAATCACCTAAAGTAGATTTAAGTACGAAAATGAAAATCAAAACTCATTGTGACACTAGGCATTACTTGGCTTCTATTTAGTGTTCACTTGTATGACCTAAATGGAATATGATCCTTATAAACTTGTTCGTTAACGTTCACGCACAGAAAAAAGTAATTATGCACTTTAACTCCAAGTTAACTCACTGCCAACACATTTTTCACATAAAATCTTTTAAAATATACACATTAAATACTACTAATAACTATTCCTTCCCTTCTACTGAAAAATTCCACATCCTCAGAAATGAATTGAAGGCCATTGAGTAAAAAGCTTACATAACTAACTTTTAAAGGAAAATTTTAAATCAATACATTTTAAACAAAATGTGTATTGATTTTGCCATATTCCTTTAAAAAAAAATGACTCAGTAAATTACATGAAACTGTTGAGTCTTGACACAATACTTGAAATTCAAAGATCTAAGTCCTTCTATATATCTGGTTAATTTTACTGCTTTGACTAGCCCCCAGTTGGCAAGATTAGTTCTGGTGGTAAAATCATGTACATGCAAAAGCCTTTTGAAAATCTTCTACTTTTCTGTTCATTGTTCATAAGCTATTTTTGATGAAAATCTGTAACAGTTATAGCAGCTGTCCCTTCACCCTCTCTAACAACCTGAATCAAAGTCAGGTGAAAAGAAACAATATCCACTTACTTCAATGGACTTCAGGTACAGAGTAATTCCAACTGAAAAATTAAGGTAAAACCAGTAATTTTTTATATACAGATAAGGATGTTTTCAATACTCTGAAAAATCTTTATAAACATCTAACTTTAACACTGTAATAAATACAGATGCTATGCGTCTGCTTTCTAGGATAAAGCTTTCCTTAATGGTCTCTCATGCCAGGACCTTGTCTTGCAAGCTTTCCATTTGTAGCTCTCCCTTTGACTTCAGTAAGGTCTCTGGAGAAAGAAATAGCATAATCACACCCTTGATTAAATTTATTAAAATCCTGATGATATACAACCCAATTAAGGAATACCTCTCCATTCCACAAGAGCTTTTTACATTCTCCATAAAACATCTTTTTCTTCGCCACATAAAGCTTACTATGTGTGTTGCTGTCTGCCAGTATGAAGTACTAGCCTTAGAAATAAAAAAGGGTAATTAAATCTACAAGCTATTGCTGTTTTAATAATGAAAAGGTAATGCTAATTAGCTGAAGAACTTTCAAGTAACTTTCAATCATGCTACGAGCCACACAGGGAAAACCCCAGCAATATCATGATATGCTGGTTTTTAAAGGAGGATCTTCCTTATCTCATTTGCTAGTACAGTACTTCCCTCAAGTGGTACATGTATTTCTGTCTGTTTGGAAGCTTCCTGTATGATATCAAACAGTAAAGCTGAGTAGTGCACCCTTGCTGCAAAGGCCAATCACACAGTAGGCTGCGTTAGCAAAAGAATAACCAGCAGGTCAAGGAAGATAATTCCCTAACTCTATTTAGCTCTTCTGATACTGCATCTGAAGACCTATGTCTTGTTTTTGATTCCTCACAAAAGAAACACTGGGACAACTTAAGCCCTTAGAAAGAGTTATGGGGTTATAACTTTCTTACATAGCATGAAAGTCTGAAAGAAATGTACAGAAAGTAAAGAAATTATACATACCTAGACAAGTAAGCAAAAAAAAATGGCAGCTTTTCCAGGTGAACAACAGCAGCAATTCAATAAGTAAAGTTAAAAAAATAAAAATAAAACCCCCTGTAACCTGAGTCATTTTTTATGACAATTAGCTAATGGACAGACAGTAAGTACTTGCTACAGTTCTTTTCCCATGTAATCTTTTCTTTCTCCAAAATCTTGTTTAGATAATAGTGTCATGTTGTGACAAAGAAACCATTGTGCAATGGATGCCTGGAATGGCATTATTGCTTTTTTTTTCCCCTGCATTTAGACAGCATCCTTTCCTTTTTTCGAAGCATAGACTACGTATTTCCTGATTCTCTCTGTACTTTTGAAGGAGAGCACAGTAGCTGGGAGGCAGGATGAATATACTTGACACAACCCAATTAAAAAAAAAAAAATATATATATATATTTATAAATCCCACTCTCCGGAAACATCACTAAGACAAATCCACACAGAAGACTGCATTTTAAATGTGAGGTATTCTCCCTGCAGACGTAGTCCAGAAAGAAGGTCAAGACTGAAGAGCATAATTACAGAAGTATTCTTGTTAAATCTGTATTCTCTTTAGCTGAGTCATCTACAGCAACATATTCTGAGAAGATCCAAGAAAAGATGCATAATCACAGACAAAAGAGCAGAGAGTAAGAAGAGTTATGTCTCATTTCTAGGTATTTTGATACTATTGTTGCAGTAGATAGCAGTACATCTAGATAGCACGATGCTTCCTTAATTCCTAATTCCCATCTGGGACACACCACCTATCACAAGCTTGACAAGACAAGGGAACATTTTAAACTCCAGGTGTTTCCCAGTAGTACCTTGTCATTCGTTCATATCTGCCTCCTGTTTGATAGATAATCCATTTTATCACTCTGTCTCACCAGAATGACTTACATGGTTCTCAGCTGGTTTAGTCACAGCTGCATTCTCTTCATTAACTCAATTTTCAACTGATAACTATACTCATGTTGAAAATAACAGAACATTTAGCCTGAGGCAGTATTTCTAAAAGCAATTACTCACTTTGAGCACTTGCAATTTCTGTCTATCAAACATTTAACAAGAGGTAAAAACAAACAAACAAAAAATCTCTAGCATAGTTAGTAATGCAGGGCCGCATCTCACATTAGACCCCTAGATACCTACAGGCTCTGGTGGAGTGTTAATACTTTGCTGCTTGCTCCCTAGATTATGTATAGTCAAAGAGCTCTTCAGACAATGTTCCCTAAATTATCTCTTAAAGGAAATAATTTCCTCTTCCCTTTATGGGGTATCTAAGGCAAAGAGATAGTATAGCCTTCCTCCCTCCTTTTGTTTCTATAGAGATCAGCACTCAGTCCCACAGTTTATCTGTATATTATCAGTGGATATAACAGAACCCTGATATACGTCTGGAAGGGATACATTAAGGCTGTCTATGTAAGCTTTGAAAATCACACCTACCTATGGGCATAGGAGAGCTGACACTTCATCTCTGGAAGTATCCCAACCACCTTTTCCCAATGGTTCTAGATCCTGGCTCTGATGTGGGTACGTCTCCATCTTACTGGACCATCCATAATCCCAGCCAGAAAAAAAAAAAAAAAACAAGTCACCCTAAAAATGATCCTGCTCCAGATGTTGCCTCTCAAGTCCAAATTTTTGAGAAGACCTCACTGTTTCAGTTGCAAAAGAAAAATTTAGAGATCCTTTTTGAAAAGGCACAGCTGGCCTGATGTTCAAAAGTGCTCAACTCCCAACAGCTTTTACTATTCTCAGTGGGAGCTATCGGCTATTAAGCCCTTTTGAAAACATAGACATACATAAAATTAAAACTAATTGAATTCAATTTATCCTCTGGCCTGCATTCCCGACAGCTGGGATTAGAGTGTTACACCTCAAGCTTGTGGATCATGAGCAGCATCTCTCCCTGAGAACCGCTCAAATGTAGACCCTCCGAGACTAGAAGGAATGTGCCATCATCTCTTAGCAGCCATCTCTGCTGAATACCTGGGTTCCACCAGCATCAGCACAGTGCATCTGGTAGTGAGTGACTCATGGTTTCTTTTCCTTATAAAACTGCAGCCAACACACTTGGCTGGCTTGGCAGTGAAATGCTTTGGCATGCTGTATGGACTCCAATTATTTTTCAGTTGAAATAGAGCATAACCCTTAGTGAGTTTCATTGCATGCTGCTAAATTATTGCACTGAGACACTCTTAAGGGCTGTTTCACATTTAGCTTGAGTGCATGCAGAAGAGTACCATGTCTGTATAAAGCTCCAGGAGTAAACAGAGAAACCTGGAGAGATTTGCTTGCTGTAAATATGGGACACTTCAGGTTTTCAGGATAGGCTTGCCAGGGTTTCTTGTTTAGGTTTCATCTGGCTGGTTGGGTTTTACTTTGCTTACCTGAAATTTCTACCTCCTATACTTTCACCAAAAGCTATCCAGGAGTTTAAAGCAGTCTCCTCAACTCAGTATGGTCATTTTCCCTACCAAACACTTCTGAAGGCAGCTGGATGATCCATTTCGCATTCAAAATGATCTTGCCATTAGGTATCATATGAAAGATGATAGCTCTCCTTGCCAACAGCCAGCAGTTTCTTACAATCCTGATGGCTCTGTTGAACAGTTAAGAAGCATGAAAGCTATGCTAATGCCCAGTACCCTTTTGGTTGTATCTTTATGTGCATATCAGTTAGAATAGTTGTGTACCACTAACAACTCAACCACCAAAGTCCTTTCTGCCTTACCCTTCTAGGATGTCACAACTGCTGCTTCCAAACCCTACAATATTTAGACAAATAGAAATGACTCATCACATCAGTCCAGCTAACATTGCAGGCAATGCAGCTGCACATATAATTGAAATTCATTTAAACACCACACCCCATTAACTTTGCTTCCTGCAATGATTGCCCCAAAACTCAGTCATAACTGACTCAAGAGTGAGGCAGCAGGATGTTCAGAATTACTTCAAAGCAAGGATCTAAGTTATGCTTCTAAGCTCGTCAGAAAACCTTAAAACACTTCACTCATAATTACACAACTGAGCCTTTAATGAAAGGTAGCGCTACACTGAAATCGTAACCTTCTGTGAGACACAGATTTTGAAAACAATATTCAATGAAGTGTTTATTTGGCCACTCTAAAGAAACAAGAATGTGAATTATACATTTGTTTAAAACAGTACGACCAAGCAGGTACAATCAGTGCTGTTAAAATTCACTAGGGAATTAAAAGCTCAGCTCTAGCCATCCAAGCCTACAAACTATTCCAAGACTCCTATTTCTACTGACTGGCCACACTAGGATCTAGCAGAGTAGAAGGAACCAACATGCTACTTAATATTTGGTAGTGTCTTAAGAACAAAAAACTTTGGTTAAACATTTTAAATACTATTGAAACTTCTGGAACTGCAAATAGCTGCATTGGGATTGCAATGGTAGCTTCATTTTTCATCAGCAGACAAGCTAGAACTGCATTTTTTTAGAGTCTCATTTCTGCTCTCTAGTTTGCAGCTATTATAAGTTTTATAAAACAAAAAAGTTGTGTCTCACACTGTTAAAAGACACATGGTAAATACAATCCAGTACCAGCCTATATTGTAGCAATGGTAAAGAAAGAGTTAAGGTGAACTTATGCTTTGTAAGAATTAGGCAGTAGAAGATTCAGCACATGTATTTTTAAGACAGAGATTGTTCCATATAAGCAACTTCTATGAGTCTGTACAATGAATTACATCAAAAAGTACATTAAAGTTGAAAATATGGATATTAAAAAATCGTGAATTCCAAAAAACCTATTCAGAGAATTCTGGCTTGAATAGCACCTTTAAGTCCCTTTATAGATTCAGAGGAGGGGAAATTTGTGAAGTTCATACAGACAAATTTAGAATGACACCTTTTCCACTACACAGCCTGATAGTTTATCTTGTTTCATCTGGATGGATCAACAGGTATACACCTAAACACACGGAAAGATGAAGCACAGAAAGAAAAAGAAGCTGTGCCATACACTTAAAAAGACTCAGCTTCAGGTTTGTATGGAAAAGCAGATCGGAGGGGAGAGGAGGTGGTGGTGGGAAGGGAGGAAGACATACTAGGATCAGAAGGGACAACTCTGATAAAGGGGAAAAAAATCCTATGGTACACCCACTGAAATGCAATCCATGAAAAATCAATAACATAAATAAACTAGAGAAGACCACAAGGACATGGCCTGAGTTCTAATCCCATCTTTTTCACAGGAGGATAAACTTTAAAAACAATGAGATCATTTCCTTTAGCCCTGAATTGTTAATGATATGCAATGAACCCCTTGACGTCTACCAGGAACAAGTGTAGGAAGGCATACAGCATGTAGGACACCCCTTCTTCAGGTACCCACAGAGAGATGCTCTTCTCTCTCCTTGGACTCACGAGCACCTGCCCTCCTTACAGCACACTGTGCTCTAAGGTTAGTTCATTAAAAAAAAGAAAAAATAGGTGTGATGGAAATCATCCTATGGATAGCAGGTAAGAACAGGCATGAAGCACCAAACAGCAGCGGCTTGAAGGCACTGTAGTTGCATTGCCAAATTAACCATGATAAAACCAGACTTTTTTTTTCTTTGTAATAAAAATTCCAGTAATTATTTTTCCAGTCAGTTCCAGTGAAATATATTGATTTATAACCTATCAAATATGTGATATTCCCCTTGTGGCATAACACTATGTGGGTTTACTGAAGTACTTTATATTTCACTTCCTTAGGGAATCAATTATATTGTTAAAAAAAGACACCAATTTAAATGGTTATTAATTTGCCATTAGGAAATCCACGCTACATTTTGACCAATTTCTCAAATATTTCTAGTAAAGCTCAAATTACATTTTTTTCCAAAATGTGCCTGTTGTGGTGAAACCAATTTGTCTGCACTTGCTTGGATCATTTATTTCCTGCATTTCACAGAATTGCACAACAGTGCAATTGGATTTGGAAGGGACCTCTGGAGATCAACTTAGTCCAATACCCTGCTTGGAGCAGTCAGCTACAACAGGTTTCTCAGGCTTTTGTCCATTTCAGGGATGGAGATTCCACAGACTCTGGTCACCTGTTTCAGTGTTTGACCAGCCACAGTAAGAAGGGCTTTTTTATGTTTAATGGAACTTCCTGTATTTTGGTTGGTGATCATTATCTCTTGCCTTCCACTGGACATCCCTGAGATGAGCTTGGTCCCATCTACTCTAATCCCTCTCATTCAGGTTTTTGAACACATTGGTGATTTTCTTCCTGAGGTTCAATAATCTCACCCGTCAGCCTCTCAAAGGATCATACAAAGGTGTGCCTGATGCTCCAATACTTTAATCAGCTTAGTAACTCTTCACTGGATTCACTCCAGTATGCCTGTATTTCTCTTGTACAGGGAGATGCAAAACTGGGAACGACAGTCCAACAGTGGTATCACCACAACTGAGTAAAGAGGAATGTTGCCCTCTCTCAATCTGCTGACAACACACTTCGTAATGCATACAAAGAGAATGTGGGCCATTGCTACAAGGGCATTGCTGGCTCATGTTAGACTTGTTCACCAGAGCACCCAAGTCCTCTTTTAGCAAAACTGTTTTCCAGTCAGTCGTTCCCTAGTCTGTGCTGGTGCAAATTTACAGATTATACAGCTGATATCTTCCCATTCTGTTTTTCCAACTAGATTTCCTGCCTTTGTCTATTGTGTTAAAATCATCAGCTTACTGGAGAAAAAGTATTGTCTTTGGCAATTAGAATCCCATTTTTACTCCATAGATGCATGATCTATTTCATGTTGGTTTTGTTTTTTTTTTTTATCAGTATGCTTAAAGACCTTTCAATTGTTTTAACATTCCTTTTAAAAGCCTCATTCGGAATTCTTTTTTTTTTTTTTTTATCTTCTTATTTTAACTTTACATCTACAAAAATACTTTCTTTGTAATTGTGAGCTGTCTTCTAACATCTGATATCTTTTTTTGAGGTGATTAATTATGGCCAGAGTCCTTTCCTATTAGTTTTTTCATGCATGCTGTGGACGCAAACTCACAATAATTTTTAAAACTTTGAAATATTAAGCCTCTTCTGTGTTCAACTCCCAGAGATCTTCAATCCAGCAAACTTCGCTGATTGACAACTTTCATTTCCAAAATATTACCTCAGTGCAGTAAAAAAAACACTCAAACCTATTTACATACTATCTATCTTTTCTGAATGAATATGTCATATTTGCAGGCAGTATTGTTTTCAGAATAGTAGACTATTTTGCTTCATAATGCCTGGCGCTATGACTCACAAGATTGTGAGGATACTGCCATAAACATCATTCACTTTGCTATGTATGTAGCAGTTAGCTGACAACTGATCCAGTGAAAAAAAAAACCAAAACAACCAAAACCCCAACAAATCCAATACTATTTTTAAGTTCAATGTTATAGAAATAAGTTCTTTAAAATTCCTGTTTGCTTTATCTACAAATTAAGAACACTCAATCCTCATGTCTGAATTTGGTAGTCTTTCCACTTTAAATAATGCCTCAATAGATCAGAGTAGTTTCAATTTTCTTGTTATTCAGTGTCAGTTTTGTTAATAGAGACAAAGAATCTTTCCATATAAAGGATGTTGGTTTGCATAGTCTTTAAGAGATATCCATCAGACAAACCACAGTTTTCTGTGTTAGCAATCATGTGAAAGGATTAATAAGCTAGCATACGTTATCATTGTCCCAGTGTGGCATACAGAAGGACAACAAGCAAAATAATAGTACTGATGAATATCTGTCTCATAACAAATTCAAGTAGAAGAATGCTCTTACTTACATAGTGTGTTTGGGAACATCTTAAACCTGACATTTTAACAGTATGCTGCATTATGAATCAGAGAAACTTGACTAAACTTTTCCTCAGTGTTTTGTTGGATCACTGGCTTTGGAAAAATTGCACATTAAACCAGTAAGAGTCTGTTAACTTGCCCCTTCTAGGGAACTCACAGATAGGCTGATTATCCTCTACAAGAACTTTAGTATAATCTTACCATCACCATCCTCAGCTTTATAGAAGGCATTGGACATACTAAGGCATCTTACAGTCCACAGCTAGTCTTCAGTCTCCCAAAGAGTCAAACTACATCCTATCAAAAATGAAAACAGCCACAGGACTGCCTAACCCATGCCATACAAGCACTTTCATTCTTTTCTGTTGATTTAAAATTAACAGCACACAGTGAAATCTGACCTTCCCTCTCTAGTGAAGATTCTCTGCTTTTGATTTTAGGCCGCTTAGATGTTCAGTTAATCAAAGCTGACAACTGAGTACATATTTCAAATTCAAACTCTAAGCTTTCACTAAGCTGTCTCTCAACTTAGAACTGAGAGTCAGTGATTGCCCTATAAAGTGGGGTTCTCTTCCTTCTTCACTGACATAGCCATTCTACCTGCTATACTGTCTGTCATTACTAAGGAAAAGATGACAGACAGAAAATATAGGTAGTGATGTGAAACTATGAGATGCAAAATGAGGACGGAAAAATAAAGACACATTTTAGAGGTGGAGTAGAAGAAAAGATCTGGGGGAGGAGGAGAATAAGATTAGATGAGGCCATGATTAGGAGCTCCAGAAAACAGGAACTGGAGAGAAGAAGGGAAGGGCTGAAACCAAGCAGTGAAGGTGGGACAGAAGAAGCTGAAACATGCAAAAAGTTAATTCACTGGATGGACCCCAAAAAGAAAAGAAAAAAAAAAAAGAAGAAGAAAAAAACCTCCAAACACCTAACTAAAGGATGGGGTTTGTAATGCATCAAGAGGAAGACAGAACTGAAGCTGTATTTGTAAAACAAAGGAATCTGAGATACTAAATATTTTTAAATGTTACAGTAGGTTAGACTGATTTTCAAAGGACCATCCCATTTTAAACCCACCAGGATGATCTTCACTGATGTTTGGGAGGGAGAGAGGTTTTAGGGGAGCTAAAAATCCCTGGACTGCTACACCAATAAAGTGGCCATTTTAAACATGACTTATTTTAATCATAAGATTTTAGCTAAAGCTGGCAACTGGGGCAAAGACAGCAGACCTTTAAAACTGTTTTCGCACTTTGGTAAAAGTTTTTTAAAGTCCTCCTTTGATTTTCTTGTTTGGTTTCATGGAACTTTAACAATAGAAGACAACCATGTGGATGACTGAATTTTGAATAGTTATGCTTACCTACAAAGGAATAGCTAAAATAATAGTAAAGGTATACCACTCCACCATCTTTAAGTGGAATCCTTAATGGAAAAGAAGGTGCACTAGGAGTTTATTTTGCGCGTTTAAAAAGGGAATTCCATCTTTATTTATATCATTAGCTATGCATCAGTCTTTGAGGCTAGAATTAGAGTATGGCATTGGAAGTTGTTACATTAGTCCTTGCATGCAAACAAGCTTTACATTTCAACTAAATGAACAATACAGATTTGAAGAAGCAATGAATCTGACATCAGGTATTAATAATTAGAAGCCTACTCTCCTTAAATTCTACACAGATGACATCAATAGGAGAAAAAGTTGACTTGAATAACTTGGTAAGCATTCAAGTTTATCAATTGCATCAAATTCCATGGTGTGAACAAGCTTTTAAACACAATGCCATCTTATCCCTAAATTAAGAGAATCGTGAAAATCAGAAAATCAGTGAGCCAGTGTTTTTCAATGAAGCATGGTAAGAGCTGCAAAAGTTGAACAGTTCAAACTGACTTCTTTAGCTCTTTAAGCTTGGAGTATGTGGAATTTCAATCTTCATACATTGGATGCCCAAAGGAATTTAATGTAAATGCAGTTTATTTCTTTAAAATTGCAGACAGGATTGCAGTATGCATCAAATAAAAACTTCTTGGCAACTATCTTAATTGAATTTTGTTTCCACAGCCAATCTGTATAAATTTTGTCCCAAATCTGGGCTTCTGTTTTGACCTTGGAGATAGTTTAAAATCTACCTTATAAATATTCTCAACAGAAGGTATAAAATATACTCCAAGATACAGGAGTTTGTCACCAGCACACAGGAAAGGGAAAATACTGTAGTTTTCTAGTTCAGGTATCTGCATTAAATTAAAACACAGCAGACTTCTGGAGATTTAGTTTTTAACTTGAGACTTTGCTGTAACCCTCGAACCTATTATTATAGTCTTTGACTGGGTACAATGAGATAGTAAGTCATCTGCAGTAACTGCAGACTTAAGGACTAATACTTTATTACTTACTCAGACAGAACTCTAATTAATTTCAAGTGCTGATGAATAGGATCTGTAGGAATGAGTCTTCCGATTCAGTTTAACAGGAAAGAGACCTGCATCATCTTTAATGTTGTCAATAAGAAGCTTAGGCCTGAATTCAAAAAAGCACTTAATTCTATCCAAATTCAGGATGTTGAGGCATGTGCTTAACTTTAATCATATACTTAAGTCTCAGTTACATGATTAAACAGCACAAGCTATAATATTGTCCTAGAAAAGAGGGTTTCTTGAGCCAAATTCTTAAAAAGTAGCACAAATAAGACCAACAAACAGCACCCATCTTCTCTTGTTTCTATGTTCAAGCTTTCCTCTGAAAACAATCACTCATTTTTATTTTGGCAGAAGGAATCTTACAAGGATAAGATACCTTTTTCTTAAAATCTGCCCTGTTCAGTCTCCAACAGTTGAATAAAAAAGCATCCAGTATTCCTAGTTAAACATTGTATTGATGTCTAGGCAAAAGTGATGATTTCTTCTTTCAGAAAAGATAAGCAGCGATTTCATTTACCTGTAACTTTGAAGAAAAGGAATGGAAGCTAGAGGAGCAGGCTGATGTTATTGCAGGGCTGATGTCTATCATCTCTGAAAGGACAGTGAGATCAGGAAAGGGCCCTGACAACCAGTGAAAGAAGTATTTTGTATCCATCTTTACAGAAAGCATAAAAGGATAATCAAGGAGCCACCTCTGCACTGGTCTCTTGGAAAGTGACTTTGAAACCCTTTTCTGAGCATTTAAAGTAGGTGATTGCAAACAGGCATTATGGATTTATCAAAAGTGAATCACGCATACCAACCTGATTGCTTTCTGTGTGAAAATTACTAGACCTGTGGACAAGAGGAGGCTTGTCAATGCCATTTGCCTTGAGTTCAGCTACATACAAGTTTGATGGTCTTGCTCAGAGGGTATTAGCCAATGAATCATACTCTACATGGAGACCTGTAACAGCTGGAGTACTGCTGGGGTCAATACTAGGACTCCTGTTAACATCTTTAAAGAAGGACCCAGAGGAGGTGACAGAATGCTTCCTCATCAAGTTAGGAAAAAGCAAAAAAATTACTCAACTTATGTGAGTCTAGCACAGAGCCCTGAAGCACTTGTCCCATGAAGAAAGGCCGAGGAACAAGGCTTGCTTAGCTTGTTTAAGGAGGTCATCAGGAAGGCAGAGCAAAGCTCTTCACAGTGGTGTGTGCTGGGAGGATGAGAGGCAATGGGCATAAGTTGAAAAAAAGAGATGTTTAGGCCGGGTACAATGAGAAGCTTTTACACCATAAGGACAGTCAGTCAGTGTTCAGAGAATTTTACCAATTCCATCCTTGGAGTTTTTCAAGACCTGACTGTATAATACCCTGGCCAGCCTGTTTTGATACCATAGCTGACACTCTTTTGGGAAGGATTTTGGACGAGATGAAGTCCTGAAGGCCTTTCCAACTTAAATTATTCTATAAGGTGATTTCTAAGCTTTTTTTTTTTTTTTTTTTCATATCAAGAGTATTGGAAGAGCTACCTCCTGAAGGCTGACTAGAATAAAATTTTGAATACCAGAGCACAGAATGTAGTTATACGCTGAGTTCATTTATTTGATAAAAAAAATGAGAAAAACCAACTGAGATTCTCAGAGACATAGGGGCAAGTAGGACATTTTTAGCATTTTTTTTACACTGCTCCATAAAAAGATAACCAAAGTCCAAGACAACAATAGGGAAGAGAGGTTTGAATACACATCATATACACTACATTCAAAGAAGCCACAAATCTGTATAAGGACACACTGAAAGACTGAAAGAATATGTCAACAGTCTTTTGAAGACATAAATTCTGCTTATGAATACTCTAGTATAAAACTGGTGTAACCCAGAACTCAAACATTAAAATAATCAAAATTATTACATTCCTCACTATGAAAAATTCTTCACTGTGAGGGTGGAGAGACTTTGGAACAGGATATTTCATCCCTGGCAGTGTTCAAGGCCAGGCTGAATGGGGCTTTGAGCAACCTGGTCTAGTGGAATGTGTCCCTGCCAAATGAATGGGGGCATGAAATTAGAGGATCTTTAAAGTCCCTTCCAACCCAAACTATTCTATGATTTACCCTTCAAATGTGACTTGATCCAATTAGACAGCCAAATATTGTTACAATAAAGAGAATGAGATCTCTCTAGGACTATCCACCATAGTGTCCCCATTTATCTACAGTTATTCTTTTTTATTTAAAAAGCTAATGATGCAAAGAATAAGTTGAAAAGAAAAAACACCAGTTATTACATACTCCTCTTACTATTCCATAGGCTTGGGCAGTGAAGTCAATTGTCAAAGTAAAGTAACGAAAGAGGCTGGAAAGACATTGGCCAATTTAAGAAATACTCTATCAAAATTGCTGGGTTTATCACATTAATAATATGATCTAATAAATGCTAAAAAATTATATCAGTTTTAGCGAGTAAGGAACTCTGGGTTTATTCATAGCTCTTTCACAGTTCTGATTATTCAGGTTAGTGTTTATGACCAATTATCTTAGTTTCTTCTAAAGAATTACAGCTAACATATATTAAAAATAATTAATTTTTTCTTTAGCTAATGTTATCAAGGACTTGCTTAATAAAGAGGAGGACTCCAACATCTGAAGTATTTTTCAGGTCTTGGAGAGACTTATTTCTGAAATACTGGGTAAGGAACCAACTAGTAGCAAGAATTACTATTTCGTGTTTCACAATGCTGAAATTTAAAAGCATATATATAAAGTATTGATCAGCAATACACAATTCTATTTTATATTTTCCTGTTTCATCTTTACACTAGAGATCTTCCTCTTTATCTTGCTTTAATTCAGTTGTCAACTGAAACAGTGGTTCAGAAAGAAATATTTCTTTCTTTTCTTTCAATTACCAGCTGAATGAACAATTTAAATAACTTATTTTGCCACTTTCATATTTAAAATGAATTAAAGGCAAGATAGAATACCAGATTCTATTATTCCCAGGGTTTACTCCAAGCGAGAATATGAGCCAAGAGACAAACCTTTTTTTTCTATAAAGAAGATTTTCCTTGAGAAATATGTAGAATGAGTTATTCGGTTTCCTGCCAAATAGGAAAGATAAGAATATATATGATGTTGCATCACGTTTGCCAGATCAGCTGGACATTTAATGAAAAGGAGTCAGGGCCTGATCCAGCTCTCCCAGAGATGACTGGAAGGCTTTATTTCCATCAGCTCCAGTGAGAGTTAGATCTAGCCCCATCTGCATGTTTTCAGGCACAAGACCAATTTTCATTTCCTGACCTGTGTGTATTTCCATTGAGAACATTAGTATTGTGCAGACAGAGGAACAACTTATCAGAAGATTACAAATATCCAACACCTTTTTTAGTTAACATTCTGCAAATACAGCAACTTTAAACTATTTGTTAAATATGCCTAACCACATCTTCAGTGTTATAGTGTAGTAAGCAAGAAGAGCAAAAAATATTAATTCGTGCCATATTTGCACGAATGTATTATCAGACACATGCATTCATACATGCACACATAAGGCTTCATCCCTGCTGTAAGGACAAAGAAGCTTTTTAGTGTGCATGAATCAAGAAGCTCTACATTGCAAGCCTTTATTTAGATGACTCTAAAGAATCAGATAGTGCTGCTGATTATAAGTTAGATCGCTTGAGGTTTCCTGAATCACTCCCTTAGAACTTGTCATTTCTTTAAATGAATGTTGTCATTCATAAGGTCTGTCTGCTTACGCATTCCCTACCTAACCTGAGGCATTTCATGTAAATGTTTCAACTCCTTTAGCTTTAAATGAATCCTCTTCTGAAATACTAGAACCTTAGGGTGTTATTGTAAGAGTAACTTCACACCAATCTTTTGTGAAGGGCTCAGAGGCCACACAGTTTCTTTCCTACTCTCAACATAACCAATAAAATATTTATTAAAACAGCCTGAACCGCTCAGGGTGGTGTAGGCTGAATTTTTGTTCTTCGCTTATTACAGTAGCATAAATACCCTAAGTAGAATGTGTATGAGAGCTATCTTCTATAACACAAACCCCATAGGGCAAATAATACATTAAATCTGTAATACTTTCTATTGCCAGTCTCATCAAGTTGATGTGGAATTTGTTGCCTGCGTAGAGTGACTCATATGTTTACTGGCCCTGACAGGTGTTGGGCATCTTCCACACTCATTAAAGTTAATGATTTCAGCAGCAGACAGGGGAAAATGTACGCTGAAGTACGTTTCCTCTTAACAGGTATTCCCAAGTTATCATCTAAGAGAATATGTAAGTGGTGTCAATTTTCCTCTGCAATCACAAAACCAGCCCATAACCAAACCCTTAGTCCTTCATTTAAAAAATAACCCAATTAGCTTCACAGGAGCTCCTTGTTGGAGTCAGGCAAGTAAAAAAGAAAAATGCACTGTACACAGAGCTTACCACATAAAAGCTGTTTCTTGCCATAAAGCTAGTCACATCCTCACCGGAACAGAGGAATTAACATACTGGAAAAAAGCCAGTTATAGAAATACATGCCTTTAAGCAAGCTCTAAATAAGCATTCTCGCAATAGCCACAGCTTTGGCATCATTTCTATCCCAACAAGCCACAGCTGCTCAACTAGAGACTTCTGACTTCATATTAGATAAGTAATGAGAAGTTTTACGCAGTGGTGCCAGAGCCTGTGCTTTGATATCAACACAGCACACTACAGTTGTTGACCAGCTACAGCCAAAAGACATGCCACTAAGTTATACTAGTTAGCTAAAAATATTCAGGCAAGAACTTCACAGACTTATACCATGACATTAGACTGTCAACCAAGATACAATGAGACTGAGACCTCACAGGAATCTGTGTATTCATACAAACCCAAGAAATTAGGAGAACTGAATCTTTAACTACAGAGAGACCTCTACTTTGATGCCTGCCCAAACACTAGATCTGCACTATTAATATGACAAAGTCCTGTACACTGGCTTCCACCCAACAAGACAGAAGTACTGAGCCAGAGACTTCACAGAAACCTGTGCCTAAATATCAACCTGCCATGCAAAACTCCTGAGCTAATGGTCTTGCAATGAGTATAACATATAGCCATCTGAAGGAGGAAAAAGATCAAAACCTCTAAAAATTAGTCAGAAAAACTATTTCAGTATTAAATATTCACTTTTAATGTCTAATTCGGCAGGATATTCCAAAGAAAAATGTGATGGTACATTTCCACAGTTAACATTCAACACAACAGATCAGTAAAAGAACTGGTCTGTTTCCTTTTCAAGAGTTCACACACAAATATTACCCTTATAATACTGAGGTACAATTGAGGTACATACCACTGCACAACACATCTTCCAAACCCAGATTAATGTGCTATTTGCTGGATAGAATTTGAGACAAACCAAAAAAAGTGATTCCAACAGAATTAGTAAGCAAAATGTTGACTAATGGAAAACTGCTCAGATATTTGCAATATATTTCAGCAATTCAGATGACAGACAGTAAATTGTAGGATGAATGCATTTATTTGAATTTTACCTTAACCCAAATAAAGCCTTCTGCCATATGAATAACTGCTCTCTCTGAGTAACTGTAAGATGGCAAATGTCAAAGTAATTTAATTTTTAATGAAGTTTAATAAGAGATTGAGATGACTAGGGCAAATGTGACCAGAAAATACTTTAATGACTATATAAAGAAATAATGAACTATTTTTTTGTTTCCAAAATTACTTCAGAATTAAATATTACTGAAAAGCAGGATTTGTTCAGATCAAAATGCCTATATCAATTTCCAAAATAGGATTTTGTCTCCTTTTAGGACATTGGAGAAAATCAGCATTCAGATGCCCCAAAAACTTGAAGCAAACATTTTCTCTCTGAGTGTTACTTTTCCATTCACATGGGCAAAAACAGTAATTGGAGAAAAAAATACTCTAGGAAAGCCTTTCCCTTCTCAATGTCTGAAAGGATTTCTTCCCACATTTATAGTGCTGGATCTTTAATTCTTCCCCATTTTCTTCTTACACATAACAATTTTCATAGCTTCTTTTTACATTAATTTCTGACTTTCAAGGCTGTAATTTCTGTCTCATGTAAGCAAGGTAATCATCTAACTGCCTCATGGCTACAGAAGTCTAACGTTCTACAGCATTAATTGCTGACTTGTTTCTAGATTTCACTTTAAGTTAGAAAAAGTTGAACAGCGCCAGCTGCTTTATCCATCTTTCACAGCCTTTGATCCCTCACTTGGAAGGCCTAGAGAACTCTTTAATGTGTAAGGGAAGACCTCTACATACTACTGCGTGAGAGTCCCTGCTCATGTTCGGCAAGATCCAAAGTCCATTGAAGTAACTGAAAATCTTTCTATTGTTATCTGTGGAGTTTGGTTGGGCCCAGCAGGTGAAAGGCAGTCTCACTGAGATGGAAGATTCACTGGAAACATTTCACAGTCTTGATGGTCATCAGCAGAAGAAAGAGATAGTTAAGTTCATTCACAAACTGCAGAGGTAAATTCGTTGGACCAGACCTGAAAACTGGAGTATTTTCCACTTCAGATACTCTCAATATTTAACCAAACTGTTTCCTCCTCCCTGGAAACTGGACATGGTTTTGGAATACTTTGGCTTTGCTAGTGCATATGACATGCAGGGAATAAGCAGTGGCCTAATGGACCTAGTCTACAGGAACTTATGAGTGCTTAGGAAATAGACCTCAACCCATACTGTGAAAAAAAAAAAGAAGTGGTTGTTCTTAGGTTTGAAATATTTATAGAAAAACCTAAACACAGTTCAATCTAAAAATAATAAACCAATTATTATTTTTGCATTTATACTGGAAGCACCATCAAAATGTCACAAATGTGTAGCTGCAACATGATTAAAGATGCTGTTTTTACCTATGAACAGGAAATCACTACAATAAAAGCAGTCTTCTTTATTGTTAAAAAAGTTATGAAATTCTAGGTCATAACAATGAATCCCTGTGGTGATATTATCTTCCTAAATATTCACCACTCTACAGACTAGATCCTGAATGACCTGTCAACCACATTCCAGTGCAAATTGGTTTACTTTGCAGAGCTAACAAAGTGAAAAAAGTCTTTCAATGGCACTGCAGGGCTGCATTACACCAGATCCCAGCAAGCAACTTATAAAGCTAAGAAGGAGAACCAAAAAGTACCTTTTGCAAACTATCTGTCAAAGATAATCACAGTATAACGAAACTCACATCCAGCACAAGTAAAAAGAATAAGTTGCATCTTACTTCATTTGAATTTTCTGTTGCGTTGTTTTTATTTTTCAGCTTTTTCTGTAGTAGTTTGGTTTCATACTCTGGTCTGGGATGCTCCTGAAAAAGACAAAAAAACAATCAAATATGTGATTATGATCAAAAGAAGAGGGAAAAAAAAAAACAAAAGAGTTCTGGTCATCATGGTCATCATCATTCATGATGTAAGCCATCAAGATGATTCAACACCACAACACCTTTTGGACATTACAGAATGCAGGGGAAAAGCATCTGTGAGTTGCACAGTACTTATCAGTCCTCCTTAGGGGAGGAAACAAAATTGAAGAAGGGAGGGATCTAGATCACTTGGGGAGGAACAGCTGTGGAAAAATAGAGGGATAAAGGGATAAAAATGACTGGTCACATCTAAATAGCCTGTGGTCTGTATGGGGGTCTGACCATCAGTCACTGGAGTAAGTAAAGGTGTGAAGCTGAGTATGTAAGTGCTAGTGGAGATCAAGCTGGAGTAGTTAGCAAGTAGGTGAAGTTGCCAGTAACTGAGGATGTCTCTAACGGTAAGACCATAGTGGAGCTGGCTATCAGAAGGACACGGGGAGTCCCAGCCAATCCCCAAACAGACCACAGGGTCTGTGGGTCTCTTAGGAGTGTGACCCACTGGAGTGTGTATGTATGTGTCTGTGTGTGTTTCTTCAAGCCCATGACCAGCTGCTGAGGGACCAGGGGAGTCCCAGCTAGCTCCGGTAGAGCAGGATACATATGTGAGTAAGCAATTAGAGAAAGGCAGTAGCATTGCGGGCTTGTACCTCTGGGTGCCAGCAACTGGGCATGCTGAGGGAGCCCAGCTGCTGGAGGGGCTTTCATTGTACAGATGTGTATATATATGTTCTCACCAACAGACCTCCATCCTGTGCAGGATAAGGAGGTTGTGCTGTCTGTGTTTCTATGCCTGGTGCATGTGTGCCTGTGTGGCTGGCAACGTGTACATGTGGTGCAAATATGTGTACACGTCTACTGGGAATAAATGCTTAGCCTCACTACAGGTTGGACCCGGGGGCATGGAGCTCTGGCTGACTTGCCTCTCTTGGGCTGTTGGATCTGGCCCAGCTTCCCCGTTTAATAACCTTTCAAGGTTTCCTTGCAAATTATATTTTTCTTTTCCAAATTAGAACATAAACATGGTAGCACAAACCTACCAAGATTTTAAAGTGAGCAGCTCATAAAAAAAAGACAAATTATATGTATCTCCTCACTCCATCAAGTTCTGAATTCATTCAGAGCCTGGAATTTGGATTTTATGCCTCCCACAAAATGGCAATTCCTACAACACTGGTCATACAATCCACACTTACTATAATTAGAACATATGCTTATCAGTCCAGTCACTAAACTGACTTACTAAACCTTTTGAATGAATATGATGGCAACAAAAAGAATATAAAAATTATTTTTTTTAAAGTAGTTAATCCTTATGGACAATAAAACAGGGGTCACAGCAGTCTTCCTTGGGCGATACATGTGCTGTTCGTTTTCTGTTCTGTGCAACATTTTCACTACACCAGACACCATCCTGAGTACTTGCTGTTGCCCACTAATGAATAGACCCAGTGAGACTTCCAATGTATTTTTTTATCCTGATAATGAGATTTTCATGAAACATTGAATAGGTATATGAGCACACTATCATTTAAATAACTGCTCTAAAGGAATATTTTTCTTTTTGAAGTCTATGAACAAGTCACGCATATGTTGCCCCTAAAGACAGACACAGAAATTGTATGTACATTGTATTGCTCCCATGGAGTCTGGTACTAACATGGGAGGCTTGAGGGAACTTTTTTTCTCTGAAGCTTGGGTACCAATATATCTCTGAAACTCTTGCACTACAATGCTATACCAAGCAAATATAATAAAACTGCTAGCATGACAGTTTGTTTTATCCTTGCAATTTCTTGTACTATTCAAATTAATAAAATATGTTCTGAGGGTGCAAGTGTGACACTATTTGCATCACAGAGTTCTTTTACATTACTCATGCCTCACATAAAAATCAACACCACAATGAATGAAGTTCAGAAACCATTATAGCACTTCTTGTCACAAGGGTCACTGTTGCTATTACTTACAAAGTGCTACGTGTGTATGTGGATCTCCAAGAAATAATGACGCACAAGTAATCTCTGACATTACTAAAGTTCATTAGCAGCAAAAATGGTGGTGAGTAGGATGAGGAAAGGAAAGACGAAGGTACAATTCAACAGTGCAACAATACAACAATAAGTGTTTAAAGATGCTGTAGTCAATGCCTATATCAATTTTTTTTTTGTAAGTTTTCACTAGCTTGTTGATTTGCATTAATTTGTATCATGCTTCCTTAAAAAAGGTACATAAGTCAAATGGAAGAAATGTCTTTAGACTTAAAGGATGAAGGCATCAGGCATGGCTGGCTACATGAGAGGAGACAGCCTGATGAAAGTAGGGAAATGAGATACACGAAGCTGTAAGAAACTGAGATCAAATCACTCTATGGGAGCACCTGCAGAGCTGAATTGGCTTTATTCCTTTTTTCTTATTTTCTGCTAAGCAAAGCATTCTGGGACACCAGGAGCAGCTGCCAGAGGTCAGAGCAACTTTTGAAAATTGGCTTGAAAGAAACACTGTGAGAAAATAAAATGCCAAGCAAAGCATTGTACTGTAACTTACATTTTTGCTACTGATAGTTTTGCTTTGAGTGCATATTGTGTTCAAATTTGCTCAAGTCATGTTTAGCTTTTAGTAAGACATTTCAATGTCCTTTTAACTGCATCTCATGTACCTGCATCTGGATTGGGAAATTAGTTGATCTGTCTTCACTGAATCTGCCAAGTCATCTATACCTTGACTGGACAAACCACAGTGCCTCCTGGAATGTATTTATCTATATATTCATTTAATGAGTATATTTCATGAAACATTTCTTTACAATACAGATTTAGAGATACTTGATACTTGATACATGGATGTGAAGGAACAATTTCACTCTGCTGTAAAGACAGTGTGATTTAGAAACTATTCTTTGTCTGAAAATGGGAAGAGTTCAACACTTATAACAATAAGCTAGAAATAGTTGTGACGACTTGAAGACCAAATGTCCATGTAGGGATAAATATGAATCCCACAATGTTGGAAGTTTGCCAGTACAGCTGCCAGACACTTATTGAAAACCATGTGAGCCAAGGTACTTTGAGGCCAAATGAGTGCTCAGAGTAGAAAATGATAATTCCCATCCTGAAAACAAAGAGCCAAATCATAATTTTTTTTACTTAGACAAAACTCATATTGACGTCAGTGGGAGTTTTCCCTGAGAATGTTCTCCCAGATTTGCCTTAAACACACAACATGTGTATCCATTATACATTACAAATTAAGGCTGCGTAGGTAATGATCCAGTTTGATAAGAATATATAATGCAAGCTTATCTCTCCTTAATTTTTCTTTGATTTAGGAAGAAAGTGATAATGGAATTTTTCAAAGCATGCATGACAAACACATCTGTATTTGCCCAAAGAAGTGATAAATGCTCATCCCTTGTAGTGTTCAAGGCCAGGTTGGACAGAGCCTTGGGTAACATGGGTCTACTGTGAGGCATCCCTGCCCATGGCAGGGGAGTTGGAACTGGATGATCTTTAAGTCCTTTCCAACCCTTACTATTCTATGACTGCTAAGAAAAAAACAGAACCTTAGAATCTATCCCAAATTAAAAGACCAGAGTAGTTGTAAGCAAAAATTAACCCATCATACTGCTTCCTTTTTACACTTTATGGAAAGTCAAAGAAATGCTGCAAATTCATTGAGCAGCCTTGTTCTAATATGTTGAACACAAGCAGAACAGCAAAGCAATGGGCACTGGTAGAAAGGTAGGTTTCCACAAATGAGAACTGGAATGACCCAGCTCCTGATCCAGATCAAGATGGAAACTTGGAATGAACAGAGAGCCCAGCTGTTCTCTGCTGCAAGGTGGTTAATTACTACAATGCATTATTTCTTAATTATTTCTTATGAAGATGGCAACAGTGGGGTGAAGTCTACAGAAGAGATTGTCATTCACACCAATGATCTGTTTAGACTTTCCTAGTAATGGGATACTCATCCAAGGAAAAGCACTTTTATATCTCAGCACATATGAAGGGATCACTGGTAGATGTTCACAGACTTTTTAACCCAGCTCACTTGCACAGTAAGTTTGATTTATGCAAAATTAAAACAAAAGCTTGAATAAGTCATTTAACGTTATTCCAAGTTCAGGGATGTTAAAAGACAAAAGCCACTGTACAAGAGAGGAAGTTGGCTATCAAAGGTATTCTAAAGCAACATAAATCCGAAATAGTTACAACAAGAACCCATAAGGTCTATTAAGGAAATATATTTGGTATATGGATAAATAGGTAGATATAATGCCTTTGTTTGCTCCCATTGAGCAAGAAAAGTAGGAGTGTTTTGGAGGATTACATGCAAAACTAAATTTTGAAATATGGCCTCAGGTTTTTAAGTGATTTTTGTTTATGAAATAGGATTTCCCAGCACTACTTATGATATTTATGGATTTTTTATTTCCATGCAGTTTTTTTCATTTCAGCCTCTGTGCACCTGGAACTTACAGGCAACCTGCCTTACTAGGTAAAAGCAATGGGACTCTATATACCATTCTTAGGTACACTTCCTGAAACATCTTAAATCACATATATCAGAGGCAAGATAACAAAAGCTTTATAATACCTAGAATTATCTGGTTCCAGAAGATCTATAAACTGACCAACTACTCTCTTTCCGAACTTGTGAATTTTGCAAGTTAATCCATGATCCAGATTAGAGCATTGTCTCCCCTCTAATGTGAAGAAAAACAGATAGTTTAGCTAAACTGAACAACCTCTTTGTCCATAAATATTTGTTCAGCCTTTATTAATTTGTTTCAGCCATACCAGTGCCTCTTTAATTGTTTCTCATAAATATCCGGATGACTGGATTTACAGCCAGACACGTCCATGAATATACCTTACTTGAAGCAAACACGAATGTTGAATTTGTAGTTTGAATTGTAGTCACATACTTGAAGCTTGAGGTTTTTGGCTTGAGTTTCACTGCAGCATAAGCCAAGCCAAGCCTGGGCTGCCATATTCACAGACTCAGTTTCACCTTGTACAAGCCACACATTTCCGTTTCTGTCCTTACTGCGACACCAGTGCATATGTAGCTGCACGGCATGACCAGGATAAAAACTCCTACACATCATAGCCCCAGTTACCCTTCAGCTGTATCAGCTGTCTGAACTGTTCACCACCCACTGGTGTGGTTGCTAGCATGCCTGTAAAAGAAAGAATAAGATTGCATGGCTGAGACAGTAGCATCATGGTAGTGTGGAGATAGATTGGCTTAAGCCGCTATGCAGCTGCAATCTATAAATGAAGTTGCACGCTACATAGGAGATGATTTAATGGCTCATCATTGCTAAAAACAGACTTCCTAACCCATACATTCTTCTCTTTCCCTGCCCAATGCCCTGATTATACTATGTGAAAATATATCTGATTAATTGGTTTCCTCTACCACAAACACCGTTCACTTTATTTCTGAAATTATTTCTCCACAAGTTTAGTCAGTAGGTTCAGGTATTGGGTGAGACACTAGAATTGAAAAGTATAAAAGGAAGGAGGGGATCTCGTGGTATCAGTGAACTATTGAAACATTTTATTCAGCTTCACCCTGTGAGACTAGGTCTTCCAAACAGAGACTTTAGAGAATAACATTGCCAATATACTGGATCTGGTTAGAGACCATCTTAAGAACCTGAACATACACAAGTCCATGGGACCTGATGAAATCCATCCACGGGTCCTGAAGGAGCTGGCGAATGAAGTTGCTAAGCCACTGGCCATCGTATTTGAAAAATCATGGCAGTCAGGCGAAGTTCCTGATGACTGGAAAAAGGGAAATACAACCCCCATTTTCAAGAAGGGGAAAATGGAAGACCCGGGGAATTACAGACCAGTCAGTCTCACCTCTGTGCCTGGCAAAATCTTGGAGCACATTCTCCTGGAGGCATGCTGAAGCACATGAAAAACAACAAGGTGCTTGGTGACAGCCACCACGGCTTCACTAAGGGGAAAACCTGACTGACCAATTTGGTGGCCTTCTACGAGGGGGCTACAGAACTGATGGACAAGGGTAGAGCAGTTGATGTCATCTACCTGGACCTATGCAGAGTTCCACACTGTCCTGCATGACATCCTTGTCTCTAAATTGGAGAGACAGCAATTTGATAGGTGGACCACTCAGTAGATAAAGAACTGGCTGCACGCAAAGAGTTGTGGTCAATGTCCGGCTGGAGACCAGTAATGAGTGTTGGAACCGGTCTTGTTCAACATCTTTGTCAGTGACATGGACAGTGGGATTGAGTGCTCCCTCAGTAAGTTTGCCGATGACACCAAGCTGTGTGGTTCAGAGGGAAGGAATGTCATCCAGAAGGACCTTGACAAGCTTGTGAGGTGGGCTGATACCAACCTCATGAAGTTTAACCATGCCAAGTGCAAGGTCCTACACCTGGGTCAGAGCAATCCCAGGCACAGCTACAGGTTGGGAAAAGAAGAGATTCAGAGCGGCCCTGCAGAGAAGGCCCCTCTACTCTGCTCTTGTGAGACCTCACCTGGAGTATTGTGTGCAGTTCTGTTGTCCTCAACATAAAAAGGACATGGAACTGTTGGAACAAGTCCAGAGGATGCCACGAGGATGATCAGGGGACTGGAGCGCCTCCCGTATGAAGATAGGCTGAGAAAGTTGGGGCTGTTCAGCCTGGAGAAGAGAAGGCTGCATGGAGACCTCATAGCAGCTTTCCAGTATCTGAAGGGGGCCTATAGGGATGCTGGGGAGGGACTCTTCATTTTGGACTGTAGTGATAGGACAAGGGGTAACGGGTTAAAACTTAAACAGGGGAAGTTTAGATTGGATGTAAGAAGGAGGTTCTTTACTGTGGTGGTGAGGCATTGAAATGGGCTGCCCAAGGAAGCTGTGAATGCTCCATCCCTGGTGGTGTTCAAGGCCAGGCTGGACAGAGGCTTGGCTGACATGGTTTAGTGTGAGGTGTCCCTGCCCATGGCAGGAGGGTTGGACTTAGATGATTTTAAGGCCCTTTCCAACCCTAACTATTCTATGATTCTATGATTCTATGATTCTATATTTAGAAAACAAACAAACAAAACAAATGTGGCCTTTTAATCTATAAACTGAGGCAAATAAATCCATAGATAATCACCTTAGCCAAAAGAAACATGAATTTTAGAAAAGAGAGTATCACATCCACAACATCTTTGAGGTTTACAGAAAATTCAGTCCTGGAATAGACAGGAAGTAAATATAATGGAAAAGGAATAAAATAAAGAAAACAAAAGCATGCTCATATGTCTGGTAGAAGAAATAAGAAAAGAGAAAAATCAGCTACAGCCCCAGCATGTTGTTGCCCATCTCTGGATTGACAGTCTTGGGATGAAAAAAAAGTAACAATATATCTTCACCAACTTCTTGGCAAGAAAAAAATTATCACATGCTTTAGTTCTTATAGTTTACAAATTAAAATATGTCTAAAGTGTGCCTTCACATGTAATTTTTTAATGGAGCAACAGCCAGTACTAAATAGTTTCCTTTAAGGCCTGAGGGATAACACCCATTTTTCAACCTCTCTTTCCCAATCATCCTAATAAAACTCTCATCCTCCTAAACATAGTACTTAAATTTAATGTTGAAAGGACTTGTTCAGAAGATTGGGGCTATCCTAGGATCATTAAACAAATAGTGTTAACAGGAATTTAATGAAGGTGACAGAAGATTCATTGGAAGGAGTGATGAAACCCAAGAAAAGGTACTAAAAAACATACAAAGAAATAGAAAATATTTGGAAACATGGACCCAACAGGATAATCAGAATAGGCACGGGAAAAATGTGAGACAATGCAACTGGGGAAAATAACCAAAATGAAGGTCTCAATGGCACAAGAAATCTGAGAATATAATGAGGATGAAAGGACAGATTTGAGATAACATAAAATATTGTAGCTATGTGTTCCCCTTTTACCGTTACTGACCACTTTTTTCCCAAGAGCACTAAGCTGTGAATATACAGTTATTTTATTAAAGGCAGGCCTCCATTTTTTAAACAAACAAAAATGTCTAGACTGACAGTGCTAGTAGACACTACTAGAACTTCAGGAAAGGAGTCTGCTCCTATAATTTGCAAGGTGGAAGACAAGGTGGAAACATCAAGTTAGTTAATCACAATCAATTTTGAAAATGTAGTAGAGAAAATAGAGTTAAACCAAGATCTAACTGGGAGGAATGGAATGCATCTGCAAACATATTTAATGTCAACAACTCTGCCTTAATTCTGTCTTACCCAGTCTACCTTCTTTACTATTTTATCCTAACTCAGCAACAATCCACAGGGTTCAATATTTTGTTAGGTGGGTGTTTGTTTGAATTTTTTTTTAAGGCATCAGATAGCAAAGGGAGGAACAAGACTGGGAAATGGAGCTTGCAAAAAAAGTTTGCCAGCATTTTGCAGAGCACAGCATTTTAACTTAATACTGCAATTTACCAAGCATGCTTCTAATGAAGACAGGCACCCAAGTTCCTCCCTGTTGCACTGAAACAGTGTAACAGCATGACTATTTGGACAAGACCCCCACTTGCTGGCATTTCAATTAGTGTGGACTTTCTGTCCATTTATTCTTCCAAGTTCTGGTCTGCATTCTAAGATTCCATCTTTTACAATTGCATTTCAATTTCAATTAACACAGGACTTTGTCAAAGTGGGGTAAAATCTCTTCCACCTAAAGCAAGAGCATCCTGGGTCTTAGAAATACAATTTCTGAAGATTCATGGGAGGCCAATATTTTCTACTTCCCACATCATTAATTAGAGTCCCCTTAGTATTTCTTCATCAGCTCCTTCACAAGTAGAAGAGCATATGGATTCTTCCACGTCTACCCCTGCTTTATTGATATCTATATTCCTTATTGCACAACCTGAAAAATGAACAAATATTAACGTGTTTGATCAGGTTATACAAACACACATCTGGCATGACACATTGTATGCTTTATGCATGGTATTTCCAAGGCTTTTTCTTGCAAGGTATATGCATGATGTATTTCCTAGGTTCTCATGGTATTTTCAAGGTTTTCATGGTTGTGGTCTGCATTGCTTCTTTCTCTCTGTCATTTAGTTATCATTCACTCAATCGCTTTTCTACATAATTACCTATTTAACAGTTAGTACCCAATGCTACCTATTATTTTTGTGGATTTCACATCTACAAAAACAAATGTTCTAAGTCTGTACAGCTGCCAGTCTGTACAGTCAAATATGCATGCAAGCCTTAGGGAGTCTGCTTTCTCAGACTGTTGTTGCCAAGATATTTACAAATAAGGGAACTAAATTAATCTCTCATGTGACTCTTTTGAACCAAAAGATTTGACACAGTGCGTTTAAAACACTAATTTTACTGAAAACTTTACAGTCAAGAGTCCACAAAAATTACAATGAAGACATTTATTTCCATATAATTCCCACAATGTACTTCTCAACTCTTCAGTGTTTATGGTTGTTTTCCTCCCTGATTTGGTTCCATAACTCTCCTTTCTAAACAAAATGATAAAAATAAGTAACTTAATACCATCTAGCCTTAAAACTGTTAAGCCTTCTGAATTTCTTCTTGTCCCTTTCTTCTTGCTCTCTGTTAAGTGATCCTGTGCATTCCACTTCTAGTTCCTTTTGGCCTAATCTAATTACACAAAATTTTCCATTTTCCACCATAATTTCCTACACTTGGAAAGACTTTACCACCACTGAAGCATGATGCCAGTGTCTGCCTTACAAATTTATCCTCATCTTTATTAATCTTACGGATACAAGCTGAACAAAACCTAATCTAACTTTTGCACTTTGGTACCCCTGAAGTACAAAGAGCTGACAGAAGATGATGTAGAGCATGGCTTCTTCCATAAGATGTCAGGTCAAGAGACTCATCCATTTTGAGCATTACATTAAAGAAAAAGTTGGATCAATTAGAAAATGTCCAGAAAGGAACAAGAATAAACAGACAACTAGAAAACAGTTTAAGAACAAAGACTGAAAAACAAAAGCTAGTTTATATTAAAAAAAAAAAAAGACTGGCTGACAAATGCAATATTATATTAGATTTGCTGAAAAGAGGACAGAGGTAAACTCTATCTTTGAAAGAAAGAACAAGAAAAAAATGAACTTTTAGCAAGGAGATTTAAGACACTAAGAAAAGCTTGTTAACAGTACAGATAGAGAAGTATTAGAATAGATTGCCTAGGGAGAAAGTGAAATCTCCACTGATGGATTTATTTAAGAACAAATTAGACAACATCTTTGCATAATGATTTAAGTAGAGTTGATCCTACCAGGCCCAAGGGATGGCCCCTCAAGGTCCATTAAGGCCTTATTTTTATACTACATTCCTAATTCTTCAGCTTGTGCTGAGATGTGTCTGGCACTCCTTCACTTGTCATAAACAAAGGATTCTTGCTGATTCCAAAGTTACTCCCCACGAACTCTTACCAGTTCAGAACTCTTCACCACAGGACCTCACAGCTCCATAGATTATTTCACAGCATTTTGCAAATATCAAGCTAAACCTTAGGATTTTGTTCTGCAAGCTATGAACTTGAAATTCAATACAATCTGGTGGGTTCATCAAGTATGCTGCAGAGCCAAGAGTTTGTTCTCCAGCCTCTTAGTATATACTGCAATTACTACAAAATTTCTGTTCTCCCAGGGAGCAGTATGACATTCCATATAGGACAAGCAGTAACTCCTTATGTGCTGATGCACTTGGTTTCCCTGACAGCTTACAAGCTGTGGGTACTCGTTTATACTGTGAGCATCACCCATGTCATAACTGGTTAGACAGCAATGAAAAAGCTGAGAAACCAGAGGCAAAATAAAGGAGGTTGTAGTCAAGCCATCAGTGAAGGAACATCTGGGAGGTCTCCCTTACACTAAATACATTGCGAAAGGCTGTGTTATGGCATAGTGATGAAATAAGAAAAATACTGGATTCTGCTTTCTGTTCTCAGGATTATTTTTTTTCATTTTATCCAATGATTCTTATCTGAGGAATAGGCAAAAGTGGAATAACTTTATCATCATGCTACATCATGGAGTTCATGATGTCAGCTTACTTTTTTTTTTTGAGGTTATTTGCACTTCACATCCTGTTTGAACTGAGCTCAAGTAGCAGGACTGGAGGCTTGTATGTGGTCTGTTGTTTAAGGAACTGTGCTGGAACATGAAGAAAAGGATATGAATCTTCCCAGAAAACCAAGGTAGGCCAACAACTCAACTTCCTGACATTTTATTAAGTCGATGAAGAGAGCAAGGCACACTGAATTGTTCCATACGTGTTCAGCTCACCATTAATGATAAAAGAGAATCTAATTGCTGCAATTCTGAATTACTGAATATGACCCTGTTTTAGAGCCACATCTATTGTTAGGGGATATGTAATGGAAGGTCCAAAGTCTACCTGTTCTTAGTATGATATTTATAGCAGAACTAAAAACAAATATAAAGACATTGTAAATGCTAATAAACAAGTATGTCTCACATTTTTTTTCAACTCAGGTACAGCTAGAAGCCCCATGGGCTCATTGCAAAGCACTTAAAAATTGTTCTCGAGAAACTAGCTCCGTCTGTTGTTTGCAACAGCTCTATGGGTGAGTACCTAGAGCTCAGGATCTTTGGGCCTAAGGTATCATAGATGCAGCATAGACCTGGATGCAAATATTATTTATGTTACCCTGACACATTACAATCATGGCCACAGACAATTTTTGTTATACATAATGAAGTAGCATCTATATGAGGAAGAATTTATTCTGTATCATTCTGTTACTGCCTTCTGTGCAACAGCATACGAGCATTATTAGCAAAGAATGATCTACTGTTATCATATAGCCCTTTTCAACACTGATTATTAAAATTAGAGTGCTGACTAGTAAGATATAGGTGATGATTTTTTTAATGATATATTGGTACTCGAAACTGTATAAATTCTAGTAATTTAGAAAACAAACTAGGTATGAACTGCACTGGGCTGGAGAACACTCATGATAAATCTAAATATTAATGCATATATTCAGATATATAATAATTTATACAGTAAATCAGCACGGGGAGAGGAAACTTACTTCTTCTTCCTCTAGTCCAGTTAGGTCCCAGAAGTAACTCAATCTCATCTGCAAACGTTTCCATTGTTCAAGGAACATAGTAGCTTAAAAAACAAAACAAAACAAAGCTAAACTAAAATTATAAATCAAATGCACTATGGTGTTACTTATACTTGAATATTTGCTATATTCAATAATTTCAATATGCTATTTGAATCCCATTATGCTCAGCCCATTATAAATAAACACAAAGCAACAGCATCAGGCCCAATTTTAAAGAAAGAATGCAAACAAATCTTAGAAGCAATAATTACTGTCTTTTTACAAATAAAATACAGAAAAAAACAATATGAATTGCCCAAAGGTACCAGTAAATTCTTGTCAGAGAATGGAACTGACCCCATATCTGTTGATATCCACCCCAAGAGCATCATCTCTCTTAATTTACCATGAGTCATTCTATAATTCATGAGTACAAATTTAGGTTTACGTATTAATCTGTGACCTCTCAACAGGTTTTGCTGTTTCAGTGTTTCTAATCAGTCAGAAACATATGAAGAAGGTAGGTGTAGCTTTCTACTGAAATAAATCATTGACACCTGTATGTAAACTAAGACCCTTAGTAACATGTAGAAAAAAAACTATTCTTTTGAAATATATTATAGTGGTACAGTTGAATGTTTTTCTCCTGCACAGACAGAGTGATTTTATCCTAAGGGACTGGCTAGTAGTTCAATCTCCTACTTTTTCTTCTTCATTCATATGAAGGAAAAAATGTTGCACTTTTGTCTCATATTTACAGTCTCCTAATTTTCTTTCATAATTGCCCTCCAGATAGCCCTTTGCCTAGCTGCTCATGATTTATCAGTTTATAGATTTATTAGAAATAGCATTTCTTACTTTTGACTTGTGGACACCTATTTTCAGAAGACTATATCAATACTAAACCAGTATATACCAACCAAAACCACCCACTATACTAATAAAAGTTATATCTATAAACATATTTCTCTTATGCTTCACCTTTTCGGCTGGTGAAAAGGGGATTGTAAAACTCTTGTTAGGTCATAGCAGTGTTTATAGAATTTTGAACATCTTGTATATGGTTCTACAAGACGCACAAAAGTGTAGAATGAGATCCAGCTTCCTTTGCATCTACACTTGGTGTAAGATGTAAGATAACACTGTGGAAAGTTAGACTACTATTAAAATCACCTGCCTCTTACAAGACAGAGTCTATTTCTACAGTTAGCTGCCAATATTTTCTGCACAGATATCCTACTATAATGCAAGAAATAAATATCGCTTAAACACGACTGGAAGAACACTGAAAGTAAATCCAGACATCAAGCAATTAAGTCTCTGCTCCTTCCTTACAGAGGAGATGACATATAAAAGCTATATTTAGCATGCTCTGAAAACACAAGAATTTTTAGATATCCTAAACACAAAAACATTTGGTTATTTTATAGGATGCTATTACTCCTTCCACTTTTTCTGCTATTCAGAAAGTCAGTTCCACATTTAGCTATTTAAGAACTTATTTGGTTAGATGCATTAGCTGTTCTGAAATCAGCAAGATTGCACTGACTTACACGAGCAGAAAAACACTTCCATTATATTCAGCCGTTCTTCTAATACATGCATCTGACTGATAGCTGAAATTCAGCTTTCCAGAACACCAGTGACATTAAGCACTATTAGCCAGGCATTACTCTGTAGTTTGTGAATATGGTCATTTGCAAACAATGTTGCTGGAATCGCAATGATAGTTTATGAGGCATCAAGATCAGCTAGTGGAAGTGTGATTCCTTTCAAGATACTAACATATAATATCATCTGCCTTTAACAGAATGGGAGAAGGCAAGCAGGATGAAAGCTACCTTGTGCCCAACATCAAAAAATGAAGCCAGCTCAAATTAACATACTTTACTCTTCTAAGTATGCAATTCTAAGTCATTAGATGTGCCGTATTCCACATCACAATACTATAGCCTACGACAAAGCATTCAGGCAACATTTACTCAATGTAGAAATAGACATTTACTCAAGATACTAAGGCAAGATGATTAGGTATGTGAGTGAGATCTGTCATTCAGCAGACTGAGGTCTAGATGTAACCAGTACAGTCTCCTAGTAGTAAGCAAACTAACTTGGTGTAATCTAATACTTAATAGGCAAGCTGGGCAGAGTTAATAAAGGATACTTGATTTCACTTTGCTGTTCTTTGTGTATGACGGCTGTATTTTCTTGCACTGACAAGCTCAGTTATCATGGTTCCAAGAACAGACTTTCTCAGTCTATGGGAAATATTTTTTTGAGTGGGACTACATCTCAGAAAGAATTTTGTTTTTCTTTTATGCCTTCTTTCAAAAGCAATGCATATAGAACTTTTTGTTCCATTCTGTTACTTGACAGATTCTACTATTTCATTTTAGTGCAATGATACATCAACATTTTGCTTTGCACATTGCCTTGCTGATACTAAAATACAAGTGGTTTGGATGAGGCTGCATGGAAATGATCATTTGCATGGATGCAAGTTTACAACACAGATTCTCTGTCAGGAAAACATTATTTGCTTATGAAAGAGTACATGAATTGTGATTCACACACACGCTGTCCAAACAGCTATGTTCAAATTTGGACAATGCAGTGTATTGCATGCTTCATGGCAGCAGGTAAACTACTAAACCTTTCCTGCCAGTTTACTCTGTAATTGGCAGCAATCTGAAGTAGGAAAATAAGTCATTGTGAGACTCTATAAATTCATTATCTTTTGCCATTTCTCTCAGTCATAGCACACATATATTTTCTAACTCCTGCCGAAGGGTTTCCAGGAACTGGTAAGCAAAACCCTCTTCTTTCTATGATAGGTCTAGAGTGAAAGAGGGCATAACACCAGCAACAATACACACAAGTACTTTTGAGGGCAGAGGTGAGACCAGAACAGTAAGAATAACATTACAATGTGTTTTGATATCCTCAGTGAGACAGGGTATATTTGTCATTGAAGAAAACCAAACTTCTTTAAATGGAATACTTTAGAACATATTATAATTAAAACAATAATATTCCCATTGTTCTTGGAATCCTATAAAGTTTTCATAAAATGATGTGACTAAGTTGTCCCACTTGGAAGTGCACTCTGTGCTTAAATTAAACCCTTTCAGCTGCCTCCACCATACCAATTCCCAAATACATTCTGGCCACAAATGCAGAAGATGTTAAAGCAGCTTATCAAGAAAAATGAAGAAAAAACATGGCAAAGAAAGATCAGAAGTGCCATTAAGCAAGCCTGTAGAGAGAAAAAGAACACATTTTTCTTCCTTGAAGTGCCCAGCTCCTTCCCATTTATTCCTCCCGAGCTTGCTGTTGACAATGGAAAGCCTTGTAATATTGCTTTCTCGTCTCAGCACTGACAGCCCCACGTGGCCTTCTGAGGCTTATCAGTTTCATAAAGTTATAGATATCACATTTAATCTAATAGCACACCATTATATGTAAGGCTACTGTTTGTTCTATTACTGTGCATCACAGCTTTCACTTCTGACAGGAGTCCAAAGATCAAATGACGCTGTTAACATGCAAAGCAATACTCACCCCACAGAGCCATAAAGATGGAGAAGAAGACTGTGGCTGGGTTGTCAAACAAATGGCTAGCTCGAGCAGTAGCACAAGCAGAGCTGAGGTTCCAATAATCGCAGAACTTTTCGCACAGGGGGCACATGGTGAAGGCATTGCGCTGGTCGCACATTTCTTTGCTATGAATGACAAGTGCACAAATTCTGAGTATTATGACTCAGAAAAGGGGGATATACAGTATTGATATCAAGCAGCACATCATAGCTACTACAAGCTCTTTGCAAAATATGTGGCTTGCACTTGTAGAGAACAGAAGCTGTATGTTTCTTCAAAAGCACACTGCCATGCACTGGAATATTAAAATACTTAGAGGCAATTTACCAGCAGAACAGTGTAACACAGCAACCAATCTAATCACTACACTGTGTTAGTGAATTGGAGAAGACTGCTTCACTAAAGACTGAGGCTAACCACAGTAAAAGAAATTCTGTGCCATTGACAAAACACATTTCTAACATACTGGCACAAAAATCCATGTCAAATACCATGCTACTTTGTTTATCAGGACTGGCCATGTGCGTCCGCATAAAAGCCAGAACCAGCACCCAGGCATGTTGGTTGGTCTGTGTCACAGACAGAACAGATCTGCAACATAATTTGTAAGATATGCTAGGTTTTGGTGCAAACTGACATATGTGTACTGAATTTGAAAGACTTACACCTGCCAAGCATCTCATTCTTAGCAGAAATGTTATATTTCACAACATTTACTTTGAGATTCACCTCTGCCCTGCATTTTATTTGTGAGGTATTTATGAAAGCAATGGTAGTTTTTTCAGCATAGGTCTTTAACACCAATTCTCATCTGTACGACTAGGTTTTGGTTCAATTCTTCAAGTGTCAGGAGTTATTTTAGGCGGTCATACTAATATGTTTTAAGGGTGTTCAGATATTGTGTGTACAGTGGTTTCAAGAAATCAGATACCTTTACATTTCAGGATTCTCAACTTTGAATGTTAAATATGGATGTGGTATTCTTGGTCTCCATAGCTCCTTGTGTATCTAGTACAGACTGCTAACCTAACTTTTAAAAATTTGAAAAATAAAAAAAAAAAAAAAAAAAAAGGGAAAAATCCCCTCCCCCAGCAGTAAATCTTATAAAAACTAGAAATATTCCACTTCTGCCTCATATATTCTGATATTAAGTTGTATTTCCTTTCCCTCAGTTTACAACATTTGTTCTGCTTTCCTCTGGAAAATGTGAGATAAGAGATTCTTGCAGATTTTAAAATCTTTAAGGTTGTTATTTTAATTCTTAGTCTTATTTGCTCTGTATTTACTCAGTTTCTAAAAATAATTAAAAAATCATTATCACTGTCTCTTAAATAAGCCTGCTTGATACTGCTGAGTATGCTTTCCAGGTTTTCCATAAGGTTTGTATATGGAAGACCTTTGTAGCTGCACAGTCTCATTCAGGTGAACTGAGAAGTGCAAAGCTCAAGAATCCTTGCCAGGACTGTAAGCCAAGGAAATACTTGTAATATTGCTTCATTGATAGCATATTATGATTATGATTGCTCTTATATTTGCCATCATTAAATAGTATTCTTTTATGATATAAATGAAAAAAATAACTATTCAAACTGTAGTATCAGTATGTTTAATATTATATCATTTGAAAGGCATACAGCTGTTTCCAGCTATCATATCATTAAAGTAATGCTCTCTTCTATTTCAAAAGGCAGTAGAGGGTGCTGCAGATACATCTTAGCCATAAATCTCACTTAAGTTTAAATGTTAGCACAAGCTTTCCCACAGCCCATCAAGACTCATTGAGTTCAAGCTAAAATAAAACAAACCCTGACTAAGATGTGTTGTTACTCCTTTACCTATCAGTAATAGTGTCTTACTGCAGTAAGGGGCCAATTTTAACTTTAAAAGTTGCAAGCTCATTTGAGAGAATGAAGGAAGGAACTGCCACAGCAAGTTTGACCAGCAGAACTAGTAATCTAGTACCCTGCCTCTGCTCTCATGATTATGATTATTCCTATATTGACCATCATTAAATAGCATTTAATGCATTGTAGTTAGCATTAACATCACTGTGTCAATTTGGCAGGTTTTGTTTAGTATATAACACCCTCAGGACACAGCGCAGAAGTCAACAACTTTTTGTAATTTTCAGTGAGAATACTGTGGATACCAAATATGCTAAATCTGCTAACTTTCGTTAATCTCACTTGTGCAAATAGTCTGATTTTACTAAAAACAAAGTAATCCAGCCAATATATTTGTATTAACTTCAGTGAGTTCTGCACAATGTCTTTCTGGATGAGCATGGAGATATTAAAAAAATGCAAATGAATGTCTTAAAAAAGAATTTACAGTTATGCAGTAGACAGACTGAAAATTTCTTTTTCCGTAGCTGCAACACCAAACAGCCAAATAAATGTGTGCCATTCAAATGTCTTATCTACCTAATGCATGTGTATTTCTAATGCTCACAGGGCTCTTAATGATACATCAGTGCTCTTCAGACATGTTAGAAGCAGTAATTCACACTAAGGATTAAGAAAAAAAAAATACAGTCTTGTAACTTTCAAGTAACAGATTATTGATCACAGAGAAGCTTACCTAGGAATGTCACTCTCAATGGTTATACATCCATAAAGGAATACAATAATCCCGACTACTGAAGATGGAATAAGGAATTCTGTATATAAACCCAGCCATGCAAAATAAAGTCCTATCTTTTCTCCAAAATATTTTCTGGGGGGGGGAAAAAGAGACAAAAAAAAACAATCACATGTCAAGGATATAATTGTATAATTTTCAAATGTGTTTTACAGCTTCTAAACATTCACTGAAAGTCAAAATACATTATGCATGGATGAAAACCTGAAGTATCTTGAAATCAATATCACCAAATGAAGGGGTGATTCAGGTAGTTTGGGGTTCTCCATTCTGAGAAATTAAAGAGAGTCCTGTATCACTGTAATACATACTTAATATCTGCTTCAGGAGGACAGCAGCCATTGTGTCTCGTAAGTGAAGTCAGTGAATTATCCCTCACTTCCATCAAGAGTAGCAGAATTTCAACCAAATGTTTAGCTAAAAACATTGGAAAGGATTTGTCTCCTCACAAGACTATTTAGATACGTCAACATTCTTTACCTCTGTAGTTCTGGATCCAATTGGTGAGAGTCATGGAAATGACATCTATGGGAACACACTGACAACATCCTTTGGTATCTTAAAAGACTAGCAACCTCAGTTTGCTGTTAAAGAAGGAAGGTTTACTTCCACACTAAGCACCGGCTTTTCAGAAACAGTATTTTTGAAAAATTAACAGTCTCTGGACAGCTGGTTTGAAAAAAAAAAATCAACCCAGTTTCTTCTCTGAGGAACAGTTTATTGTAGATGTTGATAAATTTGTGTTAGTACTCAGCCCAACATCTTCATGAATCACACTGCAAGAAGTAAACTAAACATAGATGAAACTCGCTGATCATTCCAAAGTAGTGTTAGGAGTTATTACAAATATAGCAAAACACCAAGAGTTTCAGAGAGCTCAAAAACTCACCATCACTAAAATGAAACTAAATTAGATTAAAAAAGCAGCACAGATAGAAACATATGCCACCCAGAAAATAATATGGAGAAGTGCTAGATGGAACACAGCTATGACAGAGAACTGATTGCATTTGAATCAGGGAGACATACATTCACACTATGGTGGCAGAAAGAAAGATTCAACACATAACAGCAACGGCCTTGAAGCAGCACAGGGCAGCGGGAGAACTGATTTGCTCTCCAGTTTCCTCCTGATTGGAAAGTGACACACCTTGCATTTGCCAGTAAGGCAAACATCACTGGCCACATTGTAAGAACATGGAACAAGAAGGAGAGGGGGAATTATTCTGATTATCTTCTCACTGCTTCCTTATTTGTAGAGTTGGGCAACATGCATAGCTAGTAATGTGTTCCAAATAGGTCAAAGCAGACATGAAAATAATTCACAATCTAAGCTGTTCTAAGCTGTCTATTTTTTTGACAAAGGGATACAAGCTACCAAAGAAAGTGAATTAGAGTGAATTAGAAGCCAGAAACATTACAGTAAAGAGCAGATGACCAGGGTCCATGAAGTTGAAGCTTATGGCCCATGAGGCTTCCGCTAGAATTTTTAAGCTTTCCAGCGGTAAATGCAATCTGCAACCTATAAAGAAAGGGTTACTCTTTGCATCCATGCCAAGAGAAAGTGAGAGGAGCTCAACAATGTCCTGGCAGCATGGATAAACAGCAGTTGCCAAGAAGAAAACTGAACAATGTTCTGTGGCTTAACTGTTTTAAAAAAGAAAAATAATAAAGACTTCTGTGTCCAAGCTCAGTCCACCAATGTGCCAGAAAGAGAAATAATCTAAGGAGGAACAATGGCATTGTTTGAAAGCATGATGAGTTTATCTGAGTTACCAAGCCAGAAAAACAGAACATGGACATATTCCTTTTTTGACATATCCCAATAATTGCTCTCCCATTACTCTGAGTAGGAGTCAAGCCTCTGTAGACATCTGTGACCACCTGTAACAACATCTACACACAGCAATTTTGGCCTCAGACTTTAATACCATGAAGTGGCTTTCTTTGTAGCACCCCTCTAAAAATCTCTTAAGAAAGTCGCACTGGCATATTTTCACAAGGTTTGAAAGTATTCCACCCCTACTCAAGTCAGTAGTTTCATGTTAGCAAATTGCAGTGCTATTTCACTTAAAAAGCAAACTTTAAGTTTTCTCAAATGTGAATGTACTAGCCTTAAATATCTGCACACAAAAAGAAAAAAAAAATAATGACTGGAGTGAATGAAGGGAAGAAACCGTTTTCTTTAAGGGTAGAGTAAGATGTACACCAATAAAAGGAATTTTTACAAATTTTACACCAATATCTCACCATTTTCTCTCATTTATGCTGGGATAAAGCCAGTCTTATTTTATTATCCTCAAGGAATAATCCAATGATTTATGCTGCCATAGAAAAAGGGAAGTATTGAGATGAGGGTTTTGCCTTACCTCAGTAGCTAACTCACATCAAGTTCACATCTATCCAGACAAAGTTAAGGACTAATCCTTTCCAAAGTATGGTCATGGACGGCCCACTGCAGGGTGCCACAAAAAAAAAAAAAGTATGCCCTCTGTGTTGCATGAGCTTTATATCCACATCAGCTGTATTCTAAGGTAGAGAGAGAAATGTCCCTCTGAAAATACATATGCAATGAGAACAGCAGTTCTCATCCAAAGCAAGGGGTAAACGATTTTGATGGTCAACATATACTGCTCCTATCAGAAGAAGCTGCCAAGCATTTTGTTCTGTGTGTTGTTACAGTACAAGGCAAAATGTTGTGCCTTCCACTTTGGTAGACTTTTTGAACACTGATTAAATGGCCACCTACCAAGCACTAAGTTCTCTAGAATAAGAATCATGTATTTAAGGATTCAGCCAAATCATCCATAACTCTTTCAGAAGCTGAACAAAAGTTGTGCTTCAAGTAAGTGACCAGAAACAGCATTAAAAGAGTACAACAAACACTTACAGAAGTGTATTCCCTCTCATAGCAGAGTTAGAATAAGAAGTATTGAGAAGGGCACAGTGAAAATGTTTACTCAGTTCCCTCTGCTTCACTCATGTAACACTTGAACCAGACATCTGCAATGCACTTCTGTCTGTCTGGTTGCCAAACCAACATCAAAAGGAATAACTGATAATTAAATGCCATGCTTGCACGTTGGTCACAGTGCTTCCATGACAAGTTGTGCAATCTATAAATAGACTAAGATTTGTAGAAGGGGGGAGAATGAGAGAACTAAAAACTCCTTAGTTTTTGACTCTTTGAAAACAAATGTGGGATACCTGGAATGTGAATAAAGCATGTGGTACATGACACACACTGGAAAGAACTCTGGAGTTGTTCAGGAACAAAGTTAAAAAAGCAAGGAAAAGACACTGTGGATATTGAGTAACCTAACTGGGAAATCTGTCCAAAACTTTTCAGTTTTTGAATTTCCATATCCCATTCTAGGCCATCTGATTTTTCATGTTTGCCACAATTCATTCCATCATACTTGTAGTGGTGGAATGGTTTCTATGCAAAACCAAACTGATTTACAGCTACTTACCGGGTAGGCTTTCCCCTGTACAAATGGTCAAACGAGTCACGTGTATTACTTCTGCCTTCAAAATAAACATATTCACACAGATTTTGGGCACAATTATGATGTTTCTACTCTCAGAAGAAAGGACAAGCAGTCCTCTGAAATGATAGTGTCATGTCAGACCATCTCTGTTACCAGAGCCAGTTTAAAAACTTTCTTTCCCTCCCCAGCTTCCAGCCCAGATGCATTTGCTTTCTGACCCAAGCCAGTTCATAGTGTAGGCCTATTAACAGCTGTGACACACCAGTGGAGAAAACAGCAACCTGTTGCAAAGGAATACAATAAATTCCTTCAGGAGGCTTTGTTACCATTAAACCAAAGGCAGAACAATGAATACCCTTACAAACATAGAACTAATTTCTATCATGTATTAAGTTCAGAACATAGGCTATTTTTCGTTGTTTCTGAGATAACAGTTACCATCAAATTGAAGTTTCCATCTCAAAACTGTAGATTTATTTCAGAAAGACTGCTGAAGTATAAAAGAAAGCCCAGTCGCTATAACTGAACCAGGATAGGACACAGCATCTCCGTATACCCCACAATTTCACTCCAGGTAGAGTTGCCTATGTACAAGCTTTCCTGGATTTGTCATTTTTTCGTCATTTGAAAATTTTCTCAGGGCAGGATTCAAGCATTTATTACAACCATCTGGGACACCTGGGTGGAATTACTGCTCAGCAGCAGCACTGAGGCTGCTGTGCATCCAGAGATCCTGGAGATTTCTACCATGTTTTTGCCTGACAGCATATATGCACATATTCTGTCCAGACAGTCCCAAGAACAAATGTATCAGTGCTAAATCCAGATATAAAGAAAGTGCACCAAATGGAGCAATATGGAAGCCAAGAAAGGCTCCTGGCAGAAGACAACACCCCTTGGAACAACTTGCCAAGAGACTGAAAATCTTTTTTCATTAAAATTTTAAGAGGAGGAAAAAAACCAACCACAGAACCTCAGCTAAATTACAATGCAGCTGAGTCTGAGGCAGGAAAGAAAAAGTCCATTACAGATGTCAACTCTTTCTGCACACAGAAAACAAAGAAAGGAGCCTCTGTCCAAGGTAAGAGTACATGGTTTTCCCTAAACTGGAGATGAAGATCAAGACTGTGCAGTAGAGAATGTTTGTGGGTTTGTGAGGGTTATAAGCAAGTTATAAGGGTTTGTAAAAATAGTGGATAAGCCTGTACAAGAACTCGAAACCAAACCCAAATGCTGAAAGCTAGTTCTAAAATTCATGTTAGTGACCACATCCCTCACTCACTTTGGAACAGTTGGTACCAGATCAGTAAGACCTGAAAAAATGTTTAGAGCCACAGCCTGGCTTTTGATATCTATGAAAGACTTCATACTCTGTGTATTTTCTCTAGCAAGTAATGCATTGAGTCATCCACGGTGCTTTTGACTAAGAGCATTCACCAAAGGCCAACAGGGAAACTACAAATCTGACCTCTTTTACCTGAAAGCAGAATGAAGTAAACTGCCACAGCGGCCATTTAATCCCTCTTAGTTGAATTTTGTCTTTGAAAACATTAGTTAACAAATATTTGCTGTGTCCTCCAATGGTACATGAAATCTGGAGCCAAACCCGCCTAAATTACAGATTTTATCAAACAGAGATGTATTTTCTTCCAAGGCACTGTGAAACATTACTTGTGAATCACTATATGACAAAGAAAACCAGTCAAAATATGGCAATAGCTTAGAGAACAGAAAGTTTTTTAGATGTAGAACTGTGCTTTCCCCTAGTCTCTTGGCTCCAGAAACAAGTACAATCAACACAATTACAAGATACTCTTTATGGAGAAGGTGATGTGTATGGAGAAAGGGAATACTTAATTTCTCAATTTCTAATGTATTAAAAAAAACTAAGAAAAATATCTAGAATAGAATCACAGGATTTGTGTATTAACTGCAATTTAAAACAACAAAAGATCAAACCTTACCATGTAAAGATAACCAGGATTAGCAATTCATGGAGCTTCAGACTAACAAACCTTATTGCTTCCACTCCAGGAAATTGTCGTAATACAACTGAAAGGACATAGTTTGTGGTGGTGAATTATTAAATTAAAAAGCCTTTCTTTACTGACTGTAATACAAAGAACAATAGAAGCATAATAAGTAGACATGTAATGTGACTTAGAGAGAAGTTAAGGCTGACTACCTACCAATTGCCTAAGCAAGCAACACCATGCTGGTTAATCAGAAGCACTGTAACTGCATTCTCCTCTCTGATATGGGAGAATACAAATCTTCAGTGCTTCTACAGAGCATTATTTAATTAGTGTATGGCCTTTGTACAGTGTCCAGATCCCCACAGTTTAAGAAGTCTCTTATCAGAGAGCTACACACAAAGAGAATATGACATGCCAGAATATAAAAACAATAATGTACTCATACATAGCACTTTAGGTACGGCAAGAGCAATCCTTAACCTTAAGCATTCCTCAGCACTTGAAAGTATTAAGTGCCTGATTACATTATTCAGTCGATGATGTTCTTTGCCTGCAAACGTTGTATGCATCTCTGAGAGGAGGTAATACACTCAGTGTCTCTTTCTACTTTTTTTTACTTTACTTTCTCTAGCACCCTTAAGCAATCAAAATGTCAGTAACCCTCCAAACCTGGCAAATTAAAACTCCAGAGCAGGCAGCCTGGCTACCTGAGGCTCAGTCAATACTAATGTAAGTTAATACAGGTTGCCTATGAGGAAAGGAGTACAGTTTCACCCTATAAAAACCTCAGCACACCAAGAGACACTCTACATAAGAAACTAATTCATTCAGTTATAATATTTTCTCTCATAATTACTCTAAAAGCTCCTACAAATAAGGACTAAGCTATTTAATATGATATACTGAATCTGCCTTTATTTTAGACTGTCAGGGAAATTACGTAGTCTTTTTCTTCCTATGTTTTTAACACTAGCTTTTCTGGCTTTTCTTTACTTGCAAATGGGGTGTTTCCCCAAGTTTTTACCTTGAACAAAGGTGAGGTCACTGTTATTTTATCAGGTTCCTCATCTTGATTTTTCACAAGATAATTTGCACAATTTTCTTCATGTAGGGTAACAGAGTTTGAAGCTCAAATACTGACTTCTCAGAAATAACTTTGATTTATATTAATATCTCTCTTGCTTTTCAAGTTAATATAACTTAGCCTTACTACAGACACTGAATTACGTATTTGCTTCAGTAAGTACTTGTATTTGCGCTGTATTACTACTGTCAGACTCCATCTAGTGGCTAATAAAAAGATGTATAATTTCCAATAAAAGCCAAGTGTAATAAATTCTTTTTTAGTCACAGTATTACTGCACTCCTTGAGATAGCAAGACTTGCCTTTTGTCATTTTGAGACACTAAGAGAGCTACAGAACATGCATAATTAAAATTTAAACTGCTAGTACTCAAGATTTCCGAGACTGTGAAAAATGGCAAACAAAACACATTCAAATGCATCTTGCAAGTTGAAGGCACACATGAGTTTCTGGTTCATTATCTTTCAGGCCTTCAGGAATCTCAGGTCCCAGAGATCAGAGGGAAAGGCTGGAGAAAGGAAGATGCAGCCTTGGTGGAAGGGGCTAAAGAAATGAGCTGACAGGAGCATCATGAAGTTCAACAAAGAGAAGGGCAGTCACGAACCTGGGGAAGAACAACCCCATGCACTAGTATTGACTAGTATAGTGCTGACAAGGGATGGTCTCAATCCCTTTTCAGTGCTCAAGGAGTCAGAAAAGGACCTCCTCTCACACCACCATGATGTACCCAGAACGTTCTATAGTGCTTAAGATGTCATGAGCAATTTTAAAGGAAAGAGAAGCAGACCTGTAACCACCCAAATGCAGCAACTGTTTGCTACTCCCTGCAGTTCCCAGCCATACATACCTTTAAATGCCTGCAAATATTTGTATGCATATATATAAAATTTTGCAGGAATTTCTCTTTTGTTTCCAGCTGTGGATTCCCACATCTGGCTTCCATTTCTCCACTTTAAAAAAACAAGCTTAATTTCCTATCAATCAAAATACCCTGATATCATCTCCTAAGATACCTGCTGGACTGGGACCTATTGCTCTAGTCCATTAAGAAATACAAGTTTCTGGCTGTGGAGTTTAGTCATCATACATACATACTGTGGAATTTGGCCTGAGACAGTTCTGCACACAGATAAAAATGAACTCTAGCTGCCTGCAAAACCACACAGTCCAAGGGGGAGGCACCAGGAAGCTGTACAGTAACTTCCGTCTTAGCACCTTGGCTTTGCATAAATCCTAATGTAGGTGTGCACATCCATTGCTGGATGTAGCTTTTGAAAATCCCACTAAAGGAGTAAGGAATCTTAGTCCTTAGACAGTGACCTGAAGCCAGGGAATTATGTTTATCAGAAAGCAGGGATCTGGTTTTCCCCTCCATTGCAATAAAAGCCTACTGTTTTAAAATGCCATCTCTCATACAAGCACCGATAAATAAGACCAAGCTCTTGCCAAAACAGAGAGAGAAACCACTTCCTCCAGGACTGGCAAATTCTACAAAATGCAGAGCTGTAAGTAAATCATCTCACTGCAGTCACAGGCCTGCGTCCAGCAGAACAATTCAATACAAATTCTTCAGTGATTTATGCACCATGAGCAAAACCCCTCTGCTTTGAAATAAACACAGGCTGGAGCACTCATGTAAGTCCTGTGACGTGAAGTCCCAGGGGTGGAAGGGAAACTCCCTAAAACTGCCAATGAAAAGTGCAGTCCTAGCATCAAGCATTTAATATGCAGTCCATTTAATGGATGTATGACATGATAAAAAGTCCTTTCATAAATAAACAGGAGTCGTGGGGGATAATGGGATCACAAAGACACTGGAAAGGGGAAAGAATTGTAACTATGGAGAAAATGGTCCTTTCTCAACAACTAGGAGTTTGTCCCACCTGCTTCTGGCTCTGTCCAGGAAGCTCTCTTGTAAAAGCTGGCACAAAAGACAATACCAAGGCTGAGTGGATGCTAGCATAGCAGTTCCTACTGTAGCTAGTGCTTTAGTGTTGATGAACTGTAAGTTGAATGTACCTCATGTTGGGAATGAATCTTTGTTATAGAGTTCCTTGGAACTATAAAAAGATCTTGGACCCAAAGTGTAAAAGGGTTCTAGTGAGAAGATGTGCTCAGATTATTGCTTCAGCCACGTTCTCATCAGGGGTTTGGAAAGGAGCTAGATGGACTACTGCCAAAGTTACTGGTAAAGCTCACGGGCATTTTTCTACTTAATGTTATGTTTGTTCAATTACTGCACTTTCCCAGGCTTAAAGCTGTTTTCTATTTCTCCTTATAAAGAATTCCTTGCATATAGCCTCAGAATCTTTGTGAATGTTGAAGACAGACCTGCTAAAGACAGTCAGAGAAGAATCGCACAGTGTTCTCATATTTCTGTATGGGAACCTAGTCATTAAATTATTTACCAAGAACTGTTTTCTTTACTGTCATTACCACCTGGTATAAGGGGAGCCTCTCTAGGATCTTATGAATCAGGGAAGTGTAAGACTGACCTGCTGGGTCAGCCAGCCCCCCATGGAGAATCACAGAGTAGTTTGGGTTCGAAAGGATCTTAAGCTCACCTAGTTCCAACCCCCCTGCCATGGGCAAGGACATCTTCCACTAGACCAGGTTCTTTCAAACTATTACTCTGGAATGATTAGGCTCAGCTTTGAGCCAAGCATTCAAGTAGGTTATTCAATCCCTGTGAGACAACCACATACTACAAGGCTGTTTTCTACCAAAGTGGTTACATTATATTAAAAAACAAGATCAGATGTGTGGTTATGTTAGTTTGTAATAATAACAGAAGAGTGTCAGGGAAGCAGAGCAATTAAAACATACAGGAGAATCTGAGCTTGATGATCAGTAACTCCAAAGTTAATATAAAAAAAATGAACAACATTTGTGTGTACATCTGGAATTACGAAGGGCACCACAGACTTTATACAGTTCTTAGAGTTCTAGACAGTATGTGGAGAAAAATGTTCTCTCTCAAGATGTGAAGATGTGGCTACAAAGCACTATGGTGAAAGGGGCAGTGATTTGTTAATGTATTAAGTAAGATAGATGGCTACAGTTAGGGGAATGCTGTAACAGAAATTGATCTCAACCACACTTCTGCTGAGGAAGAAAAACTTATCTCTGAAGACAACAAAAATCCCATTTCAACAGAACCTCCCTTTCCTTATTTTACTGCCACTCTAAAACTGCCTTATCCTAAGTAGGGTAAGCAGATATACTCAGTTTTGGTTTTTGTGGTGAAGATTGATGAAAGAAGAAAAAAGGTAAAATGGCAAACCAGAAATAACACTTTTGCAGCCTGATAGACTAGTGCACCTCACTACACAAGCCCTAAGACACTGAAAGTGAAGGCAACTGTATTAAACTGTATCTCGAGTCAAACTCAAGGACATTGGAGGTCTATTACTGCCTTTTAAGCTGCCAAGAAAGCTATGGGCAGCTGTGTTTTAGGAAGAGAGCATTCAAGTGCAGGAACAGGGGGAAACTGGTGACTGGTTCAACACAGGCACGCTGCAAAGAAGGCCCAGAATTCATTACTTGTGAAGTTGAAACAATTTTCCATCCCCCCAAAAAACAGTTAAAAAAAGGAAGGAGGAAGTATATTAGGCAGGCAGTTTGAGTAACAGAAACTCCCACGTTTTGATTTACATGTTATACACTATAAATAGTATTTTGGTTAACACACTTTTCAACTTACTCCCGCAAAAAGAGTTATTATATACAGAGTCTTAATCTTTACAATGACCATGTCTTCCCAGTTCTAGGCTTAAGAGCAAGATAAGCACATACATGCATTTGGAGATTTGAAAATAATCTTGCTGTAGATAATGTAGCCTGTTAGCTATTAAGAAGTTAGGTGAGATCCTAGCAATAGGAAATAGAAATGAAAACATGAAAAATTAGATGGGTTAGAAGAAGGAGCTGACGAGCTGGAAACTTTTAGAAGCACCAGTGTTTTAGAAGCACCAATTAAAATAATCTCTACCACAATTAAAAATGAGCTAGCTTTGCTTGACTTCCCTAGGGGGAGGCAATCTCATAGTAATAACAAAAGGGGACCTCTCCTCTATAATGATGGTCCCTTATCCAGAATTTCAGTTCATGCATGGGTTCCCATCTGCAAGTGTTTCAAGATGTCCATTAAGAAGATAATAACTTGCCAGTTTTCCAGGAGGTAAGTAAGGTTTTGTCTCAGAAGGATAATCACCTCTTTGTGACACCAGTAACCTTAGCATACTCACATCATAATTAATTTAGAGCTCCTAAGTGGTAAAGGTTGCATTCAACAAAAATGGGGGGTGGAGGGTGGAAGGTGTTATATAAATTTTGTTGCATTTACAATTGCTTTGGATTTTAAAATTTTGTTGTACTTATAATTGCTTTGGATTTTCTTCACTTGCTATAATTCATTAGAGGTACACTGCTAAGACAAAGAGACAATGACTGTATATTATATCAAAAAAAAATTTGGTCTGGACAGAAGGAAAAACTTCTTCCCCCTCAGAGTGATGCAGTGCTGGAAAGCGTGCCCAGAGAAGCTGGGTGATCTCCATTCTTAGACGTTTCAAAACTGATTAGCAATTTGATCTAGTTCTCAAGCCAACCCTGCTTTGGGCAGAGGGTAGGTGTAAAGAAAATAAATTAATTCTAAAATCATATTGTTAAAACCCTGATTAACATACTTTAATAGTTATTTAAAAATAATAAAAACTTGTTTTCTTTACACAGGTTCATGAAACTCCTAGGGAATATCATTACAAACCAACCTTCAATTTACACTGTACAGTCTGCATGATCTGCATTATATATTCCTTTAAAGTTTTTAATGGAAATTGTTTTGCTGTAGAATAGAAATACATAGAATTATAGAATCATGGAATTATTAGAGTCGGAAGGGACATTAAAGATCATCTAGTTCCAACCCCCCTGACACTGGCAGGGACACCTTCCGCTAGACCAGGTTGCTCAAAGCCCCATCCAACCTGGCCTTGAACACTGCCAGGGATGGGGCAGCCACAGCTGTACCAGTGTTTCACAAGACTCTCAGTGAAGATATTTTTTCCTATTATCTAATCTAAATCTACCTTTTTTTAGTTTAAACCCATCCCCCCTTGTTCTATCACTACATGCCTTTGTAAAAAGTCCCTCTCCAGATTTGTTGTAGCCTCTCTTTAGGTACTGGAAGACTGTTACAAGGTCTTCCTGGAACCTTCTCTTCTCCAGGCTGAACAAGCCCAACTCTCTCAGCCTGTCTTTACAGCAGAGGTCCTCCAGCCCTCTGATCATCTTTGTGGCCCTCCTCTAGACTTGCTCAAGGGCCACAGAGATGATCATCATCAAACATGGTCTAGGGTGAGGTGTCCCTGCTCATTGCAGGGGACTTGGAACTAGATGATCCAGTCCAGTCCAAACCATTTGATGATTCTATGATTCTATAAAGATAACATAACACCCACCATGTTCTCATCTGGTGGAAACCTCCTCATTCACAACTGCACTTCCCAATTTAGAAAAAAAAATATTACCTTTTCTCTATAGCCTAAAGAGGTACATAAAGCCATAGCAGAACACTTTTACAGCTTAAGACACACGGGTGAATGGAACTCAGTGAATATCATGATAGTCCTTTATTTGGTTTTATGTTACTAAAAAGTTGAAAATAGTCTAAGATTAGCTATGCAGTTAGCATTCCCTCAGGATATCAGATAATAGAAAAGACCTCACAAAATCCTAGGTCTGTGCCAAGAGTAAGCATAAGAAATAATGTGGTTCCTAGCTTTGGTGTACAGTCACCTGGAAACAATAGTATTGCCAGAACCAAGGTATTGAAGCACCAGGTATGATTTATAACAATTCTACAGTGCCATACCTAGTCTTCCGGCAAAGGAACTTCGGCTGAAGAATGACTTTCAATTTGCATTCTTACTGAATGAAGATGAAACAGGAATAGTATAAAAGATTTACACAGTTGCAAGTTGTATTAAAAATTAGACTACAAAGTCTAATTAGTTTGGGGTTCTGAATATGATTTAAGCAACATACTTCAACAGAATTAACATATTTGAAAACATCAGTCAAATAGGCTTTGAGTATAAGGCAAAATAAACGCTGCTTCTGTCCATTAAAGTCTGAATATAGACTTGTTAAGTTACACAGTCTACATACTGAGGAAAAAAGTTGAGTATAATCTGATCAATCTAAGAAGAATCACAGTAAATTATCAAATTCCACAGTGTTGTTCATGTTTGCTAAGGGAATAAGCATCCACACTGAGACTGAGCTCAAATACCCCCCACAGTTCAGAAGTGCAAAAACCTATTCCAGTTGCAGAAAGAAAAAGGTGGTAATTCTTCAGGTATATGTACTCTAACGTTCTAACATTACCCAGAAAATAAAAGCCACATTTATTTTAGTGGTAACAGTCAAACTTACAGTCAAGCAAAGTATGGAAGATAAAAGCAAGAAAAATAATCTCTGAGAACAGAGAATCAATTGCACATGTCTGGTCCTTCTCTTTTCTCACAGAAGTTTAAACCACAGAATTTCTATGAAATCATATCAGTATAGTGCAACATTATAATGGAGACAGCAAAATATAAATTAAGATGGAGTGTAAGCAGATGTACCTCTATTTTTAATTCAGCTGAGATGTCAGGACTGGTAGAACTTGAGAATTCCTCTAGCCAGTCAGTTTAACTTAATACTTGTAATATTTACTATGAACATACCAAGTGCTGTATTCTTCTTATGAGTTTACCTAGTCCTATACAGTAGCCTGGCTTGGAATAACTGTTATTCAAAATGTACATAAATTCTGCGCAAAAAATGAAAGAAAAAAAAGAGGAAATTTCACAGCCTTGCAGAGCCTCAGTGAGATTTAATGGTCTCATGACCATTTGACAGTTTGAAACATTTCTCTTCCAATAAAAAGCAATTCTGCTCACGTTACAAGTTAGTGGTTAAATCTTTGAAAAACTATCTGCAGTATTTAAACTTTAATTCAAAACACAATAGATAAATTTTATGAAGATTATTGAATATCCATATTACTTACACCAGGTAATTACTTAGGGGTAGATCATATAATAAAAGCTAGTTGAAGTTTGACTATTACTAAGATAAGCACTAACACATGTCATCTTTCTTATGTATACAGATTATCCGGAAATATTTTTTCCTATTGTTTATTTGTTAATATCATAGTTTGCTTACTACTACACAGATACATTATGTAAGAATATTTCATGTCAGCAGTTTTCACAAACATTTACTTTACTCAGTATTTATAATATACAACAAAAATTGGTTTGGTTTGACTTTCTTGTAGAGATATTATGGAAATTCCTTTAAAAGCATCATGGTTTTGTCCTATTTTAAACCCAGCTTCTGTGTTTGTAACATCGAAATTCAAGATATAGCAAAAAAACACTGGGAACACATAAGGATTAATATAACTTGTAAAACTAGGAGTAAAAAAAAAAAACAAATATCAAATACTTTCACACTGATTCATGATGTGAACACCAGATTCTAATTATTCATTAGATACTGCGAACATGCTCTCAAAAAAAAATAATTTAATTCATCAATGTAAATGGAATTTCCTCCTTTTTCCAACGAATTAATACTTAAAAAATAAAAAAAAAAAATCTAAACTATGACATTTTTCCAGGAATAAACACCATACAAAACCAAAGGTACATTCTTGCTTAGTGCATTTTTGTTACAGTAAATTATCATCAGAGCTACAGAAAAGCAGTGAGAAAATTATTTTTAATGCTCTGATTAATCCAAGATTTCATTTGCTGAAGTAACTGGAAGGAACTTAATTAATCTGCATCAGCTGAGAACCAGGTCCCTTAATGTTTTGTGCAAGTCCATATTACCTTATGAGGTCAATAGGCTGAAACTTGTAAAATACTCCATATCTTGCCCATTCTCGATACAGTAACTAAAAAAAAACAAACAAAAGAGAAAATGAACTTTAAAAAAGTGATCCCATCTGTTTTTACAAACATCTTTTAAGAGTTAAAAATACACGCACCGAAAAAAGAAGTTTCCCATACTTCAATAAATACTTCCAAGTACTTTTTTCAGACAGTTATGGAAGACACCAACCAAGTCAGCAATGCAAGTATGGTGAACACACATCTTTTTCCATATGCCTACCCCCTCCCCACCGCATTTATGAGATAGTGATGCTAAGTAGAATGCTCAAAAGAAAACACAAAAGATGCTGTAGTCTTATGGAAATCATTGGGAAGATGCTAGAAATTATCCTCCATGCAGAGTGAAATTCTTCTATTATACTATTTATTTAAAGTCTGAAATCACACCTTAGGTAGGTACTGACCAGTGTTTCCAGGGCCAAGGTGAAGATAACTGAGGTAAGTGTCAAAAACTGGTAAAACGGTATGTAAAAACATACCAAGAGATAATTATGTCAAAATTAGTCTGCTCTCCTGCCCAGTTTCTGAGGCTACTATACCCAGTAAAGCCGATACAAAAGCCCCTTCTCTCCCCACACTGCACATGGCCAGACAAGTTCACATGTTTACTGTTGGAAATGCAAATTCACCCACAACTTACAGGAAGCTCAAAGAAAGGCATAGGAACTATATAAACTTCTTATAATGGGAGGAATCCAGTGGGAACAGTCAGGAATAAATGGAAACATTTCAGGACCTACAGCACATTAACTACAATACACAGAACTGCAATAGGCAAGGGACCCTGGATAGTCTTCCTCATTCCCTCTTTCATTGCTGTGGTCTAAGTGACACAACTTTGTTCAACTTTCAAATGAAAAAAAAGGAAACCTGTGATACTGTTTTACAAAAGGCTGTGAAGGAAACTGATAATTACAGTGTGAAAGGCATCACACTGTTTTGAAATAAAAGCCAGCAGCTGAATAGAAATTACAATGCAATTAACAATGGGATAAAAGAGTACATCTTATAACTGTGCATGAATTTATTAATAATCCATTAGAAAGGACATGAAAAAATGAAGCTTTCCAGAACTATGTGAAGGCCAAAGGAAGCTCAGAGGAAATGTCAGCATGATCTTTTTTTTTTAGATGACTGTTCACCGCATTTTATCTTCAGAGGAAAATAAAAATCAGGGTAGTTCCATGCAAAAGAGTAAGATTTTGTGTGGAACCACCTGAGTTGTGCATATTCCTTTCAGTTTTATGTTATGAAAGGCTTGTAGACAGTCTAAGACAACATGCTCATTGAAAACTATTTCTTGAAGTAGAGAGTGCACCAAAATATTAAACAAATAACCAGAATATGATGATAAATGAAACTAAATTAATAACATAATTATTTATAGATTATAAATTTGTATCACCCCAAAAAAACAGGTGTCAAGCCCCTTGTTCCTCTTTTCGAGAAAGAAGTAAGGGGGTCCAGAAAAAGAGCAGCATATGAGAAGTGAGTTGGCTCCTTTAAAATAAGGCACATCATTCCTAATAAGATAAGTGATGAAGCTGTGTTTTAAGAACAAGCTTCTGCGTTGAATATCTGCTGTCTCCAATAGATGACCTCATACTTCAGTTCCTCCCTTGCTGTGAGCACTAACTGACCGTCCCTCATCTGCCTCATGGAAATTCAAATTAATGTGACGCAAGTAATTGCTGAGTTAATACCCTGGAGACTTCAGTTCTTCTGTAAACTTGGGATTGGACAATAAGTTTTGAAGCTGCAAGGGAGGAGGACACAGAGCAAGAAACACATGCACATGAATACACAGCCAGCAGGAGCTGAGAGGATGTACATATAGGTTTTGCAGTTACCAGTAGCTGTATCTGTCAGATGGTCCATTTTGACAGCTAGCAGCATGCTACACTACCTTATGAGGTTAACAGCACAATTAAAATAAGTGTGGAGAAATTTCAGATACTGTAACTGCAGAGTTACCTTGACATATTTTGAGCTTTTCCAATCACATTTTTCTGCTGTTTATAATGCCTCTTCTCCTGCAGATGCTATGTGAAAGAACTAAATAAATATCAAGTGAGCAATTAAGACCTGGATCCTGCAAACGTTCACCCAACAAAGTACTGTTGGAAACTGCCTTGCAACTATTTAAGTGAACAAAGCTATGCCATTGCATATTCCTTAGAGATGCAGCATAAAGTATTTGCTGTTCATAGATCAGGGAGTAAACCCTACACTGCTGAAGCAACTGGGAATTTGACAATGAGATTGACGGAGTGTAGAGCCTTAGCCTTCAGAATATTGCTCTTTACAGAGCAGTCTTGCAAAGTGTTATACACTTGTGGAAAGAAATTATGAGACTACATTTGACACTCTTTGGCTTTGACAGGAGTTGAAGAGGATTGCCCTGGTTGCCATATTGGTATTTTCATATATTTGTGGTCACCTATTCGAAATCACCCCTTGCCATTACCCCACAACATTACCTACAATTTTATTTATTTCCATAAATAATCATAATGATACATGCATTCACTGAAATATGAAAAACAAGGAAGTTAAAGCTATTAAATTCTTAAAACCATTTAAAGGGTGTTTTGAATGTAGCTACAAAACAGAATTTGAAGAGCAAAACCAAAGGTCTTTCTAAAATTGCAGTAAATTCAGGAACAGGTTGTTATGGGATTATGCCAGACTACAGGTCCACGTGGAGTTATTCTGATTCTAAAAGCCATAGCACCAAAGGTAGTTTATGGCATTCACATGTGTTGCCCATACTAAACCTCAGTTTCAATACTGCAATTTTAAAAGATTAAGCTTAATCTGGAAACTGGAATGTGCTTCCTTTCATGATATTTCTTACATTGAAATGAATTCTAGGAAGAGTTCTGTAATATAGTACATTGTATTTTATCAGCTTCATTTAAAAGCAGCAATTTTTGTAAGTTTATAGCAACACTTTCCAATCTGCTCCTAATATTCTAGGGATATTGTTGTAGTATATGACAACAGTGTATTTCCCAGGTAAGTAACAAAGCCCTCATGTATTTCTCAATGTCAAACATATTGCTAGAAATGCAGAGTTAAAAGTTGTCAGTGGGATAGAAGCTTAAACAACACCAAGGCAGTGTTTATACTCATGGTGAGTTATTACCATGCTGCTGTGCAATAGCTTTCTTAAAAAAAAAAATAAAAATCTAGAGCAGAAATTGCACTAAAAGAAGGAAATTCCTTTTATTCCTTTACTCCAATCAACAGTCTTAGGAAAAGAGTGGATTTCGTTGATTGCAGATTTCTAATTCTCATAGGATGTGACAAAAGTATTGTTTCACTGTGCATTTTTTCCAAGGAAATCCTAAAGAGGGTTAATAAGGATTAACCTTTTATATTATGAATTGGTACATAAATCTGAATTACTTGTGCTGCCTTATTGGCATAAGCACCCTAGATGAGCTCAGTACATAATCTTTCAGTCTTATGCAACTGACAATTAAAATGGAAGATACAGATAAGTTAAAATGGACAAAATAAAAATGGGCAAAGTAAAAAAAAAAAAAAAGTTCAAAAATTCCCCCCTTTCCTTTAAACTTGATCTGGTCTTTTCAGGAAATTAAACACTGAGACTATTAGATTCGGATAGAAAACAGATGATGTTATGCATAGAAATACTACAGCATATTCAATGGCTAGGCAGCAGAGACATATGTGAATAATCAATGATGTATTTCTGGAAAGAGGCTTTTATGTTTTTAATACTTAACACTTCATAACTGAGCCTAATAGGCAGAATAAAAAGAAGGCAGCACAACGCACAACTAGTAGGGTGAATATTTTTCCAGACACTAGTCCATTTAGGCCCTCTTCCACCATATTCCACAGCACTCAATCTTCCTCCATTGACTAATGGTCATTTACCTTTCTTCTCTTCAAATTTGCTAACCTTATAAGTCAGTAAACTATGTAGCTGATTTTCAGAGTCCATTACTGTATCGCTATTATCACTTAGAGAAAATTCTGCAAGTGCAGACAATTTCTTTATTAACAAACCATTCAAAGTAACAGACATAAATATACAAGTTTCTTTATAAGGGGTTTTTTTCCCAGCTTTGTCCCTTTTGCTTACAAGTTTCATATACCAAATTAAATTGTATGCAGCACACGAAGACATCTAGTGGCAGAATGTTAACACCATTTACCAAAACTACAAAGATATGCTTTCATGTTTTTACTAACCCAGCACTGGAGAAATCGAATTCATTTGTATGACCTACGAACTCAGTCTTCATTTCAAATGTTCACATAAACATCATTTGCAGCAATTACACTCTTGAGAGATGCACTGTGTTTTGCCAGATTAATGACATTTTCTTACCTCTCCTTCAAGCATACCAACTTGGTTGGCACATACCAACATATAATACTGCTGAGTTAAAAACATGTATGGAATAACTTACAGGTCACCAAGAATATATGCAATTTAATTTCTGTTATAGTAAATATTTTAGGCATCCAAACATTTTCTTTGTTGTTTTCTACTCCCCACCTCTTCCTATTCCCACTTTTCCCTCTTCATTTCCTACCATTCGTATATCAAGGGAAAAGAAGAGAAAGAGCAAGCATTAGAGAACAATATGGAATGGATCTTAACAGACTACAGTAATTAAATGTTTTTTGCTCATTTCTAATAGTAAGCATATGTAATAAAACCAGTCTGACTTTACATAGTCTTTGATTATGCATCCATTTCTCTTGTGGAGAGTGTTGGTGGGTGATATATTTCCAAAAGTCTTTTGATAGCTAGAAACTTTTTACATGCAAAATAATTGAAAGCAGATTTTATAGACATTGCATGTAATTTAATTGAATGCACAATCAAATGAAAAATACAACCACCGTTTAATCTAGTAACCATTGTTCTATAGTACCATCTGGTTATGGAAAGAAAATAACCATCTAAGTTATTTAACAACTTTTGCTTCCTGATACTGAAAAATCTTGTCTATGCATGTGGAGGGAAACCTGAAGCATTTCAAGATGTAAATATCAAATTAAACTCACTGAAGTACTTCATAAGAAGACTTTATAAAAAGTCTTGCAACATATCTTTTACACACAGAAATACAGGAAAATAAGCATGGCAAAAATATATGCATCTGTAAAAACAGCTACTTGATTGAACACTAGTTAATACTTTAATAACATTTAGGAGATTAATTCATGTTTGTCAAATTAAATCTAATATGAAATTAATTTTTCACTATATTTTACCTTTCTTTCATTCATGCAATCATTTTGGCCTTCATATTCACCCTATATAGAAAGAAAATGCTTTAATAAATGATGTAAAGACAGATCAAATTCAATAAAAGATTGCTCAGCTTGTCCTATATTTTTGATTTTACTTTCAGGTCACAACTTGAAATAAGTACTTAAATGTAAGAGATTTAATATTAAAATCACACATTTGGAATATATTATTGTTGTCACAGACAATAAACATTGATCTCTCCATAATATTGAGTAATACTATCAGAGAACTAGATTTTTAACAGTATATACGTACATCATGAAGTGGGTATGCTGCGTCATAAACATTGTTTGCTATTAATGTGCCAATACCTGAAAGAAAATAAATTAATATGGTCAACAGCTAGGCACAGGTAAACAGAAAAAAATATTACAGATTTCATTTAATGACATTACAAAGGGAACTGAGCTTGATTACTGAAACAGGCAAAATCATGTCAAGATGAGCATATGCAAACCTGACTATGGAAAAATTGTTTTCAAAGGGTCATTTCCATATAGTGCTTTTTCTTGACTGAATTGGTATTTTACAAAGACTGTTTTGACCCCTTTATCATCTTGATAGCAAAGAGGCATGTGGCCGAGGAGGAAAGCATCTGGGAAGTCCTTCTTGAAGACTGACAACGATCAGAACCATGGATCCCCACTGACACACCCCCAAAAAATGAACAAAAACCCACTTTTGTAAAGAAATTTGTGATTGAAGAAACTTTTATTTTCTATTGACTATTATTAGATCAGGTCTTACTTTCACTGAACCAAGGTACCCGGTTTCCTACCCTTACTCAAATCAACACATAAGGCCGTCCTTCTGGGTTTGAAACAACTCCTGTTTGTAGGAGCTAAATCAGTTTGTGCTCACCAAGTCAACAGTTATGCTGAAATCCTGGATGCACAAGGACAGACTGCTGAATCCTAAAGATTGCAAACAGGAAGTCTGGTGAAAGGTACAGGAAGATACAGAGACATGGCACTATTCATTGACTGCTTACTTCCAGCGCTTAAACAACTGAATCCCCAAGGTAACTACTACAGCGTGTACAGACATACGCAAGATCACTATTGGCTTTCTCTATCTACGAATCTTACAGCCATTCCGTCTTCAGTCTCTGCAGGTGAAAACAGATAAGTTCCATAAGATGACAATTAAAGCTAAGATTAGTAGTTTATTCCAGACTTTCAATGCCCAGTAAAAAGTATTGTTTTCAATTCCCAGTAAAAAGTACCTAGCTAGCTTGTCTTTAGGGATGAAAAAAATCCACAGTCAAATTACACAACCATCATTCTGAAACGTTTTAGAAAAAAACTTTGGTCAGAGATGCTAGATAGGCATTGCCAACAAATTTCTTCCTCAGTACTAAGAGAAAAAACTTACCAATACATGCATTAATAGAACTGGGAAATCTTCATGTTTGTATAATGTCAAGACTTCTACTGAAAGAATTCCATGTTTGGAAAGTTTACAGTGGTTCAGAGATTTGCTAGAAGAAAATATGCTTTCCTTGTATAATGTCATGGAAGTTGAATCAGATTCAGCCTTACACAGGTGTAAAAATCAATGAGGAAATGTTTGAAGTGTTGTTATTTTCCTCCTATTATGCTATGAATCATATGTTTTTGGAAATCAAAGACTGCTGTATTTCCAATATCACTGTCCCACTTCCTGTGCAAAATAATCAATGGATCTTAAAAAAAATCCAAACAAACAAACAAAAAAAGCTTAAAGACATCTTTTGAACCACTTATGATGACTAGTTTTAAGTCTTAAGACCAGTGAGACAGAAAACCTAAGCAACATATGAAGAACAGGACTTTTTGGGGAGAATCTCAGAAGTCCAAAATAATTAGTGAATTTATATCAAACATGACGCATAATCATGTTTTGACTATGAGACAGAAAGATGACAAGGACAGGAAGGTTGAAATATTTGCTTCATGTCAAATGGAATCTTGAGCTGACTAGAGCTTGAAGTGGATCAGCCTGTATTTTCACCTTAGTGTCAAAAAAGCATGAAAAATCACTACTAATGCTCTAATGATGGCTTTTATTACACTATAAACGAGAACAACATATTAATATAGAAAATATTTGAAGAGGCAAAAACAACCCCATTGGCAAAGTGCTCTTTCCCTTCCTACTGTGTCCTTGTAGGATGGATTGCCTCTTTCAAGCTTTCTCTCAGCCCAACAACTTACAAAGTCTTAAGAGATTCAACGGGCTCAACACATTCTCTCTGGATCCCTTGGGAAAGTGTCAACTCTGGTGGCTGTCTTTCACACCAACAGGCTTACTGTCCCTGCTGCACTTCAAGCTTCTTGTTTTATAACCCTTACAATACCTTGTCTCTAAAATCCTACACACAGAGACATCTACTTGCACAGGCTCCACAGCTCTCAAAGAAAGCATAGTCTCTCCAGTCACAAAAAGGGTTCTCTGGACATAAAGGAGCATTCCCCTCTACTGCTCCACCAGAGCCTTTGAGAAGATCAAAACATAGAAAAACACAACATAGGAAAACACCAGCTGAATAATGGTTTAGAAATTAAGAATGCCTGACATTTTCTCAACCATCTTTTCAGGTTTTTACTGAATGCTATTCTTTTCACATACATTACCCTAGGACATTGTGAGCTGCGCATAAGAGGTCAAGCTCACAAAACGACTTCCAGATAACATGCCAGACAAGGCGTACTATCATTTCTTTGCCACCAGGGAGATACATGCCATCCATCACAGTGGATGAAAGTAAAAAGGTAAAGAAGAGAGAATAAGGGCAGCTGCATGTGTTCTGAACCTCAAGAAAACAAATATTCCACATATTTCAGGGTTACCCCAAAAGTATCACTCAAAATCTTCAATACAGTCATAGTCAAGTCATATATTTCACCACGCAGTTCATGGATAATTTTTTTAAGGCAGCAGTGATAAAAATAACCTGAAAAGATGTGTTATTATTGAAATGACAAGAAAAATCTGCTTCTGGAAGAAATAATACCACATATTATAGTTGACATCTGAATTTTCAAAAGCAGATCACATAATAATCAAATCAAATTTTATAACAACTCATGAAGTGCAAGTTACGTGCCAGATCCTGCACCTGTAGAAATGAAAAGCAAGCTCCCATTACCATGTCCTATCCCAACCATGGTAGAGAAAGTTTGAATTTAGTCTTCATAAAAAGCATTTGTTTCAATCTCTATGCTTTTTTTGTGAAAATGTTCCAGCATACTTCTGTGCTCTGCTAGAAAAATAAATATTCTGTGAGATACCTAAACAATTCCTTTCAAAACAGCATGTATAATTATCTTCCCTCCTTCTTACCCATGCTGTTTCTTGACTTTGAGGATGTGCGCTTCAAAATTTCACGTACCTGTACAAAAGAACAGTGATATAACACATAAATCACCTTTTATCGTTATTTTCATCATGGCAGTAGCAAGAAAACAAAACTTTAAAGTAAGAAGCTTCTGTGGAGTTCATTTGAGTATATGTTTAAATCATCCATTTCACTCATATAAATACATGACTTGAGGCTGCAAGATAACACTTGACAACGCTATGGCAAGGCTTAATAGCAGATTACTCCCCTAATATTTGTAGCATAAATCCTGCTTTGTCACATCCTTAAAATACTATGCAAAACATAAGGAATTCAGGTAAAAAGAGAATTTTACACTGAAAAAAAATTATAATATCTGACTTTGTAAAAAAAAAAAAACATCTATCTTTCACAGTTGGAAGTATAACATCAAGACACTCATAAAGTGATCTGTGAGTATGCTGTATCTATGAAACTCAAGTCAGTACGGATGAAGATAGATAGCATGTTCTTCTTGTTGGCATTGCTTATGCAGAAGTTGGCATTGCTTATGCAAAAGGAAATCATGGCTCTCCAGCCTGCTGGATCTTAGAAACATGATACAAGGTTTCTCACCAAAGACTGCTGGAGTTGGGAACTTAGTATAGATCCAGAGGAGGTCCTTTTATGGAATAAAATCCAATTAAAGATTAGGAAGCAGGGTTTAGTAAAACCTCTGGACAATGGAATGGAGTCAGTAGCAGCGTTCTCTACAGAGCACCTCCTACTCCTAGACCACTGGGCAGCTTCAGAAGGGCATTTTTATGTACTTCTTACTGCCTGGTGTTTTGCAGGTACAGAGAAATGCATAAACTGATGAAATTAGTGAAGTATTTATCAATACTCGCTATTAAAGTAAATCCCATTCAGCACCAAAAATGAATGATATGTAACTTTCTTCTACTTACTATTCGGCTGCGGGTAGCGTTGTCGAAAAATGTGTCTTTGTCTTTAATGTTATACCTAACGCATTGAGAGAGAAAAATAATAAATTTACTTTTTCAGATGTGGTAATAAGACCTAAAGATGACATATAAGATTGTGATTTAGAATTCATTTAGAAACCACAGCAAGTAAGAAAAACAGATGTTTAAAAGAAATATAAATGAAATAGTACAGCATAATAGACTGTGCTATTTAAGGCCTAGTCATTCAGAGTTCTCCCTGGATTGCAATGATGGTGGGCATAGAAATGCAAAAATATTAACAAACGAACGTAAAATGCCTTTTGTGTAAGGAGAGCTTGTATATTGTTTACACAATATGACCTTTTAATCTTTTCCTTATAACACACCCTCCACACTCTAACATTCTAAGGTTAAGTTATTAGGTTTCAACTAGCCTAATGCAGATGTCATTACTTTTTTTCAGGTGACTAACCAGTCAGCATTTTACTTGCTTTCAAATAACCATTTCATTGGAATTATGCATTCCCTTAAATTTTAAAATCATCATATGTGGAATTAGCTTCAGTTTATTCCCCTTAATCAGTTTGACTTGTATTCAGTATTAATTAAAATTGTCAGAGAGGACAATAAATTATATGGTGGTTCATTAGATTTCTTACAAAATTTTATTTATCAGACATAAAAACAAGCAGACACCCATGGGGAGAAAAGGAGTGTTTCATGTCAAACTGGGCCCAGAAGTATTATTCTGAGTGAAAGGCCAGGTGTCAAGAATTTCTTACCTTCATATTATTAGCCAAGTTTCAATTACTATAATAAATCTACAAAGAGGAAAATTATTATCAGATTTCTACTAGCTCTTTCTTTTTTCCGTTCAAGGCAGTAATATTCTTAACCAAATAATCAGGATTTTGATGGTAAGATTTTTACAGTTTAAGTTAAAAACATAAATATTTTATTTGTTGCATTTCTGTTATTCAGCAGAAGGAACTAAAACACTGGCAGAAAGTCTCTGCAACTTAGATTTCTGCTAACCCATTGAAACTGAATTACGTGCTGATGCATGTACATTTACTTTAGATCTATTTGGCATTCAATAAATTTAATTTTATGCAGACATATGCTTTTATCACTTGGAAATATTATCCAGGAATAATCTGGCAACTTGGATATTTCCTCAGGATTTCCAGAAATACTCAATAAATTTCTGTATGTTGATTGAAATACTGGTAGAAAAAAATGACAACACCAAAATGATAAGTTATAGCTCTCTTCATTGCTCATCACAATTTAAAATACTCACAGATATAATTTCTCTCTGGAAAATGGGTAAAACAGGCTTTTCATGTTGGTATTTCCTTGTTGTGGGACCTGGGGTTGCAGAGGTTCAGTCAATTTGCACCATATTTCATTAAACTTCTTGAGTATTCCCCCTTCTTCTGTGATTTCATACATCTGAATAAATAAAATATTGTACATTAGCATGTCCAAAAATTCATTAAAAAAAAAGATAGAATTTGCTATACACATTTAAATCTGTAATTCAAATAAGCATCTTCTCTGAACATACAGTCCCATATAAAAGAAAGCACCTGAATCCATATGGGTTTCAATTCCAAAAAGTTCTTGTCCTTCACAAGCTAGTTCCAGAAGAAAACTCAGTGACAAATTGTTAATACAAGAAACATCCTTACTAACTAAATTAGGAGCTGAAAAGAGATGCCAAAAGGCAAAGCAATTATTTTGACTTTGTAACTGGGAATAGAGGGATCAGTCAATGCAAGACGGGTGTTTACTCTAACTGGTAAACCCTAACAGGCTAACTGATCAGAAATTTTCTCCTAATTGCCTATAGAATAATTCATCTTAGGATGAATTTGCAGGAAAATTGAGATCTTGTTTCTCTGATGGCAGACATATTTCATTTTGTCTTCTACACACTAAAATAATCATCCTGCCTGTGCAATCACTAGTAGACACCCACAACAACTGGTTTGTTTTCTAGCCCCCTAATCCCCTCACCCAGAGTGTCTTAATCGTATCATCCCTAACTGCATGGGCTCTACAGTCAGACTTCTCGCTTACACACACAGTACATCACCTCCACCTTGCGTCCCCTGCCTTTTCCTCCTGAAGAACCTATAGTCCTTCATCTCATCACTCCAGTCATGGGACTCATTCCACCAAGTCTCATTAAGACACTATAGCTCTGAGAATGGACCAGTGCTTCCAGTTGGTCCTGGTTGTTTCTCATACTCATATTTGAGTATGGCCCATTCTCACTCCTCAAAAATAACTGTATTTTCATACCCAGAAGTAATCATATTGACAAAATTGCTCAAAGAATACCTCTTCTCAGAATGCATTTGTCCTGAAAGATGATTTAAGACTGAACATTTAGGTAAAAAAAAAAAAAAAGTTTTTGCAACTAATTCCTCATGTTTAGAGGTGGATGAATACTTTCCACTGGAAATGCTTTGTTTATGGTTTCACTGAGTGTTTGAATAGATAAAAATAGCATCACACAAAATACCTAATACGTCTTGAAAACAATGTTTTGTCTTTCTAAACAAAAATGGAATTTTCTTTGTAGTGGTTACTGGCTGAATATTTCAGTTTGTATTGCCAAATCCCCAAAATATAAAATTTCAGTTTTTCAGAACGGATTATTATTTTATTCACAGGAAATTCCCCTTTCAACTGTCCTTAATTGCAAAAAAAAAAAAAATGTCAGACATGAACATAATTTTCCTGTCATGCTTTCTTTCTGGTAGTGCTTCCTTTCTGGTAGTGCTCTATTTCTGCAGTTGAGATCATAGAAAAATAATGTAGTCAACAAGAGCCGTCAACAATCTTCTATTTAAAATTGCCATATTGCTTTTAAGTTATAGAAAACAATTTATAATCCTAGGGTGGATTTTCAGGAAAATTGAGATCTGTTTTCCTTGATGGTAGACATATTTCAGTTTTGTCTTCCCCTACATACCAAAATAAATTAAAAGTACAAACCTAAATGCTGTTTTCATAACTCCCTAATCAATGACTGCATGTTCATTTACTCTTAGAATATTTATCATACTACTCAATAAATGTCTGCTATAAGGCAACCTCATTCAACATAAAACGTGCACAGACCTGATACATTCATTGAAATTTGTTGCTTCAAAGGAGAGGATGCTATAAATAATGTATAGTGGTTAAATGAAATAATTTGTCAATATTTTTAGATGTCTTTTACACCAAATGATTCTTTGTCATTAGGGTCTTATGATATACATTACTTTTTTTTTTCCATACAGAGGATAAAATGGAATGCGGAACTGTTCATGAATGACTAGGGCAGTCATTGAAGACTATCAGCTCCAGGACAGACCTTAGTTCAGAATAGAATGTCAATATTTAACAATTCAAATAGTGTAAAATTTGCTTCAGTATGTCTGTAAAAAGCTAGGAGTGGAAAATTCCCAAGAGGGAAGGACGGAGAAATGAGCAGGCACTAAGAATGAGCAAAGGAAATGAAGGTGGGAAGGGATAAAAGAATGAAGTTGAATATATAGGTCCATTTCTGGAAAGGGCCTAAACAGCCATTAATATGCCAGAAAGAACAGAGGTACTGTAGCTGTCCAAAACATACCAAAACATGTTCATTTTCAAAGACTGACGAAAAGTAACCAGATTTTGGTTTGTGGGTTGTTGTTTTTTGTTTTTTTTCCTGCGATGCAAACATAATACAGTAAAAGTATCCAAGACTGAATTAGCTACGGTTCTAACAGTTACAGATTGTAACACCAGGACATGTGAATAACACTGAAGATGGTGCTGGGCTATGAAAAAAAAAAAAACAAAACAATAATCCTAAATGAAAACCAAACAACCCTGTAGAAGAAAATAAAATTAGTCTGTCCTTAAAGTCTAATGACAATGCTGTGATGTAAGTGCTCAGTTGCACAATTGATCACTATCTCTACTGGAAAGCACAAGGCAATTCCATTGACTTCAATGGAAGTTCTTAGGCAATATGCTAAATCATTTCAGAGCCATGAATGTTGAGATCTGGTACTGAGAATTTACAATGCTTGCCAGCAACATTGCTGAAAGTGGACTGTAAAGATTGTAAAGAAGATAGTGAGCCAAAGTTTTAATGATATTAGGCAAGTCCGAATTCACAAAGTCGGTGGTACAACCAAAACAGACTCTTCTGGCATCCTGAGAATTTAGAGAAATCTTAAGGTAATGACCAGCTAGTATAATATCTCCAATACTGCACCTCACCTTTGAGGTGTGTTGACAAAAATCCGATTAGCTACTGCCTGCTCAGCTTTCAAAGCCTTCCCTAAAACTCACCTCTGTCATCACTCTTCTGAACACAGGCTATCAGCCAGCTGCTTCTGAGGCCTTTGAAAACCCCTTTGAAAATCTCAAATACGATTCTGTATACTAAATAATCTCAAAGTCATTAATAATGTGATAGAATAAGCCTGACGATTCATTTGCTCTGATTTAGGAATAAAGTAAGTCCATGGGTTTCTGTACATGTAACTATCAATCTGATCCCCCCTCCTCTAGTCATACAACTAGCTGATAGAAAATAGAAGACAATTACCTTTTTAGTCGGCATTTTTATTTTAAGGAGTTCCGCTTCTCGAGTAAGTACTTGCCAGGGTGCATGTATACGGACAAAACTCAATCCTTGGCTCTTATTCTAAAACATTAAATAGTGAAACAATGTATTTCAATATTATTGAACGGAATACAGTAAAAAGGTTTCATGATGTCAACTCCAAGTCAGGCAATAGTAGACAATCACAGTGAATAACCAACTGCTGTTACATCTGGGCTTAAAAGTGACTTTTTCTTTAAAAGCTGAATCTTGTAATGCTCTAAAATCAACTAATATGCTGCCTGAAGTTTAGATGTGTATGAACCATGAAGACAGAAGTCTACAATTTCAGATTTTGCAATCATGTGAACCAGAAACCCCCATGCTACTGCTTCCACACTCAGAAATTTTGTAAGTAATCTGACTTAATTCGCGAGCTTCTTCATCTCTGGGTGGACTTTGCTTTAGGCTCCCATTTTTAGTTTTGCCTGACTATGTCCTGGACACTCCATCAGATTAGTAGCTCCTCACAGGGGAACAGGCCCAACATTTAGTGCCCTAAATATCCACAGTTGGAGTAACAGCCCTAAACAAAACATTCAAATTTAACTTCTGCAGAGAGACACAAGCCTAATGTTTATGTAAATAACTGGCTATCCTGTGCAGAGGCAGATGACTACACAAAAGAGCTTCATACAGCCAGATTGCTGGGATCTGCACTGCTGAGAAGGTTCTGCCTTGGTAGCACATCCGAGCTACAAAAAGGCACTCTAAGATCTGAAAGCAGCACCCCTGACAAAACTATGAAAATTAAACACAGGCATGTTGATACAGAATTTTCCTCAATGCACAGAAGTTATATCTGTAAATTATACAGAGGAATGCATACTGTGGAAATGAATGGAATAAAATTTGGGATGGAGATTAGAAAGCGGATATGAGGACATATTTTGTGAAAGACATGGAAGTGGAGAAGGGAAAACTTTAAAGGCTTCATTAATGCTAAGATTAATGATCTTTGTGTAGCTGTGTGCATGCTGGGCTATAGTGCTAGGGCATATTGTCACTTTGCATTTTCCCTCCTATATATGCGTAAGGATCAGGACAGTCCCCTCGCTTCAGGGGAGCATGAACCTTTTTTATTCCCTCCTATATCCTCCTCATATATCCTGAAATTTAGAAGTAAGACAAGAAAACTGAAGTGAAGTGTTCAACTTGATGAGAAACATAGCTGGGTTACATGTTGGGCTTAAATACAAAACTCAACTGCCTCACCTGTGAGTAGCTGCCTATGTACAAAAAGTTGTACATGCCTAGAGAAACAATGCTAATAAACAGAGCTTGATGTCACTATAAATTATTTTCAATCAACCAGCAGCATAACTAAAAAGCTGGGAACATACGCCATACGGAAACTTAGCATCTTCTGCTGGAAACTGACTCCAAGAAAATTATCTTTCTCAAAAGCTTTAAGAAAATTTTTACACAAGAGTCACAGTCTAAATGTATGTCTAAATATAAAAGACTGTTGTAGCACATTTACCCAAAAAAGGCTCTCCTCTCCTATAGCTGTATCATATTACCTTGGCATCAGCATTTTAGAACCAGTATTTAATGTTTTCAAAGTGTATACATGCTTACAACTTCATGCAAACACCAAACACACATTTGCTGAATGCTTCATAATCCTTTCTGATTTAAAAATAAAATAATTTGTTAGATGGATATCCTACTATTCTTACTGTAATCATTTTGCTCTTATTACCCTGATAGCTGCAACATGAACTACAAAGATCACTACATCACTTTTAGCTAACATTTCTTTAGTGGACCGATGTTATTTTAAGGAGCAGAATGATCTGCAGAATGACTCTTTCATCAGTCCACTGGGGAAGTCAGCTTTAAGAGAAGGAAGTAAAAACTCACTGGGCATGAGCAGATGTTCTGGTAATCATTTGCTGGAAATACATTAATAACAGATGAGAGTTTAAATTTCAGTGTGTTAAGATCAGGAGGCTTCTTCTCAGCTTTTGGCCAAAATCAAGCATGTGTCCTCTGTCTGGGGGACTACATACCACATTGGCAAGAGAAAGGACAGTCTGATCTAATTGGTTGTTTCCAGCTCAGGCTCATATGACTACACAGATTGCAAATAAAATCAGTCAGATAATTTGAGAGAAAAGACCAGATGAAGAATATGACCTTTGTATATTTGAACAACAATATGTTGGAAAGTTGTGCTGTTCATGAATTGGTATGAGATGCAGAGGAATCAGAAACTTAAAAATCTTTAAAGCCCTAAAAATCACCCCATGATAGGAAATTGAGATCATTTTGATAAAGACTAATGCAAAGTAAATAAAGTAGAGAAAACAGGACCAGGTGATTCCTGTTGCATGGTAAACAATGAAGAACAATGGACTGCTGAATATTTATCTTGAGATTACTAGAACAACATTTCCCACATCTTGCTATGTTTTCCTTATATTAGAATTAACCAAAGAAATTTAACAAAAATTAAATCATCAATCTCATATTGTATCTCAAGGGATGAATCATCTACCTAGTTTTCTATTGAGTCACCTAAATAAAAACCTATACCACTACTCCTCTAGTAAGGCTACTTTCCCTACTTTTCAGTCCTTCACCTGCAGTAGTTCCAGTTGCATCTTTGCATGCCCTTTTTGCCATTATCATTATGATGGCTGGTGAAGATCTGTTCAACTAACTTATTCCCAGGGTGCTTATTGTATTGCAAACACATTACCAAAAGTTAGAACTTGTTTTTCTCATGGCCAGAGTGGATTTATAACTGCTTCCTGGAGACATCCACTACATGGTGTCATTTGGTTAATCTCCTGAAATTATTAAGGTGCATGTGTTTGTAAATATGGTTTAATATCTGCTCTAATGAAATGCTGTCAGTCCTCTATTTTGAATACTCACAATCACCATTGCTTATCCATTGTACTTTAGATGTATTACTAAAGCCAACATGTTGTGCTGGCTAACATTATTTTTGTCCGGCCATTCACTTTTATTTAATACAGCCATCCTTAATCAAGTCCTTTTTCACTTAGAGCTGATGTCCCACAGGACTTTATTCTTGGCCATGCATTGTTCTATATCTGTATCATTGCACTCTCTGACTATATTACTTAAATGACTAAGTACTGCTATGCAGATGACAAACAGATTTGTTGCTCTCATGATCCCTTTTTTGTCAAATCTGTCTTCCATATTTCAGAGTTCTTCCACTAAGTTTCAAGAGTAGTTTTTCAATAGGTTGGTTATGAATTATTCAAGATATACCTTGGCTTCTATTCCATTTTGTAAAGTTGAATGGGGCTTTCCCACTTCAATAGGAAAACTCAACATTGAAGTCAAATCGAAGAAAATCTGGAAGGTCTGATTTGCTTTTCAATCAGCACATGAAGAAAAATATACCACAATTTTCTTTCAGTCTATCGTGTATTCCAAGTAGTTTAAAGCAGGACTTTAACAGCTGTCTATATTGCATTTTTTTCTGTCTCATAGTGGAAATGTAGAGGCTAAATAAAATACAAATTTCTCCAAAGGAGACTTTTTCTGTCTTTCATGCCTTAACAGTAAAATACATTAGCACCTGCATTAACTGCAAGCATATCATGCAGACTTACCATCACCAGGGCCAGCAGAAAAAATTGTATGATAAATATGAAAGCTCTCATATAGATGTACTTCTATTGGCTATAATTTCACTAATGATAACTCCAAACATTATTATTTTTAACTAAAAAATTAATGTTCTGAAACAAGGCTAGACAAGCATAATAGCAAGACTAAGTAGAAAAGGTTTCTCTGCCTAAAAATTTAGACTTGTCATTTAGTTTAGGTTTATATAAAAATCAGATATCAAGTGAGAATTCTGTCATTCCAAAGTTAGTGGTATATCCGTATTTCTCACACACTTGGGCAGTCACTGTTGTCCAACCAAAACATGAAATATCTTTTAACCACTATAACACAATTATCATGCTTTTATTGGCTTCTTCCAGTTCACAGTTTCTCAATTCAAGCCCTTGCAGGAACAGGTCACAGATTAAGGAGATGTACCACGAAGCACTCTCTGTTATAGCAGGAGTTTGCAGAGGAGTCCTGTTGGTCCATAAGAGCACAACATGTAACGGATGGAATACTGCATGTCCAGACAAAGATCTCTCATAGTGCCATTATTTCTTCAGGCCAACTTGAGTCACACCTTACCTCATTCAGACAACCTCTTTGTCATGTGTCAGCCATGTCACCTCAAATTAAAGTGTTCTCAACAGTTTATTTGGACACCTTTAACATGAGCTAAAGCATATGATGCAAAAGACATTGTATTTGTCAGTCACAGTCAAGACAACAAAAAGGGCAAACCCAACAATTATACTCTGGGAGAACCTCAGACTTCCTTGTGGTTAGCGTACTGCTTCTGGCAACTCTGTAAATACAAAATTTATTACTAAATGCAACTTTTTAGTAAGCCTTTCTCATTATTTCCTTATCATGAAATCACTCATCATCCATACTATATTAAAGGAATATAGTTATATATAAAATATATATTAAAGTAATAAAGTTATTTTAAAATACTTGTCCAAACAAATAGATTTCTGCTGTGTGTATTAATACCAAGAAGAGAGAAACACTGAAGGGTAGCAAAAAGCTGAACAGAAGTAATTAACTACTGTCTAAGGAAGTCTGAGGGAACTGCTAATCTTTCTTATGATTAAAAAAAAATACCCAAAGTGGATGGAAAGGCATAAATTATAAAACCTGAAGCATGCAAACTTCCTTCTTGAAGAGACAAATCATTTGGGCCTTAAACATTTTCTCCTTCTGTGATTATTGAGTAGATAGAAAAATACCAGACACATAGAGACAGCAAGTTTCTAATGGCTTCAGTTAATATAATCAGACATCTTTTGCTGACATTGGTAATATCAGCCACACTAGGAAAGCAGCAATGAGAGAGTTTGTAGAAAGGGAAAAAAAAAGGGTCCTAGTAGCTCAGTAAAAGTAATCATCTTCCCATTTATTCCATCACCAAATGGACCAGTTCTGTCTGCAAATGCAATTGTTCAAAATTGTCTACTCTCCTAATACCAGCTCTGGAAACTGAGGCAAATAATAATGTGATGTGATAGCACAAATCAAGTGCAATATTTTGTTACCATCACAGAACTCTACGGAATGACATGGCATTGCCAGATTCAAACAGCGACTGTGAAAACTGTGTTTAGTGCCAAATGTATTGAATCTCTATCTGTACAAGGATTGGCATTTTGCTGATCTTAATGTTTTGTACCCAAGGTGCAACATCAGTTTATCACAAAGCATGGATATCAAAAGGTATGTCACTGATGTTGTAAAAAGGAAGAGCAGTCACTAGTCTGGGTGAGATAACAAGACCCAGGATATCTTGACATAGAGAGGTCAGTCCAGAACAATTCCTTACTCATGTTGTCTGTCCAAACGTAGGCAAGTAATTTAATTTTTTCTGTCACTTTCTGTCAATGAAGATAATGGAACTTCCCTCAATCAAAAGATGTTAATGAAGATATATTTGTTGCAGATTGAGATGCTCACATAATACCATGGACAAATAAGAGTGTACGGCTACAGACAGTAGCCATACTACACATCTTATCATTTTCACATTTTTCTTTAAAAACTATAGTCCTTTTACCTTTTGCCAAACTTCTCCTTTTCTATTTTCATTATTTCTCTGGGATACAGATTTACCTTACTGTATGGCTGCATAGTGCCTAGCATAACAAGATCCTCATTAATGACTGCATTATTCTCATGCAAAAGTATTCCAAATAATTAGCAGCAATCCCCAACAGCTTCAAGAAGTTGTCCATTCCTGACAACCAGTAACGCATAGCACGAGTGAAAAGATGCAAAGCACAGGCTTGTTCACTAATGACAAAAGTAAACTCCACCTAGTTCACAGAGGTAGGTTTTTAGCTGCTCAACAATATAAGAAGCAGACTCACTTAGGTCCAAATTTCAGACCTTAAGCAAAGCTGCAATAATTTACGCATTTTGACAGTTTGCCTTTCTCTTTCTTCATTTCTACCAAAAGTGGTGTTAATATCCTGTTTATTTTACTCTCTTACTCCCACCTCTGAACATAAACAGTTAAAGAACATACTAGTGTGTGTAAGCAAAGAACAGAACACCTTGGAATGAAAGATCTGGCCAAAACAGTTTCAAAGAAACTATATAACCTTAATTCTTTAGATAAAGCACTGTGGAATGAAACAGTTGACTTTGCACATCTTTTGCAATGTTTCTTCACGGAATTGCTACCTTTCCAACCAAAATTTTCCAGCACATCTATAGACAGAAAGTGTCTCTGAATAGAGGATGATACAGGAAGCCTAAAAACACAGGCGTGCTTTCACTGAATAGGATGGAAATATTTAATGGCACACAACAGAATGAAAATGAGCTGCTAGAAACTCAAGCACAAATGTAGAATAGATTGTTAAGTCTGCCAAATAACAAAATGCACAGACCTCTGCATTACTGTAGTACACAATGAAGGTGAATAACAAATATGTCAGGATTGTAACTGACTTTTAATTCTTCCTGAATGCACGTTTTGGATTTAAAAATCAGTGCATTGTCCTGGTTATTTTCCAAATATTTATCTATGGCCACTACTTAATACAGCATGGAAAATGTGACTTTCAAAGGTAAAGCAAAATTTTCCCTATTTCTTTATACTAACTTCATCAGCTTTTTTTTTTTTTTTTTTTTTTGCTACAAAAGCATATCACAATTACAGGACATCTTCTAAGACTGAAGAATACCAGAAGTAATAATAAAATGCAAAACTGAAAAAACGACACCCAAATCAGACTTCCTCAAAGAGGAAGGGAGGAGTGTTCCTACTCTACTACCTCCTATATTTTGGCAGTGTCCATGGAAAAACACGTAATCAGCTGGCCTGGCTACATTTGGTGCCAAATTAGCTAGCAAATAAGCCAATATTCTGTAAAATACATCATATAAAACTTGATTATCAATAATAAAATCAACAAACTTCTTGAGGCCAAAGAGTTAACATTATAAAGGGCAAAATGTAATTCCTCTTGAGGGAATGAGACACACTAATCTGCACAGAGATTTATACCTTAAATAATTTTCCAGACGAAGCAGCATGATCATGGATGTCAATTTTTATACCAGATAATAGGCTTGTTACCAGTAGGGGGATTAATGAAACAGAGATTGAATCCCCACTCTAGCAGACTCAGTCTCAATATCACAATAAAAAAAATGGAGAAAAAGAAAATAAAGTGTATAAGATACCAAGCTGAAAAACCGAAGAATGCCACCTTTAAATACTGCTTCATCACTCATTACTTGATCTGGAATATTAACAGTCAAGTACATAAATGGATGATTCAATTTTGTGTTGAAAGATTTTAAATTTCAATTCATTCTTAGAAAAAATATTTTGATGGGTTTACTTTTGTTTCATTTAAAAGTGTTAGCAGACAGTACAAATATATTTCATTACGAAGTATGTTCTTCTAATCATATGCTGCAAGCCTTTCCATGATAGTGACTCCCTTTGAGGTCTCTCACCACAGATCAGTAGCAGTAAAAGGAAGGTTGGCTATATTTGCAGAGGCTTGATTTGGGAGGGGATTAAGACGAAGATAATCAAAGTATTCTGGTTGGCTTGTTTGCTGGCAAGGAATTCAAAATCTCCCTGGATGGTTTACAGCCTCAGTGTAAACAGGGAGAGAAGGGAAGAAGCACTGGCAGTCACTCAGCAACATCATGTGACACATTTTGGGTAAGGCAACAGGTCCTGGGGTGGATAAATAATTGGTTGAACAATAGGAAACTGGATAGGAGGAGATCCTGCACTGCTGAAAAAAAAGTCACTGAAGGGGTTTTGCAGAGTCTGCACCTTACAGCACCATCTTAAGCAGCCTGCAAAAAGAAATAAGCAGTGAGAAGACAAACTGCGCTGATGAAGTTTTTCAGTGTAGCAAACAGATTGTGAGAAATTGTAGAAAAGCTTTATGAGAGCAGGAGCCCGAACAATGGCAAATGGCTTTCTACATGAGTAAATATAAAGCAATATCCATGGGTTAAAACTAGTTTCATATATAAGGCTCTGAATTGACCTATACCAGTCAGTAATGACATCTTGGGTTTGCAACAGAAAGTTCCTTGAATATATCAGCTCAATATCTTGTAAAAGCCAAGAAATAAAGCAAACGTTGTGTGCCATTGGTAAAGGAATAGAGACTAAGAAAAAAAACACAAAAACTATTTGAACATATTAATCTATGCTCTATCTACATCTTGAACCGAATGTGCAGTCCCTGTTGCCTCACTTCCAAAGAGATAAATTGGACCACAAATGGGTTCAGAGGAGGGCAACAAACACCATGACAGCCTTGCTATGACAGCTATATAGGAATCACTGCATAGACTGAGACCCTTCATTCTGGAAAGAGCAATCTTAACAAAGACACTGTAGAAGTCTTAAAATCATGCATGATAAGGAGACGGGGTGTGGATGGACTCCCTACAGCCTTTTTCAGAGCAAGCACTAAAGGGCCTCAGAGAAAGCTCGATTAAGCTACTGGAAGTCAGACTAAAAATAAACGAGAGGACACAGGTATTCACGCAATGGGTATTCCTTCTGTCTTGCCAAAAGACTTTGTGGGTGCAAAAACTGTATAATGTTTCAAGAAGAAACTATACCAGACTTCAGAATAGAGATCCATGGAAGCTTACCAGATACACAACTACACCAAAGGGGGGAAATTACCTGAACTGAAAGTAGCTGTCATCAGCAGAACATTAGAGCAAGAGTGTCTTAAAAGTTTGTACTGTTCTTATTTTTTCCTACACATTTTATCACTGCAACTGTTAGATACATAGTACTGCATTGAAGGACTGTCTCAAACGACAGGATTATTTTATGTTAATTATGCCGTATCTAGTTGGGATTTTAGGCCTTTCTTTCTTCCCAGTATCTGACTTCCTACTTCCTGCTATCATCTCTTATTCAATTAACTTCATAGCCAAAAAAAAAAAAAATAAAAAATACACAGCAAGCAATATAACTGCCTCACCCTTGGACAGATTATAAATTTCTACAATTTATTATTGTCACAGGGGTCACCTCAATGCCAGTTAATAAAGGGGTTGGTTAACAGCTCTCCTCTGTGGTGGAACAGAACCTGACTGATGCAGGTGATCTCACTAGGTGCTCGTACCATGACTGGGTTCCCTACCATATCATGCTCTACAACACCTCAAGGCTAGAGAGTAATGGGGACTCAAGAGCTTTCATTAGTTCATAATCTCACCATGAGCAGTTCTTCTGTCTTCAGATTATGCTACAATCTGGTGGGTAGTTTATAATAAATGATACAGATTATGATGCAATTTCTTTCCTTCTGATGTTTTAATGAGACTATCAGGCTAGGCTATCAGATGATATAATTTGGCACAGCTACACCAAGTTAACAGAGTTATTTAGATGGGCATCATTAAAGGTTGAGACCTGAAAATTGAACACACTCAAGTCTGGACTTGTACAGGTTTATTAGCAAAGAGAAAAGATCAAAGATAATTTGGAGTCTGGAAGCACTGACTGAAGGAAGAACAAATGCAGACAAAACTTAACACAAGAAAAATAATTAAAATTTATTTTTAACATTAAATAAATTTTCTGGCCTGTGAGTCTAGAGGGCCAAAATATTTCTGGCCTTCTGGACATAAGAACCAGAAATCTCCTTATCTTCATCAATCAACCAAAGGAAAGTTAATGACATTTTGTTCCAGTACTCAGGTTACTTGAGAAAAGAACACTTCTCTTCTTGCCCAGTACCAGGGAAATTGTTCTATTCTTGATGCCTGTCAACAGGAATAAGCAGGAGCAAGACTGAAGTACAGCATACTCCATGCCTGCTTTGGAAAGTAATTTCTTTTTTGAACCAAAAGATCTCAGACTGGGTGAGTCAAGATACATCAATGCTTAAAAAAATATTTGAGGGCTACAAAGACCAATGGGCTACCTGTCTATTACGTGTAATAAGAAAACATGGAATTTAACTTTAGATGGGGAAAGTGGGTGCTATAAAAGGTCAATATCAGTATACCTCCTTTTCCTACATTTTGGCACTACAAAATCACAGTACTGAGTATAACTAATAACCTTACTTATGTTGACAGTGTTATCACTTAAATTTCTCCAAAGCATGTGTTCTTCAAGGGAGTTCATCCCATCTCCAGACTACAACACTTGACTATGGTTAGTTGTAATGGTGATACATTTTTCATTATTCTTAGGTTGTATTTACAATCCTGGTGCTATTCATTTTAGGTTGTACAGCCCAGTGTGGAGAAGAGCAAAGACAGATCGCAAAAAAAGTACAATGGCATTTCTTGTACCTCTTCAGCAAAGAAGACAACTAAATTCAGGTAGGAATGTCTCTTTCTTTTTTTCTACTAAACACACATAATGCAAGGAACCAGACTGCTTTTCCAACTGCCCAGCATCAACAGGGGCATAAAAGAGCCAGACAGATTCTGGGACAAGTTCCTTGTATCCAAGGGCTTTCTAGAGGAGTATCCTGCCAGTGAAGCACAAGCATGCTTCAGATGAAGTGTGGAGGCCAAGCTGATAAGCTCTGCTGGATGCTTGCAGGCTCTGCAGATGATTAGAAGGCAGCAACAACAGCAGCAGCCCTGCAATCTGAGCAAATCATCAAGCAAAGAACAGTAATTGCCTGAAACACTGCAGCTGAGCCTAACATGAGAAGCTTGGCAAATAGCCTGGGAATCAATGTCCAAGAAATACTGCCTTCATAGATGAAAATCTCAGTATTATAATATTTCTGGAGCTCTAAGAGACTCAGATCTCTCAGCTAATGTGGTACCTAGGCTGGAAATACTATCTTCCCACAAGGGCATGATGATCACTACCGAAATCAGCCAGTTGATGGAAAGCGCTAGATTTTCAGAAATGTTAATTACACAGCATTTTCTCGTGATCTCCATAGGATGTGCTGAACTGTCAACAGTTTTGAAAATTAGCCCTCGGTACACTCCATTACTACATCAGGTATCTCTCCCATCTATACTGATCATCTCAGCTCCTCAAAAAATTATTGTTCAAAAGGCACTCAGTAGATATCAGTAGAACACCTATCACAACGCATACTGCATTCAACCACCACAGTTTTGCTTTGTACATGCCATAAGCTTTGTTGGCCAGATTTAGCTCCCATCTCCACCATGATAAATTTGGAGTCACTGCAGAAAAAAAATAAAGCAGCAGCCAGTCGGGATTTACAAGTGCCAATTTGCTCAATTTTAACACAGAATTTAAAGAGGGCTTAGACATCAGCTCTATTGCTTATTTGACCAGACGTCTATCAGGTAAAAAAAAAAAAAAAAAGAACCATAAGCAAAAAACCAAACAGTTGCCAAACCATTGTAACTGAAATGTGAGTTTCAATTTCTATTACAATTCTAAGAATAAAATACCAGCAAATATTATTCTAACAATGTTTGGTAAAGCTTGACACATTGTAATGTTGTAGGCTCTCCAATACACTTCATAACGGCATTCGACAAAACTGTATGTTAGTAAGACTTTATTTTGGGGCTGACATTGAAAAATGAAGATTTATTTAGCAAGCTCAACAAGTCACTTCTAGAGACGTAAGGTTCAGGTGGGCCATTAACTTTAGACTGTAAAAAAAGATACTTCGATAGAATGTTGAATAAAAATAATATCATGATACAATTACAAAGTTGTTTGTGCCTCAAGGGAAACGAATTAGTAAAGCAAACATGTAAGACTTGCTATTCCAAACCTGGTGGTACCACATAATTTGAAATTCACAGGTAATCACTACCAGATTTTTGTAACAGATACTGTTCTATACACTGACAGCAGTATGTACCTTCACTCGCATCTTAAAATCTGCTTTTATGCCTCATCAGAACTATTCCTAATTTTGTCATTTTCTTTTTGAAGAATCTTTTTGCTTGTTTTACATCAGCATAGCCAAAGAAAATCATACAGTATACCTCTGCCTAGACAGCCTTTAAATATATATATATATATACATATAGTAACACCTTGAACATTTTTGTACCTTTGCTTTGGCATGCTCCTGTTGTATTTTTCCTATACTTCTGCCACACTGAATAGGATTAGTAAGTATTATTTTTTATTATTTTGCTTATTATTTTATTATTTATTATTATTATTTATTACCATAAAAGTTCAGAAAAGGGAGGCTATCTAAGAAAGCCACACACACACACTCTGCTAGACTGTGACAATAATGGGAAGACATGATCAGAAACAGAATATCCAAATCTCACATAGCAAAAGCCAGCTGCTCTCAAGAGAGTCCTGTGAGGTTTGCCTGTTGCTCAGACTAAGCCAAATCCTTCCTGGAAATCAGGCACTGCGATCCTTAGATGTCCTGTAACACATTTACTCTGCAATGTATTTCCTTGATGGCTACTCATAGATGCTAAATCAAAGCTTTCTGAAATCAATGGGAGAAAAAAAAAAATCTCTTTATACTAGTGTTATTAAGGCCTGCAGAATATAGCCATTATTTTTAAAGCCCTGATTAGTGTCACACACTTAGCTTGCATCTGAAGTGGGTGCTTTAAGAGCATTCTCAAACTGGACATACAGGAAGTCATTGCTGTAGCAAACCCTCATATTATGCTGAGTTTTGAGTGCCTCAGTAAAGTGTGCTTCTAAGGACTTCAGTCACTGCTTGCTTAAGAAGGAACCTCAGGACACAGTCTCGTAACAAAAGATGATACAGCCTTCACTGTCCTGACACGGCTGACGTTGATGGATTAGTGTTAACATATATGTAGAGTTCAGAGATGACTACATTTCAAGTGATTTCATTAACAAAGTTTATAAGAAAGGATATATCAGCACTGAGATCAAAAGAAAAAATGGGGGCATGTTTTGCCCTTTTTTTTTTTACTCTTTCTGTCAGTTTGCAGTAAAAAAAAAAAAAAAAAAAAAAGATGAAGCAAAACTGAAGCAAAGCTCTGGTCCATTTGCAGGGGGCATCACCAAATCTATCTGTTTAATATTCATCACAAGATGCTTTTTGTTCTTGGCGTGCAGTAGGGAGAATATTCTGAGACTCAGAGTTACTCAGCAAAACTGGGAGCAAGAAAAACAAACAAGCAAAAATGAGCTTAGCAGATTTAAGCAGTAATTGGCAAACAATAAGAAATGAGCAGACTAAGGCATGGTAATAAATTAACTGCACATTTTGGCTTCCTAAAGAAACAACATAGAAAACTGTGTCTTTGCCTTCCTTTACCACATATGCTTACTGGCATTTATATTGCAAAATAATTCATTTGTAGTTAATGTATTATAATATTTTTAACCATAAATTTCTTTGGTCAGATTGAGTTTAAGAGGATAGCATATATTACTGATTCTTTGTATTCCCATTGCAGTTTATCTTAGCTACTCTGTTCTATTTTCTTACACCCGAATGATAAGCTTGGTAATAGAGGATCTGTCTTCTTCTGTGTTTATTCAGAACACCACTGGATTCTCATTTGTGGTATGCCCCAACAGTAATATAAATAGCAGTAACCACACAGACACACATCTGGTTATATAACACTTGCACATGATGTTAAAATGCTAAAAATATAAATTTATCACTCACAATTGAAAATATTGAGTAAGCCTTTTGTCAAAAAGAACATATATCTATCCCAGGTAACTGAATAGGTGTTTTGGCATTCACAGAGACACAAAATGACTTCTTAATGCTGATACGTTATTAAGATTTTAGAGCTTTCTTAAGTTTTGTTTAAACAAAGACCATTAACTAAATATTTGCAACATGTGTTAGCTCTTTCCAAATATTTATAGAGATGGTTTAAAAACCCCAACAACTAATTGCAATGCTTCCTTTTGACTAAAAGCACAAACACACATACACAAGTTTATACAACTAAAAATCTGAAAAGTGTCTTAATTCCCCTTAAGTCCACACATTAGTATAGATGATATATATACACATACACACTATACGTACACACAGTTTTATATATATATACACATCCAAATTAGTAACCCCTACTCGAACTTTGACACTCCAGGGAGACAGCCTTGGTGTTCAAACCTTCTACCCATTCCCCACCAAAATAAAAACCAGCATTTCAGCTTCCCACAGATCAGTATGTAAATATAGAGAATAGCACAGATTGAGTCCTGAGCAGGAGCATCATACTTTGTTATTCTCTAAGGCAGGCTCTACTGGTCCCCTCTCTGTGATCCATCTGAGCACCTCATCTAGCAGGCTCACAACTCACACAGACAGTTGGTAGGTTGCCATTTCACATTAATTCAGGCTGGTGTAAATTAGAAGGTTGTAGTCCCACATTTTTCCCTGCCCCTAGCCATGTGGCCACATGCCCACCACTCCACCCCCCAAACCAGTAGTAACATTTATATAACTGGGTAGTGAGTTTCTTTAGCCACATCAGTTCCCTGTACACTAAATCCTAGTTTTAAAGATCAGTTAGATTTCAGCTGGATACACAGTGGGATCAGCTCTTGGCAGCACTGCAAGAGAGAAGAATGTGCAAAACACATTGCTCAGGGCAGAAAAGAGGGCAGATTCACAGAATACCTAACTCAGATCACCCTGCCCTGTGACTCCAGGATGCTTGCAAAAATGAAAACAACAGCAGGAAAAAAAAAATGTTTGTTTGACTCAAATTTAATGTCCTTTTTTTTTTTCTTTTGATTTTTTTTAATATCTAGATAAAGCATACAATGTGGGAAGTTTTTTAACTTTGGGGGGTTTTCCCTCAAATTAATCATTGAATTGGTGTGAATCCCCAAATACTTTTGTTCAATCATATCTTCCATTAAAATCTCTTACTCCAGTACAATTTGCCTGCCTGCAGTTAACAATTTCTGCCCCATCACCTCATTCAGAAATGCCAGCTTAATGAGCTGCTGCTACCTCCTGCATGTGAACTGCTCCTGCAGCTTTCCTTCTTTTTGTTTCCTAAAGTGGTAGCACTTGTGAAGACTGACTTGTAGGCTGAAAATCTGGCAAGATTCATACCTGTGTCTTTCTTTGTGCCAAAAATGCTGTGAAAGGTCAAATTTTAGAAGGAGAAGTATTTATTTAAAGGAAATACTACTCCCATGTCACTAAATATATGTAAATATATGTATATTCTCACTATATATATAATATATATAAAAAACATCCAAAAGCTGTTACAGGTCTGAAGGTATTGATAAGGATGGGACATCTTTTATGAGATAATGGAAACGGAGAATCCATTACAAGGAGCACAGTACACTACTACAGAATAGCTATACAGATACTGCCAGGGTTAGCAATCACTATATTATAAACCACACCTATTTTTTAATACTAAGATCAGCTGTCTTTAATAACATGGTCCAGCAGGTCTCCTGATTTTTTTGTGGGTTTTGTCCTGCCAAGGAATGAGTCTGATGCCACTAGACCATTGCAGAAGGATCTTGGAGCATTTAAAAACCCTCTTTGTACTGATTTTTCTTAGAAGAAACTTGCCAGTTTGTGGCCAGATGTGACAAAAGCCCCTAAAACAACAAATACTTTCCAGGAGAGTAACTAGTGAACTGTGGCTCACAGGTGAAAAACAAACTGGGATCCCTTGTGGTGCAACCTGTGGCTTCTGTCGTTACCATGGCACACTCAAATGCCTCCTTCAACAGATCAGTTCAAAAGTAAAGCAAGTCCTCAACTGATCAAGCTTTAGTGCCTGACTGAAGCTGAGCTTTGTTAGATTTAGCAGTTTCTTATGGACAGTGTTACTTTAGAACAAGAAAGAATAAGGGAGAAACAAAACTTTGCAGAGAAGTCTTTGAGATATAAGCAGTCGTGGAGTATGAAGTCCTCATGTATATAGCAGTCCCCAGGTTTTCACAAAAGAGCAGATGCCTTGGACATTATGACTTCACATAGGCCTGTGACTGACTGGTTGTAACTGGTGGACAGAAGCGAACAGTGAAGGACAGAGTTCAGGTAGACCAAAGAAAGATACACAGTCATACTGGGAAGTGGCAGGATTGCTACCAGTATAGGATATGAAGATGAAAGAGCATCATGGACAGAAATGGAAAATTCTGGAAGGGGCAGTGGTCTGTGGTGGGTAGGTGAGCAGTCCTGCAGAAGTCTGTTGGGAAGATACAGAGGTGAATACATAGGGCAGAGATAAGTGAGCAGGTCAAGCACTGATGAAGTGAAGCAGTTACCATGCATTGACTTGTGAAAGCTGAGTGGTGCCACTGTAGATAGGGAGTAAACATTATCCAGTGAACTCAAAGAGACTTGTGAAAAGCAAATAGGCTTGCCAGAGGTACAAGGCACCACAGTATATTGACCTGTTCAGTAAAGACCTAAAAGTACACCTATGTAACAAAGAATATAACATAAAATTTCCTAGGTCCCATTATTCAGTGTGGACAATGCAAGAATATAGTAAACTTCCATAAGTACATGATCTTCAGGATGCTACTTTGTGTTGATTACCTAACACAGTTTTGCTGACACTTGAACATGTGTTAAGGAAGTAGAGAATGATTATTCAAAGCCTGTAAAATAAAGTATGAAATATGAGAATTGAAAAAAGAACAGGAACACCAGAAACTTTCTAGCAAGCATCGGGGTTGACAACTTGCAAATAAGTCAAGACAATGGGAGATGAATAAGGTGAGAAAGGGATAGAGACAATTATACATAAATCCAGAAAATAAAGATGACCTAGACACCTCCACTGGAGCTGAAACTTGGCTTCAAAGCATAACAAAGGATAAGTAATCCTTCACATCCTGTGTCTAGTTTCTAGATTTTGAGAAAACTCCTAAGCATATGATAGGCAGGGACATCCTTCCCTATCTTGAAGGGATTGAGGACAAATAATAGTTTGAACTAGCACTTTAGAAGTCCAGCTTGGTGTTCGGATTAAGTATTTGCAAGACCTTGAATATATTCTCTATCTTTGAGATGCTAAATTTTCTTTGTATTACTAAATTAGTCCAGGTAAACCATGACTGAGTTTGGTGAACATACAGACAAAGCCTGCAGACAATTCCCCATCTCCCATCTGATGAAGTGATGCCATAGCTAAGGCAAAGAGCACTGAACTCCTCTGGAAAAGAAAGACATTAGGTATTCTCCCAGTGTACTCAATGTTGGCACTAACCTACAGAAAGTAATGGCTAACTCTACATTTCAGAGAACGCCCCTAAGTGGTGTCTTTGTGTTCCCCTTAGAAAGGCTGCTGTTTTCAAAGATAAGAACAAATAGAGTCCACATACCTCCATTTTTCACCCTAACTACCAGTAGCTCATTGTCGTGGTTTAAGCCCAGGACACTGGTGCTGAACCCAGGACACTCATCCTCTCTCAAATACATATTTTTCATTTGCTTTATCACTTACGAAATTTTATCACTTATGAAATTATGACTTTTTTGTGATTCTTATGAAATTCCAAGGTCATCTTCCTAACTCCAGCTGAAGAACTTCCTTGAATGTATAATATATAGGGCTCAATCCTGTTAGTGAATTCAAAAATGCTCTAAAATTATTACAGAAATCTAGGTATTGAAAGGAGAAGGCACCAATGAACTGATGAAATAATCCCTAGATGACAGAGTTTGAGTACGGAGCTAAAGCAAACATATCCACCATCTTCAGAAGTAACAACAAAAAAATGAAAACACAAATACAACAAAAAAAAGAGAAGCCTCACAAAAACAATAACTAAAAATTCATACATGTGCTCAAAAGAAATAATTTTGTCCAACTGTTGTTTCAAGTGATGAAATCATTGTTACATTAATGCTAATCTGGAATAACTGCACAAAAATTAATATCTAGCTCTTACACGATTTTCTTCTTTGACCTGTCACCATGATCACGTACCCGTACACATAAGGGAGGCTTACGAGAGTGCGCAGTTATTAGCCCTGTGTATCAAGAAGATAGTTCACCCTGAAGGGCAGATTTTCCATGCCCTGCATGGGGATTTAATCACCTAACTCCCACTAACGTTAATGGGAATTGTGCAGCCTGATGCCACTCTGCTAATTTTTTTTTTTTCCTTGTTGTTGTATTCAGGCCAACATAATAGTTGATCTGTAAAAACAGAAAAAAGTATGTGATGCAGTTTTGAATTATTTGCCTTGTCCTATGATTTAGAAAGACCTTACAATGAATGACTGGCAAAGATACTTCTAGCTGAAAACAATTTGATAGCAACCTTATATATGGCTGTGTATCACAGTTTCCCTTTTTTCAGGATACAGGCATTAAAAGACGCTTGGTTTATACAGAGAACCAATCTGTTTAACTAAGCTGCAACTGAAGGTCTTTTGTCCTGCAGAAGTCCCAGTCAGAGGTACGTTAAATACTTACCAGGCCAAACCACTTTGAAGGACAGTCTGCTACAGTACATAGTAGTTACACAGTACAGTCCTACATAATAGTAGATATGAAAGGGCCTTGAGCAACCTGGTCTAGTGGAAGGTGCCCCTGCCCATGGCAGGGTGGTTTGGACCTAGATGATCTTAAGGTCCTTTCCAACCCAAGCTGTTCTATGATTCTGTGATTGTATGATTGTATAGTCCAGACCACACTTGGAAAGAGAAAAGTGACTTCGTTTACTGCAGAACAAGAGCTCTGCCTTCATCTACATAGACTTGCCAGGTCATTGTGGAAGACAGAGAGGAGCTTCTATGAGCAGTTGCTTGAATGCATCATAGCATTGCAAGTAGAATGCCATCGAACGCAGGTGCCAACATGGCGGCTGTGAATGATGACAGTATATTGAAATTTTTCTACTCATTCATAAAAATGGAAAACATAAATGCAACTCTTGCCAGACTGAAAAGGCAGCTTCTTGAAACTAGTTTTTAGAAACATGAAGTGCTGCAGTGTTCCAAGTACTATACATCCAACTGTTCCTAACAGCTCCTACCGCTAAAAGCAACTAGGTGCTTAACATTTTTTAGATTAGAAGAGTCCCATACTTATGAAAAAGAATCCCATACTGCATCCATTCCCCTGTAGAATTATCGATGTCATTCAGTTACATAAAGGAATGCAGGCAGACTTCCCTGCATTCTTCTGCATGAGGCACGAAATCATGACAAAGAAGCAATGCTCCAAAAAATAACTAAATCATACAGCAGCTATTCAATCAGCAAAAATGCAGAAGTGATCACTCCTTTGGTATCGGAGATATCTGTAGGTCTGTTTGCTGCCACAGACAAAGTAGAGCATTACCTGGAGGTACCAAAGCAAAGAAAATCCCATTTCACCTCCAGAAGAATCAATGAAATTCAGGATTTATAATTCTGCAAAGAATAGCTGGAGATGCAGAAGGTACTGCAGTTGCAGCAGTCCTCACCAAGCACCTGGAGGAGATGATTCTTCTTCCCAATAAACAGCACCATAATTTCTGTCCTTTAAAAGGTCAGAAGAGCACCAAAGCCCAATATCAAAATCCCAAACTATCTTGTATTTTACTACTTTAATTTCATGAAACTATTGTTCAGGCTACACTGGCCTAAACAGCTTATCACTACTTCAGCCTCCAGGTTTCCTCTGCAGGTACCTCAGCTACTGCAGCATCAGCGCAGTGTGTCATCCCTCAGGGCTCCCTGTATTGCTCTTCAAACTGTCTCCATGGATTTAATTTGCAGATTAAAATTTCTGCTGCAAACAAGACTACTGATAATTAAAAAATGTTTTCACAAATTCATCTGTGAAGAAGCCAAGCAGTTGATTTTGTTATGTCATCCCCTATCCTACAAGTGTCCAGCTGTCTTGCTGTTGTGCCATAGCAGAGATGTATAGCCAGTTCTGTGGACTTTTCATCTATCTAGCAGTTTGTAAAAATGGGCATTGTTCCTCCAGCAGGAGACAGAACTCGACACAGGATACAGTCAAATTAAGACAAATCTGGGAGGCTATTTGCTATTTCTACCAGTTAAGTCTGGTAGAATAGCAAATTGTAAATATCACCAGAATACACACCCAAATCTGCCAGCATCAGAAATTCAGGATACTGAATGTATGTCATTATTTCCCAACTTGCAGATGATTGATGAGATTTATCATTGCTGGACCAAGAGCTTTAGAAATATATACAGGCCCATTTTTGTGTATCTCTCAGAAGACATTTTGACTAAGGTTTCTAATGGCTGACCATTAAGAGTCTGGATGCTAATTAAAATACAAAGAGTGAGGCTGTCTGCCCATCTGTTCAAGTCACAAAACAACCACTCAAAAACAGAATTAATAATATAGACTTTTCAGCTTTGACACCGTAGCCATTCTACCTAGCCACCATTATCATAGACCATTATTTCAATACTGATTGTACCACACCTGATTCCCACGGGCCACTCAAAAATCCTCTCTAAAATGAAGACATAATTTCCTCTTAAATAGTTAATCAACTTCCTAATATTCTCATCACATCCACTTCACTATCACTGAAAACCTTTCCTTGTGCCTTCAGCTTTAATTTTATTAGAGCTGTGTATTACATTTCAGGCCCATATAAGTAACATAAAGGAGAAGAACATGTTTTAGCTAATTAATACTTCTGTAGCTAGAGTCATTGAAAAATAATCATCAAATATTTATATAACTGGTAGACGAAGAAGCCCTCAAAGAAGTATTGGCTTGATTTAAGTACTGTACTAAGAGAGAGTGAAATACAAAGTTCAAAGACCTAGAGCACAAAAGACCCCAGTTTGCTTCCAATGCTACATTACTCTGTATGCATTCTCGTTGGCTTCAGGAAGCATTCATTAACATCAGTAAGGGTCTTGGACTCATAGTAAATTTCACTATCCTTTTAAAATAGTTAGCTACTAAGCTTTCTTCGGCACTTTAGATGAATGAACATTTTGAGACAGCTATAATATTTACACTGAGTACCAGCAAGAGGTTTCACATCGTACTAGGAATATAAGATGCTTTTCTTCGAATTACCTGCAATTCACATTGATAGATATTGTAAAATGACATCATTTTTATCAGGCTTTTAATTACTACTAAATTAAGTTATATCCATAACCTTGTAACTAAAAGTTGAAATATTTCATATCAGGAAAATGCTTTGTCAAGAAAAAAGGTTTATCCAAATAAATTAAGCTTTTGGCCATTGGAATTCCACTTTTTCACATTCTCTGGAAGGCAGCAATAACAAATGATAGAAAATTTAAGGAAGTCAAAAACTAGTCAAAAATCCTTAATTCACAAATAATAACTGGGTGGATATAGAGACAGATGTTGCTATATTTTATATAGACAGATCTTGCCTATTTTCCAAATATTCAAAAGGAGTAATATTCCCATCTCCAAATACAAATCATATATCTTCATTGATTTTGTCTTTATTCTTTTATGAACAATTTGACAATATAAATGAGAAAGGTGTTTGTCCCTAGTTATTCGGCATATAACAACCATATTATCATCAGATGGTAACAAACATACTAACATAATGGAAATTCACATTTATTCAAAAAGGTAGTTGTAGAAATAAAGGTGTTTAAATTGTTGTAATGCTATCCTGTGTTCCTAGAGATGAAATTCCTGATGTCTAAATAGTTTTAGCCTACAAAAGCAGCTTCTAAAGGAACTCCCAATATCCTGTGAGGTTAGTAGACTGAGTAGCCTGATGCAAAAGAAGTTGTGCTGAGTTCTTTTAGGTTAATCAAGCTTACAGTCTTTACAAAGCAGGGTTAGCTAAGATCACAGATTAAGCAACGTTCCAGCCACAAAAAGACTGATGCCTTTAGAAGTCATTAAATGCTGAATCAGCTGTATTAATGAATATACGTCATGACTCCCACAGTATCGGTAAACATAGGACAATGGTTTGATCCCTTTTTTGTTTTGGTTTGTTTTGGGGTTGTTTGGGTATTTTTTGTTCAAGTAATGAGGTTAACAAGAACCAGAACTACAATATAGGCCCTATTGAAGATAATATTTTACCTGTATAGCTACTATTGGCCACCTAGAAAGGACAGTGCAGAGTTGTTCACTGAAGACCACAGACGTAGCAAATAACCTTTTGCTCCCGTTCTATCGCTACTGCTTCAAGTAAAGCCTGATGCTGTTTCAGGAATAAGACTGTGTTCAGGATATCCTGTTGTTATTAAATGAATAATTTTCTATGCAAGACTGTATGCAGGTGACATTAAGTAAAGAAACTAAGGCCTGCTCTAACTCAGGGCTGTGGAGTCCCTCCTACAGAAGCTGCAGCACAGAGAACTGTTTTGAGGTACCTTTGCAGCCAGCCCTCTGAGCAGGAGATCATACTTGCCTTAGGTCCCAGTCCAGAACATGTTGCAAGAGTGAGATATGCATTAGAGAATGTTTCAACTTCCAATACTATATGAAAAAGATCCACTTGTTATACCAGCACTGAAAAAAAAAGGAAAAAAAGCCCCCAAAACCACCACAAAAAAAACAAAACCACAACAAAATACACATGTTCAGCATAAACCACTAGAAATGTAGTAGCTGAAAGTCAATTGTGTTACACAACAAAAATGCAGTGCACTGTGATTTAGACTGTTCTGGGTTTAGTGGACATGTATTTTTCCCAGGACTAAATTCAGAAGCTGTTTTCATATCAGCTCAACATACAATTTTAATCAACATATAAGGCCAGCTGTACCCTTCATATCTGCCTGATCAGCATGTTCTATAAAATTTACAGCAAGATACGAGGCAGCAGCTTCAGTATTATTTAGTATGAGTTAAGTAAAAAACACCCAAATACTGAGGTGAGAAAAATAAAAAGAAGTAAAAAACTCATATCTTGGTCAGGGAAGAAAAAGGATAATGATAGGATCATAGGTTGGAAAAGACCTTCAAGATCATCAAGAACAACCAATGCCTCAGGACTGTCAAGGCCACCACTAAACCAAGTCATGGAGGGCCTCATCTACATAGTTTTCAGTCCCTTACAGTTTTTAATGAGATTCTGGAGGGAAAAACACTTTCCCCTTTTGATTAGACAGCCTGTGTGTTGGGGGGCAGAAGTGACTATATACATACACATATACAGATAGAGAGGTGATGGGATTGCTGCTTTTTTTTTAATTTTCAAAATCAATTTATTTTTCTCATAGAAGAACTGGTCACCAAATTGTTTACTCAGCACCTTCCAGTTCATTTAGAAAGAGTCTTTTCCCCTTCAGACATAAAACTGTGACAAAAATTTTTTTCTTGATCAGCCCTCTGACATCATTTATTACTTTGAATATTATTTAAGACCACTCATCATCACTTGGAAACAGTCTAAACCAGAACTGGAATCCAGCTGGACTTTGGATAAGTAATGAGTCAAATAATCAGTTCCAAATCTCCTGTTAGACTTTTCAGGTTCTGATGAAATTCAGAGCTGAAAGAAGCCTCAAAAAAAAAAAAAAAAGAAGTGTTCTCATGGGTTTTATGCAATCTGGTTATAAAAGTCACAGCAGTAAGGTAGTCATGCGTTAGCAGTAATTGAACCTTAATTGAACCAATGCTTAGCATAAAAGAATCAGGATCTGAGATCACTTTTTTCTGTTTAGTGCAAGGATGGCTCAGCCAGGCTGTGCTGTGAAATACAACCCATAGCCACCTGCAACTTAGCAAACTGAGCAAGGAAATGTTAAGAGTTAAAAGGTCTTTTTATTTCTTTCTATTCCTGTCAGCTATTTAATGTACGTACGCTATGCCAAGTCAACTATACTCAGATTCTCAGATGCAATCTCTGATCTGGTCCACATTTTGGAAGTGTTGACTGGTTGCATTGAAAGCAGTATGAGCTGTAAGTTCTCAGCACCTCTGAAAAGAAGCCCTAAGTTTCTTAAATTTGGTGTCAAAAACAATAAAGCACCTAAAATTAGAGCCCAGCAGGGACTTCTTTTCAACAGATATAAATATCTGTGCCTTTCAAAGAGGTCCAGAGTGATAGCACAGTGCTCAGATCATCAGCACGGGATTTGGAAGACCCATCCTCAATTGACCAACTGGCTGCAGTCAAGTAGCCTAACCACAGATCCCAGCTGATACAACCCCAGCACTATCCAACATCTCACACATATAGAGAGAATAAATACATTAAAGGCTGGAGGTTCTCCTGTTGCACTGCAGAAGCTGTTAATTTTATGGGTGAAAGTAGAAATAACACAAAATTTACATATCGCTGGGAAGAAGGCTAAGAATCACGGTGAAAATCACCAAGTTATTTTGAGGAAATAGGAAATGTCTTGACAATGCTTTGTATTCCAGCAGATTAATTGACAGCCTTTCTTCAATTTAATAATACTAAAATGTAAACACTTGTAAGAAAAGTGTGTTCACTGCATGCCATAACATTTAGATAAAGAATATGTTTCCTGAAGTAAGATTGAAATTGCTACTTAATAGTGCATTAAACAATAACAGCTATGTATTTTCCAGGCAGTAAGGACCAACCAACACAGAAAAACCCCTGCCATATTCTTCTTGTCTTCACAATATATTTCAGTCATGTATGAAATAGCTTGTACAATATATTTTTTGCAGATCCCTAATTGCAGCTTTCCATGGAGACAGCATTTGGCCAAGGGCTTTTCAGTACTGAACTACTGTTCAAGCAGTAACATGCTGTCTTCAGGATTAGCAACTCAAGCTGGCCACGAGACATACCTCCAGGACATACTACACTTGCTGCAACTGCAGAAGCAACAGTGGGGCACTCAATAATGCTGAGTTAGAAGGAAAGCTGCACATACTTATTCTTAAGAGATGGCATGGGTGTGATTTGCCTCTCAGTTAAAATTAATGCAGGGCAGGAATGAGGGCAATTCAGGCTGAATCCTAACACATGGTCACAGACAGGGTCCTGCCTCCCCACCAGCAGGGAGAGCAGCAGCAATGCTCTGGTGACCCAGTCAGTGCCAGGCTGCCCCAGCACCCCAGCCCAGCCATGGTTACATCCTGCACATAGCCACCTCCAACGACAAAGTAGCCACTACGCATGAGGCCACCCAGAGCTGCATGTGAGGAGCGTGTCTCCCCTCTTACCTCAGGGTCTTTCTCTATCTCCAGCCCTGCTTCCACCAGGTTGCGTTCGTACTCTTCCCGCTGCAGCCGCTTCTCCTCTTCCAGAGCATCCAGCGGGCCAAGCTCAATCACCTCCACGCCCAGTGGCCCTGTCTGCTCCCGCAGAGCATGCTGGCCACCATCCTGCTGCTGTGGCTCAGCACGGCCCTTCCCGTTCCCTCCATTCAAAACCAGTGCCATGAAGGCAGATGCACGTGTTGGCTCCGGTGAGCCCAAGCCAGGTGGGTGCTGAGCAAGGCGTTTTCGGTAGTGGTAGGCTAACACATAGTCAACCTTTCTCTTGCTGTCCCTGAAATGCATGCCACTCGGGGATGCCTTGTCCATGGCCCCTCCTTGTGTCCCATCCAGGTAATTGTTTATAATCTGGAAGAGAAACACATGAGTCTCACAGACATGAAAGATAACAAGCCCAAGAAGGTAGCAGACCTGGGGTCTATGTCCACACAAACCCATAAAGATATGAGGAGTTAAAACTGGAAGTCAGCCAGGGGTAGCTATGACCTACAAACATGCACTCTGCTGATCAGATTAGGTCACACTGACTCCTCCGACCATAAGAAAAATAAAGTGGCTGAAGATAACGGCCTTATCCCAGTGAATGGGATACCTACCTGACCAGCAGGTACAGAGGCACAGACTGACACTGTCTCTCTGCCCTGCACATACACAGAATATACAGGAGAAGACACACACATTTTGAAGTGGGATGGAGAAGTGAGAATAAGTATCACGTAACAGGGTATGAGAAGGGATGTGCTGTGAAGCAGAGCTGGGCAGGGGAGGGAAGCAAAAAACTGTGGGAAGAAAGGGAAGAAACTAATCTGAGCTAGGACAGGAGAAACATCATCAGTCTAGTACGAGGGTAAGAAAGCTAGCACTGGATAGAAAAACTTTGGAAAATACCAGGGATTAGAGAGGATACACCCAATGGATGGCTAACATATTTTAATATATTTTGAAAAGACTATGTGACTGACCAGTAGCACTGCAAAAGGAAACCAATGACTAAAACAAATCTCCTGTGTTGCACTCCATCACCCCCTTGGATAGTCCTTGCCTCCCTGTCTCCACCCTCCAAATCCTTCCAGGGTGAAGCTGCTTCTGTACTAACCTCACCAACATGCCCCAGCCTGACTAGCAATTCTGCAACACTGATGTTTAATTCTGACACCAAATGTAAGGTGCTCACTTTTATTTCTCATTCACTAATATAGCCAAACTAGTTCTTCCAAAACTGTTACCAGCCATTTCCAGCTCAATGTTGTAGCTTGAAGCACTCCACAGAGCTCTCTACAGTATCATTCATTAGAGTGACACCAGACCTCCAGTGACTGGACAACAAGATACAGGAAAACAAATAGGGTCAACCTAATCCAAAGCAATCAGCCCACAACCAAATTCCAGACATTTATGGTTCCCATACGTGGCTAAACCAGCAAGATTTCTTTCTCTCCCTAACTCCTCTTCCATTACATGTGCTAGCAGTCCTGGATGCAGAATGAACCAAGCATGCTGTATGGCAATTTTCTTGTTTGCTAACACAATACAAATTTCCGAAGGTATTATATAAATGTGCATATTATTATATACCCAAATATCTCCCAGATTCTTGGTTTTCATGGCTTTGCTTCACTTCGTTTCCCACAAAGTAGCCTTCAGTCACCATATCACTAAATAATTCTTGGTTTTATATGCATACTACATCCTTCATTCTTTCACAAAATTATCACCAAATAATTTGTTCTGCATGTTACACTTAGCATAAACTTTATGTGTAAAGTGTGTATGTAGTCCCCTTAGGTATATCCAACCTTACACTTAGCACTACATTCTGGCAGAACAATACTGCTGGGGAGACAGCATTTTATTGTAATTCCTTATTTCCTAGTTAGATACATTTTCATGGAGTACTCACAGGCAATCCATGCAAACTTCCTGGATCATCCATCTCTGCCACAGTGAAGAAAAACCCTTTGAGGATTTCTAGTCTCCCTTCCTGAGAATTCCACTCTATACAGCACAGAAGTAATGACGTCACCACCACCAGGTCACCGGCACAACACAATACATTAGCTGACTCTAGAGCAGATGAGCTCTAAGCATCCCCTCCTCTCTTATTGGAGAGAGAATGGGCAGAAAAGAGAAGCACAAACAAAACACAGGAGAGGCAACAAGGAGGTTGGAAAACATGAAAAGTCACTAAGAGGTTTTCCTGTTTATTACCCTGTGTAGTCAGCTGCCACATCTCAGCCACCTGAGAGAGCACCATAGCAACATTTGATGTTGCTGGAGTTACACAGAATAATAAGATGAAGAGATACAACAACGCCTCTCTCTCTGCCTCTCTGTTAGATCTTTTCTTCACTCTTAGCATCAAAATGCTACCTACATTTTATGGATATCTTATCATACAGAAAACAAATCAAAGTTCCCAGAAATTTCATTGAGGACTTTTTCTGTCCCTACATTTGGCCTGCTTTCCTCACTATGTGACGTTCTGGCACAAGAAGACCATATTAGGGAGGAACACAAATAAATTGCAATTTCCAAAATGTCATTGAAGGAGCTATCAAGATCTTTCTTTCCCTCTCACAGCCACTGTAAAAGTCAGAATCAGTGATTTAAATTACCGTCTTCAGCCCCACATTCATTGCTTCCTGAAATTTCTAAGACAAGCAGCCAGCACACCAAGCAGTAAGGAAACAGGGAAGGTAGGATCAGCATTTCATGACAATTTTATTCTAGTCCTCTAATAGTAAATTTATCACTACAAGCGTATCCCAAGAGGTGTCTCCTCTAACAACACCTCTGCTCTGAATGCTGCAGTCACACTACACTTCCACCTTCCACTCCAGCCTACACTAAAACCTGAACAGAGTTCTTCATAGGAATAACTAACTTGCTTAGTCAACAACCAGCACATCTTTTCCTACCCTAGGGGTAATAACAACCCCCTCATTCCTACTTTGAAGGATTTGGAATAAAGTAAATAATTAAGAAAAGCCTGGTAAGACTACTACAGCAGTAATTCATTCTTGCTGTACACTAAGAGAGCTACTGAACCACCTAAGGCTGTAGGACGTTTACTTGCATAATCACTTTTCCCAGTACACCAGGGATTTGCCTGCATGACAGGAGTGTGACATGCTTTGCCCACCCTGCTTCAAGTCTTTTCTTTACCTCAGAGGCATTAGAGGTAAGTCAATGAACATAAAGTCAGACTTACAGAACTGTTGAAGGACTCCATACAGCTCGATGCTTCAAAAGCTCCATTGATCTTGCTGCTGTGCAAGGAAGTCCGGTTTTGAGGAACTGTGAGGTATTTGCTGTTGCATGCTGAAAAAGAGACCCTTGCTGATTTTGCTTTCTTCTGTCCATTCAGAGCTGGGTGTGAGGATGCTAGAGGAAAGTCTGAGAATAAGATTAAAGTATTGTTATATAAAGCAGGTTTTGTGCAGGTAGTTTCTCAAAAGAACAGGAAATGCTGCAGTTAATAGAGACTATTTAACCTCAGGTGCTGTGCTTCAGTAAATGTAGAGGCATGCACAGAACTGCAGAGGAACAACAGGTACTTACCTGTGTGAACTGCTGGGAAAGGGAGAACAATGATACAGCACCGCACTTAGCTCAGCACTACCCTAGTTGGTCAACAGCATCTGGACTCTTGCACTTCAGTCATGAGGTTAGGAGCTGGAAAGCATGCTTTGCAGCTAGCTAAGCACCTTGCAAGACATGAGCAAGCTGTGTGTCCTCGGTGACTGCACCCTGACTCTCTGGGTGCAGCATTCATGCCAGATGGAAGCCAGATGACTGGAAATTAATTTAGTCACATTTGCTTATGGCTTACAACTAGGCCTGAAATAGACTGTATTTCAGTTCTAGTGTGATATGAGCAAATCTAGTGGCATCAGGTACAGATACTTCTGGTTAACAGTCATTCTCCACTAAGAACTCTCAACTTTTGAACATGTAATAGGGTGAAATTCTCATAAAGTACACCCACTAAAGCCGTAAAGCACATACGTAAAATTTATACCTACGTGTTTTGGCTGGAGAGACTAATGTCTTGAACCCTTTAGTTTTTGATGTGTTCCTGTTCCTCATATACTGATACATTACATGGTCACAATGCAGCACAACGGAGAGTCTGAAGGGAATGGGGAGTTACATGCCACTCCCTGTTCACCACCACCACTGGTAAGCAATATCTCTGCCATAGAGTGGGGTATAGCAATAACAGTGTATAAGAAGAATGCTTGGTCACAGGTAGGAAGTGGAGAAAGTCAATCCCACACAGTAAGCAGTCCAGTGAAAAAATGATGATAAAAAGCAATAGGTACAGAAACTGTTTTGACATACAAATGTTTCATACTCTTTCCCCCTCTAGTGGTGCCATAAGTGAAATGGGAATGATTGATCTTTACCCATAGCTTCTTTGGGAAGCTTATGTGGGACAAAAATTATGGTTTGGCCTTCAGGCATTAGAGCTTTCTAACAGGGAGAAGACATGGGTGTAGCAGAACCACTTCCACTAAAGACATAAAGCAGCACACCTCTCTGGTTGGGACTTTTGACTTCCCAAGGAAGAAGAAATAACTGGAACATTCATTGCCTCCCATATACCAAGGGAGACACTACATCCATAGCACATTGCTAAAATCTGGAAGTCATATTTCCCCCTTATTTGACTGAAGCTCTTCTATGCCCTCTACACAGGCTAAATCTACTTATCCACAATCATGTGCTACGATAGAAGCCAGCAAAATGCTAAAAAGGAAAGTGTTTAGAGAGAGGGGGACCTGTCCCCTAAATGTTGTGATTATTCTTGTGTTTCCTATCAATTATACGTTACGGTCCTGCAGCACTTGAGCAGTATAGTAGATTGACTCACCAGTCTTCCTTTTCTGATCTCTGAAGGAGACTCACGCTTGGTTTACTTTAATGAATCACATAATGATGCCACAAGGGAAACTCCAAGGAAAATACTTAATAAGTGAAGGTTTCATTCCCAAAGGCTGCACATAATGTTTCTCCAGTATTTTCAGCCTGAGCCTGGGATATCTCACAAGACTTTTGCATAGCCAATTAAAGACCTTTTTTTCTTCCCAGTCCTTTAAACTAGGCCTAAGGAAAAAAAAAATAAATCTGCACTTCATTTATAATGAAATTATTTCATTTCCATTATGTTCCCCAACCTTCAGAAACTGTATCACAAACCTAAGGTTCTCTGGTGAGACAGTCAAGGATTTCCAGGCAGAATAAGTTTTTTGATGGAAATACAATTTCCAAATCTGTATTTGGAAGACTCCTGTTTTCCCAAAAGCTTTTCATCTTCCCAAATCAAATTGACTGAACCAAAATGTTTTGTTCTGAATGAGTTCCATATTTGACAGTGCTTGCCTGTGGTACCGCAGTGCCTCAGGGGCTTCTGCTTCAGATGCTGCCTGACCTCATTCTACCCTGTAAGCCTTTACAACATCTGGCCTTACGTGTTCTCATTCTGTAAATATTCTAGAGGAATTAGCATTGATAGAAACAAGCTGTGTGCCTATGCATGTGCATATATATATAAATTTTTATACATGCACACATGCATAGCTTTGGTGTATATATATATATCTCCCCAGAGAACAGAAGTACAGTGAATTTTGAATTCAACCTGGAAAGCAAATGTTCAAGAACTACACTCATTCTAGAAAAATAGCCTGGGAAGCACCCCTCCAGTCAAACTTCATTAAGTTGTAAATGGTTTCCAAAGACAAGGTACAGCCAGGACAGAGATCAGTGACCAGCTCTAGTTCCAGCACCAAGTCACAGCCAGTAATCATCTACTTGTTCACTCAGACTCCCTGGTATTGCTTCAGTTCTTTGTGAACTTAAAGGCTGGTCACATGTGCACCAATTAACCTCACCATTTGAGCTTCCAGTTCCCTGTCTAAAGCGCAGTGATGAAGAAGCTGCACGTACTATGCTGCCAAAAGTCTTTCCAGAGTGAGAGAGTGTATTAAAGCACCACAATGCTTGGAAAATACGAAGTAAGGGAGTTTACCTAATTAGGAGCTCTGTATCAAATCCTGAGTAACAGCCAATTATCTGATCTAAGTGGTCCAGATGACCATTTTCATAGGCACAACTAGTCGCAGAATATGTTGTCAGTGGTTTGGCCACCAAGAGCACAGGTACTGGGCTGCAGAAATGGGACACCACAGAAGTATACCTGTACTCACACAGACTCCTCCTCAAGGCTTTTCAAACTGTCTGCAATTTAGGAGCATTATTGACAAACTCATTATTCCTTCTACCCTCCATATAGGTATGAAAAGGAACTACTTCAATTTACTGTTTCTATGTAGATTGCCCTAAATGTATCTTCTTTGGAAGAGGTATATGTAAATAAGATGTCCCATGGTTATATATGTGCTCTTTAGGTCCCCACTTAGATAATGACCTCTCAGTTCTGAACACGCATATGTAGAGTCACTGATTTCAATACAGCTAGGCACACTGCACAAGTATGCAAGTATTTTCATCACACTGCAGTGTTTTTTTTTTAAAGCTGTCACCTCTTGTCTCTTTAAAATACTGCTTATTATTTAGTATTTCAATTAAAGAGTTTCAGACACAAGGGAATGCCTGTTAATTAAATAAGTCTTGGTCCAGCTTAAAGGAAACAGGCCACCTGAGAAAATATCTAGGAATAAACTTTTACATAAGAAATCCCTTCCTTATTCAATATTACTTGCAGGAAAGGTCCAGTAGGTTTTAGTAAAGATAATTTAGATTAGAGCAGTGTTCTTGGACTCCTTATTTGAATAAAGAAGATGGAATTTGATTGCTAAATTTCAGATATCTGACATTCTTTCTTTGGGATGGTTTAAGAACTATTTAGATGTTTAGCCCCCTACTACTTAACTGCTGCTACTAAAATCAGTCCCATAACTAAACTCAGCATTAGACAGTTCTCTCTAGAAAGAGTATTTCTTCTCTGATCACATTGTAGAGGCTGGGAAGGAAAGGAGAAACAGTGTTATGTGTAGCCAAATGTAAAGGGACATGACTGAGATACTGATTCCTAACCCAAGAGATTGCCCTTGCTGAGTGCCCCAGAGGCTCAGGATGTGGCATTTTGAACTGAATTTTGGAATGGGGTCCAGACAGGCAGAGGCACCCAGGTTGTCAAAGGTATTAGTAAACACTTGTCATAGGTGGTTTTGCCCTGCCCATCTGCAGTCTGAGAGGTACTGTATGAGCACTCAAATCACAGGCTGCAAATTTGGATCTGATGTCTTTTGGTGGAAACTCAGCTGTGGGAAGTGGCAAACCTGAAAAATTATGTTTCCTGTTTCTAGCTCTACTTCTTCCTCCCTTTGGCTGCATCCCCAGTGTCACTCCCCAGTAGGTCTGCTAGCACAGAGCATATGGCTGGGACAATGTGTTGAAGATGGAAGGGAGACAGGGAATTGTGTGGGGCTGTGCTGCCCACTTTAAGCCGTAGTCCACCTCTGACTTTGTCTTAACCCTTGTTACTTCCTCTAAGCCACACCTATAGTTTCATTTTCCAGAAGCTTCCTCTAAGTTTCACCTATTCGGGTTGGCTTCATATCCTCTAAACTGAAATTTGCTTTAATATACCATGTAATGTACCATGCTGCATTAGAGACAAATCCAAAAAGCCTTGTCTGTCTTTAATTCCTATGATTCTTAAAAGGCACAGTGGAGGAAACCACACTGTACTGTATTTGTGTTCAGTTTGGTGGAGCTGTGCACAAGAAGTAGTTCTGGCACAAGCTGAGCTTCTTCCTGTATCACCATGCACTTTGAGACAACAATGAGTCAGGAAGCTGTTAATATGCAGTAAACAAAACAACTTGTCCATAATCCTCCAGCCTTTTAAGTGAATGTAGATTCACTAATTCTTTAAAGTTAGAATTCCTGATGCAGATGAGAATAACAATACTCTTGCAGTCATTTTAAGGAAAAGGAGGCCTATGGCTATCTGCTCCAGGGGGAAAGGTGAGCCTGGAGCAGAGCATGATAGGACAGAGCAGTGAATGACCCTGCTGACAGGGAGTCAAGATGCGGAGCAGCAAGTCCAGGGCAGGTTCAGGGCTGGAGACAGTGATCAGGGTCAGACACAGCTCAGCGATCCCCCAGCAAGATGTAGCACAGGTGGGGGTGAGCCGTAAAGCCTCAGCTTGAAAGCAGTTCCTAGAGGAAAGGAGAGCAGGTTCCCACTTCCAGCTCTGGTTGGTGAAGAAGCTGGCCTTGGACTCAGACAGCTGAACTCTTAATATGGGCCTCTCAATGCCTAGAAGGGGATGAACTCTGAGCCCTGACAGTCCGCCCCTGGACTGCTGCCAGAAAAACAGCATTGCAGCACCTCAGATTGACAAGGGCAAGCAAAGGGAAGCATGGCTCCCTGTTGGCTTTGACTGACCTGAATACTGTGGTCACAGGCACAAATGGTAAAAACCTGTGGTTGTGCTCCTGTAACAGCCACTTGTTCACAGGAGCCCTTGCCTCTAGCATTAGGAGCAGGAACAATTAACCTGAGTTAAAGGAGATGCTCACTCACCTCTGGCACACGCCATTAGTCAGAGGGTCTCTTAAAGGGTGAAAGCATTAACCTTAACAGTCAAGAGTGAAGGAAATGGTAAAGTTGTGGAGATAGATGTGGGAGCCACACGGTATAAAACAGAAATCTGAGGTGACTTATGAATGTTTGCATTACCTGAAAACTTAATGGAGTTATATCAACATAATGTAACTGTGTGTGTAACTCTACAGATTCCCATCTTGTTGGGTTGTTGGGGTTGTTTTTAATCCTACTATACATGTTAAAATTACAGAAAACACACGATTTCTCTGACATAAAGTATATATCGGGTCTAAATCTGACAGCGATAGATAGAAAAAGGACACTGTAATAACAAAGATATAGTACGTATTAAATCTAATGTCTCTTTGTACAGTGTGGTCTGCTATATAAATAATTTCACGAAGTTCGCAGTTCAGAGCTCACGGCAGAGCTACAGCTCCAGAAACAATGAGATAACAATGGAAACAACCACAGAGCTTTCAACTGCAGCAGCAGAATAATAGCGACACAATATCAACACTGGACGTTATTTCAAATTTGTTAACTGGGAATGCAAACAAAAACGTTTTATGCACTGAGCAGATTTGTTCCTTGTGTATGGGAACTGAAAGCTCATTGCTGCACATTGTCTCCTGAAAAAGGATATTGCTCGCTTCCCCCATTGCATTGCAATAAGGCAAATGCAGATGGAAAGAGCAGAAGTCCAGCGCAACGCATTTGCCTAGTTACTGTCTTTTCCACATGGACCACAACAATGACCCACAGCTGCACTCATGAAGCTTCAGAAGAAATGAACGCTACGTGTTTTATCTTTGAGCTGTCTGTATGTAACCTGGGCCACAGATTTTTGTTTTGGCTTTTTTTTTTTTTTTTTTAATGTCCTGAAAGAAGACAGAGAACCCCTTTCAAAGTATTTCTTTCTCTGTTCCCCTCCCCCTTTCCACCTATTCAACTTCATAGGCAGCAATTAACAATAAAGCAGAGAATAAACTTACCGGGCGTGTGTGTTTCCATGTTGCCTGGAGGTTTGGCTGGAAGTTGCATCAGTGCTAATAGGATGTGGCTATACTGATCATGTGCACAATCTGCTTCTGCACTGGCTTAAGTAGTGAACAGCACTTCTATTTCCATCCTGGCTTGATCCTGCTTTACAGAAACCACAGACTGAAGCTAATTGGCAAGACCTTCTGTTTTGGTGATTACCATCTTGACAGGGGAAAAGGCAAAACTCCCATGACCTGAGAGGCCATAGCAACTCTCTGCTGTAACTTCAGCATCTTCTCTTCATGCTCCATAATGCCTCAACAAGCAAGGTAACAACAGGCATATTTTGTCTTAACTCCCCAGAAGGCAGGGGAGAGGGAGTGGAGGAGAAGAAGAAAAAAAGCTAATGCAAAACCAGGGCTCTAGAACAGAGCCAGCTTTGTTCCAAAAAATGTTATTCAAGGATTAAACTAACTTGGAGGGGTTTCTGTGGGGAAGAGTGTCTTTGTATCCACACAGCTTTACAGTGCTTCTAGGTAGGAGGTAAGTGCAGATACCTTTTTATAAGGCTCTATCTCAACTACTCAAGTTACCTTACTGCCTGGATGCAACGCTGTCATTCCTGCATGAAATATTCAGGAGATTATCTTGTAATCAACTGTCTAATCAGAGCAGGTGATGGATCCTGCGTAACCTTCAACCTTAGAATTTAAGCAATGCATTGGGAAGAAAAGTTGTTGATGACTAATACCATCTGAGAAAAGACTTTTATTTGCTACTGATAATTGGTGGGATGTGTGATTATTTGGAGTTCAAAAGTTTTTCTTCTTTTAGCCTATTTACGACACTATGACAGTTTCTCTAGTGTGAGAGGGGGAAACAGATTTATTCAATAACTGAATAAAGTGTTTCTACTATCTTGTGAATTAGGATTGTGCACATCATAACTGACAAGAATAGCAGTTGTCTATATCACGCAGAGATGTACTGATGCACTATGGCTATGCTATCAAAGATGCAGAGTTTATACAGGGAGCAGTGAGTCTTTTGCGACCTAAAACTTGGGCAGGGTGTTGTAAAACTTTCCCAGAAAGGCTAATAAACATGAATGCAGCTTTAAACTCTGGACAGATTGTCACTAGGTAGTTGCCCTTTCAGTGAAACAGCTATGGGCAAACCAAAGAGAGTGACATTAAATTAGGTGACTGTGTTCCTCTGTTTATTTTGGCTCAACTGAAGTGCCACAAAAGGATTTTATGTGTCACCTACGCTAATGTTATATAGCTAATTTTATTTAAAACTGAGAGTGGTCGGGAGCTCTGACTCCATCCTGAAGAGCTTTATATTGCCAAATTTTTCTGCACTATAATTTACCCCTGAAAAAAGAGGGAAAGTAGTGATTAGGGTCTTTCTTCATGCATACAAGGAAGACAAGTACATTAAATGGAACAAAATACTTTTTCAATGCTTATTCTAGCATTCATATAGAACAATGTCTTCAGATAAGAAAAGTGAAATTGCCCCACTCAAATATTTGCTCTTCTTACTCTGCTAGTATCTTATGTTAATCTCAGAACTTCATTTAGAAGCTGACTTACTTCATTTACCAAGCAGGGAAAAACCTAGGTGCTATAGCTTCTGAACTGGCTAATCTGAAAAGTACTAGATTGCAGAAATCAGTAAAATAATTAGAATATAAAAAGGTGTTCTCAGTTGCTGTCTGTAGGCTCTCTAGCAGGGGGGACGCTACTTCATACAGGCTTTTTTGTTTGCACATTAGTCCATGCATACAAGTTTTCAGGTGGTGTGCCTGCAATTTTTTATTGCACTACCACTCCATCCATTTGAACAAATTAATTGCTTTTTGCTTGATCTCTTTGCTCAAATGCCTGCAGTGGCACAGATCTCAATTTGGCTCATGCTTACCTGTTACAGGGCAATGGTGCAATCATGTAGAGCTCCTGGTAACTTTCTGTTAGTGAAGCAGGATCAGAGAATACTGCAAGGGAAATCCTGAACTGCTTTTTGCCTTGATGTTTTATAATGAATTAATCTGCTCCCTGGACAGAGAGCAGAAAACTTGCTGAAAATGTTGTTGTTTTATATCCACATTATGTGCTGCACTTAAGAGAAGGACACTCCTACAAAACCTATGACCTGAGGACTTTGCTGTCACCGTCCTAGCTCACTAGGCTGTGGCAGTTAAACCTCAGGTGTAAAAGGTGGGGCCAGTTCTGTGCACGCTGTGCCTCACCTAAAAAATCCACTGTGCAGGCTGAAAGGGTTTACTCACACTGCAAAGCTCTGTAGCAACAGGCAAGGGACGAAACAGCAGGTGACAAGGTGCACTGGAAGCTGCAGATCCAACCTTGTACGCGGGCGGACCAGGACATTGGTCGCTTGAGATTGACCCAGGAGATGACAGTCCTGTTCGGAAACATCTTGAATGCCCGAACAGCCTTTTTTCCAACCAGATTTGCCTATCCCACACTGCCCTTAGTCATCATGCTTGTAGCAAGCGTGGGTAAATCAATGGATCATATGCTGCACTAACTAAATGCTAACATAGAAAGGCATACCCGGTAATTGTGGAATAGTATAGGAACATAGAGCCAGGTCTTGCTGGGATCCCTCTGGTCACAAAGCTCTACCTGCACAGGTTCGAATTACTAGCTCCTATAAGCCATAAGGACAGGTCCGTTACGGCTAATAGAGTTAGCACAGGTAGTAAATAATATACACAGAGGCAATATGATAGGAAGCAGTACCCAGCTGGCTAAAATGGAACTGAGTCTGTAATCTATTTTTAAGGACATTTTCCAATGGTCATATCTTGGCCATCATGTCTTGGCATCGCTGTGTTTCCTGAGGTACCTGGCTATGGTGTTAGTTGATAACGCAGAGCTGTGACAAATAATACAAATCCACCAGATTGTGTTTCACCTGCTGTAGAGGAGTGGTGCATCCAAGTCTGGAAAAGTCATCAGAGAGATTAGATGCTTTTAATGATTAAGAAGGCTCCTCCCCAAATCCATTTAATGTTTCTGTATATCTATCCTGTAGCATGCTCAATGATCCAGCCAGTCTTCTGAAGTGGTGGGATGCGTTCCAAACCAACTCTCAGAAAGGCAGTGGTAGCTATAAACCATCAAGACTCACAAGTGGCATGTACAAGTTGAAAAACAATGATCTGGGAAGCCTGGATGCTGCTGGTGAAGATCAATGGAACAGTCTGATGCACGGCACTGTCTGATGTGCTGTTACACTACTACTCTTAGAGTTTACAGCTCTTTACTAAGCAGGTACTTGATTATAGGCTTGATTAGGCTTTTCGCTTCTGCCAGGGAAGAACGCTTCTAAATTCTACTAAATGAAACTGGGCTGCAAAAAACACCATTGAAACCTGCATGGAGGAAGTCTGAGCCCATTGCCTTACTGGCACTACTATAGCCTTACGCAAAAGACAGCTCTTTTAGGGCAGGCTGGCTGAAAAAGTTTGATTCTCATGTGCCAGCAGGTAAAGCAGAAAACTTTATGTACATATCGATCTGTTAAGGGAGGGATTATAATATTCCCTTCCTCTTGTTCTTTCTTGCTTCTGTTTCCATGATAGGATTTTCAAGGAAGAAGCTCCTTCTGGCCTTGAGCACAACAGGGCCTTGTCTTTGCTTGGAATATATAGGTACCAGCCAGGCCTGAACAATAACACAGACCATACAGAAGTCCACAGAACTCTATTCTGTAAGAAAAAGTAATGAGCTCTCATGGGGTGTATTGTGCACCCACTTTAGTTCACACACTGGCATGAATGCCTGAAAGCAAAATTACAACCAAGGGAGGTGAAGAAAAGCCACATAATACGAGACATATTCTCGAACTGGTGTAAAGTATTAATACAGTTCTTCTTATTCAGTTCCACTGAGATACCTCTGCTATGAGTTTGATCCCATAACCAAGCAGTTTTCCAACAAATAATCTGGAGCTCCTTAGAAAAAAATACTAATTGATCTAGTCTGAAAGCCAATGCATTTATTTTAAGTCTGTTTCTTTCTTGATACACTTAGATCCACAAGTTTTTTCTTGTTAATTGAGGTGGGAGCGAAGAAAGTAGGAATGCTTGCCTGCTTGTTCATCCTCTTTGTTGCTGGTGCAAAATACTAGTTGTATGTGTCTGCTTTTCAGAAGTTCCAGAAAACTGTAGCTCCCTGCAGATGCTCCTGTCCATCCTCCCCATGTTGATAAGCTGGTGCCTGCCTCATTCAATTATCTGATTAGAAGACCTGTCTGCAGCTGTGAAGCCTTAGGCTGCAATCCCGTCAGCTTTCATGAGCTAAGAAAGGTCAGTCTGGGTGAGGGCATCAAATAAGGGGCAGTCCAGTGATGGCAAAGGGAAGAGAAAGACATTGCCTTTTACCCTCTATCCACCCTTTTTCTGTGGTCCACTCTGATATTGAAGCTGTTCTGGAACTTCCAGGAGTTGGTTATTTGCAGCTTCAGGTGAGCTGCTGTACAGTTGATTGCCTGGTTGACCCAAATCCATCTATCAATGAGCTTAATATTCAGAGGCAGCTACAATAAAAAACTAAAGCGAGGATGGAGGAAAACTGGTGACAGAGATCTACTGCAGTAAGTGGGGCTGGTGATAATTAAAACACGGTTTCCCTCCCTGGGCTTACTGTAGTCCAATAGCAGAAGAAACAGATGCATAGAAGGTCTGCACTTCTCCCAGGACTGTCCAGCAATATGAGATGTCTTGAATGAACAACAAAGGAAAATGGGCCCACAATTCAATGTGTTGAATCCACAGCTGAATGGAGAAAGAGAAGCAGCAGAGAACTGCCTGGCTCCTCTCAAAACGGAATACAACTTGCCTTTTAGCTGAAAGCACAGAGGGAGTTTTTGTTTGCTCCCAAAGGGAGCCATTCATGTAGATGGTGAGGTGTTTTGACCCGTTTAGCCATGTGACATTGGCATTCATGTACGGAGCAACAGCTCTTCACCTCAAAACTTTCCTCCCTCTGACCCAGGGGCAGTGGTGACAATGTCCTCGGAAACTCCTTGCATTTCTACAGATGCCAGCCTTAAAGCTGCACAAGAATAACCTGATATTCTGATCTTTTCTGCTGGGCTTCTCAGGAGCACTTTTACCCTTCAGAATTTCCATATATGTTTTTCACTAGTTCAAGAAGACTTCTGTTAGAGTTGAAGAAACTATGATTTTATGGTTTTTTTCACCCATAACCTATACCTAAGCCTCAATGATTCCATCACAAACATATGGAAAGTTTGGGGGTGCTGCTTTTTTTCTTTTCTTTTTTAAATACAACTCATAAAGCTGATTGATATATATATAATCCTTTTTATTTTAACAAAGGTTACTTCAAGGAGAAGTTTAAATATTTTTGTCTTTCACAAAATGAAATCGAATGAACAGTTTTTCCTCTCTCATACTTTTGAGAAATTAGTAGTTCCCAATGAAACTACTTGACTGGCACCAGATCCCATAGGGTCAACAACCCTCTGGAAAATCTTTTATCTTCCATGGCCTGGCCAGACCAAGTGAAATTTAAATCATGCTAAATTTATCCTGGCAGCAGTAACTAAATTAAACATGCCACTGACAATTCCGCATTTGAAAGAACTCTAACTTTTGTAGCTAATGCAGCAGATGAAGTTCTGGCATCTGGTAATAAGGGAGAGTACTGATGAGCTTTCTCTTCAAGTTGGTCTGTGGAAGTGCTGAAGTAAATAGGTAAGAGCTGTCTCAGCCCCAGTCACAAGTACTGGGGACTTGCAGAAGTCATACAGCCTGCCCTTGGCATATAGTTTCTTTGCATTTGGCTTTAGCAGGAACATGTATATGTATTGTATAAAGATATTTGGTTGCCTGAGCCATAACCAGTATTGTTTGTGTACAAAGAACTTTACCTATTTCCTATGAAGTCTTATGGCGTAATTACTGTACTCCCTGACTGGAGGGGAAAAAAGACCAGAGACGTTAGTGATGCACTGAGGTCACTGAAGTGGGGAATGCAAATGTAATGTCTCTGAAGACAATGCTAAATGGTTTGGGATATGTTCTTTCAATAGAAGCAACTGTTTCTGTTGCTGTGTTGTGGATTTGCTTTTTTTTTAATAATAGTAATGTGGATTACTTTCCATGGTGAGGATGAAGAGAAATAATACAACCTGCAATCTCTCTTCTATAAACCACCCCAAGAATAATCAAATAATATTCTATTGTGCTAATAAGTTTTATTGCTTGCTACATTGATACAGTTAGTCAGGATTCTACTGGATAAAAGTGTCTACAGAGCAAAAATGATCATCATAAAACTTGAGATTAAAAGACTGGGCTTCTTGGAAATATTCAGTCTGTACACTTCCGAGAATAGCATTCACACTGAGAGGCAGAAGGGATGTAATGCTGCACCACTGTCCCATTAGCACACCGGAGGGGAATTGTGACTATGGTTGTTTGAGTTGCTGTACAGCAGCTGCACAAGTCTTCCCATTTCCCTGTCTGAACAGAGTATCTGGTATTGCTTCTGCACTTGCCCTAAATGAAGAAACAACAACAAAAAAAGAAATACCAAGTTTGAAGTGGTTGAAGGCAAGTGTTTCTGTTGTTCTTAAAGCTTCCACTCTTGTTAAGACTTGTGTAGCAAATGAAGGCTCTTTGCCCGGTAACTATCTGAATAGCTGAGGCATGTATGCCATTAGTATTTCTTCTCTCTGTTCCTATTCTTTTCCCAGTAGCCATGGGAAAGATAGAGACTAATTTCCCCTACTGCCTTAACTAAAAGAAATACTCAAGAGGCTGGGTGCAAGCCATCTTCATGACTGCCACTCTTCTATGCCATAGTTTGGATTGTGTACAAGGGTTGTACAAAGTATGGTTATCTCAGATTGAGCAGCTATCCTCCTACAACCAAGTATAGGAAGAGAATCTCATCTTTAATTCCCAACCTCTGAGAGATGGGAACATCCAGAATGGAAGCCATGTTCCTGTTTCAAATGAAAGTTGCCCTAAAAGGTGTAAGCACGATGTGCAAGAAATGAATCTGATTATGGAAGAAATGTGCAAGACATGCAGAAAGCAATGGCTTAGTGCTCAGGCTAATAGAGAAGTCATAGAGCTTATAGGGCACAAAAGTCAAATCATATAACCATAGAATAATCAGGGCTGGAAAGGACCTTAAGATCATCTAGTTCCATGGAACCCCTGCCATGGACAGGGACGCCTCACAATAGAATTGAAGTTTAAATGCCTTTTAAAGTATCATGCATCTAAATACCTATTTAACACTCAGCCAACTTCAGACCCTGAATGTGTGCTTAACTGTAGACTCAGATCTGAAAATCACTTCAATAATACCGAGATAAAAATTCATTCTTTACATAGAAAGTCTTAGCAAAGACACTTCAAGTCATTAATTTCTGATGGAAGCAAAGGAGAGTGGTACAAAGTCTTTGTGACTAACATATGCTACTTCCTTCACTCTGGCTTAAATAGGGAAAATTCAGCATCACCAAATTACTCTAGGAAATAAGTGCCAAGGAGATTTACACTCTCTGAGTGAATCAGTGAGAAGGACAGAAAGTGATACTCCATTTGCTAAAGTGAAGCTACAGCGAAGGCAAAGGTTTCCTTGTGGAAGAGTGGAAGAGCGCAAGGGCAGGTCTTGGGGCAGGGGGATTGTTTTTGTTATTTACCTCGCAATGAGAAATAGGCACTTCCTTATCAGCCACACATCCGTTGATATTACCATACTGCAGTCTGGTACTTACTGGTCGACATTCCACTTCCACACCTACCAAGTTTAAAAAAAAAAAAAAAAAAAAAGGAAAAGAAACAAAGCATTTGACAGTGCTGACAATTGGTTTGGGGGATTTTTTACACTTCCCTTCCCCTTATTACTGAAATTGCTGTTGTGTACAGGAAAAAGAAAATGTACATGGAAACCCAAATAATCTAATCAGAGAAACAGTGCACCCTGATCTGGCTATTCCTGGGGCTGTCACAGGAGAGGCTGTCACAGGAGAGAGATCCAACTGTCTTGGGATGATGCCCTTCAAGATGAGTCAATGGGAGCAATTCTCTGGATTACCTTACAGACTGAGGTGGGTCACTGCCTTCAGAACTCTGTGGGACTTCTTATGAGATGCTAGGGAAGAGTATTTTGTGATTGGGATTTTTAGGGGAGGGATCAAAGGTGGGACATGAAAGGGATTAAGGTGATTTCACGTGGAACAAGCATGGGAAAATGGACGTATAAAGGTATACAGGGGGCTGGTTGCATGTTAAACAGCTGCTGGTCCATACTTTTGCCTGACACTGTCCTACATTTGATCTGCAGCTTGTTCTGTCTTTTTTATTAAACTCTATTTCTAACTACCTGTCCTGGGTGATGGACTCTCTGTTCTGTGTGGATGCACATGTATGGAGGTATAACTGCCAGAAACTGGCACTGGACCACAGGTCATAGGGCCCATAAGTCTAGGTTAGCAGGGATGCAGGACCAGTTACTGGACAGAGTGAGCCGCTAAGACCACTAAGAACCTTGATTCTGCACAGCCAAGTATCAGTATGAAAATGTGGGTGCTCTTTGTGTGTGCGAGTTTACTCAGTTTACTTTGTATGTGAAGACTGAATGAAAAACTGATACTTGTTTTCCAGTACTTTTGGTCTTAGTGTTAGGTAAATTCTCGTTGTGTTTTTTCCATCAAATAAGAAATGCACACAAGAGGCAGTAGGTCTAGATTTGTTATGTGTGCAGGGTGTGAGCTCAGAGAATCTGCTGATCCGTCTTTGTGAAGTGACATTGATTTGCTATAATCTCTTAACTGCAGTATTTGCAGTGACTGCTCCTCCAGTTTCAAAGAGAATCTTGTAATTGACCTGCTTAAACATGGACTAATTCAGAATATTTTGTTCTGAAAACGCTTGACTGTTTTGGTCCACATCTAAAGACTTGTGAAGGAGCTAATGCTTTTTTAAGTGAATATTTTACGCACTGCAAACACTTTTTTGTAGTGTCAACAGAGTGCTATGCCTCTGTATAAAGGCTCCTACTTTTACTTATTTCTAGCTAACCAGTGGAATTTCTGTATTTACCAGAATACTGAACTATTTTTCATGTACTACACAACAGCTTTGTTTTCTCTCCTTTCAGAGAGCTGAAGGAATTCAACTGGCCAACTGCACAACTAAGCAGATACATAAATTGAAGAGAAATGTATACATCTTCCTAGCACAAACATAGCTTTCAATACCTTTTCCACTGGAATGTCAGTACCAAACTGGCTCTATGGCTTGCTAAGGCTTTACATTTCATATTTTTAAAAAAAGCTTGAAAAGTATTTCTGGCTCCACGGCTGGAGCTACCAGTTCTCTTTGAATGATTTTGTCACTTCATTTGATAAAATTTGTCCACCTGGAAGGATTATACAATTGTGTCCGCACAATTGAAAAGTCCAAACAAAATAATTGTCATCAGAGTCAATGCAGCTTCATGACCTTCTTGGTCCTGACTTATCAACTTGCTCTCGTTACTTTACTGCTCTACCTTAGTTTGTAGACTGTGCCTCCTTTGCAAAGGCAAGTGCTTGTAACAATGAGACATGCAATTGAGATGAACAGAGAAAAGAGGTGAGAAGCAGAGATGCAACTTCTTCATTAAGTGGGAAAATAAGGAATATCTTTTGCAAATAACCGAGTCCTTTGCTAGTACCACAGAAATCCAATAAGAAAATAAGCCTGTTCGCTTATGTGTACCTATGTAGTTAAAACCTGGAACAATGCCTCCAGACACACCAACAAACTCCAATTGCCAGGGCATGACATAGAAAGGGAAAGTGGCTTCTTAATCTTTACTCAAAGCTCTGTTGGACTCTACTGAACCAAAGCCATCACCCTGAACTGTGCTTTGAACTTGTGAGAAGTTCAAAGTTCTTAGCCCAGTTCTTTATGGTACTGAGTTGTCTGAAAGACTAACTCACTCAAGACCTGCGAAGGAATGTAACCTATATCTAAGTCTCTGTGTCCATGAGAAATTAATTATTCTCTTATTTGATTTTTAAGAATAATCATTCTGGTTTTACAGTAGTTTTGCTAAGCCTTGGCATTCCCTGTAAAGTATGTAACAGACTGCATGTTAATACTGAGTGCCCTAGTAGGAAGATATAAATACAGAGGAAAGAGAGTTTGGTATCTAGATGTGTTTGATTCAAAGCTATGTGTTAATCACAGTACTTCAATTGATAACTCATGGTTAGTAGGCTGAATGCAGTATGCTGGCTTTTACATTATGAAGTGCCCTGAGTAGAAAAGCAAATAGGAACAGGCCTGTGCTGTCACATGGGACTTTTCAGTTTTGAGCTATATCCAAGTCAACATCAATGGGAATAATGATTTGAAAGCCCATATAATATGAGCATTGTTAGGCACGCAATATTTCACTTAGATCAGTTAGCTTTTTCTGCTGCAAGGAGATATCACTTTTAAATCACTATAATTGCTAATAAATATATTTATTGAGCAGTACTTATTCGGAACTGGGTTTCTCCTTTCACCAACTGTAGTGATACGTTCTCTATTAGTACAGCCTGCCCACCATCCGGTCTTTTAAATCTTAAAATGTGTTTCTGTTAATAAACAATATTGAGTATACCTTGCTTGAAGCCTGGTAGATTAATGCTCTCTTAACTAAATTACCTGTGTGAGCCATCTGATGACAGTCTATCTTAATAGCTTTCTGACTCTATTTCTTAAGCTGGACTCAGTGATCATACAGACAGGCAAAGGCTGCAAACTCTGTAGGAGTTAACATCCTTCATCAGGGGTATTATTACAGCAATGACTGTGCCAGTGTGGTGATGGGCTGCTGTGCTGGCCATCTTTTATTTATTAGCACACGTATAGAGGGAAGGAGAAAAAAAAGAAAGGAAGAAAGAAAAAAAAAAAGGAAAGGTCATAACAGAACACAGGCATATTGATATTCTGACCTTAAAAGAGAATATCAGCCTTTTGGTTTGTCGTTTGTTTGGGTTTTTTTTTTTTAAATGAGCTACAGTATTATTAATTTTTTACTTACATGAGAGAAAACTGAGAGGTTGTCTGCTCACAAAAGCATCAGAGATTCATTTTAGAAATGAGAACCCAACCCTGAAATCCTTCCTCATGTAAGCAAACCCTTCCTGCCACAGCCTGAGTGACATTTGGATTATCTACACAATGATGCATGAAATTAAGAGTTTCTGACTCCTACACTGCCAAATTTAAGATGCAGTCAGGCTGTTCAATAGGAATGCACATTTGACAAGATCTCCCGTACCATTTTTTGATGATTAAAATAGCAAACCCCAATCATAATTACATTACTGTCACCAGGGTTTTTTTGCTAAATTAATTTTAAGTTGAGTGATTATTCATGAAGTGGTTGCCTCTCATATTCAGTATCAGGTTATGTGGCTTGTCAACCTATGTGTGCAATACTGGTCCTCTTATGTTTAGATGAACAATAAAATAAAACATTCATAACTAACATCTGTATAAAATGTAAAGAGCATCTATTTCTTTCTAAGCACTTGTCAAAACACGTGTTCTGGGGGACAAAACATGACAGAGTATCCCAGTCAGAGGGCGGACATTTTTGATAGTTTAACAACATTGCTAAACTCCATTTCATTAACCTGCATCTAATGCAAAACGTAGCTTCTCACCCAGTAGCTTACATTCTCTACAGTTTCCATACAAAACTTTTGGCTTATTTACTTACATGTATCACAGCATGTATTGCCAATTTTTGCAATTCTGCCCTAAAACAATAGAAAAAGAAAATTTCTATTTTGGCACAAGTTATGCATATTTCTTCTGCTGGAAGAATATAAAGGGATATTTAATATACGGTATTAAGCAAGAAAATTGTATTTCTATATTGTACAAAAATGGAAGTTGGCATTAGTAATCACCTAATTAGTAATTATCATCTATTTGTAATCATGCATTTTAAGATTTTGAACTTGCCATTTTATTTGTTGATAGCTGATTAGAAATAATTTACTATATTATCAAGTTCAATATCTGAAAATATTGCTATCACCTTACATTAGGAGCTTTCTGAAGTAAAGATACTGAATACAAATAAATTTCTGGAAAACAGGGCGATAAAACCAACAGCATTCAAGACTTATGTCTGTTTAAGAAACGAATTTAAACAGTCCCTTTTGATATTTTAGCAATATAGATGAAAGCATGCCTATTCCACAACAGATGAAAATGTACAGGCAAATCATCACAAAATTTCATATCTGTCAAATAAGTTTTAGCAGTCAAAATTTTTTTTTTGTTTCATTACTACCATGTAGAAAAAAATTCTCAGAAATATATGTACGGTGGAAAATTGCTGAAAACCCATAGTGTAAAGAAAAACTGATAAATATTTATACTGCAAGGTGATGCCATTGCTGCACTAAACACCTGAACCTTGGAGACTTTTAATTAAACCCCCTAAACTCTCCATCTGTAACTAGATGTAACCCACTAATTTTATAGCTGAAATAGTTCTGGTTTTTGGATGAGAGGAAAATAAATGTAGTTTGGGAAGTTCTGGTTAAAAAGTAATCTATTCTTTGATTCTCAATGAAGACCTTCAGAATATGATAATAACCTGAAGCTTGTAACATGACTCAGCATTTTTCTAAATACTTGTTTGTATAACGTAACTGTGTGTGCTATAGTCATTTCACAAAGAAATGCACTGTAGGAGCTTTATTCTTCCTGTGTTATACATACAAAATCCTCCACTGTGTATGCAGAGAGAGGTTTGGGCACAAGCTTTGTTAAAGGTTTCCTACTTTCTGCACGCTGAATAAAATGGGGACAGGTGGAAACAAACATCTTTGTGATGCTAGATGAGCAAAAGCAGGACCCCACGTCCCACACTCCAACATGCACTCTGTTTCTTGCTGTACGGCTAACCTCAAATCACAGGAAGGATGGATGGATGTGTTGAGGAGGGGGTTTATTATACCATTGTACCAAATAACTGCAAATGTGGAAGTTTGAGCTTCTTCTACAGCACTGTGAAAATTCCTTTCCCTAACCTCATAGGAGGGTAGAGAAAAACATCTCAGCATGTCATATGCATATTCATAGAAAAACAAGGGGGTGATCCAACTGTTTTCTCAGTTTGTGTAATTATGCACACAGTTTTACTCTGGATACCAAACTGAAAACCTTGTTAGAATAAACAGTTTCTTATGTTTGCTGTTTCACATGGAACAGAGTTACTGCAAGCTCAGCATCCCGCCTGCAGTATAGTCCCATATAAACCCACCACATATTTAAAAAAAAAAAAAAAAACAACTTTAATTTTTCTGAATTTCAAAGAAGGTTCAAATTCAGTTTAGCCAAGGTGCTGGGAGAGGGTTAGAGGGTTTGGGTTTCCCACCCTAATACACATAAGGTACCTATATACAGAACTATAAACATGACAGTGTCTATTAGGAAATATGGAAATGTGACCCGTTTCACTACTTACTCCTTCAGCCAAACATCTTCTGGAATCAAATGGAGGACAGCCAGTGATTCTCCTTTCCCAGATAAATTCGCCTTTCTCATTTACTTTACAGGAGTGACTATCACAGCCATCCTGAAGTGATTCATTTGGCTGTAAAGATAAGGGCTGTTAGCTTCACAGAGAAACAACATGGGACAGGAAGTTTTCAGAGAACTGTACAACCTGACTATTCCTTTACTTATATTTCAATTAAGGTACTGTGATGGTGAAGTTTGTAAAACATGGAAATATTTAGTAAACAGAATTTTTTGTCAACAAAGTCATCATCTTCTATTTACTAGCCAAATTTATTACAGCTCAGTCACAGCTGCCAAAACCTGACCTTTTCAGCTCTTAACAGGGAAAAAAATCCATTAACTTACAAAAGAAGCGTGTTTAAGTGAGAACCTATGAATCACCTTTTAAAGAAGAGCCATATATATGAACATTTAACTGCTGGCTGAGTTGGGAGCTTCTTTAAAAAATACATAACCCACCCCACCCCCATCACATAGAATCATTTAGGTTGGAAAAGACCTTCAAGATCATGAGTCCAACCTTAAACCTGACACCACCAAGTCCACCACTAAACCATGTCCCTAAGCACCACATCTGAAAGCCTTTTAAATACCTCTAGGGACAGGTGATTCAACCTGGGCAGGCTGTGTTCAGTGCTTGATAGCCCTCTTGGTGAATAAATTCTTCCTAATATCCAATCTAAACCTCTCCTGGTGCAGCTCGAGGCCATTTCCTCTTGTCCTATCACTTGTTACTTGGGAGAAGAAACCAATTCCCACCTCTCTCCAATCTCCTTTCAGATAGTCATAGGGAGCAATGAGGTCTCTTCTGAGCATCATTTTCTGCAGACTAAACAACCCCAGTTCCCTCAGCTGCTCTTTGTTCTCTTGACCCTTCATCAGCTTCATTGCTCCTCCCACACTCTCCCTATCTAAAACTTAGCTTAGTTATATACTGTTATATACAGCAGGCAAGCTGATGGGTTTTGACCAGAAAAAATACCCACGACTGTTTAAGAACCTATATGCTGGAAAGATTTTTCAACATTCACATCTTCAACTTTAATTATAAATTTCTCATTTAAAATGAGGTTTTTAATTCCCTCTATGTAGTTGTTGGAACTCATATTCCAGTTAAAGTTCCTTGATGATATTCACACTTGCAGGTACATCTAGAATGTCCCTCTAGAACCAAAAAGGAGGAAAAAATGCCTTTTCCTTGGGCTCACCAAAAGTCTGTACTGCATTTGCATTTACACATAAATAAAAGTGCTTAAAACTTACCTGAAGGTATTTAAGCCTTCCATCTCTCAGCCTGATGCCACATGAAGTTGGCACACATTTCCCACAGCAAGAGCCAGAGATTTCCTGCCTTCTGTAATTCTACAAGGCAAAGGACATTTTTCTGGGTTTATTTTGTCCTAAACATGCTTCCTAACACTTCAAGAGAGATTCTAGGTTTTGGTTTTGGGGTTTTTTTGGGTGTTGGTTTGTTTTTCTGTTTTACTTCAGTGGACAAACTGATCTCTAGCTTTTTAAACAGTAGGACTAAACTAGTTCAACCTAGTTAGTTGCATACTTTGGGGAGGTTTTTTTTAAAGGCTAGTATTAATCTTTGTAGTGTTTTATTATACAGTAGGGAGGGAAATTTATTTCCAAGTATAAAGAAAGAGCTTCCTGTGACCACTAAATTCAATATTCTTTGACTATAACAGTTGCAAGGTCAGGTCCACTAAACAACACATGACAATAGGAGAGGGTAAGAAGCTTACTATAATATTTTGAATGAACTACAGTTTGCATTTGTGGTGTGCAGGAGCTTCTTTGTAAAGCTAATGAATAACAGACAGTGCAACTTGGAAAAGTAGCTTGAAGTGCTTGAACTAAGAGAAAAGGATAAGATGGCTAGTAAGCAGCAGGCAGGAAATGGGGAGAATAAGGCTGAGGTGGAAAATCTGGACTATGGAAAAAAAAAAAAGGCTTGATAAAACAAGGAAGGAAGTAAGAAAAGCAGCAGAGAGGGTATGACTGAATAAAATAAAAAAGAGACAAAGAAAGAAAAGAGGAATAACGAAGCCCCAAAAATGGCCCAGAAAGTCAAAAACACTGGTGGCGAAAGATGTATGGGAGAATGAGCAGCACTAGATGGAGAGGAAGAAAGGTATAGAGTGGATAATGGAAAATAAAAATCAGAAAGGAACTGAGCTAACACATGAAGTGTCCCACAGTAATGTCTCCAGCTGCTACACATAACCAACAGCTGCTTATGATGAGCTGAACATTTTTAAGACAACAAACACTCTGGTTGAGTGAAGGCATGCATGTTATCCATATGTTTTTTATAGAAAAAGAATTTGGGGAGGGTGGGGGGTTATTATTAAATCACTGGAAGAAAACATAGTTCATTGTTATTTAGGTGAACTTGCTCTTCTAGCAAAAATGTAAGCACCTAAAGTAGGTCTTAAAATGACCAAAACAAATTACCCTGATGAGCAGAATATGCTGCAGATGGCTGCCCTTCAGTTACCAGTGCATTTATTTTCACAGCTTCAGCATCCTGCAGAAAGCAGGTGCTCCTTCGAGAGTATATACTCTTAACTCATGATTTTATCCATTATGAAGACATCTCTTTTAATCTGGGCATACCATGAAATCAGTGACTCTGAGGCAGGAAAGACCCCAAGTATGTGTGTGAATCCCACTGGCCTTAAGGTGATGAAGACATTCTGTATGTTATTTGATATTTTTCTCCCCTCAAGCTCCACAGATTCATTAAAGTGGCTACAAACAAACACCTAGACTTGCCATCTCCCTTGGGTAGCTGCACATCTCCTAAACACAACTTCACAGTGCTTAATAAGCCTAACTGGAAATTGCCCTTTCCTCAGGGCTGTTTGCTTAGTGTGTATTTTTGGGTCAGGTAGGCAAAAGAAGAAGCAGGAGATGAATGTTTCCCCACTTTTTTAACATGTATTTTATTGATTCCTCTACCTTTAATTTCTACAGCTGGCTTCTTGCATTGAAAAGCAAGAATTGATGTTTGTGCATTTTTATATGGGAATGTGCATATGCACACATGTTTCTGGCCACAGATTCACTCTAGTGTATCTGGGTTTTTTCCACTGATCTGCCAGGTTATATTTTGTGGCAGTGAGGAAGATGCTCAGCACTGAGCTTGGCCATTTATTTTCCTTTCAGAAGCCGGTGTCTATAATCATACCTACAGGAGGGGTAATATTAGGGTCCAGAACTACATTGTCTTTTTTCAGTTCTACTTAGGGATTGAAAACTGGACTCATCTAAAACTTCCCCCCTCTTTTTTGCAGGAACCCTATCAATGTATGCCTCTGCTGGATTTCAACTGGGAATCCCATATCATCATATTAGAGATGTGACTTTTTGGTACAATGGCCACACCACTTGCACAGGCCCTGAGTTTAGTTGGGCCCATTGGGCTCCAGTCTTTATCCAGGGTAAGGCAGAAGAGGAAAGGGCATGTAAGCCTTTTTCTGTGAAACTTAGCTGCTGGTCTGTGCTTTTCTGACGGAGAGAGATTAAGCCAGCCTCTGCAGCTTGCTTAGGTCCCCTTCCACCTGAGGTTTTGGTGCTAAGAAAGAAAACTACATGATTGAACAGAACTAGTCAGGCACTCTGGTCACGCTGCTGGGCAGCAGAGTACAAATGGATGCTATTTGCCTCCGACTTTCTCAGCCAAGTTCATTCCTTTCAGAAGATGGCAGCAAAGCAGCAGCAAAGACTTCAAAAAGGCCAGTGGAACTGAAGGGGTCAATCACCTTAAATCACCTAAGGCATGGCTGGGAAGCAGACAGAAATGTTATTGAGCCCAGCTATTAGACAATTTAGAATAGTCATAGGAAAGCTCTGAAGTAGAGATCTGGCTAAGCTGCTGATCCCCAGAGGGACAGATAGGAAAGGAGACACAGCAGCTCCTGTTGCAAATGATTTGCCAAACCTTATTTTGCCCTAAAGGTAAGTAGTCTAAAATGCACAATAAAAATGCTTGTGGACCTGAGTACTATGAAGCATTTCCTTTCAAACACTGTGGATTTAGATCACATTTGGTATATGTAGTCTAATTCAGGAGAAGAAGAACACAGGGCCATGACTCCTCAGAAAAACTCGAGGAAAGCCAACAGGTCCCAGAGTTGTACAGAATATAAACTGTATACAACTAAGAATATGACCTTCCTATGCGACACATTCGTAACCAGAATATCCAGACCACTCACACTTACCACTGGACATGGTTCACAGTTTAATTTTGTACATGTCAGAGTGTATCTCAGAGAAGGTGTTGACTGGAGGGTGCAGTGACAGGTTGTGCATTGATCCACCATCAGGCGTCTCCACGGCTGAAACATTAGAACCAGTTTAAGTCAGTAACAGTCTCTTCAGCATAACTCAAATAAATAAGCAGTTTTATCTAGGTTAAATCTCTTTCATTAGATCTTGCATTGCAATTCTCTGCAAAACAAAACAGAAAAACAATGCCCCCACTTTCCAGAGACCCAATTTTTTGCATATATAATTCCAGAATAAGCAGCATAGCACAAGGATATTTTTCAAGTAAGCCTTTTAGAATTCCTTAACCTGGGAAATGGCATTGGCATTTCTTACTGTGTTGCTTACAAAGCTAGCAAGCAAGAGATGAATCTGCGAAAGTGATGAGAAAGATTTTGTCATAAGCCATCCTGGCTACGTGTATAGGTGGTTGCCATAAGTTCATTTTTCCCAAGTACGGTGAACTAGTTTGCCAACAAGTTCTTTATTCTTGAGCCATTGCAACCCACAGATGAGGGGCAGAAATTATTTGCTGTTGTTCCTGTAACAATACTGCTTAGAATCTCTAGAGGCCTAAAAGATTAAAATTACAAAAAGATAAACAAAACCATAAACAGGATTACTGAGTGAAGAACAGAACTTGTTCATAGTTGCAAGCAAAGCAGTGGCTGAGCTGGCACGCAATTCAAATTCCCTGAGCACCTTGTTTGCTGGATCCTGCCACTTTTCCAAAACAAACTAAAATGACATTTAAAATGTAGAGCAAAAAAGCCAAACTATTAAATGGAAAACAAAAGGATGTGGAGTTAGTAACTGTATTCCTAGCACTAAAAGGAATTCTAAATACAAAGTCCTTCTGCTTCCCAAATGTACAGCCTTTCCTTTCAACCCCAAAATAACAAGTCACAATGGTTGAAGGGACAAAATGGGAGGAGTCCCATTGAGGATTTTCACAAAGAGCTTCTAAAACCTAATAAATAAGGTAAACAGACACTGAATATTGCTAGATTATAAAAGCTTTAAATTGTGCTCCAAAAGTCATTAAAATGTCCCTGTTAACTTCACTTGGAAGAGGAATTGTGCCACACTGGTAAACACTCATGGAACAAATGGAGCAAAGCTAAGAAGCTGGCCAGAGTAACAGTGTAAAGGTAATACATTTATGAGTAGTTAAGAGTCAACACTCCAACATATACACCGAAGGATAAATGTTCTCATTAAGGAATTTTAATTACATTCTTAATCTGCACTCCAGCACAACAGAGGTCCTCAGCCCTCAGTGACCTAATACAAAGCACCAGCAAGAGCAATGACTTTTTTCCTGGTTTGTCTAGAAAAAAAGATCCTGCACATACAAGATGATGGAGGTGGTAATACTAACGGGTTGATCCCTGCCTTTAGCAACTCATCTTGATACCTCAAAACACAGGACTCTTCAACTTTCTTGGTTTAACATTTTATAGTGAATATCAGGTCACTAATCTTGAGGGTTAAAAGACATCAGCAGATGGCAGGCACAAGGACACACTGATAACGTTTTCTTATAGGAGAGGGACAGATAGCAAATGTCATACAACACTCCAGACTTCTTTTTAACTCTCAACATTGGAAAACATTCAGACACTAGAGCAATAGTTCAATTACACACTAGAGGCCTCTCAAGGGCATTCAGCCCACTGCCACTAGTAGCACTTTACTGATTAGTCGCTCCACACATGTTCATGTCCACACAAAAGCCTTCCACATCTGGGAGATGTCCTCGCCATATTGACCTGTTTCAAAATATGGTTGGGTTTGTTCTGTTTACAATCATAATCATACTTAATTCCAGCCCTCTACAAATAAACACTTATCACAGAATGCTTCAGTAGCTCTAGGTTTTCACATCAGGAAGAAAGGGTTTATAAAGCCACAACTGATATTACAATCGATGTCCTCAATGTATCTTCTCATAGTTATAACATTCCAATTAAATACAAAAAAGATAAAGTGGAGTATATACCAAAATCATTATTACAGGCAGGAACTTAGGGTTTACTAGAGACATGTTGAAACTAAATCCTCACACACAAGGGCTTTGAACTTTCAGAGGAAGGTCTTGCCTTGTTCCAAAGTTTGCATCACAGCTTAGCTCTATGATATTTATTTAATGTATTTAGGGATCAGCATGCAAATGGCTTTAACAATGGCTTTCTGTGAACAAACATAGCTTAGCATGGCAGAACTGAATGAAATAATGGATTGATACATCTTTTTTCCTTTCTGTAATACACCTATCATGTGTCTTCTTGGCTAACTTTAAATGAAATGTCAACATCTGCTGCCCCTGTGTTAGTCAGTGCAACCAAATTAACCTGCACAGAGCCCAGATCTACTCAGATCTCCTTTAAAAATGCCACTCAGTAAAAGCCTGGGAAAACAGATGAGTGATACAGATAATCCTTTTGGTAAATACAGCCACCTGCTTGGAAGTCTGCAGTTAAAGCCCACAGCATTGTTAAGAACAGCACAGTGAATGCAATACACCAAATTACTGGAATATAATATTGGTAACCAGATACAAGACAAAAATGTAAAGGGATTAAGAACACAGTCACTGAACAGAACTGCAGTAAAAGACTCAAAACTTGGAACTATTTAGTCAATGAGTTAATGGAGCAAAGTTTTCCCTTGATATAAAATGAAACTTGAAGCCTATTCTTAAAGGACCCAGAATAAAGGTTTTGAAATCCAGGAAGTATAAACTTCTGTGGACAGCACATCTTCCTTCCTGACCAGAACTCTGGAACAGTCATTGAAGTAGTGAATAGTGTAAGACATGGTTGTAGTAATGCCAGCTGCTCAAAAGCTCTCAAACATACAGCTAAGAAGCTGTATTATATACTAGTAAGCTTATAATAAGTTATTAAATTAAGCTGGCCTAATTGAAGAGAAAATGTAATTAAGACAAGTCCTACTATAAGCTTTTTTTTTTTTTTTTAATCAAAATGGCCACTTTGTTTAGAAATCTTTTAAGATTATGTCTCAACTCGAATTTCGCACTTTCCATCCTGAGAAAATATTTTTGTGACTGCGTTGTTGAATGCTAACTTCAGTAATGCTTTACATTTGCAACAGCAAGAGCACAGAAGTCACATAACAGCTGGGGCCTACCTACACCCTCAAAATCTTGCACAGGCAGTGTTTGATAAAATGATTAATTGTCAGGAAATACAAGAAGACATTTTAAAATCTGTATTACATGGAAAAAAAAAGAGATCGCTTTTATACATGGCCAAATAGCAAATAAGAATGAGTCAAAATGTAGTCTTCTTCAGCTGAAACACTTTCTGAATTCATTCTAAACTGGGAAAATTTTATTAACATAAGAATTTTTTCCCATATTGTAGAAGCTGAAATATTTTAAGTCTGCAAAATATGGATACTTCTCATCTTGCCTTCAATATGACATTTTATTTCAAAATTTGCTTATGCTTTAAAGTATTTTAAAATATTTTAAAACACTCAAAAACAGAACAAAGATGTGATAGATCAGGGGAAGAGAAAAAAATTAGTTGTTCATGAAAGAAACTTTTTTGCCACATACAGTGTATATATATATATGTATATCCTATGTAACAGAAGGTGGCAGAAGCTAGCATTTACTGTACTGCATGACATTCTCTACAAGAATGGTCTTTATAAAATGCCACTACTATTTTGACAACATACTATAGATGAGACAAACAGAGGAACCAAAGAGAAAGAAGAGGATTTTAGATTTTACCGCTTTAAAGCCTTTCTCCCAGTCTTCTGACAAGAAAGGGAGAATTATTCCCTGGATTTAATTCTACAGGGAAGTAATCCCCACATAGAATGACATGAGCTCATGACAGGAGCTCTAGCAAACTGATAAACTTACACCTTTCAACTAAGAAAAAAATCAAACACAGAAGAAATAGCTGGAGAAATGTTCTCTCTGCCATACCTCAAAAGTCCAAACAGATTTGGGTAAACTTATCTTTTAAATAAATGAAGAAGAAAGAAAGACACACATTGAAAATACAGGAATACATAGGTTAGAAGTTAGGTTAAATGACTAAAGAGGACCTGTTTCCCTGGGGAATGATGAGAATATTTTGAGCTCTTTGACACTAGAGGTGCTGCCAGAATATGGATTTAGGGAAACAATGGACAATTGACAGAGCTCTCCAAAGATAAATTCGGCATAAATGAGATCAGATGCTTAACTCCCATCATTCCCACTATCATGGGCTGGGTTAAACATGTCTTAATCTATCCATTAAATGTGCAGTTGAGAAAAAATTTCCTCTGAGGGCATATCAGCAGAGATCTTGAAAGGCAAAAGAGGTCAAACAGTGAGGAAGCTCATCTTTCCTGTTCCTGCTAATAGCCAAGGAGGGATACTCCTCATTCCACACAGGTGGAGCAAGACTCTCCATCCTTTTTTAATCTGTGTTATCCTCTAGGTAGAATGTGGGAAGTTTTTGCTTCCCTGAAGTGCGCAAGGATCATGTTTGAGATTATCTCTCACAGACAGTTTCCTGTGCATTTGGTAGCCTGCGAGTCATTGCACAACACAGATTACCACAGTTTCTAAGAACTTTTCTTAAGCTTCCTTTCAAGATAAGTGTCCTGGGTTCAGGAGTAGCAGCCATTTTTCTCCTCAGTAGCTGGTGCAGTGCTGTGGTTTTGACTTTTGGCCTGGGAACAGCACTGATAACACCGATGTTTTTAGTTACCGCTCAAATGTTTAGTCTGACCACAGACTTTCTGAGCCTCATGCTCTGCCAGGGAGGAGGGGAAGTTGGGAGGAAGCAGAGACAGGACACCTGACCCAAACTGACCAAAGAGGTATTCCATACCACAAGCACGTCATGCCCAGGATGTGACTGAGAGTTACCCAGAAGGGCTGATTCACGGCTGGGTGGGGGAGAAGTATCGGTTGGCAGGTTGTGAGGTGTTGTATTCTCTTCCCTTGTTATTTCCTTTATCATTATTATTATTATTGGTGATAGCAGTAGTGATTTGTGTTATACCTTAGTTACTGGACTGTTTTTATCTCAACCTGTGGGTGTTACATTCTTTTGATTCTCCTCCCCATCCCTCCAGGAGTTGGGGGAGGAAGGGAGGGAGTGAGTGAATGAGCTGCATGGCTGGGTTTAAACCATGACAATAAGGAAACATTCTGTGTCCCTTTTACAGAAATATTTATTGTCATATACGGAGACTGTGGCAGAGTCATGAACTGGACATATACACGCTGAGCCTCTTGCCACTTCTCTTACACCAAGGTCTCACTTCCAGAGGTTTTATCTGGACAAAGCTGCCTTGGATGCTTATGTGTATTCTGGCAAGTTTGTGTTCTTCAAAAGCTCATTCTTATATCTAAATGTCTCACCATCATAGCAAATAAAAGGAATCACATCTTACCCCAATAACAGTGCCATTCAAAGGACAACCATTGAGGGGTACTGAAAAAAAAGATAATATTCCATTTAGCATTACTGTTATCATGACATTATCAAGATTAATTAAACCACAGGTATGCTTTTTTGACTTACTAGTATTCCAAAGAACATTTAGATCCTTTCACTGTAAAAAGGCATAACTGAGCCCTCTTACATTATACCTTGAAAGGTAACAATCTGTAGTTCTTCTGAATTCCACCTCCAATTATGTCTTGCTGAGTTGTTTTTTTAACAAGTACATGGCACAATATAAGTTTTCCCCTCCAATTCAAGCCTTGCACTCTCAGAAGATGTGCTTAGGTTTTCTGCAAGTTACAGCTCATATTTCCCCTCCTCCTCCCACTGCTAGATACTCCCACTGCTAGATCCTCACCCTGTGGTTGCATATATACTAGTCAATTAAATATAACTGGGCATCTTCCCAGACTGAGGCCAATTAGCCGAATCTTCTGATTTGGACTTTTGACCAAAGTCTGTGCTAAGAAAAGGCCAAAGTCACATGCTCAGAGACACACAGAAGACAGCATGGCTGCAAACAAATTTCATGTTCATAGCAGGCACTTCCTATGACAAAAGCATCTCAAGACCTCTTTAAAATGCTAAAAAGTGCAGGCTGGAGCTGTAGAAACATAGCCTGGTATGTCTCTGAAGCACTGCAAAATAGTTTCAATTGCAATTTGTTCAAAAAGAGACAGTAAAGGTCAGCTGGAAAGAGAAAGTAATAGCAGCAGGTGCTATTGTACTCAATGTCTAAATTATACAGGAGAGCGTTAAAGCAGTAGTATACTTGCAAAACACGCACTTTGGAAAGTTTTTGTGCTGTTGAGAAACAAGACATCAACACATGAGATGAGTGATTCCATTTGTCATACACAAAACCTTACCACATCTGCAGGAAGGACAGCAATCTATTACTTGGTCACAGCGTAGTTCAGTTCCCTCTGGACAGTCAGGCACATCCATTTGAGAGCAAGAAATATTCTTTTGCTGCACAAAAACCTCATTGTTCACCCGGACACATTCATTGACAATGCAATGGTTGAAGGGGGATCGCCACTCTGTGCCAACCTGATGGGAAATTGTAGAACTAATTATAGATAGCAGTGTTTGTGCCACTTCATAGAGGGAAGACCACCACAGGTTGCTTGCAAGCATGCTGGTTTGCAAAGAGCACATTTACTGTGTTAGGAACAGTCTGTCACTCAACAGTTCTCCACAAATCCTCACTGCAACAATCAGTTTATAGAACAGTCTGCTGCTTAGTTTGTAAAGCATAGGAGTTACAGGAGTATCCTCAAGGTTAAAAATAAAGGGGCTGGTTAAATAACATTTGAAGAAGAAACAGCACTCCTAGCTAGATTTAAATCTACATTTGTTACTCAGTAGCTGGCTGCACCTCTTTGCAGGTCCTCCTTCTGCTGGAACCTGCCGCAAGTCAGTTCTAGTCAGCCCAAAGGAGGCTTTGGCAATAGGCTCTACACCAGAAAATACTTGCAAATGTAGAAGAGACTGGAACCTGTTGACAGTCCTACTGATTATAATTGCCCATGGGTCAGACAATGTGGGAACTTCAAGCACTATTATGGGAAGAGACACCACTACAGGCCAGAAAGAAGATGCTGTCACAGTTCAGCACCGGGAAGACCTGATCACTGCTTTGCAGCTGTATGTCCCCACTGTTAACACTCTGAATACACTTCAAGAATACTGAAAAGTGAAAGTCAGATCCCAAAGTCCAGTAAATTCAAATATTTTTGTTCAGAAAGCTAGGGAATATTTTCATGTGTTCATACTTCTCATGTTATACACTTACTTCATTGTTAATGACAGAAGAGTTGAAAGAGGACATAGTAAGAGAGAGGTAGCAGAGTATCAGCACTTATTACTCTGTCAGTACAACAGAAATCAGTAAGACACATTGGGACGTTCAAATGGGCCTTCTGAAGACTTGTTTTACAAAGCTGAAAAGGATACTGATCCACATTAAGAAATTCCCTTGGAAAAAATCAGGGAAGAAGCAGGCTGCAAAATGATCCATTAACATTTTTTAAAAGAGTGCATCAGACTGCCTTTGTAAAAGAAGCGATTAAAAAACCAATATTAACATGCGAACATGAGAGGTAGCTGAAAATGCAGATGCTTTATAAAGAACAACACTTAGGGAAGAAAAGATGAGGAGAAGGTCTGTTATTTTAAAAATATTTAACTAACTGCTCCTGCCTTTCTTGAATCCAAAGCTCTGCATAGGTTAAGCAATTCAATGTTACTGGCAGAGGCTTGCCAAGGGTGGTTGGGTTAGGGATAGAACAAACTGAATAACTTGAAGCAATTAAAAGTGTAGGCAAAACCAGAAAAAAATATCCAGGTAGCTTTCCAGGGCAGCAGGGTATCTGCAGCACATTTTAAATGGCCATGCCACTGCCACCTCACCTCATGCAAACGAGGATCTGCATCACCCCGAGACCAGAATATCTGCTCCTCACAGGCAGTCTTCTGGCATCTCCCACAACATTCCCCTTCTTGCACAATGTACTTGTAACCCTGTAGAAGAAAATAAAAGGACTGACTGATCCAGGAATAAGAGACAAATTAGTTGATTAATCCCAAAAGAAAACACTGGGATAAATGTTTAATATTAGCAACTTTTTGCAGAAAGGGGAGGTTGAAAATAGAACTGTAAGGCCACACACTGTTATTACAAAGCAAACAAGTGGTCCACCCACCTCAGCATCCTGTTAAATGACATTATCTGTAGAAAAAATAAATTAAAATGCACACAACATTAACAGCAGAAATTCTTATCTCTTTAGTTCCTGCTAAATAAGACATATTAGTTTCAACTATATGGACTAATTCTAGGTACTATCCTTGCTTAGGTCATGCCAACCAATTAATGAACTTTGTGAGGATTTCAGCATCTCTAGTGTAGTATGGACCACCCCTTCTTGGAGTATAGAAAATGTTAACACTGCCTAGCACTTAAAAAAAAAAATAAACGAAATCATAAAAAACATCTTTCTTTTCCTAGGTTCTGTTCAAATATGTAATAGCACAAGGATTTTGTAGAATCACAGAATGGTTTAGGTTGGAAGGGACCTTAACAATCACATAGTTCCAACCCCCATGTCACAGGCAGGGACACCTTCCACTAGACCAGGTTACTCCAAGGCCCATCCAACCTGGCCTTGAACACCCAGGGATGGGGCAGCCACAGCTTCTCTGGGCAACCTGTACCAGTGCCTCACCACCCTCACAGTGAAGAACTTCCTAATGTCTAATCTAAATCTACCCTCTTTTGCCACAAGACAGAAAAGAACAATGACATAAAAAGGCAGAAGTGGAAAGGGAAAAAGTACCCCAGGTGAGGACTTAATACTCTGAAAGTCTCTAGAACATTAAGGTATCACTTCCTACTTTCCATAATAAGTTATGCTTTAAAATGAAAGCAGGATGTTTGAAATTACCTTTCAACAAGACTCTCACATTTTTTTTAATGTGATCCTGCATATCTGATATTCAAACAACAGTCTTCCTTTTACATTAGTTTCTCGGACCTCCTTAACACGCACCATTAAGCCATTTACTACCATGCTTTGCATGTTATTTCAACGAAAAATATCCCTTTGCAATATTGGAGATTAAAGTCATAGCTTTTGTAGTCAGCATCTATTACAACCATCATTCACTATGCTTTTGCACATAGGGTCCAAATATTCTTTATTTTAATGTAATTAATCAAGACACTTGAAAACCTAATCTAATTAATTTACACACACTCAGCCAAATGGCTTTGTCTCAAACACTTATCACAGAAAATTATGCTTCATACTATTAATAATCATCTAATACTCTAAGTTATCCACTACTTTAAACCCCACTTATATTACTTACACAAAGTGCCTAACTCCAAGAACACTGACAGAAATTAAGCAAAGTCCTCCCTTCTCTAGTATACTAGTGATTTTAAGATGTTTAGAAGGCTTTTAGCTATTTCACCATCATGATGCTCTGAAGGGATGTAGTCTGGCGTACTCTCAACAGAAATAATAATGGAAGAAGCTCAGGAGGGAGACACCACTCCTCCTTGTGGCACATGCCATGATTGCAGCAACTATCTGCCCAATTTCTCAAAACTTTGGTAACAGAAAGATAGAGGACAAAAAAAGTGAGGGGACTATGATGTGTAATGAAGTAAACCCACATATAGTTTGCAAGCAAAAATCCTGTATTTTCTGTCAACCTTCTCAGAGAAATGTGGGATTTTTTATTTAAACGAAACATTCACTTTTTTCTACGATATTTCTTTACATATCTGTAGCTCTGCCTTAATGATACTTTTTTGGAATAACGAATTATTGATTAAGTTATGGCTATGAGCCAATACACAGCCAGATATTTAGATCTAATATTTCATAACAGTTGGCATACTAGAAACAAATATCTTCTAAAAATGGGAATCAAAGGGACTTTCTTGCAACAGCTGAAAGCTCTCACATCATGGTTTTCACTGCACTGGGCATCCTCAAGCTTTCTCATTAAACCCTATGCTTGCAGAAAGATCACTAGTTTGCTTTGTCAGGGAGAGTTTTAATGGACTGGGTTTTTTCCTCTGGTCCTAGGGAAGGACACTATTAGAAGTGTCTTAAATAGAAAATATTATTTAAAAAAAAATTATATTTTGCTCACACCTTCTCAAGTGCACATACACATATATATAAATATGCTGTCTAGCCTTGTTCTGATACAGAGGCTATAAGTTCAATGGTAGTGAAATATAGTTGTATTAATTCTTTAAAAATCTAGGCACAATTAGCTTAGTAGAGTCCAGAAAAGAGAATTGCTTTTCAGATATTGGTCTGGTTACCTGAAACATTCACAGTCAAATTTCAATACATGGTTAACTGTTTTAAGGTAAATATTAGTCAATATTCAAATGAGAATTTAAAATAAATCAGACAATGCAGGGTTTCTTCAACAATGTTAACTCATCCGTGACCGAGTTAATGTTGCCGCACATACATGCTCTATGCCCAAGGTTAGTCTTTGACTCCCAGGCACACTGTAAATAATGTCTTTCCTAAAGCTGAAAGAACACCTCTAACTTCTCATATCTGTATATACAACGTTTGCTAATGAAAAGCTTTCTTCCAGAAGTAACAGTTCGACTTGATCTTAAAGGTCTCCTCCAACCTGGTTAATTTTATTAAACACAACAAGAAATAAGAGGTATTGTGTGCTGATTTTTCTTAACCTCTCTTCTGCCATCTGCTTTTTCTGTAGACTCAAACTGTTTTCAGAGTGACTCATCCATGCTAACCTCATGAAGCAAGGACGTGGTAATGCTTATGGATTTTGGATACAAGGTGCTAGATACCAGAGGAAAATGCAACTCTAGAGCATAACATTTAATTTTACAGTGATTTTTTATTTCCTTAATTGCCACATTATGTTAAGGTAAGGAATGTTAGGGATGTAAAATGGACAATTTAAAGGAAGTATAAAAACAATTTTGAACTTTTATTTGCAAAATCATGTTATAGTCAAAGCCTTCTAATCTATGACACTGGGAAGTGCTACTGACTTTTAACCAATTCCTTTGGCCCTTCTAGAATTCTTCTATTAACTTTTTTACCAAGTATCTGTCTCCTCCTGCTTGACCAGCTACGTTGATATAACAAAGCAGCTCATACTTCCTTTATGGGCTTCCAAAAGTAGACCACATAATTTTATAGCATGTAGCAGATGTCTGAGCATAATAAAGGCCACAGCATGTGGTCTTATTACTGCTATAATAGGCAGAGCTGAGCAACAGACAGATCTGAGATATTCTCTTCAGAAAGTGAACTTCAACTAGAACAGTTGTTTGAAATTGAACTTCAGACATTATGAGTGCTTATTGTGCAAGTGGTGTAAATGATAGACATTTCAGGATGCAGTTCTCCTTTTACTGAAATATAAACTAAACTTGTCACCGATTTCCTTGGCAGAAAGATATGATCCTAAAACAATAACCTTAAAATGAAGCCAGTAATGATTAGGCCCTCTTAAGACTTTGTTCCCAAGATAATTTGTTGCTACAACACTTACTTTCTATTTTTCTCTGGTTTCTCAAAACACACAGGTTTAAAAGTAATCATTTCAGATCCCCACCAGGGCTCTGCTGGCTAATGCACTGATTTAAATGTTACTCACCCGAGAGCAGAACGTGTTACATGTTTTGTCGTGACACTCCATCATCTGAAGTCCTGTAACATCATCCCTCATACTAGTGCAAAAGCATTCTCTGCAACCATCTTCCCAGGTTGTCCCAACAGGGTAGACTATGTTGTTGTGCACACACACCTATAGAACAGAATCACAGAATCCCAAGGGTTGGAAGGGATCTAAAAAGATCATCTAGTCCAACCCCCCTGCAAGAGCAGGGTAACCTACAGTACATCACACAGGAACTTGTCCAGGCGGGCCTTGAATATCTCCAGTGTAGGAGACTCCACAACCCCCCTGGGCAAACGCAACAATTATCACATGAAAAAGCACACTGCTTTTTGTAAGGGCATACTGTTGGCTCCAAAAGGCTGCTTTTTAAGATGTGAAACCCTCTGTAAATTTTATGGAGTATTTTGAACCCAGTAGAAATGCCACAGGTCTTAAAATTGTGGCACCTCTGCTGGGGAAAGGAAAATAAGTGCAACCAAAGCTGATGTTTTATAAAGAATTGTGGAATTTTATCTGCAATCAGTTTCTGAGCCAGGGCCTGACTCAGTTTCCCTGGAAGTATAATACCACCCAATATTTAGAGATAATAAACAGTGAGGCTTGTAGAAGGAGCCATGTACTTCAAACTTTTTGCAGCTAAATCAGCTGATCTGAAAAGCTCCTGCCTTGAGCTACAAGCCTTCATTCTCTTGTATCCTCAGACCAACGCAGCTACCACAAAAGTAGTGCCTTGTCTTATATTGCTTTTTCTATTAGTAATTTTTACAGCATGCTATTAGAGATGAACATTTATTTTTAAAGATAGAGCAAATCACAGAGACATAAAATGACTTCTGCAAGGTCATGAACTACTTAGCAACAGAAAATAAAGGCTTGATCTCCTGAGCTGAAAGACAGCGTAACCCTGTGTTAAGGTTTTAGGGAAGGTTGCTTCAATGAAAAGGTTACATTGCCCTGCACCCTGTCCTCTAAGCAACCTTATCTTAAAGGTTAATATAACAGCTTAATAAAAGGTTGTCAGAGTAAGTAAAAGTATATCCTGGTGAAGCTTTAACAAAATCAGATATTAATTTGGCAAAAAAATTAAAGTGCAATATAGTTCATATAAGATACAATGCTTCCTAGGCAGAGGCAAAAGTAATCAATGAGTACAAGGAGTTTAGGTCTAAGGTGTCCCAAACATTTCAGTGAAGTTAGTATAGGACTGAAAGAACGTATAGTAACTGTACTGATCAAAAAGCACATACCTTTGTTAGCCAGAAAGAAATTAAAAATTGAAAAGCTACCTCTAAAATTCCTAATGTTTCAATGATCTTGAAGTTTCAAATAGTTTTGGTATATATGTGTGTGTATGTATATATATGTATAAATATAAAAACTTATTTATCTTCAAGTCACAACAAATGAATGGGTTGGTTATGTCAGAAAAAATGACTATAATAAAACAAGCACCACTGTAATGCAAAGTGTGTTTCCCTCAGACACAGGTAAATTAAAAATACCCTGGCATCATTATCCAGTAGTTTCATTGGCATTGTTAATACCTAGCTACCCACTTATTTTTGTGCTGTCACTCCATGTAGAAAAGATACTCTCATCTGTGGAAGCGACAACTCATTCCCCTTACCCTGCCTGGAACACAGGTGGTAGATATGCAGCCGCAGTCATTGGTAAGAGATCTTGACAGATATCCCAGAGGACAGCTCACTGTTGAGTTCATACAGCTGCAGGTACACTCATATTTATCACAGCACTCGGTCTTCTTAACAGTCAGCTCTCGATGTGGTGGGCAGGAAGGTCTTTGAACTAAGCTGCATGCTTCTCTGTTACATGCTAGGAGAAAACACATAGGTACCATGTCAAGCACACGGCATTTCAAAGTGCTGTGAGTGAACAAGACAGCTCCCTGGCAGCAAGGCACTAGCTGCTACTGCAAGCTGCTATAAATCTACTTAAAGGCTAAGTGGTAATGCAAATATAAAAGACCCAGGTTAAAGATTGTGCTGCAGGTTCAAGGAAAAGTTCCTACTCTGCCAAAAACTTCTTGAGTCATATACAATCAAAAAGATTTATAAAATAAGCATAAGGGTCAGAAAATATAAGTCCAAGGGTAAAGTGTTTCTCTTTTCCTTAATTCAAAAGCATACTCAGAAAATGCCAACAATACCCTTCTTCCAAGTCCATGAAATAATTGCTGTCTGTTGGCTCCAAAATTAAGCCTTTCAGAGGAAAAAAAAACAATGCCTAAAGGAAACTGTCAGTGTTGCTCAAACGCAATGTTTCAGTGTCACTCCCTGCTAAAAAATATAAATTTCTTACCACATGTATAATTTGGTCTGCATTCTCCAGGGTTGGTTAGAGCAAGCTGCAGGCCAAACTCACAGACAGGAGCAGCAGGCAAATCACAGGAAACCAGATCACAGACTATGAAGAGAAATTGAGAGAGTGTTTAAGACCATGCCTCACCAGTTAGCCCTCAAGAAAAGACATCCCCATTAAACTTTTTTTCCCTACCCTCAATTGTTATCCTAAAATATAAAGTAAGAAGAGTTCAGCAGATCAGAGCTTGTTTTCAAAATAGCTTGGGGAACAGTTCAAGCTTGGGTTATGAGGATTAAGGTTCTAATGTTATATTTAATGTGCAAATATAGACCATTCAAAAATAGATATTTGAAAAAAGACCATGCTAACATCATTTAGAAAAAAACAAATTGTTCCAGTCCCCTCCTCATCTCTTACAGAAAGAGGGACAAAGACACATGAGATAAGGACTCATATCCCCAGGAGCTGTTTGTTTTTCCATGCAGATGATTGTACAGTCATTCAGCAGTTTCAAAAAATGGAGCATTGCATTAAACAAGAAAAGGGATTGTATACCTCTGAAGGATCTGGTAAAGATATGGACCCAGACGATTCCAATAGTTTATGAGAACTTACCACACTCATACTCAGGGCAGCACTGGCTGGAGTCCCTGCGCAGACGAGGAACTTCACAGGGACCACACTGAACAGCTGGAGTAAGAAGAAAACATCCATAAAACAAATTTGGATAAGAACTAGAAAACTAGGTAACAGAAACATCGACTCAAGTCCAATTGTACTTAGAGATAAATTAATTTACGTTTGGCAGTAGGACAAGGTAGGACCGTGCAGTTTACTTTCTTGTTATCGAGACATGTGCAGATCTTGCAAGGCTCATTAGCAGGAATCCATGTTTCCATAAGCTGCAAAAAAACAAAAAACAAACCCAAACAGATTGTAAGAAAGAAATCAAATATTCCATTCACGGGTATGTTGGCCACAGGAGTGGGTGAGGGTGAGCAACATTTATTTGAAAACCAGAAGACTCTATACAGGATTGGCTGGTTGCTCTGTTAACAGTGAGAAACTAAGGAGACACATAATTCTGAAATGACTGTAGTGTACCAGCTTAGCAAAAGATGTAAAGAATGCATGAATGGGATGAGGAATTACTATTGTTTTAAGCATGAAAAATACCCAGATGCTATAAACGAAGTTGCAGGCTATTGCAAGTAACAGCAGACTCGCACAACTACATACCATGATTGGATGTTCAGTGGTAATATGGGGAACAACAATATTTTGGGAAATATACAGAAGTGGTTGCTTTCCCAAATCAGTAGTACTTAAACACAGAGAAATAACAGAGCATATTTTAAACTAAGAATATGTGGCGTGTCATCACTTGATTTGCCAGTGGCCTGAGTACTGGAAAAGCACTAAAACAACCCCAAATCTGAAACCGTCACTGTGGTGGTTACCTGGAGCTAATAAGCACATACAAAAACTGCCAATAAGGTGTATCATTATTTAACCACTACTCATGACAGAGGAGGAAATCATTAATGTTAGAGATGTAATTACCTATAAAGACCTATCCACATTTAACACCCACATGTATAGGAAGGTAAGAGTAAAAAGGTCCACAATGGGACAATAGCATTAATTTGCGCAGTCAGTCCAGGTTGCAGGTGAGAACATACATACAGAACAGGTTAAGACAAAGACAAAAGTAAAAAGGTGTCATCCAGAAAACTTTGGAGAGCAGTTTAAAAACAACAGTTTGCTGAGATCTTCATTAATAAGAAGAAAGGAATGAAATATCTAAGCATACTGCCATCACAGGCATCTGAAAAGACAGTTTACTTTCAAAGGTTAACAGCATGGCAAGGATAAGACAGCAGGCATGCTAGAACAACCCAACCGGAGATTTAACAAAGCTTAGGAACCAAACCACATAGGGTTGGTTAATCTTTAGGAAATCTATTTTAGTCAAAGAAGGCTTGCATCGATGTACTGCTAGTAAAGAACATTATCTCAGGGCTAGGAAAAACAACTCAGAGCCCTCTGCCAGAGTATTCAATGGCCTCAGGGTTAAAAAGTCCTAAGAAGGCAGCTGATAGAGAATGCCTACATTTGCAGGTGGTGGTGTGAAGGGTGTGGACATTTCAAGACCCAGAGAAAAAGAATCACAACATTCACTCTGACATTTTCATCAGCCTTGATTTTCATGCATGGTTTCTTCAGCATAGGTAGGAGCCTCTTTCTAACACCAGAAGAAATGACGAGAGAGAGCATTGTGTTAGAACAGTATATGAGCATTGGTACTGAGAATCCCATAAACCCAAGCATGGTCTGGGGGGAGGGGGATGGGCGTAGAAAGGAACAGAGGAATGAACACCAGAGAGAAAGAAGGGGGTTAAGAACATCATAACCCACCACCAGTTGCACTGCCTGTTGTACTGCTCACACAGCTAATCCTGCGATGGTGGAGATGCAAAACGTCTGTGTGATCCAATCCTCCCCTGCCCTCCACCTCCCCATCCACACAGCAGCTGCATCTAAGCCTTGCCACTGTGGCACAGACGAGAGATTTTCAGAGTTAAAACCCTATTAAGGGGCATGTGACAACTCATGAATTTCAGAACCTCTGCAGAAACAAGTAGATATCACTGCAGATGTCATTCCCAAGATGTGTGCTGAGATTTTCTTCATGAGAGCTTGAAACAATTATTTAAATGGAAAATGCACTGCATTGCATGAGGATTCATGGACTTAAGGCACTCAGATCCTAGGCTTTAATCTGCATTTGCAGTAATGATTTCATACAGAATCATAATACAATAACTAGAGTTGTCAGGGTCACCGAGAGTTGCACACAATTGATCTGTGTTTAAGGCAGTGATTACATACATTACAAGCTATTTTTTCCTTCAAGAGAAATAATAAGGGGTTTTTTTTCCTATTCCTTTTATTACAAAAATTACTGAGGGTTTTTTTTCAATTCTTCCATTTTACCAACTCCATAATCATTACACAAATCCAATGATACAGTATTTTTAAAAAGATCCAAAACAGAACATAAATTAAAAATCATGACTGTATATATGGAGATACTGCAACCTTAACATAAAAATTAACACAAGCTACATGTGCTCGATCGCTCAGAAAACTCTAACCTTTTGTTTTGAAAAACATCACTGTGATAATGCAGTTGGGGAATGAAACACACTTTCCCTGTGTCTCTCCTCTCACGGCCAAAATCAGTAGGGTACCTATGTCTCGGGGGGGTGCTGAATGCTATTAGGCTCCTGTGTTCTGGTACAAGCAGTATGAAACATCAAAACTGTATTTGGCGGATGCTTTTCCAGTGCTTTTGATGGTACCTGCATGTGGCAGAAAGGCACAAGCCATAGCAAAGCGAGACCACTGTACACCCATTGGGCTGTCCTGTGTGAGGGCAGGCGGCACCGACACACGTGCGACCCCCGGTACAGCCCTGCCATCAGTGAGACTCTTCCGTCGGCAAAGCAGTGCCTGCAACACTTCACAGAATCATAGAATGGGCTGGGTTGGAAGGGACTTTCAAAGGTTACCTAGTACACTCGCTTCACTAAGTCAAGTGCAAAGCTTGCTGGTACCCTACCACCTAAAGAAAGGTCTTTGCTCTGTCAGGTTCGATATTTTAGTCATTATGTTAATCAGTGCAAACAGTACTTAAAAGAGATGTTTCAGCCACAAATAGTCTTTGCTTCCTTTCAGTTTAACTGTAAACGTTTATAACACATTTCTTGCTGAACGAAATGTTAGTCTAAATATGTCTGTGTAAAATGAAGCTGTTCAGAGTTCATACATTCATTTATACTTTTTTCCATCTTTTTACTTTATCCACAGATATCCACAGAGACTTCTGTTATTTACAGAAGATCTCTGTTGCAAAAACAATTATGTCTTTGACAGAAGGTTTGGTGAGTATGATAAGACCATCCAAAAATCTTGTTGAGAATCTGAAGCCCATAAAATATTGAAATTAAAGTCCCTTCTTAAATTCCCATAACAGAACCTGTGGATTTAGGAGGACTGGCTGACTTATGTGAAAACTCCCAGAGTTGAGTAGCTGGGGGTGAAGAGGAACAACCCCTATTACTTGGAACAGGAGTTACGGGGAGGAGCTTGCACACCCGCTGTGCGATGCTGAAAGGGAAATCAACTGATACTTTCACTGCAGTATGGCTCTCAGCACCTGTAGCTCTTCCCAATCCCACTCTGCCAGGGAAAGGTCTGATTTAGCTGAGGAAAGTGTATTTTCAGTAAAGCTAAAATAATTAATTTCATAAAAGGAATAATTCTCATTAAAAAAAAAAAAAAAAGGATGTAGACTAATAAACTTGACATAAGGTCATCTCGGTCTCACTGCTCGTCACCAACCATTGGAAATATTTCAGCAAGCTTTGCAAAGACAACACATTTTAAGTAAGGGTTCCAGATTTATGATTAAATTGTCATTGCTGGTAAAAGCTTACTGAATGAAGGTGTTTATCTTGGTAAATGTTGACTTATGCCATCCCTCCTGTCCTCCCTCTAGACCTCCCTTCACACAGATTTGTCATGCATTTCCGGGTCTGTGCACTCCCAGCTGTGAATTTTATATCCGTCCCAGCCAATTTCACACTAGGGGAGCTACATGGGGCTGACAGCCGGCCAGTTGTGAAGAACTAGCTAGAAAGTGAAGTATCCAAAGGGAAAAATAGTTGAGTTATAAGACAGATTCTCTTCCAAAAGTGCGAACCCCAACCACTCACAAAGGTAAGCTGCTAAGTATATAGTTACCTGATGGTGCGTGCCATCTTCACTGATGCATTGTGTGCAGACCTCTTCATTAACACAGCTGTCATTAAAAATCACCTGTCCGTCTGGACAGAAGCAGCCTTCTGTGGGATAATCCTTGCAGACACTGAGATTGGTACTGTTCTCACAGTGCTTTATGCAGGCACTATGGCAGTGATCATATGTCAAATATGTGGGACATTTCATTGCTGCGGAAGACAGAAAAAACTCTTTAGATAGAGATCTGAAATGCAGATAAATGTTTCCACTCAAACTTTCTTTAGAATTCTGTTCAGCTTTTTAAAAGCCAACATCAGACAAATATATTTTGCCTTTGCAGCCACTAACATATCTGAAAATATGTTCTCAAAACTAACAAAATCCACAGTGGGAAGTGATTGAAGCCACATTTTCAGACCACATAAGTCAGTGAAGTATGACCTACCCTAACAATGATAAAATGGCTTACATGAGCTGAACATCTTGCCTAACTTTTTCAACACTGGGCAAGAGACATTAGAATTTAGAATCACCTCTATGTATATTAGAGAAGAGTTGGTAACTGTCTGTGGTTAGGAGATAGCCAGGACAGAATAAAAGGTTGAATAAACAGGGTTTTCGACAACTTGGTAGGAGGCAGTGTTCCCAAGCAATTGAAGAAAGCTAACAGAACAGCACACTTTGGTACTTTGAAACTGAACCTGATGGATTTCTGCATCTTACTAACTGAATTGTCTTATTAACAGAATTAACTGAATCAAGGAAAGTTGTATTCTCCCCAAGCCAATACACAACATTTTACTGAAGGGTTCACAACACTGAACATATTTTTGCTAAAGGCAAACACAAAACTAAGGCTACAGCTATTCAAGAAACCTATGGACACAGCTTCCACACAGCATACTCCCTTAGGTCTACTTTATTTTTTTCTACAGATTCAATCAGAAAAAGTGTTTCTTATTTCCCAGTTTGTGACTGTTGTGAGGTTTATAAACCTTCTTTTTTTCAGTCCCTTGACAAAAAACACGGAAAGAAAATTAATGAAAGAAGACCTGAGCTCCCAACCAAACAAGGTTCATCAGCTGAACTGTCTACACACACCCTTCTTGGCAACCAAAGGAAACAGAAATGTCTTTAACTTTAACCCTCTTCTGTTTCAAGCCACACTAAGTCCAATTATTTCCAGCCACAGGAACTTGATGGGGAGTCCAAACCCACCATGAAATGCTTTGGTTGGATTCTGAAAACACAAAAAGATCTATCCGAATAAAATAGGATAAATCACCTGTTTATAAACCTGTACTAGCAGCTACCTAGACTATACTATGTTTTCCAGAAAAAAATAATTTCCAGAAAGAGTTCTGCAAACAAGGGGCCTAGAGTTTGCACTAGTGCTTATTGCCTGTGATGGTCTCTCATCAGCTCTAATGAATGTGTGAAAATACATCCACAGCACTTAAGGTAGTGTGTCATTTACTTTTTTATTCCAGTGTTAGTAAATATACTCAGCACACTGGTTTTCATCTTCCTTACCTACCACTAGCCTAAAGCAAATATGATAAGTCTTCTCTACACAAAATTCAATTAATTTATTTTACAGTTTAATGCTGATGTCCATCAGCATAGAACCTGGGGAGCTCTAAAGCAGAATGAGTACCAATGCTAAAGCCTGAAGTGTACTTCATATAACGTATCTCCTTCTTCTTCCTCCCCTGACACTAACAAACTGGCTATGTGAAAAATGCAATGAGGAACCAAAATGCAATGAAGAGCAATCCATGGACTCCAGATACACTCCATCAATGCCCAGAAAATCATCCTAACCATCCCTTCATCCTGCTGGAACAGCGACAACCAGGTGACTACAGAAAGCCACCTCAGACACATTACTGCCCTTTTGGTCCAGAGATTTGGACAGGTACTACATGACTTACAGGTAACACTGCTTTTTGTCTGAAAACTTCTGCCAGAGGTATGGAATGTGATGAGGCATGAAGGACCCCCAACAGTCAGCCTTAGAAACAAGTATTTTAGCAAACCACCCTCCTGGCTGGCTATTCCAGTGCTCACCTCAAATGTCTGTTGTTTCTGAATGAAAAGGAAAAGACTGCAGGTCTTGAAAGGGGTAAAATAAGGCTCAAGCAGATAAGACAAGACAGTACATCCTTGGTTAAAGTACTAAATGGATATTTAGGGGAGGGGTGTTTTTCAAACCTCTAATACATGGAGAAAGGCACATGCCCTTTCAGACAGCAAAGCCACTCCTTATCAGTAAGATAGTTTAGCACAAATTTAGCAGCTAGCTAGCTATCTCCTGAGATCACATACTGCTGGCGTGCCTTTTGCCTTACTGTACTGTCATGTACAGCCTAAAGGACAGCTAAAACACCAGTGCTGATGAAGCTGGAGTGAATAATGCACCAGGGCCAATAGCTCATCAGCTGCCAGCCAACCTCCCCACATTGTTCAACCACAGTTTTCTTAAATCTCCCTAAACAGTCTTCTTTACTCAAATGAATATGTTTAGAAAGGTTTTCCTTCTAAAAAGGAAATGGTTCCTGGGAATGGTGTCAAGGCCCCAACTTATATAAGTGCTGCCATCAAACGGAGTACTCCCCTCTCTTCCTTAATCTTCTCACCTCAGTTGCTGTTTCCTGCTGTCACTTTTCTCCCTCTTACAGCTACTTTTCACAGCTTGCCAAGCACCATGTGAGGACTAGTGTCAGCACAGCAAAAGGAGTGGGAATGCACGGCTGGAGGTAGAAGAGGAACAGAAAAACTGCCCCAGATCAGCTGAAGTCAGTTGTAAAGCCACCCCCATACTGCTGATTTCCAAGTCATGGTTTAAATCCTTCAGCTGTTATGGTCCTCACCAGCATGCCTTGCTTACACAGCAGATGAACAGCAGCATATAATCTCAGTGTAGCTCCACTACACAAATCCTTCATTAGCAGAATTGGCTTAAAGGTTTCTTGTATCCATTGCTGCTCCTTTCTCCTCCTGACCCTCATTCTTGCTTCTCTGCCAGATGTAATTGCCCCTTAGCTAAGCAGGCACAGACTTTTATGCATTTGCTTTCTAACCTGGGATTGCAAAAAAAACCCAGTGAAAGACAAAAAAAAACACCAATGACCAGAATGACTCATGAAAAATGTTGTTTTCAAGCAAAATGTTTTTCCAGGAATCCCTGCAGCTGCTGAATGCCACCAGCGTCCACCTCTAAGAACCACAGCTTTACTGAGCAGTACCAACCAGCAGTTTGTTTTATACACCATACAAGTATCAACTACCAATCTAAATTTAATTCATCCGGAAGCTAGTATTGGTAAGTACCTAGAGGGCATGTCCCAAATTGCTGCTGAGAAGCACTCACGGAAACATCAGCATATGAAGATTAACAACTGCCACTGCTGTTGCTGTCATTTACATTCTGAGCAAAATTTGCTGACTGATGCTGTTACTTGAGCTACACAGTTCAAAGCTGACTTTGTCACCTCTATGTGAGCTGCTATTTCTTTTGTAACTGCAGAATGAATATATCATGAATCACTATATAAACAACCCTATTTCCAGGTGAATAAAGCTTCCCCTTCACACAAAGCTGAATCAGAACATGTGTCAATACTAGTAACACAGTGATGTGTTAGAAATCCCTATGATCTTCACATTAAGATAAAAACCATATTGTCATTGAAGTGGAAACCCTATTCAGCAGGCATTCACTGTAAGGGTGAGCCTGTTCAAGAAGTGTATATTCCATGCCTCAGAGTTACATGGCTATCAGTGGAAGCTACAGGCTCCTACGACTCAGGTCTACCAAGTGTGGGGTCAGGGGGGGAAGAAGAAGACAATTGAAATAAATAACCTTACTCACAATGCATTCCCACCTTGAAGTAAAGTTTTCTTCTATCCATTGACACAAAGCTGGAGTCTACAAGATTCCACTCAACACATCCTCCATTCCAAAAAGTGGAAGGAAAACTCAGACAGTGGAAGTGAATGAGCACAGAATGGACAGCAGGCCCTGTCTTTGTCAGACATTACAGTGGATATTCACCCATCCAGGCAGAGCAGTCATGAAGGACTTCTACTGTTTGAAATGTCCCAGTAAGGCATGTCAAAACCCCAAATCAAACTCCACAAAAATGACAGGGATTCACTGGAGTGGGGAGAGCGATGCAACGTATTTGAGAATGGTGACGTTGCTATTAAATATGTAGTGATACAGTGATTAAGCTACATTGTCTATTTAGTCATTAATGTAACCTGTATAATGTCCTCTAACTGGTAATTTTATTTTGGTAGTTGCACACATGCACCTACTTGAAGAAAGAATATGATGCTATTGTTAGGCCATTAACGACTGTTTTATGCAACTCATGTTAAAATGGGCAGTTCTTTGTCTAGCCTTGTACACGCTGTGTAACAAGATGGGAATTTGAAAACTGCAGATAGTTATTAAGGTGTCATTCAGCCTTGGACATCGCAATCTGCAAAGTCTAACTAAAGCACTGAAAAAAAAAACCCAGACTAAAACAGCACTAAAACAGACTGTGTTGTTCAAGATTAAGTCTGTAAAAGTAACATGTTCTTTAATAACTTGTCTAACCAGATATGTAAGACAGTAACTGGAAGCTCAGGCCAAATTCACATTGACATTCTCAACTTCCTACCCCATCATCCCCTCTGTCTGAGTTTAAAATATGAACAAATCCAAAAGATGTACTGAGCTTTTATGCTATCATGCTTTTAGGAGGCTAGTTCTCCACTACCTGGGCAGCAAGAGGGAAAAGAAAGCAAGGTAACAGGAACTGATTAAACTGGAGATACAAGAGACATGAAAAAACCTGGGATCTCAAGAAACTATATGAGGCACTAGCTGGGAAAGAAAATACCTACATACATACGCACAAACACCTTAGATACTTGACTAAACCAGAAACATTGAATGAATATCTGAATGTCTGTATCCATCACAGCAGACAGGCTAACAGGAGAAAATGTGAAACAAGCCACCTTAAGAGTTACTTATATTTACTTAACTATATTTTACATTTTTGGCACATCTTTAGGTGTGACTCGTATTAGGACGGTCAGGAGGAAAAAAAAAAGGTGAAAAAAAAGGAAAAAATAAAAGGAAGATAGAGTAGAACTTCTTACTTATATAAGAATTTAAGGAGGTAGGTATACATAGTGACAACCATCTGAATTTAGTAGTAGCATGCTTGTCCTGCTTCTATTGGGCTCGGGACAATTTGCAAGACTCGCATCCTGCTATACTGCTTTCTCAGAGCTCAAACTCTTCACCTCCAAAACACAAACAAAACACAGCCAGAAGGAGAACTGGATTTGCAAAGCAGTAAGACCAGCGTAGCTGGCATGTGCTGGCAAGAAAAAACACCAAAGAGAATGGCTGGTTCCCCTTTCACTGCAGTAGAAACTTAAAGTCACACTGGCTCTTCCATCACAGTCTAAAGGTTTAGTCTTCAGTTGGAATGTGAGGAATTTGTGAAACTATTACAGAGAGAAGTCTTTTTCTGCATTTTCTGCCATTATCTGCAGCTATGACACTGACAGGCTGGGAAGCAGTTCCACTAGTCCAAATTATGAGTTTCCCTGTCTGCCTTGTACAGAACCTCCAGTGTTGGTATCAAAGCAATGGTGTCTACAGCTAAAACTGTCTGGCAGATTCAGAGCAGATTCTCAGTCCAAATGTGGCCATATGACTGGCTACAGTCACATACTATCACATAGAAGTGTTTACCTGTGCACAGCTTTCACAGTATTTTTATTTCATAGATTATCCCTTTAGCCTTGCATAACTACCTTGCATTTTCCTAGTTAGCATTTTCCCAAGAAATACTTTTTTCCATAACATGCAGCTTAGTAAATGACAAACCAGTTATCAGATCTGCAATATGACTTGTATGGGAAACTTGATCTGGAACTTCTGCCCATTACACAGCAAGGTGGTCACTGTAACCACCACCATCAAATAAAACAGTTTCTAGATCAGTTTTAAGGTAGAGTAAGCCTCTTACGACAAATGTCAGGTGTTCTCCAGTTTATGCAGACCCCGTTTTCCATGCAGATGTGAACATAAGAAGTTATCATTTCGCAGGCTTCATCCTCATAGCAGCTGGTCTCTACACAGGCCTCATAGAACATGTTGGGGGAGATTAACCTATGGCACTCTGCAAACCGATCGGAGAGCAGAAGGTGGCAGTGGCTCACTGCATGCTCAGAGCATCTGTCTTCTCTCCGGATTTCACAGATCTTCCCTGGTTCTTCCACTGTCCAGTCTTGGATAAATACGTTGCTGTCAGAAGTGACAGAGCCATCACGTAATGTGAAGTCATTGACATGATTCTGGTCACACACCCCTAGGAGTGTGAGTAAAAGGAAGAGAAAATCTCTGAATACAGTCAGCAATAAAATAAACCTAGAGAAAACAGGACAGGTTGGGGCCACTCAGTGAATGCCAAGGAGAAGAGGAATGAACAATGCTCTTTATAGCTATTATCAGTAGAGGCATAAAAACCCTGGATCTGGTTTCCCATTTGCTTATTACAGGAGGTACAGGTTATGCCACAGAGGTATAAACTATACAACAGATTATACCATTGATAATACCATAGAATTAATTCTCCCAGGTAGTAGTACCCCTCAGAAACCATTTATCTTCACTGCAAGCATAAGTCGTGTCTGCCACATAAATGTATATGTAAGAACCTAAAGTTAAATCCATACAAAACAAAACAAATACAGTAACAAAAAAAAAAATCATCCTTGAAAAGATAGCATGAAGTAAACATGGAAGATGTCTAGCCTGTTCTTTCTAAGGTATTACTGGGAGTCAATGAGCTTTGATGGCCATAGTAGAAAAACCTACATAGATCAGCAATGTGCTAACAATTGGGGATCAGCTCAAACAGAGAGTTCACAGGTTCAGGGCCACACGAATTAACAACAACGTAAACAGCAGTTGAACCCCAAGTAGGAAGCTGTTAAAATTACTTACCACAAAGCCCTTGTGTTCCTGAAGAAAAGCTCTTTGAATTAAGTTTAAGAATAAATTCATTGTTTCTTGGAGTAAATGTGAGATTATGTCCAAGATGTACAAACTTGATTTCATGCATTATTGCTCCATAAACAGTGACTTCAAACAAGCTGCTAGAATAGGGGATATGAACCCTTTCACCATTAACAGTCACCTGTTTTCAAAAAGGAAAGATCGTCACTTAAGTTCTAGGAAGCAGTTAAAAATTAGTCCAGTCTTCAGCTGAAACACATTTTGGCTTTGTAAGTATTTAAAGACTCAACTGATTCTGGACGTAAGAACTCATTTTACAAACTGAAACTTTCTATTGAGCCTAAAAAATACAAAACTAATTGACTTTCATCCTGGGTATTATATGAACAACTCTTTCAACATTTTCCTATATGAGTGCACTCCTTTAGCATCATGTAGTTACAAACTAGTATCTAATGACATGATTATCAATGAACCTCGGTTAAAGTCAAGGATGTCCATCACCATGCAGAAGTGGGTGTGGGTGTTTTGGTCCATCCTATTTTGCCATGTAAGTCAGAATATATTACCTTTGCAGGCTATCCAACTCCTATATGCCTGAGAAACCCAGAGATTGAAAAATGTGCTGTATTGAATTTGAATACTTCTCTGCCTATAAAACAAAAGTAATGCACACTAAACCGGCTTTTCTTCTAAAGCTGAGGTCCACCTGCATGCAAGGTAATAACCAACCTCCTAGCTCTTAATTAGCCAGTAATGCATAGATTTGTGAAGAATACGCTGCTCTCTCGTATACCACATGATGACATTGCGCAAAAGATCTCTGCCAAAAGAGAAGAATCAGAGTAGAGCATGGAGTGTAGCATGTCCTGTCTATAATCCCTGCCTTTGTAACAGAAGTGTCAGGGAGATGTTGCCAAATCCCATGTTTTTGATACCATCTCATCAGAACAATGGGGAGAATGACAGGAGAAACATGTCTGGCTCGTTATGTAAACATAGATTGTATCATGAAATGAAAATGAGGCATTTGCTCAGAAGCCTAAGTATAGGCTGCAAGGGGAACAGAGACTGGATAAAGGGAACAAATTTGTCCTTATAACTTGAATTCTATAGCATGAGCAGACAATGCACAGATCACTTCATTGTATTTAGCTTACTGCCATGTCACTGAAGAGCTGAACAGATACACCACGATGTTTCACTTCAATGGAGTCCATACAGTTCATCTTCGGTGTTGCTCTACATGGTCCTTCATGGAGGAGAACTTCAACATCATGTTGCATGTCTCGAAACAAGGTATAGGAGCAATTGCCAGTCAGCTTAAAATTCAGCCCATCAAATGTGACAATATGTCGAGAGGAACTTCCGATACAGAAACCTGCAAATCAATGAGGGAGGAAAAATCCATAGGCATTTGCTTTTGTTCAAACACTATTTCTTCACAATTGTTATGAGCATGTGGAACGAATTGATGTTGTTACCAATGTATTTAGGATTGAAAAAATTATTACAGATGCACTTTTTATGGATAGGTATAACCAACTATCTTTTAAACTTCATACATTATTTATGATTATTCAACTAAAATCCTTCTAAGCTTTTGAAATACCTGTATCCAAACTGAAATGCTAGCTTTCAAGGTTTTGGATAATCAAATGTTCTTTTAGGGAATGTTATAACTTGGGATATTTAAAATTTAGATGTTTAATAGTTCAGGGATCAAAATCTAGCTACCCCACTTAGGTATTTCAAGCCATGCCTTAAAGATATAGACAAAGGACATTTTAAATTGAGATTATGCATTACAAAGGAAAGATTTATACAGAGTTCTGATTTACTTTTAAAAAGTAATCATATGACTTCATCTTCATTCTGTAAATCTTCAGAATTACATTGCGAAGTACAATCACCCTAAGCTTCACCAAAGCCAAAGAGATTCAGGCTCAGAACAGGATTCAAATGCTGTAGCACCTGCAAGTTCCTGGTTTGGAGATTTCTGCAAGTTTTAGATGCAATAGCGTGCATGCTTAGGCTGAAGAAATGCATTCTTTTGTATAGCTACAACCTTTAAGATTTACTGGAGCTGACCTTTTTGACATTTAACTCAAAATAAACATCTTGACTAATTTGTATGGAAATCATGCGACTATAGTGCATTTTCCACGGCGAGGATGGAAGGTTCAGTCCCCAAACTCAGACTGAGGTGTACCAGAAGACTCAGTAGCTGAGCCTACCCCTTGTTTCACCATGAACAGCTCTTCCCTGTGACAGCTTTGGAGTGATGCCCTGTGGCACACTGCATGAAACCAGGCATTCTGGCCTCCTTTACCCCAGACTGCCAGCACTTCACTCTTGTCAGAGCATCTTTCTGGGCACTGAGGCAATCTGGAGGCTCCAGCTTTGCTTTTTTTTGTTTTGAAATCATCATTCTTCCTCCCTCAAGTCTTCCCTTCATATATGTCAGGTCAAACCCTCAAGACTAGAGATGGACCAACAATACATCACTTGCTTACAGCTTGCTGAGATAAATTACTGGTTTCTTCCATATATCCTCCTTCCCAGCTTTGGAAATGGAGTATGATATTGTCTGATTAAACACGGTAGTTATGCTAATGTAAAAAAAAAACCTAATAATAATAATAAGTTCCAGTGGCCCTGAATTTGCAAACAGCATTATACATTCCAGGCAACAGTGCTACTCTCACGTTCCTGTCTAAGTAACTGGTGTACAGCATCAGTTCCTTCCACCTCAGTCGTCTTTGATGTGTACAGTGACACTAAGCATTACATTAGGGTGGTGAGACACTGCAACAGGTCAGCCAGAGAAGTTGTGGCTGACTCATCCCTGGCAGTGTTCAAGGCCAGGCTGGATGGGGCTTGAAGCAACCTGGTCCAGCAGAAGGTGCAGGGGGGTTGGAACTGGATGAGCTTTAATTTCCCTTCCAACAGAAACCATTCTGTGATTCTAAGATGTCTGATAAACATTTCAAGTGATGGGGAGAGAGAGACATACATGCAAAGATAGATACTCACATGGACACATCCATCGGCAGCCGCAAGTTTCTTCAATCTTAACAGCAGGAAGATTGCTGTGACATACTGGTTTTGGCATTCGTTCACAGTTAATTTGGTGACTCTCCAGAACTGTGTAATCTCCTGGAAAGCATGTCACAGTGTGGCACTGGTCTGGTAATGTCCATTTATCACCAGGCTAGATAGGAAGACATGGATATTTAAGAACTGAAAGGAACATGGACGGAGGGGACAAAAAATGCAAAACTTGGCTGCTGCCACAATCCTACAGCTAGCAAGTAAAGTGACACTGACGGCAGTGCCACTCAAATTAGCCCTGGATAATTAAACAATAGAATGCAGTGTATTAATGACTTCATGAGGATGAGAAAGTTTAAATTAGCAACACTAAGAAACAGACTCTGAAATTCCAAGCAAAAGATAATAGTCTAGAACAGGAGATGTCTTGTTACAGCAGAATGAAGTATCTGGTACTTCAACTATTGTTAGCTTAGCCACCCTACAGCATGCATGAACAGCATAGTGAACAAAGAATTCCCTTTAGCTTTTCCTCAAATGTCAAAGCCTTTAGTTTTCATAAGCCAGCGATGGTCATGGCACAGCAGCAATTAACAATATTTGTTCCAAGCTAGAAAAGCGTGGAATACTCCAGTTATTTTATCCACAACTCCAAAAACTTTAAAACAGTTCCTCCATTCCCAAAGGGAAATTGTTCTTTTACCAGATTACTGCTATTAGATATATGTAATGGTTTAGCAAAATTGAAAATAAAATGTAAAAAATATTCTCATCTTCTAAAGGACAGTCAAAATTTTAAGGCAGCAAAATTACATACATTACATATACTACATACTACTAAACGACAGACAAATGGATGTGGTCACAATCTGGGATATCTCAAGACTCATATCTGCAAAAAGCTGAGCTCTCTGGCTCCAGCCTCACAAAGCTCTGAAAATAGGCTCTATGAATCTCAAAACAGAGCATTTATCCCCAAGTTCTGCATTCCCAAGAATATCGCCGAATATGGGAAGCAGCCATTTCCAGACCTGTCTCTACAGAGGTGAGTCCAGAAACATCAGTAACAAGCAAGACAGTGGTTCTAGAACTGGGTAACATTTGATATCCACAAGCAGAAATGAGTGGGGAAGAAAATTGCTATTGGGCAAGGTCATCTCCCATCCTCTCCTTTTCAGCTGACCTATCACTCCCATGAAAAAGAAGAGCAAAGTGATAAAATACCTAGGTACTCAACATAATTCACAGTCTATTCTTGGCACTAATGTGCAAACCAAGAACAGCGATGTGGAAGCATTGCTCTGCATCTCTGAGCTATGTGATACCTTCAATCTAAAAGAGAACTGCCAGATTTGCAGGCATGAAAATGTACATAGTAACTACGAGTTAATTTACTGGACCTGCTTTGTATGTTCCAGGACTTTGAGAAGCCAACTTGTCCTGAAAGTGACTTAATACTTTTCAGATTTGTGAGCCTAAAGGAGGCTGTGAAAAAGTAACTTGAGGAGCTTTAAGTATGGAAAAAACATTTAGATAGGAAAAAATTGAATATTTTTTAATTATAGTTGTCTTGCCTACAACTCAGTAAATGTGGAGCACCTGGAAGGGTACATATACAGCTGTGCAAGTCTGGCAAAGGACCCTCTGGCTTCCATACATATTTAATTGTTTTCATTTCACGCCTTAACAGGACATCTATTGGAAAACATCTAAGAGCTGGAAAGGAAAAGCAAAGCACAGCACACTAAAGAAAAAATACCAGTTGAAGGATCCAAAAAAAAGAGGAGAATTCTGGTGCAGAGGAAAACGCAGGGACTCTGAAGACAAAGAAAGCCTAAATCCCAACTGATGTGAAATCGTAGGAGTAAAAATAGGACAGAAAGAAAAGCAAAAGCAGAGGTTTCTAAATCGTGAAGTATAAGTCTGCTGAAATCGATGAGCCTGCCAGCACACCGGAGGAAGCCTCAGACTTCCTCTCTGAGGGAGCTCTGAAGCTACAGACCTGAACTTGCACACTATTTCTTTTGCTTATTGTGCATCTGCAAGAGAGAGTCACATATCTCAACCACCTTCATCAGCTGGCACCTTTTAATTTAGTCTGAATTTCGTTTCTTTCTTTGTTCTCTAAACCAACTGCTGAACAATACTAGGAAAGTCATGTTATGGAAACTGCTAGTTTAGGAATGTGGGTTTTATCACCATACGCAGACTAAAAATGCAAATCACTATACAGATCATTTAATGATGAAGTGCTACCATTATGAGTACCTAAGCTTCTATTATCACCCTTATGCCTGCTTAGAAGCATCAGGCTACTGATGAAAATTAAATACATTAAAAAATTAATCATAATCATTCATATTTTGTCAGCTGGCAAGTACAAATACTTAAACAATGGTTCTTTACACGGCCTGTTCTTGGAACTTCTTGCAGCTGGGTACGATGAGTACTAAAAACTTACATGGATTCAAAGAATGACTGAACAAATTCATGGAGGAGAAAATTATTGAGCACTATCAAACAAAAAAAGGCGCCACTCATAGCTTATAGTGCCCCTAAATCAAATTGTTCAAAACTATGACAGTTCAGGGAATTTTCATATATACTTACTCACATTTTCCACAATTTCTACTTTTGGCCACATAATACAGGGGATTGGGTAGATTTTTTGGCCTGACCTAGCACATTTGATCTTCTGTCTTTCTGCTACTAAAATTGACCTTAGCAATGACTCTTCCTTCAATAGTAATTTCCAGGGTAGAGGTAATTAAAAAAAGAAAAAAAATTAACAAATGTAACAAATCATATTACTCACAATGCTGATAGGATTTAAGCTGAGATTTTTGATCCTGAGAACTCTGGTTTCCTTGCAAACTGAAAGAGGTCAGTTCCCACAATCTCCAGGTGCATGACAGACATCCCACTTGGGGAACTGAGCCTCCTGAAGTAACTCCCTGAGTAATGCCTGAAATATTATGGATCCGACGTAAAAGCCTCTGTTTTCTGAGTTAGGAAAGAGCCTTGATTTTTCATCCCTGTGGATTTGTGGACTATGCTGGAACAGGGTAAGAGACCAACTATGGTACATTACTGCCAGTAAGCTAACTCTAGCACTGTCAGAGTGTGATGCTGAACACCAGAGGCAGAACACTTCCATGGTGTTCTATAGGTACCAGGGGAAGCTCAACAGACTGCTCCAAAAAGCAATGGCTACCATGTTGGCAGTGCTTTCTAAAACCCTTTTTCTTCCTGGCTGACAGAAAAAGTAACACAAAATCCCCCTAAATGCTGCCATTTGAAAGTGTGGTTCCTTTTTATATGCACTGGAGCTGGGCCTCCTTTCTTCCAAGACCATTTTAGTCAGAAAGGAAATTGTGCTTCAAGTTTATCACCAAAAAAAATTAAACCTGACATCTGTGAAATTCAAGTTTAGTCTTCCCAGCACTTGTCTACATGTACCTGCATCTGCTTCTAGGAGCCCAGAGGCATGGATACATGCAGTTCAAATCAATAAACAACAGAAATATCTTTTTTTGTTTGTTTTAAATAAGAAAGTTTCTGAAGTTTCGTTTTCAAGTTTCAAGTTGTCAGGGTTTTCTTAATTAGGTTGTCAAACTCAAAGACACCAGGTTATACATAGTATATGATTTAGCTAAAACCTTTCTGAGTTCTGACTAGCTGACCGAGGCCAACCATGTAAGGCAGCTTTGATATAAGCGTATTTCCTGTGTCTAGACAATTCATAAGCATTTCTTTATTAACCACATCCTTCCTTACAGTCATGTCTTCACAAGGGAAAAATCAAAGGAATATTTTGATGTATTGGAAAGTCAAGATAAATCCTAGGGTAGAACTCATAACTGACCTCTACTAGAAAACATGTAACAACATTATGCTAATATTTTTATACGCATAAAGTGTCATATACGCTCAAAAACCTTGGCATTTCACCTGAGATGAAGGAAGTGAACGGTTTATAACACCTACATCATTCCTTTCCTAGAGTGGACTGTGTTTGAGAGATCAGATAGTTTCACTAACATTTCTGAGTATTTTCTTGGTATTAGTAAAATCTTTTCTGTAGATGAACACTAAGAACTTGGATTTCATTACTGAAGATATGGTTTTCCCTGGAGAGATGACTATCACACAATAATTATCTCCCCATAAAATTTTTAAAGGGCAAGGTACTTGTATTTTTAACAGAAGGAAAGGACCTGGACAATGATATTTCCTCCCCATATACATGCACCTTTATTTTGGCTATAGCTAGCTTTCCCAGAAGTTCTTTCATCAGTAGATGGAAATATATTTTTGTCAGGGAAGACACACACTGACACGAGTTTTGGCTCTGCACTGCCAATAGTATTAGAATGCACTGCAAGATCAGGTGTCACTAGAGGAAGTCCCCTTTGTGTGCAAAGTTATCCCACCAGTTCAAAAGCCAAAGTTTTTCCCCTCCAAAAGAATTCTTACTATTTTCCAACACTTCTCCTTTCAGGCGACCTACGGAGGTATATGTGGTCCTGCATGAACTTTGCAACTTGAAAACCAGATGGATGAGACCCAGACAATACACTTACTTTCTTTTTGTTTCCATCCTCATCTATACATTCTCTGACAGGGTCTGAAAGAAAAACAGACATTTTTAGCTATCTCACTCCCTTATCCAGCTTTACAGATTGATTACTTAAATATATGTCTTAGGCTGTAAGAAGGGAGTTTTTTGTGTTAGAATGCGAGAATCCCTACCTGAAGATTGCAGGCATTTGCCCAAAGCGTACAAAAGTAAGTCAAAGAATGAACAAATTTGTTACTGCTAGCATTACCTGGCTTCTTCACTGAGGTTGGTCCCAAAATACCCTGTGAGCAATAGCTATGCTGTAATTCTACAGACTTCCTTATACCGGCATACAGCTCTGCCCAGATGATTCTTAAAAGAAGATCATGGCTTTAGCTCTGAGGCAGGGTCCAGCCTTACTTCTGAATCTTGTTATGAATTGAGAATATTTCTGGTAATTAGCAGGTAATGAGAATTTGCACACCCATGCACATACACATTTATTAAATGCAGAAACATATATATATAGCAAGTAACCCCAAGATAAGATTTGTCGGCAACTAGCATAATTATGAAAACAGATGCAATAAGAACACTTAAATTCAGTTTCCTTCCATTCAGGCACTACTGTAATGGACAGTTTTTTATATAATCAGTTATATTGGCCACTGAATTGCAGTTTCTATGTTTATGTGCTCTCATAAAATACCTAAAGATGCAAGGAAAGTAATTTCATATAAGTGCTATGGCATGACAATGTGTCCAGGAAACTAAACCACTGACTAGCAAACTGTTTATGTAATACTATACTATTCTAGCATATAGACACTATATGTTCTGTCTTGTCCAAGACAAGTGATGAATTTTGAAAGCATTTAGGAAATCTTTTAAACCTTTATAATAGTATTATTTTTGGGACACTTCCATACATAAAGTAAGACTCCCTCCGCACAAGAAATCCAACTGTATGAGTCTGGAGGGGAAAATTATACTTTGCAGATTGTAAAAGACTTATATAAAACAAACACACAACAACAAAAAAAAATTAAAAAAGAGAAAAAGGGAGAGAAAAAGAAGTTAGTTTCATAGCTCATAGCAAACACTTTACCATCACAGCAAAAGGGATAACTAAATTTTTCAGATTTAGATGTCTAATATAAGATATTTATCATTCACGTTTTTGAGTGCACACTTTGTGCTGTTGGAAAAGCTTCCATAAATAAACAAAGCTTTTACCTCTAGCACTGACAGGTTATAGCACAGATTGCAATAAGTCAGTAGTTTTAAATTCCTGCTTCCCCTCCTATATCTTGGATCAATGTAATTTATGGCAAGAAAATCACGTATTTTACAGTGTGAAGAGAGGAAATGCATCTTTAAAAGCTTATTCTGAAAAGAAAAGAAAGAAAATGGCAGCTGTTAAAATCTAGAAAATGGCAGCTGTTTGATGCTCTGGAGAGATTTTAAAATGCCAGAAGTGATCCCAGTGGAGACTGATCGGATATCTCTAAGCTGGACTGTGCACACTCTGCAACTTCCTCATTCTTAGTGGTACTTGGCTCTGAAAAAAAGTCCATTTATTTTAATGGAGACATAACTAAGCCCTAGTAATGATGGTGAAAACCTGTGCAATGACTAACACAATGAGACAGTGGTTTGCAGAGAGGACACATAGATGCTATTGTAATAGAAATAACAACAACAATTTGAGTACTAAATACCCATACACACACAGAACAAGGGCGCAAAAGGAGTAAAATACTGGCCAGAGTTGGAGCAAGTTTCCTTAGATGGGGAGCATTGCTATCTACAAATAAATGGGTTTTTGTTTAAAGTATTTTACACCTTTTTGTCCAGCATTTGTTTTCCTGGAAAAGTAAACGCTTTCTTATGCTCTTTTTTTAATTACACTTTGGCTGAATTCTTTCTAAATATACACACAAAAATACGCAATTTGAAATCCTTATTCACAATTAACTTGTAACATTTCTGAAGCATGTTCTCATTCATTCTTGACAGCTTGAGCTTTCCTAATGTCCCTTCAGTTAATGGCCAGGCCCAATTATTGAGATGACAGCTTGAAAGTTCAGGCCTAAGCAATTTACAAATCTTGTTGAAAGCTGTTTGATTATAATAGCAGTTGGCTACATGGTGAAAGGGCTAAGATTTTGTTTTACACCTAAGCAATGGTAGTGGTCTAGGTTAGCATTTGTGATGATTGATGGTGAAACACTAACGAAGGAGCATTGGGCTGACTTCTTAAAACTAAGAAAAATCTCTCTGGTTTTGGCATTCCAGTTTCTGGGTTTCAGTTACGAGGCTACAGCTTTATTGGACTTACCCATGCACACTTTTTTGATAAATTCACTGTTCAATGTGATCATAGTGGACAAGTCTTCAAAGTTCTGCAGCTTCATGATTCGGTTAACAGCAGAGGGCCCAGTCAAAGTCCTTAGTTGCTCTTCATCATATCTGTTCCCTACTCCAATTGGAAATAGGGATACCCCTGGGAAAGGAGAATAACAGGTTTTAAGTGGGCAATGCACAGGCCATTGTGCAAATACAACAGGTCTTCGTGGTATTTTTCCACTAGCTTAAAAAAAAAAAAAAAAACCTGGGAAAACCAGTTAATTTTCATTTACCTCTTGCATCACTCCCTCCACACTGGCTAAAAGCAATTAAGGGCAGAAATGGTGATGCTCTAATCACAGTGTTAACTACAATGACCTCTGTTTTTCCCAAGCGTAAGAACATCTGCAGACCTAATGACAACATCAATAATTCTGTGATTCTATGATTCTGTGATCTTCATTTTTTTCCAAATGCAAAAGAATCTTAATGTGGTGCTTTCTTTTTTTCTGTTACATGGCAATTGGATTATTTTCAAAACATTTTGCTAAAAAATAACAGTTCCTAGTTGTCATTTAGTCCACGACTTACTCAATAGCTCCCAAAGCAGCCTACAAAGGAAGTCCATATTCCTCTGCTGAACACCTGAGGAAGCTCAGGTACAGAGACTACAGCCAGAAAACTTGAATAAACATCATGCAGCACGTATTAATAGCAAAAGCACATTTCTGCATAGGTCGGTGCAGAATCTGATGAAATCCTCTCTCTATTTATTATTATTACAGTGAACTCTTCAAGTTTCACTGTTCTGCTACAGTACTGAATTTATAATATTAGATTATATCATCCCTGTCTATCCACAGGACCTTGGAAAATGAAATCCCACTAACATGTGAAGCCTATGGAAGTTGTTCAGCTTATATTGTAGATTGGTCTTGAATTTGCCAGTAACTCAAAGTCACCTTCATTGGGCACATTTTGTTCAGGCCTATTTCTTACCAGAGTATTATGCACAGTAAGTCCTGAACTTATATGACCATACCAGCACCTTAATTTTACATCCTTTACTTTAGTGAATTACTTAAAAAGCAACAACTCTGCTTAAAAATAGTGACAGTGAAATGAGATTTACTGTTCATTCTTGCAGAAAGCGCAGCAGCCTCCACAGTGTCTTCTGATCTCCCTGACACGATGACTATTGCAACCTTTGATGCACCAGGTCTTCCCCCATGGGATTCCGACATTGCATTCTGAACTACAAAATCAATGGCTTTTCCTGTGAATGAAGAGATGAGACATATGATAGAAAACTCACAGGGGGCTATAAAACTAAATATTAATTTGTATTAGTAAGTTATGCAGTACTGGAAAATACTTGTTCTTCAGGGATTTTTAATGCTTGCTTTATTCCTGCTATATAAAAGATCTCAGCTATTAAGAACCTGCTCGTATTATTAATACAGCCCAACACAGGAGGACCATCCTTAGCTCTCCAATCTCTGAAGTAATGGGAATTTTACTACCCTTCCTTATCCACGAGGATAAAGTTATTCTCCTCAATTTTCCACTTACCTTTTCCGGAACTATTACCATTGCATACACAAAAGGGAAGATATTGTACACTTATTTCCCAATTGCAGAGCAACAGTGACATCCAGTGGCTATCTGACCTACAACTCACACTATCTTGAACTGAAAACACAAGTAGATAAAGAAGATCTAGTCCTTCCCTAATTTGGTCCATTTTTTCTATGGCCGTGAAAAGTATTGCCTTCCTACTACCAGCAACCTCTCTGAAATACAGACCCAGACTAACCCATAATGCCAGACTAACTCATAAAGTAACAGGGCAATCCACATTAAAAACAGAGCAAGGAAAAAAAAAAACCCACCAGCAACCAACCAACCAAGCGAAACCCACCAAACCCTACAAAACACATGAACAAATTCTACCTTAGCTGCCAAATCACCAACTGGTTTAAACGAGTAGCTGCTGTTTTTTCATTTAACATCTGTGAACACTCGGGAAAGTTTTTGTTCAAACTCATGACCTCAGCATGACAGCACTTTGCTAGTATTTGTATTTAGATATGTATTGACACAAATATTTACACTGGGAATTGTGATATGCAGCTTTCTTAAAAGCTCCTTTGGGCTTGCAAGTTATCAGGAAGTAGAAATGATACCGTGTGACTGATGTGACATGGAGGGTAAACAGTGAACAGTGAATAATGCATACTTAAAGGACTAGTTCCTCCGAGTAATCTGCAATAACCATGGAGCAGAAATATGTTTGCCTGAGGAGTTCACCGAACAATTTAAATAACAAACACATTTCCAAAATACAGAAGTCATATCGTAGGTAATTCACCGGCACACCCCCAAAATACCTTAGCATACCTGAACACTTCATGTCTTCTTGCATCAAGTCATCCACCCCCTTTCACTGGTAGATGCAAAAGTTCCTCTTCCCAAGCTGTTGCAAGCATGGACAACCTCTAGGAAGTTCATTCAGCTCACTGACTATTGATTATGTGGCAACAGCAACTCGATATCCTAGAAGGCTTTCAGGAAAATAATCAGGGGTTCAGGAAGAATTTACCCCTTGGAAAAATCTATCCTAGAACAGGTGTCTGTAAAAAGCCCTGATGTTTCCTTTACCACAGTACTGGTTTGGAGGTGATGTTCCCTGCTTAAATATTGTTGCTTTCCCCAACCTTTCCTGTTGTCTCATACACCTTACATTGCCTAACAGCTTCTTACCCTCTTCCCACCTTATCCAGCCACCTCTTCTTCCCCATTAGACCATTATCACTACTGCAACCCCAGAGCCTTAGCCTCAGCCTCATTTTCATGTGTCATCTCTCCATACAGATGCTCACAACTAAACAGAAGAGCTGTGACTCACCAGGAACTGCAGCTAGGCCCTGTCATGTCTACCAGAGGAACAGGATCCACATCAATTTCTTCTCCTGTAAGTTTCTATCCAGCATGTGCCATTACAAGTTCAGGTTGGACGGGGCTTTAAGTAACCTAGTCTAGTGGAAGGTGGCCCTCCCTGTGGCAGTGGAGGTTGGAACTAGATGATCTTTAAGGTCCCTTCCAGACCAAACCATTCTATGATTCTATTATTATCTCCACTAGCCATCTCCTGTCTAGAGAGGGTTGTATATTTTCCCAAACACTAGTTTTTTTAAATAGAAAGTTGAAAGTTTGTTTAAATCAAAATGCTTTTTGGAAAGTATGTAATAAAAACAAAATTATGTAATAAAAACAAAAAAATGCCAATTATGATTTAAAAGAAAAAATATAAATGTCAACAGAAAGCTTTCAACAGTGCTTAGGAACAAAATGGGATGTTTCTTTCCTGTTTCTTGCAAGGCTTATCTTTTATTTAGTTTTTTCAACATGTAGATGAATTTGATTCATATAATTTGATTTTCCTTTCCACTCTAATTCTGAATTATATTTTATATACAAAATGAAAACACTTTAGCGCTTCCGTTCAGTGAAAACCTTGAAATTTCGAATGTTTTTCTACTTGCAACAAAACTTATTTTAAAATATCATTATCAGTTGGGCAATGGAGATTCCATTTCACAAACTACTATTTCTCACCAGAAAAATTAACTAGCCCCAGGTATTTAACTCATGTCCAATATAGCTGTCTCACAATCATTGCTGCAAATGGTTTTGTTGTTCAATAGTTACTCTATATGTCTGCAGAGGTAGATATTAAATGAAGAATGGCATGTTAGCTATAAAAAACTAAGGGATAAAACAAATTTCAGAAAATTAATATGACTGTATTCCAGTCCCCGAGATTTTTCCAGGATGGTCACTCTGCCAAAAAATTGATTCATTTCCCTTTTGTCCTATGAACAATTACTTAAAAAGTATTTCAAGTTTTAACTTTAAAATATTTTAGGTTAAACTTTCTCACAGCAAGATTTACAAATGGATTTTCATTTTTTTATTTGTGAAAAGTACTTCTGTACTTGTCAGTTTTTAATGACACTTTGATTTTTGTGTGGTTGGTGTGGTCACCAACTTCTCCAGCTCCATTTTTATTTCTCCCATTAATTCTGAAAACTTTCAGAAACTTGCACACAAACCTGTAAACTGGGAAATCCATTATTTTTATAATTTCTACTAAAGAAATCAAGTTCCATTGTAATAGAACCAGGGACTATTTCAAAGTCCCTCAAAAACAGTTACTCATTTTAATGTGTGGAAAATTTGTTTTAGTGTACTAAAAACTCTTTGGATACCTCCCCTTACTCTGAAGCCAGAGAGAAAAGAGCCAGGTGTCTGAAGATAGGATCAAATGAAAAATTTTGTCCTGCTAGAGGGATTGAGAAAGTCACCATCCCAAGCTGGAAGATGTCTCTTCTCACCTGTTTGCCTCTATATCTCACCAGGGAGAGAAATACCAAACTACCCAGAAGTCATAAGAAAAAGGGTATGGACTGCTAGTAAAGTGACTGACGTGAACTGAAACATAACAGTAATCTGCCATTTTTATACCAACCAAGGCAATTTGAAATGTTTACACTGAAATAAACATCACCAAGCATAAGGCTTCATAAGACCAAAAAGAGAGTGCACAGCATCTTGGACATAATTAAACTAGCTTTAAAATGACCAGATCTGAGCCACACAGCCTTCAGCCTTTATGAGACCACCTTGTGTCTTTTACATCCCTCCAGCAGCTGACATCTGGGCCGCTGCTGCTGCTGGCTTCACTCCAGCTTGCTCTGACCTTTCTATATACATCACAAACACATCTCTGGCTGCATTACTGCCATAGCAAGCTACTGGCAGAAGGAAGGCTCCACTCCTTCAGGAACCAAAGTACCTTG